>NC_140948.1:93072528-93672528 GCF_014529385.1 Adiantum capillus-veneris
TGATCAATAGTGCTATGATGCTTTTGAAAACCTGCTTGGCCAAGCGCACGTTTGCCATTCTTTTCAGCCCATTCACTTATCTTCATCTCCATGATACATCCAAATAACTTTGCCATCAAAGAACCAACCATTATAGTGCGATAGTTGTTCACATTGTTTACATCTCCTCCTTTGTGCAAAGGTTTGATCCAATTTGCACTCCAATCATGAGGCATGCCATACTGAAGTGCAAGGTTAAACATATCACATATCCAATATCGTGTTTTCTTGCTTGTCCATTTAATCATTTCAACCTTGACACCTTCAAGGTCACCTGCCTTGCGAGTAGCAAGTTTCTCAAGCGCACGACATACATCTTCAATGGTAAAGAAGGGAGACATAAACGAAAGGGAACTATAACACTCCATCTTATCAACATTGGGTTGCTCATAGAGGTTCTTGCAATGCATATACATATCCTCAAGAGTCAAGTCACCAAAGCTCTCAACGCATTTTCCTTTTAGATTTTGCCAAAACTTGACACATGCATGTGCTTTCTCTTGCGCTAAAAGAAGTTGTTTTTTGACTTTCCACCTTCTCCTCTTCTTTTGAACAAGTGCTTTGTATGTGTGTGAACATTCCAAGTAAACTTCCTTGTCTTTGATTGCATCCAATCTTAGCAAGTGTTTCAGGCTTGACTAAATTCCATGTCAAACCATTTCTTCTTGGTGCTACCCTTCTTAGACCTTTTGCAAGACATGTGTTTTCACCGAAAAGCATTCCTTCGCACAAGAGAAAATTACTTCTTTGAAAACTTTCCACTTGCATTCTTGATGCTCTATCATGCTTAACATTTGGTCCACCATATCAGCATATATAAGTGCTCGTTTGAAGTCTAGACGTAGGTACAAATGATTTACATCATGATTGGAGGCTACATGCTCGGGCCGTTTACCACACTTGAGGTCATTACATAACATCCTATGATCCGATTCCCGATTCCATTCACCAAGTGTAAAGCTTTGTATGGATTCTAGAGTGGCTCTCGAGAACAACATATAGTCAATCACGCTATCACCATTGTGCTTTCTACATGTAAAGTCATTGGTGCCTTGCCATAGAGATACACCATTTGCAATGAGCATTCCGGTACTATTGTACATATGTAGAAGTGACTTTCCATAGTGATCCAGTTCTTTTGCATCATTAGAACTTTGATTATACATGTATGAGTCATCCATTCTTCTTGAGACATGCAACATGTCGACTTGTTGTGTGTCATGTTGTAACATATTTGTGCGAGCATTCATGTCTCCAAAAACAATGACTTCACCTTGATCCTTGTAATGAGCAATGTCTTCCTCTAGTTTAACAAAGGGCTGATCTCTATCCATATTCAAGCAAGCATAAAAGTTGGAGTCATAGTGAGGAATATAGCAACTAGCCACAAACATGACTTGACCATTTGGTGGGCTGATTTTTAGCCATAAGTAGCATTTATACTTATCTTCTTTGACAATGGAAACATATTTTAAACCCTTTTTGGTCATACATGTTATGCCTCCTTGGCCTCTTCGTTGCTTTGCATTTTTGGCCCATATCAAAGAATGCACATCGTATTTGTCAAATCTAAGAATTCGTTGCGCATCATGCTCCCATGTTTCGACAAGAAGTATCACATCGGAGTCGTTGGTAAGCTCATCAATGCCAATTCCCGCATTCCATGGATACCCATTACAATTCCAAAAGCTTATTCGCAAGCCTGAGTTGGTCTCATAGATCATGTGTCCCTATTTGTTGGGTGGACTTGCATCCTCCTCAAGTGGATTTTCTTCATGAGATGATACCTTAACCTTCTTGCTTCTTTCCTCATATGCTTTGCGATGTACATTTTGTTGCATAAGAGTGCGATCCTCATATACATTACAACCCGTTCCTTTGAGGTAGATCCAACCATTGTCAAGGATGATGTTTCTCTTTACCTAATCAGCCATGGTACATACAATAGTTCTTTCTCCCGAGCGAGGGACTCCTTGTTTTCCAACTCGATGTGCACCATAAGCCATGATTCCTGACATGCCAAAGTGTGTAGCAAAAAACTCTTCAATAGCAACCGCAAGATATTGGGGTGTTTCCATGCTTTCCTCCTTGATTCCACGAATGACGATGTTCTTTGAGCGTTTTTGTCGTTCTTGCAATTCTTGAGTGTCCACATTCTCTACATTCTTTGCTTGGACAACGGCTTGCGTGATAGGAGATGTAGAAACCATATTATCCTTACATATATCAGTCCATGATTTGGATGAATTTCTCATCTCACATACATCATTTTGTATTGTATCTATCGTTTCCTCTTTCAATACATGATCACTCTCAACTTTGCTCAAGCACTCTTTCAATACATTCATGTCAACAAGAGAGTGTTTACATTCTTGAACTTCATTCTCAAGATGCATCAAGCGTGTTGTTTCCATTTCAAGAACCTTCTTGAGGTGCTCATTCTCCACAACGAGAACTCTTAAAGTGCCATTCTCCATTGCAAGTGCGCTCAACTCTTCACCTTGCTTGTTGACGGTTTCTTGTAACGAGATCAAGTAAGTCATGATCATTGCTTCCGTTGTTGTACATGATGTGGTTGGATTAGCATCCAAATTCCTTGGAGATTTTGCATCATTCTCCATGGCGAGTGAGAATTTTCCACCCTTGCGAGTTTTGTCTGACATTGCCTTCAAGTCGACAACAAAAACGAAACGTTTTGACAGTTTTTCAGTTCTGAGATGCTGTTACAGAAAATCCTTCTATTCCACCAAAAAAAAAATCTATCTTTACATCAATGTGTAGAGGGCTTCGTGCTCTTCGATTGAGGCTATAGATAACCTAAATCGGAGTTCAGATGAGCAAGTTATGGTCAAAAGAGTGAACTGCTGTCTACTAGGTAAAAAAAACGGCTGAGAGAGAGAGAGAGAGAGAGAGAGAGAGAGAGAAAGAGAGAGGAAGAGGGAGAGCGAGACAGAGAGCTTGAGAGAGAGAGAGAGAGAGAGAGAGAGAGAGAGAGAGAGAGAGAGAGAGAGAGAGAGAGAGGAGAGGGACACTGGGGAGAGAGAAAGAGAAAGGAGAAGGGAGAGCGAGAGAGAGAAGACAGCTATAGAGAGAGAGGGGGGGGGGAGGGACACTGGGGAGATAGAGAAAGAGAGAGGAAGAGGGAGAGCGAGACAGAGAGCTTTAAAGAGAGAGAGAGAGAGAGAGAGAGAGAGAGAGAGAGAGAGAGAGAGAGAGAGAGGAGAGAGAGAGAGAGAGAGAGGGGGGGGGGGGGACACTAGGGAGATAGAGAAAGAGAGAGAAGGAGGGAGAGCGAGAAAGACAGCTATAGAGAGAGAGAGAGAGAGAGAGAGAGAGAGAGGGGGGGGGGGGGGGGAGAGAGGGAGACTCGGGAGATAGAGAAAGAGAGAGGAAGGGGAGAGTGAGATAGAGAGCTTTATAGAGAGAGAGAGAGACGGAGAGAGAGAGAGAGAGAGAGAGAGAGAGAGAGAGAGAGAGGGGGGGGGAGAGAGGGAGACTCGGGAGATAGAGAAAGAGAGAGGAAGAGGGAGAGTGAGATAGAGAGCTTTATAGAGAGAGAGAGAGAGAGAGAGAGAGAGAGAGAGAGAGAGAGAGAGAGAGAGAGAGACGGAGAGAGAGAGAGAGAGAGAGAGAGAGAGAGAGAGAGAGAGAGAGAGAGAGAGAGAGAGCCGCATATAGAAAACGACACGATATTAAGTTAAGACACATTTTCCTCGAAACTGTTCACAGTGCAGATTTTGAAGTTGATTGACATTGGGGAGATAGAGATAGAGAGAGGAGGAGGGAGAGCAAGAAATACGGAGAGAGAGAGAGAGAGAGAGAGAGAGAGAGAGAGAGAGAGGGACACTGGGGAGATACAGAAAGAGAGAGGAGGAGGGAGAGCGAGAAAGACAGCTATAGAGAGAGAGAGAGAGAGCTACAGATAGAAAACGGCATGATATTAAGTTGAGACACATATTTCCCGAAACTGCTCTCAATGCAAATTTTTAAGTTGATTGACATGGTTGAGAGGAGAGAGAGAGAGAGGAGAGAGAGAGAGAGAGAGAGAGAGAGAGAGAGAGAGAGAGAGAAGGGGGGGGGCGGGGGGGGGGACATTGGGGAGATAAGAAAGAAAGAAGAAGAGAGAGTAATTTTCTTGATCATTTTTTGTGAAATATTTCAAGAGTGAAGAGCTTGAGGGTAAGAGGGGCCATGCCGCTGCCGAAGGCGGTGCCGTTTTACTAGTACTAATTATGTGGTTTGCTTTGTTATTTTTGTAGACTCGAAGAGGTGGCACTAACGAGGGCAAGGACGACAAGGGCGGCCAGGGTGACGATGAAGGTTACTAACTTACTTACACTATATTCCCCTCACATTTTGAACGCCCGGCCCAAGAGCCCTTGTAAATATTTCACTTTTATTTTGGATGCCCGGCTAAAAGGCCTTGTATATACATTTTGCGAACTCTCGATATCAATAAAAATAATTTTTTCGATAAATTGTTTTTAAGTTTATTGTGTTTCAAAAATTGTATAATATTGTTAAATCTTAAATAATAAATAAATGTGATATATATGTTAAAAAAACATTTCCAAGGATCTTTGGATGATGCAAAGTCTTCACATATGGGGACTTGAATCATCTGAGACCCTAGAATATTTTTTTTGATAAATTGCATATAGGGTATACAGACGGCTATGAGAGAGGCTATGAACGCGACAATTTTCACAATAATATTAATCTACATAACCGCGCGTATACCCGCGGAGTTTGCCAAGAGCTGACTGCCGTATAACACTTGCAGTGATACCCATGTTCCCAATTCTTTCTCTCTCCACAAACGCTGGTTGATGCACGGCTATTCCAGAGGCATTCAACCCCCTTTCTTATAGTGGTTGGTGCATTGATTGCAGATGTCACCTAGGCCAAGAAGCCCACTTTGTGAACTTGCAACATTCCCCTGGCAAGGTAGACCATCAACCACTTGGAACTTCGTGCATCGTCGATTCCCGAACCCTCCAGGATGATGACCTCCAACCACTTGTAAAGTGCCTCAATCTTGGTGTAGAACTCTCTCGATGGGAGAAGACTGTTGTGCAGCAAACCACATAATGAAAAAAAATTGTTTCTAAATGTACTTCATTATCAAAAAAATTTGACTTCCCTCCTTCATGTGTCTTTTCGTTTTCTAAACTCACCCTTAACTTATGCATTTCAAATGTTTTGAAAGGCTTTTTCGTTTTCTCGAGATTGGGGACACCTAATCAAATTTGGATGTTTAAATTTACAATAAATTCTCGAAGTGAATATTCACGTGCTTTTAGTGTCTCCAATGACAGCTGAATAATCAAAGATCTGCAAATGGAGTTTGATGGCATGAGGCTAAGTTGATTGAAGACAAAGAACAAAAAAACAGTGGTGATGGAATACATAATAACAGAAGTGAATGCGATAGTCAAGTAAAAGTTGCAAAAGCGATCATGATGATGATTGTAATAGACATGATCATCACAAGGATGGAGATCGTGGTAGACAACATCATGGAAACAGTGGTGATGGTATACATGATAGTAGAAGTGAACATCACAATTGACATGATGTAAAATTCGTGGAAGCGATGATGATAGGGATTGCATTAGACATGATCAACACCATGATGAAGATCGACGTGAGAGAAGGTAGGAAAGATGAAGAGACCATGCCAAAGAAGATGAATACAGTCTGTATTGCAGTAGCCATAGGGATGGTGATTGCATGATTTATAAAGAGCATGATGATTGCAGGGATAGATACAAAGGGTATGATGACAATGATTGTGATGATAAATACAAGGACTGGAGTAGGAGGGACTAACATGAAATCTCTTCAAAAAGGCACCAGGGTGAAAGCATGTGAACATGTCATGCTTTTTGTGCTAATTAACATATGACAACAAGCACATCTTGTAAGAATAACACATGATACACTTGGTATAGTTCATGATGGTGGCCCACACACTTGAAAATACACGACTATTGGACTTCAAAAAAATGAATCGTAATATCTTTAAAATCTCAAACAGTTAATCTCACTCAGACATCATCCAGAAACCAAAGAAAGGCAATCCTTGAATTGTTGTCCTTGCCATCGAGCCACACAATTATGAGTGTTAAAGAGCTCCAACTTGGTCTTCAAGAGTTTAAGAAACTCCCAGCACTGCATTTCTTTGTGCAAAAGATCTTTTCTTTTGTTACTATTTTCCTACAGCTTGCCCCGGGTTTTGCCCCTTTGCAACCACAGCAGGCCAAGGTAACTAAGATCCCTGGCTCAGTCTTCGCTAGGATCTGTGAATATTTGCACAAAATTCTCTCTCAACTCCCCTCAAAAGGCTCCCACAGCACAGTGTAGTCCTCTTCCCCTCCTCACTGCTCGTAGCCCTGCACCGAATTGTCATCAACTTTCAATTTGCTTCTTTTACGGGCATTAATTTTATTTGAACAAAGGCTCTCAAAAATCTTATTAAAAATTAGGATGTTTTTTCTCTCAAGATGCATCGAATGATGTGCCTTGCTCGCGCTCCTATTCACCCTGCACCTCCCTCCTCCTCCCACGCTCGAGCTCGTAGCTTGTCCGCACGCGTGCAACGAACTATGAGCTCGAGTGTGGGAGGAGGAGAGAGGCCTTATCTTGAGCATTTTGTTGGCGTGTTGCCCTTTTGAATAGATAACATTTTGCTCTTGTGAAGACTTGCTGAGTATTTTTTATGTGCACATTCTCTGTGGTAATTCCCATATGCCCTTGTCCTCCCTCCTCCTCCTCCCACTCTGGCGGACGAGTTGATGAAGGCCTTGCCGAGGGTTTTTTGTGCATACATTCTACATAGTAATCCCCTACCGCCCTTGCACTCCCTCCCCCTCTCATTCACAAGCTCGGAGTTTGTCCACTCACGCGCAGACAAACTCCGAGCTTGTGGATGAGAAGGGGAGAGAGGGAATCCTTTTTAGCATTGGGACGACTTGTTGTCAGCTTTATGGAATTTAAATGACTTGCTACATGTTTTGGTGTCTTTCTGATTTGTGACTCTATGTAGAGCTCGGATTTATGACTTGCTACCTAGTTAGGCATTTTTGCTAAGTTGCAACTTTTCACACATCAAGGATTGCTGATTTACATCCCTAAATAGAGCAGATATTGTTAATTTCCGGCCCTAAATGGAGTAGATATAATTGAGTTGGCAACACTCTATGGGTTTTTTGTTGTAGAGTTGACTCTCTTCTTTAGTTTTATGTTTCCCTCTCTCACCCTTGCTCGTATCTTATAGACCCCTTGCTCATATTTTTTAGACTCCTTGCCCTCCCTCCTCCCATTCACAAGCTTGTAGCTAGTCCACAAGGGCAAGGGAATACTCTTTAGCATTCATTTGATAGACATAGTGATACCTTCTTCACATGTTGTAGTATATTATGGATCTACATATGAAAATTCAAAGTTTGTCACTTTAGCTGAATTGTGAGGGAGTATTTTGAGCCTTGATGTTGCCAAATAATATACATGCTTTGACCAAAACCTCATGGTCTTGCACAACAAACCATCTCATGCAGATAAAGCTTCAATTGATGTGTCATAATTAAAACATTTTTTTGACACATCTCTTCATGTATTTAGCACAAGTACTTTCTTTTTTAGTTCAACTTCCACACTCTCCCCCATTATGTTCCATGTGTACACCTTTGGAAGTTATGAATTTGCCTGATTACCAAATGCAAGGGCAGCTGACTCCAAATGTTGAAGGATATAATCATAAGTTTTTGTTTCAATCGGGCTATTGTGTGTGATATAAACTCCCCATTAGTTAAGTCATCTTCTATGAACGGGATATAGCTAGTCTTCTAACTTATAGTGATACAACTAGTCTTCTTTCTTATAGTGTATTGTTTTCCATGCAAGCTACTTCCACCCCAAAGACTAACAATTTCATGCACTTGCATTTGGGTACTAATTGCAATACATGGTGACCACGAGGAGTCAATGATGGATCAAACACTATTGGTATGGACACAACGTACACATGTTGTGGTGCACTGATTCCCATACTCAAATTGTTCAAAACAAGATGAGAACATTCAAGATTGCCTCAATTACTTCTGGTCACCATGTAGTGCATGCCTACACAATAGGAAATGAGGCCTATGACATCTGGAGGGGTATGGGTCATAGAAGGCTAGAATATGCCATTCAGAAGAAGGTGTGTATGATGCAATTGAAAATTTCAATTTATTGCTAACTACTAACAAAATTTTGCACATGCTTGTGCCTATTTTAACATATCTTGTGCCCATGATTAAAAATTTTACATGCTTGGTATGTCTGTTGGTTTGTTCATATGCTTGTGTCTGTATATGTATGTGTTTATTCATCTTTGATAGCCTTTGCAAGTTTTGTGGAGGACACTAGTACTTGAAAAGGTAGTTTGTGATTTTGTGAACATGTTAAGGTCAAACTCGTGGGTAGTCTTCTAGCTTATGAGATATATATTCAGTGGCATGAAGGCACTTATGGGATAGCCATAAAAGTTGGTGAGATTAGTTTTCTAGGTGCCTATACCATTCAAGGACTTCTATGTTGTGGTGATAGTATAATGTCGGGCATAGAAGTACCAGAAGTGGCTGGTTATGGTCTTATAGTAGCACATGCCCTTGCCCCTTTTTGGGATCATTTGAGAATTCTACATATCCTTGAAGGTGTTGTTCAGAGGTTATGAAGCAATAAAAACCAGTTATCTCTATTTATGGGATTGAACCGTCCCATTTTTCATTTTGTGGTAGTAAAGCCCTTCCATTTTTTGTCCATCTTGACCGTACATTAGCATTAAAAACCAGTTATCTGTATTTATGGGAATGAAGCATCCCATTTTTCATTTAGTGGGAGTAAAGCCCTTCCATTTTTTGCCCATCTTGACCATACATTATTATCTAATATATTAAGATTAATTTCTACAGTATATTTGACAAACTTCATGAAACTAAAGGAGGAACAAGGTGTGCCATGTTAAATTAATAGTGACCATTTAGTTTGCAATTCCTTGTATACATCTAGCACCGAATTGAAAATGTCCACCTGTCTCTTTTTCTCACTCCCATGATTTGTTCAATATGTTGGTAGAAGGGATCTAGGGCTCTTGGGAATCGGGATATTGCAATAGGTTATCTCAATGAAGGATTTTGTAGGCTTATAGTGTTTTTTCACACCAAAACCCAACACTCTATTTCTAAACAAACCATAGTGAAAAAAAAAAATCGACTCCTACTTCTAAACAAACCATAGCAAAAACAAAAAAACTGACTCCTACTCCCTTGGTCACTTTTATTATATAATTCTCATTTACTTGTATACTTTTCCTCTTTCACCCAAAATAATGCAAAAGAGGGACCATATCATATGATTCCAATATCTTTTTCCATATCCATAATTCTTCCATATTTTTTCATTGTGTACTCATTATTCTAACACCATGTGCTCATTGAGCTAAAATCCATGAATAGTCCATACGCTAGTCCCACCATGTATATGTTTCTTTATTCACCAATAGTCCTTTTTCATACATGTGTAAAGATAACTTGGATGCATTGTGCAAATTCAACAAAGGACAGGGCCACTAGAAGACTTTTGCAAACATAAAAAAATAGGCTTTTTGGTGTGTATCTCCGCTTAAAATTTTAAGAAGTGACCATGTAACCTAGGAGCTGAAATAATCACCTCAATTTTTTGTATAATTTTTGGAGCCACCATCGGTGAGATATAAATTTTATGGTGGATCCAGTCTGCCCACTTTTTCTCACAAGTCACCCTAGTCTTCTCTCACCTCCCTTCACACTTCTATACACACACTCATTCCTCTCCATCCCTCACTCAAACCTGCAATTTTCATGGTTTCTTTCACCCTCTTCACTACTAACCTCCCCTCTCACGTCCATCAGCTCCCATATGAACTCTACATGTATATACACCCTCTCTATGTCTCTCTCTATTACCTCTAACTCATAATTTCATCTTACCTCTTCTCCACATATATAAAATTCAGCATGTATGCCATGCTTAACCTCTAAAAAATTGGAAAATTGCATCACCACATAATCATTTTCATAATTGGTGATCGACATCGGCAACAAAGGTGTAAAGAAAGGAAGATAAGAAGAAGAATATTGGAAGTCATTGTTTACAATTTACACAAGGTAAGTCCAAGCTTCTTCAAGGATTTACCATGTCAAGGATTCCCACTTCATTCACCATCTCCTTTTACCATCAAAATTACTCTACCCATTGTAAATTGGACCACTAACTTTTTAGGGACCACTAACTCTAACCACTAACCTTGTTGTAAAAAAAGCACCCTCTACTATCCACTAAAGTAGGCACTCCCAAGTTATTGACTCAAACCTCTCTTCTTTCAACCTCAATACTTCTCTCTCCTTGAGCTCACATTCATGTAACTCAAAGGAAAAGAGAGACCCCCTCTCATTTGAAATTCCAAAAAAAATCATAATCCATGTTACTCTTAATAAAATTTATTGGGGTTTAATCCTTATCGGGGCTTCCAAAAACCTATAAATAGAGCCCTTCTCTTCTTTGTAATGAGCAATTTCACACATAACATAGCACTCTCCAATCCTAGTTGTGTGAGGCAATTATAAGCTTCGAGAGCTCTCTATCACATTATACTCATATGTGCATAGAGATGCTTTGAGGCTATTGAGAGGAATTGAGTGATGTCCTACTCATATGTGCATAGAGATGCTTTGAGGCTATTGAGACGAACTGAGTGATTTTCTACTCTCCATCACATTTGTAGCTTCCACTTGCTCATAAATAAGATTGATAGTTTGGGGTGAAATTGTGTACAAGGGCTACGCCTCTTATCTCCAAAATCAACTCGACAATTTGGCTCAATGGCTTGTATAAGGTGAACTTGTCCTCAAGATTATTTGTATTCTTTCATGCTTTGTGGTTTTAAGGGGCTTGTTGAATTGTTTTCCTAGGACGAATTGTAAGAGGGTGATCTGGTGAGAAGGAGCCCATAACCCTAAGACAATGATAAAATGGCAATAAGATCAAGCCTTGTGTTGTCTCTATAATATTATAATCTTGGAAGCATCTAATCTTTTATGCTAGGATCTAGTTGTTCAAGTTTATTTGTACTCTCTACCTTACTCTCTCCAAAATCCCTACAATTGTGAAGAACTGTGTTTGGTGTGTTTGTGTGATAGTTTTGCATTCTTCTCTTTGCACATTGGGCTACATAGTATTTGCGTCCTAGTTTGCATCCATAACTAAGTGGTTCCCCTTTCTTTCGTTGGATTTGATTGTGGCTTTGTTAGTTTCTTGTGTGCTTGTAGTCGCCCCAAGCCCAATTGAGTAGCACGGGAGCCTTGAGGAGTGTTTAGAGGTCGTTTCTCTTGTTGCCCGCCCCGGATCGCCACAGTGCCTAGCTTATCCCAAATGCTAAGTGCATACTTATGTGCTCACTTTTCTCATGGTATAACACATGTGGCTCAAAAGGCTCATCATTTGGATGCCCGATTGTTGATTTCTCTTGATTTTGCAATTCTGCGCAAGCTGGCCAGAATTTTGACATGTATAAAATCCTTCCAAACTTGACATGCTCAAAGATTTTGCTTTGTAGATTCAACTTTTACTTTCAAAACTTGAATCCTACTTTCTTGGCTCTTTTATTGATTTTTTATCCTTATTAGGTTAAAAAAGAAAGGAAATTATTAAAAAGTAATATTACCTAGCCAAAAAATCTGCCAAATTCATATGTACATACGTTCAATCTAGGAATCTTGTCCGTCAAAATTTGTCATATTGCTCATTATTATGCCTGATAAGTGTCAAGTTCTACTAAAAAATAAAAAATAAATAAAAATTCAAGCCGTAACACTATACACATGATATTTCATCATCTTGCAACCTTAGGTCTTACTATATGCTTCTCTAACTATTGTTACTCCCTCATTCCCATTATGAGTTGTCCCGGACAAAGTGTTGTGGAATGTGCATGGGTACGAACAATGTGTTTATGCAAGGCATTGGCATGTGACCCTACTAAGCTTATGGAAGAGATGCAATGGGTAACACAATGTTGTGCAATATGGGGGTATTGAATGGATTGTTTAGTGGATTTTGTTAGCAAGGTTCCAACTAAACTATGTTTTTTGAACAAAAATCGTTGAAGATGGTATGCCCGTTCCTAGATTGCTAGTTTGGTGGGTAATGTTGGTGGTTTGTTGACTTGGCTTGGCATTGTTTTAGTTACCCACTTATAGACTTGTTTTGGAGACTGTGAAGATTGTTGTTGGTTTGATTGTTTTGGTCTCCAGTGCCAGGTTGATTCCTTGGTGGTTGTTGTCTTTTCAAATTTGGACTTTGGAATGCATTTATACCCTGGTTGGTATGAAGAGAAATTACTCTACTTCATGGATTTCTTTGACCAAGAATAATTGCTTTGAGCAATTCTTTCTCCTCGTAAGCTTGGCTGGGCTATTTGTGAAGTTTGATTGGAGAGGGCTGCTTTGGGTATCCATATTTTCTTTTACTTGGTTTTTGTGATGGATTTCTTTACCCAAACTTGTCATAGGTGCTTCAATTAGTGTTTCACTAATTGTTGAGGCATGATCGGGCTCGGTGGCTCTTGTCAATCTATGGATGTACATTCCAAATGTGGTATGGCTATGCTAAGGGAGTGATATACGTGGTGCCCTTAAGGTTGTACATCAGAGTGTTGGCCTAGCAATCTCGAACTGCTTCATATGTTCATATTCATAAAACACCCAAGATGATTGCTTTATTAAGATCTGTGTCCGCCGTGACGTGAAACGAATGTGGGCATTGGTTCCATCAATGTTGATTGATATGTTGTCTTGTCCAAAGCTAACCATTGTACCTTTGTTTATTTCCCTTAACTCGATTTTTTTTTGCTTCACTATCTTATTTGACAACTTTAGATACAATGAGTGCTTTATGGCATTAAGTTGGGAGCCAGTATCCACAAGTGTGTGTTCTGCTGATCCACTTGTTAGTTGAACATCAATTTGCACATCCATTTCTCCAAGACAATCCAACTTGATCTATATTGATTCAATAGGAGGTGACAATGTTTATAGTTGCCAAATTGGACATGTATTTCATCGTTCTCGTGGCTTCAAAATCTGCAACTTTTCTTTTTCCTTTACATGATCTTGAATGGCTTGAGATTTTTTCTTCTTCTCTTTCGCTTTGTGAATCTTATCAAACATATCAATTGTGAGAGGTAAATGGTATTTCTTTAATCTACAACCATTGATCCAATTCGGTATCTCCTCTCCCTCTATTGCCGCAAGTTTTACGACACAACTAGGTGATATGTTGCTAATCACAAATGGGCCATTTTCTTGCCTTTTCAATTTCTTGGGTGTTTCTTCAAGGTATAGACTAATACATAGTCTCCCTTTTGAAACTCCTTGTTTATCATGTGTTGATCATGGAACTTTTCTTTTTTCATTTTTGTGCATAGGAAATTGTAACAGCCTTGAGTCACAATTCGTCTAACCCAGTGAGTTGTGCAAGTATGCTCGACGACTCATGTCCATTCCATCCTAAGTTCTCCACCACTTGTAATGTGGGAACCAAAAATTCTAAGGGAAATATGGAATTGATCCCAAACACCAAATTGAAAGGTGTTGTATGCTATCCTATACATCCATAGAGTTGAATGTCATATCTAGTCCCGACTCTCGACACGTTTACAAATTTTGTGAGCATGGTGCATAGAATTTTGTTTGTGCTCTTAGCTCTCAACTTGTCTGTTTTCTTGAAGGGGATATGGATCTGACTTCAAATGAAGAACCATAAATCCTCGCAATAGATAATCAATCACACTGTTTATGAATTGAGTCCCTTGATCACTCACTATCTCAATCAAATGACCATTTAGAGTGGAGATGGTCTCATGTAAGAACTACGTTGTCGTTCTGGCATCATTCTTTTGTGTCGCTTTGGATTCTACCCATTTGGTCAAATAATATGTGGCCACTATGATGTATAGAGCATGCGTCCCATAGACTGGTGGTGAGATAGGTCCAACAAAATCTATCCCTATTTTGCAAAATCCCTTGTACCCATATTGTTCTTAATGGATCATGTCACAAATTCTTTTGTGCATTGAAAATCATCGCATCATTTTACATATTGCTTAGCATCCATATACAAAGTCAACTACTACTAGATTCCTGCAAGAAGTATTGATAAAGGTGATTTTCAGTTATGACATAGTTTTTTGCTTCCCTTCAGATTGAGTGTCATTTGGATTCATTCATGCTAGCTGACAAGACTCTTGCTTCTAGGTAATACAAAATGTAATTACCCCACTTGGGTGCTTCTACTATTGTGTGAATTTCACAAGTATCACATGAACTAACATAGTCACATACACTTTGTTGCATATGAGGCCAATACACCCTAAGTCTTCATTAATCTATGTAATTTTTGCATTTTTGCATTAGTAATTCCCTTTGTTTCTATATGAGCTTGCCTCAATTATATATCTTTCTCTGATGGCTCTATACATAGCCTAAGTATCCCATCCCTTCCATGATTGTATTGTTGTCTTGCTATTAGCACAAGTGAGTGTGTTTGCCTCGGAGGGTTCACTTAATATTTACTCAATTACTAATGGATTCCTTTCAATCTGCAGAGAACCAATGGTGAGCAGTGGTGTCACATGTTCACTCCACCTTGATACCATTTGTATATTGAAAATATACAAATGTGGAAGATCATCGTCAACTCCAAGAGGTGCCTCTCTGTGAATCAAGCGAGATAAATGGTATGACCTTGAGTGTGTAGTCCCCTTCTTGACTACTACCATGAAATCAAAATCTAGCAATATAATAAATCATCAAATACTTCCTCCAATATTGCATGGTTTTCTCACTAAATACAATAGCACTTGGCCATTCCGAACAAAAAATACAAATTTGTTTGCAAGGAGATAATGTCTCAACTTTTTGACCACATAGATCATTCCCATTTCTTCTCTTTCCGTGATTGTGTAATTTTCTCTGAACTATTGAGTTATTTATTGGAGTAACAAATTGAAAAATCCATATTTTTCTCTCTAGGTTGTGCTAAGATGATCTGATTGCATATACAACCAATCTACATGGACATGGAAGATCTTATTCCAATCAAGGACCTTAAAAATTGAAGCACAAATCAATCTTTGCTTCAATTGTTAAAAGATTTGTTACATTCTTTAGTCCACTCAAACTTTGTGATGAGAGCATAGAGAGGTTTTGCAATGACTGTATACATATAGGTAAACCTTCGTTCTCTTGCAAAGGTCATTTTGTGCTAATCCTATTAAGAAAGCTATAAGCTTCCTTGTCCGCGACTCTCTCAATCACATGATCTATGATTAGTAAGTGATAGATGTCTCTTATATTGGCAAGGTTTACCTACTTGAGATTCATACACACTTTTAATTTTCCATTCTTTTTGGAAACTACCACAATAGGTGACACCCATTTGGTGTGTTCGATCTCATAGATAAAGTCTGCCTCCTTAAGCTTGACTATCTCTTCTTTGATTTTCTTTACGATTGTCTCATTTTAAGTATAGGGATATTGTCTGCATGGCTTAGCATCACTCTTAAGGGGTATTGTATGGTGACATATACTTGGATCTACTCCCTTAAGATCCTTGTATGAACAAGCAAAAGTATATCTATATTGTTTGAGAGTAGCTATTAAAAGCTACTCTTCCTTTTTAGTGAGATGCATGGCTATGTAAGCCACTTTTGTTTCTTCCCCAAGTTCAGTTAGGTCAATTCTCTCGGTATTTTTAGGCCCACCATAAGATTTAACTGGTTCTTTGAGTTCCCTCATTCGTTGTTGAATCACAATTTGTCTATCTTGGATGGTGTACTATTTATAGTGATAGGATGCATCCAATTTCTTCATGTTGGACTCCTTGTCACTTTCCATTTCCATTGTTCAAACTTCTTTCAGAGTCTATTTCAGTTTTATATATTCGCTTTTTTGTTCTGTTTTGGACATTTTTGCTGATCTTTTTGTTGTGTCCTTGAGTTGCTTTTAATTTTCTTCTTTGGGTTTGTCCGTATAAAGACATTGATTTCAATTAATTTCTTGTGATCTTGTCTTGGGCATAGTCATCCATTCCCACCAGTATGAGATATTGTGTTCTGCTCATTAATTAAGGCATTGGTTTCTCAAGTTGGTTTCATTGTTTTCTCATTTGTTTTGTCTGGTATCTCCTTTGTCTTATCAATTTTTGGTTGGGAAAGTAAAAAAGATTGCCTTGTTTTGTTTAGGTTTATCTTTATTCTCCTAGCTACTTGAAAGCTCATCCTCAGCATCATGCCCTATCTTATCACTCCACAAATCGTGAAACTCTTTGTTGTCATATTCACTAATATCTCAAACAGAAACCTCGTCCACTATTCGTTTACAATTCATCGTTTCATGTGTTTTCATTGTCTCAATTTCCACTTTGGATTCCATAATAGCATTCACATTTGGAACGACATTATGTCAAAACCATTTTCATCGCAAAATGTTGTGGGTACTAGCTCATTCACACAAACATCTAGAGTTGTCAGTATTGTCTCACATCCAAAGGTTTCAAATAACTCCTCTAGAAATGGTTCTCGCATATAGCTTTTATCCTCTATTGGTCGCTCTAAGATACAGTCTTCTTTTTTCAGGCGTCCACATTTAGATGCCCCGTATTCCATAGTTACATCAAAGTCTTTCATAGGGGTTTGATTTATGTCTCTATAAATATGGTTCTTTGTAATGAATCTTTTGTTACTGCATTATGCTTCCAAGTAGAGGTGGTCATAGTACTAATCTTGAACCATTTTGAGTTGATGCACGCCCAAAAATAACCTCAAAGTTGTTTCTTTTCCCAAAGTCTACTATGGAAAATGTATGATCATATTCAATCCTACAAGAGGATACGATTATGTGTTCAAGCATCTCCAAGGGTCTTTCTACAAATCCGTCTACTAATTGAAATTTCATATGTGTTGTCTTGAGTGTTGGTCTTCCCCATTCTACCTTCGTCCCACTATCAAGTATAACTATCGTCTTTAGTCCTTTCTACTCAAGTGGTAAGGTGGTGTTTCCTTCTTCTCCTTCATAATCATCACCCACTTGATTCACTAGTATAGGATATTAGGGAAATTTTGGACTCTCAAATAGGCCCTATAAGGACTTTGACTTTCTCCTCTTGTCCAAAACAGGTGCACGGTAAAATTTTACAAATGAAATCAAAACTTATCGGACCTTTTGGATTTAGAATGTACTCATCAAGTTTTGATTACAAATGAAATAAAAACTTATCCAACCTTTTGGATTTAGAATTTACTCATTAAGATCTATCCATTGATATATAGCACTCCATAAGATTCCTTATATTCTAGAAGATTCTATTTTTTTTATGTGACAACTTTGTCTTATAAATGGAATCTGCCAGCTTCACTGGGGAGGCCTTAACTTCTACAAATCAACTCCAAATTTATCAAAGTTTAGGGATTTAGAACCTACTTTGTAAGATCTTTCCAATGACATATTGGTTGATAGGGTTTTGACAAAGCCGTTATGTACTTCACCGGGTTGCCCACTTTGGACAAGAGAGGCAAAGTCAAACCTCCTTATATGGCCCCTTTGAGAGTCCCAAGTTTTCCCTAATGTTTGCATTTGGTTTCTCGGGTTGAATCATACCATGTTTTTATATGCAGGTATATCACATGGATGGATCTTCAACGCCATCGTTTCCATGTTTTTATCCATTTGACCCCATAAATGTGGTCTGATATTTAGAAGTTCTGCATGAGTAATGGTTATCTTATAGGAGTTGAAATCAATTCGTGTAGGCTTTTTGTGTCTTTCATCCGTGGAACTGGACTCCATTGAGATGGCACAATCTTCTTCTCTAATTTCATCTCCGGTTCTCCTATAAAAGAAGGTGAATTCCTTAGGTTTTTTGGTTTACTCTCTGGGGATACTTTCGTCCATGCATCTGTGTACAATGATTGTATATTTCCAAGATAAATCTCATGTCCATATTGATTTCTGGGATGGGTGCTACTTGCAGCATGGTGCTGCCATATTTTCGGCTTGTGATTGTCTCCCATAAGGATTATGGCCACAGCTCCTTCACTTCAGGCATTGGTTGTATCTTGTGAAACCTGGCCTCATTCATTGTATTTGCAACTACCCTTGTATCCAATGGATTTTCATTCACCGCTTTAGTTGGTTTGCCTCTTTTGTTTTATTTTAATGTACTTTTGTCCTCTTTTTAAGGTACAGGCACTACTTGTTCAAGGATTTTCAATATTGTTGGTTGCATTAGAGCTTTGTCTCTATGAGCCGTCTACACATTTTCAACCATTTAGTTTTAACTTCAGGATGAGGATATTCTTCGTCATCCACATCTAATCCTTCTTCATCCACTTTGTTTTTCTCTTCACCAACGAGATTTTTGAGCCACTCCGATCCTCCAAGTACATATATATCTCCAACTCCTTGTGGCTATTGCAAAGTACCGTTATCCATACTTATCAAGGAATATCACTTGGGTGTCTCAACCTTCCTTGTACGTAAAAACATATAAGCATTTTGGCTTCGTTAATTCCCCATCTACTCCCCATTGTCATATTTGTACAAACCCACATATGTATTGTCAGTGTTGACTCCACTTGCCATATTTACTTGCCTAAGCTTCACATTTGGAATGTCTAAATTTTGGCTGTGCCTGTGGCCTTGACCGTAGGACTTGTTTCCTTACATTACCCCCCCTTTGAGAATCGTTTTTGTCCTTGAAAACAAACGTGGGAAAACATTTCTTAAGTGCAGAGACATTCTCCCATGCCGAACCTTCTTCAGGTCTATCTAGCCATTTTACCAACACCTGTTGTCTGACATGATGTCTGGTGCAAATCTCGTGAGAATCCAAAATCTTTTTGAATTCATGAGGGATGCTTGGCAGTTCTATAATGTCAACTAACACACCTGTGTCAATGATATCATTCTATCCTAGCTGTTTTTGTAAATGGCTAATAAGAAAAACATGATGAACTCGTGAGTGCTTGGGAAGAGCTAACTTATATGCCACTTGACCTATACATTTGAGAACGGTAAACGGTCAACAATATCGTCGTGAAAGTTTATCAAATTTTCCCGTCTTCAGACTTTCTAAATGCTTTGAAACTTTGAGGAAAACCTTGTCTCCTTCTTAGGAAGTAGCAAGATGGTAATGCTCATCTGCGTACTTCTTATATTGATCTTGAGATTGCTTAACATTCTCATTAGGAAGTGAATGGGGTATAGAAGGGCCTCTTTATTTGGCAGTTTAAGGGAATTCCTAAAGCTTAAGCCAAGTTTGACCAAGCCTAAAAGAGAGGGCAAAAAGACCTATGCTGAGATTTTAAAAATCCATTTCCATATTTTGACTTTGAAAATAGTCTATTTAGTAACCCAAAAGAGAGGTGGATAAATGAATTTTAAAATATCCTTTTTCCACCCCTCTTCTCTCTTTAACATATAAAACAATCTCTCTCACTTAGAACTCATTAAAGGAGGCACTTTTCAGTCCCCCTGCTAAACAAGCATATTTCTCACATTCTCTCACTGCATTCTCTCTCTAAATTGTGAGCCAACTCTCTCTCTCTCTTTCTTTTCCCCCCTTTTCTCTCTTGTCACTTCCCCTCCCAATCATTAAGGAACATTCTTGGCTGCCTCTTTTTGATAGAGTGCAGATCCTCCAAGGTTCCAGATATGCCCTCTCTCCCACTCTCTCTTCCTTTATTGTCTTTCTATCTCCCTCTCTCCCTCTCTCTCTCTCTCTCTCTATATATATATATCTATTTATCTATCTCTCTCTCTCTCTCTCCCCCCCCCCCCCATGCTTCTCCCACTCTGGCTCTAGCTGAGAGCAATGGAAAACTCCATTACCTCTGTGTGTAGCAGCATTTCTCTCTCCACTCATGATCAAAAATTTGAATTCAAAGGAGATTAATCTGCACTCCCCCTCTTTCTTCCCTCCACAACATAATCCTTTTCTCCTATCTCTGAGTACTCTCTACTTCTTTCCTCCTCCATAGCCACCTTCACCTGCTTGTAGCAGTCACCATTACACATTCTCTCTAATTTGCTTAATTAACTAAGGCAAATGTCATTCAATCCCCTGCCATTGCAAGACATTACTAACAAGTCAAAACGATATCGATTAAATGTTAATTTAGAGCAGTACGCATCTAATCCCAATGTTGGAGATCCGCTATGGAACCTTGGGTTCAAGGCAATCAGCTTATGGGTTGATGGTCATATTTACCTTGGCAATCCAATGACCAATGCATCATTGCCTTTTTGTAATTTCACTGAGCTACTATGTTTTATTGGAAATGGCAAAGACGGATTGTTTGGCTACTGTTGGAGATTACATTCTTTTGTCAATGAAAGGGAAGCAAGAAAACATCTATGTGCTGCCTATTCATCATTGCAAGAAGAGAAGCACGTAAGTGACATTAAGTAAGTCAAAGAGGAAGCAACGAGAAGACGAAGCAGCTAAACGACAAGATGTCAAAGCTTATTAAAAAAGCAAAGCATCAAAAAATGAAAAAAGAGTGCCATCTAGACAAATATGTTTAGCTACAACACACTGCAGGTATTATGTGCCGACAAATCAACCGTCTCACACACATTTCCATTGGGATACCACATTTGCAAGCGTAAGAGACATAGGACATCTATGCTATATTCAAGAGGTGGAGCTCAAAAGAAACGTATCCACATCAAAATCCGTAGGAATACAAATGCAAGCTTCTAAATTCTTACATTTTTTTCAGGTTGTTGTAATATTATTTCAATATGTAAGAACTTGGCTTGGATGATGATGGGAATTGATTTTCATACTCCAACGTCTCGACATACTCTACTGGAGTATATCATCAAGCCAAAGGAGTTGGTGGAGCTATTGGATGATCCATCCAATGTTGGCATTGGTAATGTTTTGTGCCATAAGTATTTTAGTGAGCTAAAGAGCATCGTGTCACTTGAGGAGATGATGGAGGTGTGTGATAGTGCAGGAATAAATTTCAAGGCCTACAAAGCTTTGTATAGACTTGGCACACTAGGTCACAGAGCAAAAGGTTTGTTTAGGTTGTTGCCAACACCTTATAGTGTCATCGTTGCAAAAAGGTGCACCAATAATGATTTACTAAGCTTGTTGGATGGATTTCAATATGTGGAGGATGCCCAGCCATTAGAAGAGAACAAATTGTTCCATTACAACAACGAGTTCAATAATGTCTATGTTGACTTGTTGAAGCCCCAAGAGTCAATGATCAGATTTTATGGGTTGACACGGGAAGAGTGTGATGGTAAAGTTATATTTGTGATGAAGCTTGATGAGTGTCAGAGTGTCAAAGGTCAACAACTCGAGAGGGTAAGCATTACACTTATGAACAGAGCCTTGGTGGGCGTCGATGTTGAGCTAAATGCCAACGAGAATGGAAACACATGTTTAGGTGTTGAGTCCAAGAAGAATATTTGGTGGCTGGTAGCTTTTCATCTCCCACACAAGACACATGAGTCCCTCAAATGGTATTTTAATCACACCCAAATTGTTGATGTCATTCGGCAACAGCAAGAAGGACATCGATTGTAAGTTTTAGGTCTAGGTACGTTCCAAGTGGAGTGGCATTTGGCAGGAGACTTGAAAACTCTCCAAGTGTATGTTAGGGTGCAAGCAAGGTGCAATGACCCTCTTTCCATGCATTTATTGTTGCTGCCATAGTAAAGTCTCATTAGGAAGAACTGAGGGCAAGGGTTCAAAGACCAGCAACTCAAAGGGCGGTAAGGGTAAGGGTGGAAAAACTGCGGTCAACTCTGCGAAAGGTGTGACCACCACACAAACAGTGGTTAAAGCACTACAACAAGGGTTTCAAGGTATCCTTAGTTGTAACCAAAGTGTACGGTCCCCTAATCGATACATGGAAGATCCAAATTGGAATCCTATTCTACCGATTCCTCTGATAAATGTGCATGTGTGCACTCTTCATACCCGTCTACAAATTCTTGACAAGTTTCTTATGCTCCATATTGATTATGCTCAAGATATGGAGCTTGTAGAAAGAAGGGAAGAGTGTATAGCAGAGCTCGAATCTATTCTATCAAGTGTTGGCCTAAAGGGGGGTGTAGAAGAGTTATCAAAGGACCAGAAAGCATCTGGAAGTACAAAGGATCATCCTAATAAAATATGTATGGGTGGTAGTAAAGCTAAGCATATGCTTTCAGACTATTCTGACTCCCAAAGTCCTAATGAGTTTCAATTGTGGAAAAAGGTGTGTGACATTACCACCTACAGAGGTAACGAAGCAGCCCTGGGAATTAAGCGTGCTCGCATGTGGCAGTCTATAGATGATATTTTTTGTTTTCTTGAAAAGGAAAAGCTAACCTCCGCTAAGATATCCACCTTAAAGTTTGTAATCAATAGTTTCACAATGCAAATGGTGGATTCCTGGGGAGAGACGCACATAGCACATTACATGGTGGGTTGAACACTTTGTCTTTGCAGTAAAAAAAATCAGTGTTTGAACTAAAGTTTTATTATTTTTTCTGATAGCTCATTTTTTCTTGACACATTCGGTTCATTGGGCATCTGGAGTAGCTAAGGAACGGAGCACTCACACTATCAAGCAAAAGCAATGTATTTTAAAAATACACGGCATGGAGGTGGGAGGAAAAAGAGCAATGCCCTACACAAAATGTTCAATTGGTTCTACAAAGTTTTAGCGGGGAGTGTGCGCGTATGTCGCACGTGTCAATGCAAGGAACTTGCCGATACACCGTGTGCGAGCCACAAATGGCTCCAAGAACACAACAAGCCTAAACTAGTAAGCTCAAAGATGAGGATGGTGTGTCACTCACCGCTCTACGCTTGCTTCGTGGAGGATTCCTCGCCACGAAGAAGAGGGAGATGCCGCTATGCCACACTCAATCGCCTCACCGACGTCGTGCCGCCGCAATGCTCGATCGCACTCTCTCTCTCTCTCTCTCTCTCTCTCTCTCTCTCTCTCTCTCTCTCTCTCTCTCTCGCATACACACACACACACACACACACACACACACACAAGGAGATGAAGAAGAAGAAGATGGAGATGGAGCAAGAGCACTCTTCAATTGCACAAATGAGAGAATGAGTGAATTTTAGGTTTAGTTGACTTTTATATGAGCTCACCCCATTCACACTTGGGCGCCCATGCTTAGCCAACTAATCCCTTGAATGTTCCAGTTAGAGTGCGCCTCTCATCCGCGCACTCTAACGATCACTCTTACCCTTTTCCTATTGGACCGACAAGCCCGGTACCTGACTCTACCAAGTAAATAATACAACGTCCTTTGTAGGTGATATGGTGTCTGTGAGCCATGAGGGTTAACATGCCCCCCTTCCTGATATAGATTCCGTCCTCAGAAGCTATTGAGTTGAAGCTCGTTTGTCGAGGTGGAAGAGCATTTGAGATGAATATCCTTAGCCTTCTTCAATCACTGTAAAATCAAACAACATTGGCACAGTAATTGCATTCTCATAAGCAATTAAAAAGCATATGCAGTTGTAGACAAACAATGTGATTGGTAACAGAATTTTAAACCATTTGTCAGCAACAATAAAGATTAAATTGCAATATAATTAGATGCATAAACAGATGTAAAGGTAAAAATTAAACAAGTTTGGGGTCGCTAATTTAACGATCGAAAGGCACTAGAAATTGACTATTAATACCATAGGTAAGCTTCTTAATTTTCTCTGGTCAATTAAGCTGTTTAATCGTGAGAGCCAAGTATTTCATGTTCGAGGGCTGACTAGAGGCTATACCTAGAAGACCTTGTAGTTAAGCTACGATAAAAAGAATTTCTCATAAAATCATCGCCTGACTGATTATCTTTTCTTTGACCCCCCAAAAGCTTTTTCACATTGATTTACTTTTAATGTGTGTGCTTATTTTGTATGCCTTGGGTTTTTTGCTTTTCAAGGAAAAGCGCCCACACTGGGAACCTCTAGGGCTCTAGTACCATAGGCGATACATGTCAGTGAAGTACCCAATCAAACTGAGATTTCTCTTTCAGCTAAAGATTTTACATTGTGGCACTTTGATTTTTTATTTTTTATTTTTTGTTCGTTTTCAGCATTGTCCGACTCAGTCATCCCAGGTAGTACATCCATATAAGGAGAATCTTCCCCAACATCAGCGTCTGCTTTACACGTGTAACAATACTGTAATGGGGCCGAGTGAACTATGGTGTCAGATCTATGATCAATTATAAACCTGTTTCCTAGAGGATGTGCTCGACCAGACAAGATCCACTCGAATGACAGAATCTTGGAACTGCAAGTAGACATGGTTTTTAGACCAATCATGCACCATTTTTTCTTCCCTCATGAAAGGAAGTCCTAAGATCATCTCCGATGCCATAGTGTGTTTGGAGAAATCCATAACAATGAAGGTAATTCTTATTTTATGTCCAAAGACCTTGATCTTGAGATCTTCTAGCATCCCAATAGACCCATTGGCCATCTTCACTACTATGGTTGTGGTCGCAAGGTGAGGTCTTGCCATAGTTTCCCAACAATTTTTAGTCACAATGCTAGCCCCAACGCCACCATCAAGGATTCCCTTCACAGTTAATCCCTTAGTAGTGATTGGTATGGTCGCATTGGATTCATCACTCTCAAAGTATTGTCCCAACTTGTTAACAGGTATTTCTATAACAAGTTTCTCATCTAGGTTTGGTTGTGGATCTAAGTGTTCCTCCTCTATTGGCATCTCCCCAACTCCATCCACCTTTGCAAATTGTGGTAGCCCAAACTTTAGTTCTCCATTGAGGAAGGCTCGAAGAGCTGAGACTAGCTCAGGGTCTTTATATAGTTTGGACATGATGGTGGTTCTAACTTTTGAAGACATGAAATCCATCAATTTGGCAATGTTTAACGGAACCTTTTGGACTTATGTCCCTTGACGTGGAGAAGATGGGATCTCCATTTCTTCGATAGGATCAAGTAGTCCCTCTGTAAACATTCTTTCCATCAAGAAGTGAGTACGCCCACTTTCCCATGACTTTAAGTCACTTTCTTCTTGGATGACACTAGGTATGGCTAAGGGTCTACGGTCTTGGTGAGGTTGTTGTTGCGTAGGGAACACGGTGTCTGTAATCTGGATCTGCCTAGGTGCTGGTTCTAGATCCCTTTGGGTATCTTCTACCAACTCCTTAATTGCTTGACTCGCTCGATCTCCTCTGTAGGGTTTGGATAAGTTCTTATCTTCTTCTTGGATCCTAGCCATTGTGGCTCATGAATATCTTCCTTGTTGGTTTCTATCTTAGTGGTCGTTTTGATCTCCATGGTTTCTCCTGAATCAGAATCCTCTTCAGCGTCATTCATATATACGGGGTTGTCACCAGTCCCCATGTTGGTCTTTGAACTGGGGTTTGACTTCGCTGTTTTTTGCGATCTCTTTCTTCGTGTTTTCTTCTTCTTCTAAGATTGGGAAATTGATGCCGTGTCTCTTTCCTCAAGAATATAATTTTGTTTTTGGAGCATCGATCGTGTGAGTACGTTTATTGGTACCACAGGTGTACTTTGTGATGGCTCCTCGGTAACTTCAATCAAATTTAATGGAGTGATCTTCGGTGCATTTGGATTATTTGGACATTGGGCAATCAAATGATCTATGCCACATTGATTACACATGAGTATCGGCAATGTAGACGTGCTCGCTTGATTGGTTTGCATTAGTGTGGCGTTCTTTTGTAGCCTAATAGGACACTCGGCTACATGATGTGGACCTCCATACTCATAGTATTGAAGAGGTGGTCTCTTAGCAGTGTAATTGATATTTTGGCCTCTTGCCACAAGAGCAGCTACTTTTGATGTACAGGTTTGACTTGTCCCCAATAGTCCTCCATGTAGTATTGTGGACTTTCTTCAAGCACATCCATCCCATAGGTGATATTAGGATCTATATCTTCCTCACAGCCTTCCAAAAAAAAAAAAGATGACTCACAACCCACTTGATTCATAGAAGTGATTCTCGGATGTGGTGGTTGCGGTCCTAGCACTGGAGGTGGTAAGGGTGTTGTTTGAAAAACATTTTGGGTCCTAGGTACCATGTGTTGTGCTATTTGTTCAAGAGGTGGGGCTGGCATCAATGCAGGCACTTGAGGTGTGTCTGTCCATGCTAAGGTTGGTCTATTGGTCATCGTGCGCTTAAATACTATGCAATACTTAGCTTGATGACCATACCTCCCAGAGGCATTGCAGCTCGCATTGAATTTTACTCTAAAAGTAGGGCATTCACTGGTACTATGCGGTCCATAGCATACTGAGCACCATTGTTGCTCCCTTCTTGGATACATATGATTGTTTTGCAGAGCATGATTGTCTCTAAGACTCTCTTGAATAGCCTTGGTGAGATCTGCTAAAGTCATCTCAGATATCTTTGGCTCCTTAGCAATAGGCTTTAGGGTCATTGGCTAATGCCCTCATGCTTGTGAGCTAATAGATTTAGACTCAACAGACACTCTTTCTCCTTGATTCATTAAATTATCCTCCAATTGGATCGCATTGGTGGTGACTGCTTCCTAAGTGGTGATACCTCTAATGACTAGGCCATTGTAGATATCCTCATGTCGTAATCCCCGAATGAATCTATCGAGCAATTGGTTATTGTTGAAGCGTTCATTTGGATTACAACGAGAATTCAAATGCTTCAATCGACTTATAAAGTCTCTCATCGACTCTCCTTCCTCTCGTTGGGCTTTCTGGAGCTAAGAGGTTACACCCCAAAGTACTCCCTCTCGTATGTATTCTTTTAAGAACAGTCTCCTAAGAGTAGGGTAAATTATTTTTTCTTCCACCCTTAAGGGTTCTATACCAATCCCCAGCCTTTCAACTTAAGGTTAGGCTTAAAGCATTGCTCTTATGTAGGTCATTGTGTTCTCCTAGAGAATCTCATATTTGTTCAAACACTTTGATATGCTTTCTCACATCCCGGTCTCCACTAAATTTTTGTGTGAGCTTGGCTATTTGTACTACCTTACTTCTAGGCTCTCTATCAAGCATGTTACGCATATTCCCAGCAATAGATCGACCAATAGCTTGAGCAAATGTTGCCAAGTCACCTAAGTGAGCAGGCACCATGGATGAAGGCGCTCCAGAGACTACATGTGGAGTAGGTATTGGCATTGGGCTTGGCGCATAGGAAGCCCTTGGGTTCCACATTGGGTACGATGTTGTGCCATGTGTTGGCCCAAAGTTCATATGTGTGGCCCTATGTATAGCAGACGTCGGATGTGACATGCTAATGCTAGCCGGTATAGTCCCATGGAAATAAGAACTTGGGTATTGTGGTTGTGGAGCATAGGTTGTTGAAACAATGGGAGGAGTAGAGACTACATGAGTACGAGGACCCATGGGTGTATACGATTGGTACACACTTTGGGTATTGTTGCAGGCATTGAGCTACCATGTAGCGGTGCTTTACTAACAAATGAGGTCCATGGAATGTTTCTCGGCATGCCCATCATTGGGGTAGGCATGGTAGCCGTGGTGTCATCAAGGGAAAGATGAGCTAGACTTGGAAAGGTAAAGCTATCACTTGTGGGCTCAGATTGCACTGAGACCCCTAGAGAAACAACATATGGAGGATCCATTGGACTTATCGAGGGAGTCTCCATTTGCGATAAGGTCGGTTGTTTAGCCTTTCCTGTATCTAAGAATCTCATGAGACCCGTTGAAGGCATGTTGATCCCCTTGTTCTATCTCTCTAACTCAATGACCCTATGGATGACCTCACAAACTCTTTGTTGTTGATCCTCCACACTAGTAGCGCCCATTGTGGATTGTAGGACATCTAACCAACCCACGTGATAGGTGTGACCTGTGTATAGGTTGGTCAGAGTTTCCATTTGTAGTTCGTACTCCCAATTCTCATTTAAGAGCACTCTATCTAGGATTGAGGTGCTAGGGGTGTCCTTTGAGCTAGATGCAATGTTGCTTTCTAGAGTTTGCCCTTTAGCAGTTTTGCTAAGTCAGGAGCACTTGATTGCTCTCTTAGCAAGGATATTGACATAGGGGCTTTCGCTTTTAACTCTCTTCGTTGCTCTGCCTTGCGTAAGCTCTCGACTTCCTTTTCCCTCGCTGCAAGGATATATCGCTCAACCTCTTGCACTTCAGCAAGGCTTCTACCATCGGGTAATATGACCTTGGAGAGAAATAACTCTAAAGAGTCAGGAGCTGCAGTGAATGAAGTATTCACGTGCACATTCTCTAACGGTATAGGGTCTACGTTGGTCACAAATGGAGAATTTACTTCCCCACCCCCCTCATTTACATCATTAGCTCCATGTTCGGAGCGAGTGGTCTACTAAAGGTTTCCTTTAGGCGGCTAAGCATGATCGGCCCGGACCGCGGGCCCATGGCATGCATGTCTTGGCCTGAGCTATCAGGATTAGGCATTGGGATTAAACCCTCCATGACGTTGTAGTCAGAGAAAGAGTCACTAGCCGCTATGTTCGGGTCTTGGTTTGTACTGCCTTGGGTCCTCGCCGAGGGCCCAGAACCTAAAGTAGGCGGATATTGAGAACTCGCATAAGTCGAAATTCTCTCTAGTTGCTCTGTCTCTAGCACACGACCAGAGCGCTGATGCATGTGCCTTTGGCACCCTACAAGCGTCGGCGAATAACCTCAAAGCTTAACCGCTTACCTTTTTTAAGCGTCCGTTTTCACTCGTGTTTTTTACGTTTTTAATGTTTTTTAATGTTTGATATTTTTTATTAAAGTATGTGATAGCTCGAAACAAGCGTATCACTTAGAGGGTCGCCGTGTGCTTTACAGGACAATTTTCGGGCATCTGAATTTCTGTTGTCCTCAAAAAATCAATTTTTAGCTATATGTGAAGCTAAAATTCGTAATTTTAAAAGGCGACTGAGGCCTAGGCCTGAGCGTGAGCTTGGGCTTGGGTCTGGGCTTGGGTTTGGGAGATATTCCCGATCCCGGTCCTACCTTTAAATTTTTTTAATTTTTTTTTAAAAAAATAAAAATAAAAAAAAGGATAAGGTCGCCGTGGCCTGCGTGAGAGCACACACACACTCTATCTACCTACTTCTACCTAATACACCTACTGTTACACACTAACACACTATTAACCACAGATCTACTTCCTACTTACTGTACACAGAAAACTAACAACCTTAGTACACAAAGAATAAACACAGTACCTTTGGAAACTACATTAACAAAGAAAACTAACAACCTTAATACACACACAATAAACACAGTACCTTTGAAAACTCCATTAACAAAAAAGACACACAGTATAATACCAAATCCCTCTTCTCAACACACACACCCTCCTTCCTTACCTTTCCTACAATTGAAATTGCACCACAAAAGAAGCACAGAGTGCCATTCAAGCTTAGTGTATGGCATTCCTCGGCAACGGCGCCAAAAATGTGCGCGTATGTCACACATGTCAATGCAAGGAACTTGCCGATACACCACGTGCGAGCCACAAATGGCTCCAAGCACACAACAAGCCTAAACTAGTAAGCTCAAAGATGATGATGGTGTGTCACTCACCGCTCTAGGCTTGCTTCGTGGAGGATTCCTTGTCGCGAAGAAGAGGGAGACGCCGCTACGCCACGCTCAACCACCTCACTGCCGTCGTGCTGCCACAATGCTCGATCGCACTCTCTCTCTCTATCTCTCTCTCTCTCTCTCTCTCTCTCTCTCTCTCTCTCTCTCTCTCTCACGCATACACACACACACAAGGAGATGAAGAAGAAGAAGATGGAGATGGAGCAAGAGCACTCTTCAATTGCACAAATGAGAGAATGAGTGAATTTTAGGTTTAGTTGACTTTTATATGAGCTCACCCCATTCACACTTGGGCACCCATGCTTAGCCAACTAATCCCTTGAATGTTCCAGTTAGAGTGCGCCTCTCATCGGCGATCACTCTTACCCTTTTCCTATTGGACCGACGAGCCCGGTACCTGACTCTACCAAGTAAATAATACAATGTCCGTCGTAGGTGATATGGTGTCCGTGAGCCATGAGGGTTAACAGGGAGAGAAAGGAAGAAGATTATAGTGCAAAGAAGTTTTAAATGCAGAATAGAGAAAGTGGGTAGCGTGAGGTGATCACAATCATATCATGCTATTAGTGCAAAAGATCGATTTCAACGATGGTTGGAGACAAGGCAACAAAATGGTAGGCGTTGGGTGAAAAACCAACTAATTTCTGACACTAACCACTTCTATAGTAAATGTACATTGTAATGCCACGTGATTTGTTGACGCCCCAATCAGTGGTTCCATGCGTCGATTTTCGACAACTTTGGAGATTTTTTATTTTTATTATTATTAGAGTTTTTAAGTTTTATTTTGAAAATAAGTACTATAAAATTCAAAACTCACAACTTGAAGTTCATTTCTTGTTTGCACATTCTAGAAGATCCCCTTGAGCACAGACGCGCACGCACTCATATCTTGCACCACACTGGATGATTCACACGAGCTGACTAGCACTAGGCACAACAATACCACCACAGCCACTCAGACCATAGAAAATCCGTAGCCAGAACCCCATACAGAATCTACAGCTTCAAATCCACATCCACAACCACAAGTGGATAACCAGCATCCCAACCCGCTCCAGACACACAAGAGGCTCCCCAACCATCAGATCCAGATGATTTAACCACCATGCAACATATTTTTGGAGATCTCGAAGAATTACACCATGCCAATCACACACCTTTGCTAGACCCCCCACCAATTTCAACTCTACACAGAGCCACGCAAGAAACTAGAGAAATAGAAGAAGAATACTGAGGTACGCTTGAAAATCCGATGCCCTCGCCTGCTATCACAATAATTGGTGCTCATGCCACCCAGGAAACCACGCCATGAAAGTTTCCACCGCGATTCCAAAGAATGGCATACAAAGACAATGGACAAACAATGGTAACTTCAACAAGAAAGCTCTCAACAACAAGCATAAGGAGTTCAACAGTACTGAAGTTAGTGAAGCATTGCAGGATACCAAGAGTGAGTCCATCATTAAGTCAACGATAAAGGGAGGCACATCAAAATCCATCTTCACGGCCAAAAGTGGCAACAACGAGAAGCATGAAAAACAAAATGCAAAGTTTCCTTCACAATTGAAGTCCAACACACACACAACCAGAACACAAGAGATATGTGTAAGGTCTCCACCTTTCTAGCAGGAAAGAATAAACTCATAAAGGAGAAAGCATTGGTCTTACCCATCAGGTAAACACACTACCTCAAAATCAATAAAAAAACTGTATTTTTTGAATCTTAAGCACAACAAATCCCGGGCTAGGAATTTTCAGAATTAAAATCAGAAAAAATTGACCCCGCTAGTTCCATTGGAAGGTTCCATGTAAATTAAATTATTAAGAAAAATTGGATGGATGTAGTAATCATTTAAACATAGACTTGATGGTTGTAGTAATCATTTAAACATAGAATTTCACCAAAGTCTCCCATATATTTATGAAATTAGCAGAAAACAAATTAGCAGGGTTGAATTTTTAACTCAGGCAGGCCGTGGGAGGAAGTTGTAGGACCTACTAGGGATAGAAATAGTACCAGATGGTGCCTTCTTGAGCTTGGGGGCTGCTTGAGCTGCAAGTAGTTGTCTGTTCCAGTCAGGGAATGTCCAGAAGGACCTGAAAAAGTATAAATAGGGCCCTAGGCCTCTCATTCTGACTTAGACTCGGAGTCCTGGTCATTTCTCTCTCACATAGAGAGAACTCTACTCAAAAATCACTAGAGAGTAAAAACTCTAGCTGATTATCCATGGTAATTAACCTAATCTCTTTTTAATTAGCAAGAAATATACTAATTAATCTCTATTTTTCTCAATTAATTTAATTAATTAAGAAGATTAAAATTATTTACAATCTAGATTACTCAGTGAATTCTTAATATTCTGTTGATTACTTAGATTAAAAGTATGGATATTAATCTAATTAATTATTAAGCCATATTAGGGCTGAAATTAATCTTTATTAAGAGTAATTAAACTAATTAAACTTAGTTTAGTATTAAAAATTTATTAGAGCTGTATTAGATCTTTAAGAAGCTAGAAAAATTATGATATAATTTTTTAATTAGTTTTTGTAATTAATTAGATAAAAATTAGTTGTTTTTTAATCAAAAAATTGATGGAAAATCTATGGAATGAACTCAAATATTCTAAAGCTAATTATCATAGTTAGTAAATATTCTTAGAAATACATGGTAAATTATTCATTAATAGATAACTAATATAAGTATTAAATTAAGTTGAAATTAGTTGTTTTTAGATAAAAATTAAAGGAGAAAATTAGTAAATCATGTTAGATAATTAGGTATTATTTATCAAAGTTATCTACATGATAAGAAGCCATGATAATTATCTTAAGATTAAAAAACTAATATAGCTATTAAGTCAAATTAGATTAATTCTAATTGAAAAGAAAAGAGAAAAAAAAAGATAATTAAGTTGAAAAATTAAAAGATAATTACCATAGGTAAAAAAATATCATCATATACTTGTAATAATTATTTCATAGTTAATTAGTCAACTAGGAAATTATAATTGACCAAAAGCCCTCCTTTTAGCTAATGATTAATTAAAAATAAATAGATTTTGTTGTCAAAAGGTTTTAGGAAAATTACAATAATTGTAAATCGGTGATATAAATTTGAGGAAATTAAATCTTTAAGAGAAAATAAATAGAATAAATATTAAGCTCAAAATAAGCAGATTTCAAGCTTAAAAAATCGATGGAGAAACTAGGAAAAAGATATAGAAAATTATAAGAAAATTATGGTAGCTTAGAAAACCCTTAAGAAAGCATTGGAAAAAGTTATCATACCTATATAAAAAGTTATCATACTTATATAAGCAAATAAGCAAATAAGAAATTACTAGGTCAAGAATTTATCAATTAAGACTAGAAATTTAACCTTGTTTGGGTTGAGATTAAGTGCAAACTTTTGGGTGATGGGTTTCCACCCTATTTATAAATAAAGAAGGGTGTTTTTTCTTCACCCATGTATATGTGTGGTTGAGACAAGTGGAGTACGTGTCCGGATTTTTCAAGATATATTATATGTGACCGTACCTTGTCTTAAGTCTAAAGATGTTTGTTTTCTAAAAGACTGTTTTCAATGTTGATTTCAATGACTTGTCTTAATTAATAATTGTAATGAAAAGTTAAAAAAGAGTCCATTATTTTAAGTGTTAAAACACATTTGGTAGTAATTAGGAAACAAAAACATCATGTGTGAATGTGGGGTGGTAAGTGGGGATTGACTAAGGTTGTCAATCATGGACAGGTGGACTTGATTAGTCAGGTAACTATCCATTTCTATGCACTAAAAACATTTAGTAAACTTCTCCAATTGGAAGAGGAGTTCACCAGCGGTTGTGCCCTCAAATCTATTAGGGGGCGAAAAGCGTTGGTTGAGAATACCTTAGCCCAAATTGTTGAAGTTATAGGACTGAAACAATCTTAGATTTTTAAATGTTGTCCGGTTTTTTATGTGAGACAAGACAGGGTCTTTCTTCTAGGGCTATAGACCCAAGCCATTATCAATGGTAAAGGTCTATTCCCTGGATTTTTTTGTTTAGAGACTTTGATTTTGAATAGGCCTAGAGACCTGTCAAGGACCCCATCCCAATCTCGGTCTTCGTGGTTGGGGATCTCACAAGTGGTATCAGAGCAAAGTTAATTAAGGTCTTGGACCTAGAGAAAAAACATTAAGGTACTAGGGAAAAACTGGGTCTTAATAAAAAGTGATTAAAAGAGTGTAATTGAAATATGAGAGAGAAAGAGGAAAGAGAAACATTGTCCCCATCTGTGTAGGAAGAACTCAACATCATTCTTATGAAAGCATACACATCTCAAAATACACAATATGGAAGAGTGTAATGAAGCTATTGGATTACATGTTTTCCCCACCCACTTGGGGAATTAGCTAGGGAAGGTTTGGTGGAGTTTTTCTCATAGATGCGGGAGAGTTGGAAGGATTTGGTTTAAATCTCAAAAGACTCAAATAGGCAGAGGAGCTTCAAGTAATTGAAGTATACTTGTTCATAGGAACGGAAGATCCAAATGAAAAAATAGCAATAGATGTTGGTGTTTTAGAGTCACAAAACCAATGGGTATTTGATCAAATAACAACCGTAGTCTACCCATGAAAAAAAAGTCCTATGAGGGTAGGTCCTAGCTTTAGAGGACCTAGAGATGTTGTATTTTGTGATCCTGTATCGGACCCGCCCATGGTGCATAAGTTTTTGTTATAGGAGGGTTGATGTCCTTGTATATATTAGTTTTCTTGTATCAGACATTGTATATACCACGCGTTTTTTGGAACATTGTATGTCATGTTATTGGAATAAAGATTAGTGGATTTACTGTTTGTTCATTGCAATGTGGATGAAGTGATAAATGTTTGTAATAAGTAAAGTAGAAAAAAATTAAATAGACGCTAAACTCCCTAAGTTAATCCCAGGGTAACCCTCGCACCAATAGCCTTTACACTGCTACACAAGAAAAGAAATTACTACTAAAGCAGGTCCAACTCCCTATCTTTAAGGGAGAAGGGCCCATTCTAGAGAGGGATGGAGAAGCATGGTTAGAGTCTATGGATGATTATTTCATAGATGCTAGAACTGCGCAAGAAAACCAAAAAATGTTGGGTATGTTCCGTCTCACTGGAGATGCCAAGATGTGGTGGAAACAACACTGTAGAGATAATCCCACTAATAAACCAACTTGGTAGAAGATGAAGCAGGACATTATAGAACTTTATCTTCCTCCTAGTCACCAAGACATTAAGATGAATGAATTATTTGGTCTACAATAGTTAGGACTTTCACTGGAGGAGTACTATACAAAGTTTGTATCTTTACGACATTATGCTCCTCAGATGACTATGGAACAACAAATTGCCCACTTCTGTCAAGGTCTCAACAAACCCTTTAGCACACATCTCAAATCCATGAGACCTATATCAATCTAGGATGCGCTTCTTAGGTCCAAACCTCTTGCTGCTGAAGGAAACAATCCCACCAGAAACTACCCCAACTATATCAATTATAGAGGAAGAGCTAGATGAAATTTTAACCAAGGAAGTCAATGGCATACGGTAACTGTTGCAGCAACTCTGAATCAAAGTTTCCCTGATATAATATGTTATGGATGCGGTCAAATGGGATACTAAAAGCACAACTATCCTCAAGAGTTAGACCCTACAGATATGACTAGGCCCAACCGTCAACCTCAAGCCAACCAGGGTAACTTTCAAAGAGGAGGAAGAGATGGAGGATGTGGCAAGGGAAGAGGAATAGGAAGTGGAAGAGGAGCCCAAGCTTATGCAATAGCAGGAGAGAGCCTACTCTAATGATGAGTAAGATAAAAGAGCAACCTTGTTTGCCACAATTGACAATCCTAGAGCGCGCTAGCAATATGCAGTCATTCAAACTATGGCAAACCGACAAGGTGAAAACTTTGAATTACTTATAGATTGTGGTAGCACCCATTCTTTTCTTTCTCCAAAATTTTTAAGGAAGCTTAAGTTGAATTAGTACCAAGTCAAAAGAATGGTAGTGGAATTAGCAAAAGGGAATGAAGTCCTTTCTCAACATTCAACCAAAAAAGTAGAATTTTAACTACGAGGAGTTTCTACCTCATCTTACTTCCACACCCTACCTGTTGGAATCTATGATGGTATCTTGGGAATGGATTGGCTAATCAAAGATCAATCACACATTCATTGTACCAAAGGTAGCCTATCCTTTAGGAATGAACTAGGGGAAGAGATTTTAGTTCAAGGACATAATGGGAAGCCAAAAGCCCATCTAGTTAAGGCTAGTAAACTTATTAAAGGTCTACGTAAGGGACAACAAATCTTCATGGTGGTCAAACTAAACAAAGATGAAGATTCAAGGGCCAACCAACTTCCAGAGTGGCTTAAGAAATTTTCGAACGTGTTTCTAGAGGATCTCTCAGATTTATCTCCCCCAAGGGACATAGACCATGAGATAGAAACATTTCCACGCAGTGTACCTATTTCCAAAAGACCTTATAAAATGTCTCTACCCAAAGCCATAGAACTCAAGGAACAAGTTTGACAACTAATCGAGCAAGGGTTCATTCGACCAAGTATTTCTCCATGGGGAGCACCTGTTTTATTTCAAAAAAATAAGGATGGATCCTTATGCCTCTGCATAGATTATTGAGGGCTTAATCAGGTGTTTGTAAATAGCAAGTATCATATCATGTAACATTTAATGGCCTAAAAACTTGTGTGTAGCGGAAATTAGCATGAACATAGTGGGCATTTCATTAGAATAGATTCCTAATGAGAATTACAAGAGTGCTTGGGTGGAGAGAGCAACAAAAAGCATAACACCTAGTTAGATAGCATCAACAATACTTTCAAAAGAGAGAGAAATTAATCTATTGACAATAGTTGAGGACCGGATTTTCATGGAGCCGGTCCCCCCTCCAAAAGGCTTTGTATTATGGTTTCTCCCATCAAGAGAGACATTGTACAATACAATTCTTTGTGTTCCTTCAAGACTAGCTAGTGCAATGAAGATGAAAGCTTCATGCACTAAGAAAACACTTAGCAAACACAACTTTAATTATCCCCATTCTCAGACCCAAGACCTCACACACCTTCGAAGATGGTGAGAGCTAGCAGGGTATGAGAGTAGACTAAGAGGAAGAAGGAGTATCTTACGAGAAAGATGTACATCTCCTCACATAATCACTCATATTAGCATAGCTTAGCTTAGTAATTAGCTTGGTAGAGGAGATGAGCATGCATTGAAGCTTGGCTCTTGGTTGGATTTGCATCCACATGCCAAGAGTGTGTTGATGTAGTCTTCTATCTCACAAGCTTGTAGTAGGTGATGAGCTCTCCATTAAAGCTTGGGAAGAGATAGTCTTCTCTTTCTTCACACATGAGAATGTGTCAGTGTGTGTGTGATAATGCCTTGCAAAAATCAGCCCCCTCTCTCTCTCTTGGGCGAGCCCTCTTGCTATTTACTCTTGCAGGCTCCCCATTGGACCTCCCTAAGTCAAGCCAATGGCTATTAAGCAGCATAAGTGATAGCCTTCTGACATGTGTCCCCCTTTCCCCTTTTGTGAGAGCTTAATCAATTAAACTTAATTGATTTAAATGAATTAAATCCCCATTGGACCTTTCCCCATTCTGACCAATAGGAATTAAGTAGCCCATTGGGCTGCTCAATTCCTATTGGACCCCTTCACGGGCTGTCCAATAATCATCCAGGAGACTTAATTTTCATTGGTTCTTTTTATTAAGTGTTTTTAAATTAATTAAACTAGATTTACTCTAGCCTAATTCTCATTGGTCCACCTCTAAGGCCATCCAATAGGAATTGGGTACACCTTGTGGGCATCTGGCCTAGGGAGCTGACATGTGTCCCTCATTCCCTTTGTGTAAAGGGAGCTTGTGTGTGTGTGTGTGTGTTTGTGTGTGTGTGTGTGTGTGTGTGTGTGTGTGTGTGTGTGGATTTCTCTCTCATCCCCTAGAATAAAGGCTTGCCCCCTCCCATGTAGGGATATGCAAAGACTTTTTTTTACACACACAAAGCATCCAATTCCCCTAGGGTTGACCTTTGGACATAACCTTTGAATTTTGGAACCTTAGCATTTTGGAAGTCTTAATGGGCTGAACCTTAGGGTCTTTTTAGCCCATTGTTGTATATGGCTCTTTTGCAGATGGCCCCCCTTTTGGATCCCTATTTTCCCTCCTTTGGATCCCTACTGTGGCCGGTCTGCTAGCTTAACCAATATTCTAGCTTTTTCTCCCCTGGCACTTCCCCACATTAAATGATCAGTTTAATATGATAAAATCATTTAGGAGAATTAGATATTGATTATTATGACATATCCCACACATAGACAAACATCTAGACTTGCACAGGACCGAAATATTCACAAAAATTGATCTCAGGTCAGGGTATCATCAAATCCGGATCAAAGAAGCATACATATACAAGATCACATTCAACACTCGATACGGGCAGTATGAGTTCATAGTCATGCCCTTTGGCCTTACAAATACACCACCATCTTTTAATCATCTCATGCAGGATAAATTTTGAGAATATCTGAATGATTATGTTCTGGTATTCTTCGATGATATATATTGGTCTATTCTAAAGATGCTAAGGAGCATGAGGAACATGTATGCAAGGTCTTGAGTATTCTTTGACAACATCAGTTGTATGCCAAGATGAGAAAATGTGTCTTTTGCACTCCTGAAGTCAGCTATCTTGGATTTATCATATCTTCTAAGGGAATATTAGTGGACCCTGCAAAGGTTAACACTAGGTTGGTAATGGGACACTTTTATGTCCTGGGACACTTTTATGTCCTGTGAAGTGACCATTTTCCTTGAATTATGTCAAGAGTTTCAAAATGGATTTTGAGGAGCTATCTGTCTAGCAAGTTGTCTCATGAGCTGAAAAAAACTCGACATTTTTTTGGAATATCAATTCCATCTTTAACCTTGTCCTTGCACAACATTTCACAACCTAAACTGTGTGTAAAAACGGGTCCTCTTTTTGGCTTTTTTCAACTTTTTGCAACTATACCACTCTAGAATTCATGTTTATGAGGTCTATAATGCTAGAGAACTATATAGTAGTCCTCAACATGTCCTGATGCTTCTAGGGAGAAATAAATGTTAAAGTTGTACAAAAATTGTCAAATCCTGTTTTTTAGCCAATTTTAGCTCTTCTATGATTTTTTTGGTGGTTTTCATGATATCCAAATGCAGTTTTGATTTTCTATGTCCCATATCGTAACATAAAGCTAATATTCCTTGAGTTTTGGGGCACCTAATACCCTATTTTGCATAGTAGACATCGATGGTTGATTTTTTCAATTATAGAAGAAAACGAAACATTCTAGTATATCAAGCATAGCTTTTTCAATATTGTTAGTTTCTTGTGACAACTACATGCATTTTGTAGGTAGTAACCATATCTAGTCATAAGGATCAAATTTGGCTAGATATTGAATAGTTTCTATGGGATTCTACAACTCATAATGTTGAACCCAGTTTTTTCATGTTTGCTGTATTTAACACTTCATCTTTGTCCCCAAGATTCCCCTTGGTAAGAGATGTATTATTCTTTTGACATGCTCCATGGCTCCTTATGAACCTAAAGGACAATAGGGAACTAAGAAAACATTCATATATTATTTGTATTGAGCGTGGCTATAGAAACTTTGATTATAGGTTTGCAAAATGGTAAAAATTCAACTTTTTTGTACCTATTTCTTTTGGCAAAACAAAAAATAGTGAGTGAGAAGCAATCATATGTTCTGATCACCAACCCATTGAAGTTAACTAGGGAATTTATCTCAAGTCCTACAAAAATCCCTAATCTTATTTTTATGCAACAAAACGTAAGAAATGACTGTTTTGATAAAAATGTACTGGTCCATCAAATTTGGAGGCTTGGTGTGACCAAAAGATGAGAAATTTTAGAAGTTTCTTATTTTTTCCATGTGTAGTAGGCCTTGAACTATAACCTCATGAAAGGATTTTACAAAATGAGTGGATCTACTATGGTTTTGGAGGTTTTTTTCAAAACCTTGAAAGGACACTTTTATGTCCTGTTAGGTTACCAACCTAGTGTTAAGGACATTATAGAATGGCCACAACCCAAAACTATCAGTGAAATTAGAGGGTTTCTAGGTATTATAGGGTGGTATAGATTATCATCAAAGATTATGCACTCATTGTTGCACCCTTGACTCAGCAACTCAAGAAATCCTCTAAGCTCACATGGGAGAGAGAAGAAGAAGATTGTTTCCAATAACTGAAACAATACCTCACCTCTGCTCCAGTACTCAAGCTACCCAATTTTACTCAATATTTTGAGGTGGTAACATATGCAAGTGGACTCGCTGAAGGAGGAGTCTTAACACAGGAAGGCCGCTGATCAATTGCCGACACTTCAAAAAAATTAAGGCTTCATGAACTAAACTATCCAACTCATGACTTAGAATTATTATCTGTTATACATGCCCTCAAGTTATGGAGACATTATCTATTGGGACACCAATTTCAGCTAATTACTAATCACCAGAGTCTAAAATGGATTTTTTCTCAACCAACCCTCAACATGAGACAAAGACACTGGATAGAACTTCTTCAGGAATATGATTTCCAAATAAAATACATACCCGAAAAGGAAAATGTGGTTGCCAATGCCCTTAGCAAAAAAGACTTCCTTGTAGCCATCTCCATGGCCAACAACCCAATATTGGATAAGGTGAGGGAATGCTCGCAGAAAGATGAAGCCTATCTTCAACTCATTCAAATTCTCAACCAAGAAGATGCAAAAGAAAAAGGAAAATCCCTAGCAAAGGACCATTCTATGAAGAATGTCCTTCTTTACTATAGACATCGACTTTATAATCCTAAGGATACCTCCCTAAAACAGTTAATTCTTCATGAAGGTCATGATATTCCAGTTCAGGGCACCTGGTGTATGCAAAAACTCTTAGTACCTTGAGGAAAATCTACTTCTGGACATGAATGAAGAGTGATGTACTTCGATACGTTAGACAATGCCTCTCTTGTCAGAAAATCAAGGTTGAACGAGTAATGATGCCAAGAAAGTTGCAACCCTTAGACATACCTTAAATGAAGTGGGAATTCATTATCATGGATTTCATCACAAGCCTCCCAACATTTCAAGGAGGGTATGATTCCCTAATGGTAGTTGTGGATATGCTTACAAAAACCTCCCATCTAATACCAATAAAAACCACTTATACAGCCTCAGATATAAGCAGGATCTTTGTTAAGGAAATATTTAAACTACATGGGATTCCAAAGAGAATTATCAGTGACAATGATGCAAAGTTAACTTCCAAATTTTGGACGGCTCTATTTGAAGCTTTAGGAACACAACTATGCTTCAACTCAGCATATCATCCTCAAACAGATGGACAAACAAAACGGGCAAACCAAGTCATTGAAAATATCCTTCGAGCTTATTGCACTAGAGAACCCCGTAAGTGGATTAAATTTCTTCCCTTGGTAGAATTTTCCTATAACTCCTCTTTCCATAAAAGCATTGGGATGTCACCTTTCAATGCTCTATATGGGCATGAATGCATATCACCATTGAATTTTTCAGACCCTACTCTAAGGGTGGAAGCCTCAAAGAAAATAGTGGAAGAAATAGAAGCCCAGACCAAAGCCATATGATAAGACATTCATGCGGTTAAGGATCATCAAAAGCATTATGCAGACCAAAAGTGATCCGATCGGATCTTCAAACAAGGAGACAAGGTTTTTCTTTGAGTACGTTGAAAAAGAAGTAGCCTATCTCTCAGAAAATTCAAAAAGCTTAGTCCTAGGTATTGCGGTCCTTATGAAATAATTAAGGTCCATGATGTAGTTCATGTCGGCCTACTAAAACCCTACATCCCAAATCCCAACCATGCATTGGGGGATGAACAAATTGTAATGCAACAACAACCAAGGAGTGTTGGAGCTTCAACCATATTGTATCCTCGAAACTACAGAAAGAACTCTTAAAAATAGAGTAATTAGGGAACATTTGGTAAAATGGAAAGATTATCCCACTGAAGATGCCACTTGGGAAGATGAAACCTCTCTTCTCAAAGACTTTCCCATTTCAATTGAGATGAGGGCATCTCAAATTATTAAGTTGGGTTGATTGTAAGGTCTCCACCTTTCTAGTAGCAAGGAGGAGAAAGCATTGGTCTTACCATCAAGTAAAAACACTATCTCAAAAGCAATAAAAAATGGTATTTTTGGAATCTTAAGCGCGGCAAGCACCGGGCTAGGAATTTTCAAAATTAAAATCAGACAAAAACTGACCCCGCTAGTTCCACCAAAAGGTTCGATGTAAATTAAATTATTAAGAAAATTGGATGGTTACAGTAATCATTTAAACATAGACTTGATGGTTATAGTAATCATTTAAGCATAGAATTTTACTAAGGCCTCCTAGATATTTATGAATTAGCAGAAAATTAAAAAAAAATCAGTAGGGTTGATTTTCACAATAGGTTCATTCATGACCGATTCAATACTTGGCACCTTTTGCCAACACATTATCCTTTACTCGTTGTGAGAGCCCAAGTGAATCTTGGTAGAGCACAAACCATAAAAGATTGCAGTTTCCTTAAAAGTGCTCATAAATTCTCCTCAGAATTTGATGCCACTTCCATCACCACAAAGTGTCTCTTGCTTTCCCCCCCAGTGCCAGCATGCTTAAAAAATTAACCGTGAAAAGCATTCTCTTTGTTGATCCCATCGTGCTTGTTGTAGCCTCGTTTCCTCCCCACTATTTGTAGAGTATGGTATTCCGTGGAGGAGTTGAGGGCTCTTGCCTGTTAGGTTCCATTGCTTGGACTCCCACAACTCAAAATACTATAATGGTTACACATGAATCCTCAAGAGAAGAAGGGGTTTTCTTCTTTCTATCACGGTAGGTCTTGGTAAATGGTGAGTTAGAGAGGTGCAACAAGAAGCACCTCACTATCTCTCCCGCTTAGGAGCATTATATATACCCTCAAAAATGGTCCACTTCGGTGCATGATTTGAGGTGTCATGGAGGCCGAAAAGCTTGAAAGCTTCCATGGGGGAAAAGTACACTCAAACAATCCACGCCAATGTAGGCAATTTTGAGGGCACAACTATTTGCACTAGGAAACTAGCTTTATCACATCTTATTGTTCATACCTTTCTCCTTAAACGAGCAAACCATATATACCCTCAAAACAACTTGTGCCAACATGCACCGGCTTGAGCTGTTGTTTTGAAGGCTTACAATAATGAGCAAAAATTGCACTTAAGCTATGGCTACACGCTAGGGTAGAGGAGCTAGTATAGAGACGACAAAGTTGAACGTGGCATTGAGGGAGCTTGCCTTCACCATTTTCAGCGAGAGAATATGCAGTAAGAAGCTCTCGTGTGGACCCAGCTACAACAAAATACAACAATCCTTATTCCAACAATTGCTCTCAGGACAGGTTGTGTTCTCCCGAGCATAGTGGCCAGCGTCAGCAGTACCCCTTGCTCACTTTTGGGTGATCTTTGGTGAGAGTTAGCAGGTTGATAATTACTTTGGGTGAGCTCGTGCATCTTGGTGTGCTTAGAAATTTTGATTCGGGCTCGTTTTGGCCTCCATTTGCACTACTGCAAACAAGTACTACAAAGGCAATTTCATCCTTTTGTGCAAGATTTTGTCCATTGCAAATTTCTTCATAACAGATCTTCAACATTCTACTATGGTTTGTGGTATATAGCAGGAACAATTTCCCTTTAATTTCTAATAGTTTGAGCATTTTCTACATCACGTTCCGTCTTTCACTATGGCTGAGAGCAACGACATTTTCAAGATGTCTGCTGATGATAAATGGGATGGAGACAACTATCGATTGTGGGCTTACACGATGCATCATATACTTGTTTCTAAGGGTGTATGAAACATTGTTAAAGGTTTTTATATATGCCCACATTCTATGGATTCAAGTTTTGTGGAGGATGTTGCAGATTCTATCAATTATGCTCCTACTACTCGTGTTGTTTGACCTATAGCTAAACATGCCCCTTGGGATAGTAGAGATGTGTAGGTGCATGTATCGATTGCACTTTCTATCAAGTGCACCATTACTCTCAGATTTGTTCAGGAAAAACAACAAAACAATCTTGGGACATTCTAGTTGGATTGTATGCAAGTTGCAATGAGGCAAAAATAACATATTTGCGCAAACATCTAGAATCAAAGATCGTGCATGAGAAAGATGAAATGGGTATTTTTCTTGCTAAAATCAAAGATATCAATGAGCAACTTACTATTGTGGGTTTCATTTCCAATCATTCACTTGTGCAGACCGCCCTCAATGTATTACCAGATTTGTATCAGACTTGCTCTTCAACTTTGAGGCTTATTGCATAGGGAAGTGATAATGCTATTAAGTTTGATGGGTTGGTTAGTTTGTTGTTACAAGAGGCTCAAGGTGCTATTGATCAAGCTTTTGTTGTTGCACAAGAAGAGGTAGCTATAACAATGTTGCTACTTCCACCAATGTTCCTTCTTCATGTAGCAAACCATCAGCGACAAATGCCTCCCATAATAGCAATGCATCTGGTAAATGTACCATACAAGGAAAGGAAAAGTTGCATTGCAGCTATTGCACATCTGTTGATAATTTGATAAAGCAATGCTCTGAGCTAGCACAATTGATTAAAAGTGAACCTTATTTAAATGCATCCATTACAAAATCTGCAAACTCTATTGTTAATGCAAAATGGACTTTTAGTGCACAATGTCAGTATGACCCTTCTGTCCATGATGCATGCATGATTGAGGCTACAAATTCACGTGTGTGTATTTTGGTAGTGGTGCTACAAAGCCCATTACATCTCATTGTGACTTGCTCACTTTGCTAGATGTTGTCCCTAATTGCAAGAGTATCACTTTTGCCAACAATGTCTCTTATTCAATTCGGAGAGTCAAAAAAATTGTAAGTTCCTTCATAATTTCTCTGATGTACTTCTTGTGCCTAAGATCAAGAAGAATTTGTTTTATGTTTCTACCTTAGCAAGACTTGGTCTCGTTGTAATGTTTGTGGATGATAGATGCATTGTTCACAATCTTACTTCTAGTAATACTATTGTGGCATCAGGTGCCTTGTCTCGCGGGCTATACAAGCTCAAATATTATGACAAGTACATTAAAAAATTTTCAAATGCAATTACAGATTCTAAATTTGTCTCATATGCTAAACGATAGCATGCACATTTTGGACATATGAATTTTTCTAATTTGATGCATTTGCAAAAATTGGATAGGGTTGCCTCCTTACTCCCTTTGGAGGGCACCATCCAAGCATGTTTGTGAAGGCTGTATATTTGGGAAAAATGCAGTGTTCGATGGTTCAGTGCAAGTGACTCACAAGTTGTAAATTGTTCATAGTGATTTTTGTGACCCGATGCACCCTCCTTCTTTTAGTGACATTTTGTACTTGGTGACTTTCTTTGAAGATAAGTTCGAAGTATTTATGTGCTACAAATAGTTTTTGTTGTTAACTAAAAATGTATCCAGTTGTGCTATGGGCATCCTTTGGTCTAATCAAGGGGAGGAGTATATGTCAAAAGAATTTGATGCATTTTTGTGGTTGGTCATGGGATAAAACACCAATGTACAGTGCATTATACACCTCAACAAAATGGTCTTGCTAAGACAAAGAACACATCACTTCATGGAGATGGCATGATGTATTGTGAAAAGCCAAGCTTTGCCACATGTTTTTTGGCTAGAGGTTGTCTTGTGTGTTTCCTACATACTTAATAGGTGTCCCACCAAAGCTTTATAGTTCATGGCTCCATATGAGACATGGCCTAATCAGAAGCCATATCTTGGTCACTTGCATGTTTTTGGTTGCTTGGTATATCCTCTATTTCCGCAAAAACAATGCAGGAAATTGGATAATACGACTATCAAATGCATTTTTGTTAAGTACAGTGTTGAGGTTATAAGTTGTATCATCCACAATCGAAACGTATCTTGACTTCTTGAGATGTTGTTTTTGTGGAAGATGTCATTCATCTCTTTCTATCATGTACTAAATGTAAGCCTGAGGGGACTCGAGCATGCAACTCTCCACCCGACCACGCATTATATAGGCCCTTCCTGCTAATAATAGGGCCCCCCTTGACCGCATGTCCGTCCTAGCCCTTGGCGTGTCGGCTGATCTTACCCTACGCCTGACATTACTCCCCCCTTGGAGAAGCGTTTTGTCCTCAAAAACAAAAGTGATTGTATCTTCATAAGAACACTAATGTTTTCCACAATGGTATCCTTCATGGATCCAGTTGCTCGTTTGATCAGAATACGGTTCAATGAAACCAAGAGTAGCATCTTGATTTTTGACATTGTTGTCCCTTTGCAAATGTCTTATGTAACCGTCTTGTATACAACATAGCGTGTAGACTCCATAGAACTCACTTGAGTATGCTAAACGATTTATCACAGCTACTAAGATGTACATGAAAGAGTATCTCTTTTCACTTTCCATGAAAGTAATTGGCTGAAGTAACTTATCAGCAAAATATAGGTCCTTGACTAGTTATCAAGTTTCATCAGTAAACTCTGATACCAAGTGTTACGGGGCTACCCGGGACACTCAAGATGAACACCTTCACCAAGAGGCCAAGGGCCCGCAACTTGGAGCTCACATGCTGGGAGGCTTGCGTCCACTGACTTGAGTCCCTTTGGCGGCTCTTGAGGGGCTCGTCCGGAAAACGGCCCGAGATCACGTCTTGCTTGACGCGCACGGGAGCCTTGGTGGCACCGCGTGGAGTTGAAGTTTAGTTGAGTGCGGAAGTGTCTTTAGGTTCATGTTGAGTGAACAAGGCTATTCGGGCCTTGAGCGCATATCTAAGAGGTCCCCCTAGAACTCTCTCAGGTCACCTTGGGCTATCTTGGAAAATTGTCGAAAAGTCCCCGGACCGCCTCGGGTCGGGTGGGCTGAACCTGCCAGCAGCCCGTTGGTTTATTTTGGCGAGCGTCGGCTCAACCCTACACGCGGACGGTATGTCTGATTTGGACATTCAGATCAGGTACTCCACGCAAAGACCTCAACTTCCTCTTCGAGATCAGCCATGCACATTCATGAACGCGCGCCCTTGGCGCTCCTCGTTCTCAACCCCCCACCATAACTAGTGTTCAAAGTTGAGAACATGACTTACAAATGAAGGGACTAAACCTATTCTTAAACATGCTCCAACTAGAGCAATACATGCTTTCTAATTGTATTGCTTGGTGCTAATGTATGCATGCGCACGTCGCATATCCTTTAGCACAATCTACCTATGCTCTTTGGATACTGATAGTATTGAGGTATATTTTCCCCACCTTTTACAAACAATCTTCCAAAATGACTGGTAAAGAGGGACCACATTACCATGCAACATTGGTGAGGAATCAACAATGCAATGAATAACCATCTTGGTTAACTTGAAAGATCCAAAAGCACCCAAACCGAGCCATGACCTTTATTGGTGATTGGTAGATCCAAAAGTAATCTCATAGAGACAATCCACATAGAGTGAAAAATGCTTCATAAGAAACTAATGTGATGAATATACATGCCACTCCAAATCAGCATTTGTTAAACACTACGCCCATAACACCTAATGTGCATGCACTTAACAAAAACATTTTCGAACGTGAATATCCATGATCGTACTTGCCAATACTTATGGCGAATGCGATGCTCCTCGCACACGTGAAAGAGGAGTGTAAATAGTCCTGAAAATAATTTAACTACTTTGTACGGCAATTATTTGCAAGCCTTGCTGAAATGTTTGAATCATAATAGAATGTGAAACATAAGTCACTTCTAGGTACAAACAATGAAACATTTCCTTTCATAGTACATAGCCTTGCTATATGCATAAAAATCCATCCATTAATGTTGTTTAGCAGCACTTGTAACCTTAAGAAGTTGTTCTAAGTATCCGACAATTTATGGCCACTGAAATTGTTCCTGATACCACATGCTCAAAATGGTCTATAAAACAAAGTTGACCAGCACCTAGGGACTTTGTCAGGACACATAATTCAAATAACAGGCGCCAGTGTCAGTCTCAGACTCATATTCTCCACATGTGGAACATCATTCAATTACGAGATATATTTGTGTGTGGAGGTAACTGCGAACACGCTGCGATGTGCATGAGAGGGACCCTCATTAACCTTGCTCCACACTAGCTAAACCAAACTCCTTGAGTTCCTAGACCATGGTGTATCCCATGTGACAGCATGTGCCAAATCAAACCCTACATATGGGTCCACAACTGCATAATGCAGGAAAATAATTGGAATAGTGCATCCCAAATTTATGTGCTCTTACATGAGTTTGTCATGTCTCTAAAGAGTGAAATGGATGAAAGCATTCAAGCTTATCCATCCGACTTAAAAAAGTCAAGAAAAACATATTCAAAAATGGAATAAAATCAAATGAGATGCATACGTGCGTATTGAAGACAACGTTCACTTACCTATAGTCAAAGGCACTTGCCCAAATTTCCCGCCTGCAAAGGCTTAGAAACACTAATTGAAAATTAGTGAAATCCAAGTAGTATTACATATATAACCCTAGGTGTTGCCTTTGCAATCCAAACCCCTTGGTTAAAATCTACATTGCCAAAACCCTTGGTTAGACTTTGTAGAGGAATTGCTCAATTAACAACCAATAGTAATTGAAGTTAACTTTTGAAGTTGAAATTGTCCACTACTCCTTAGCAGTTTGTGGACTTCTTTCCTTGAAAGTGCAAGTGTGAAGGTTTGAAGAATTGACCATCAACAATTAATAAGTGATTTAGTAATCATCAGCTGAGTCTTACCCCAAAACTATAATCATATAAACACTCTCAGTGCTCTAGGTAAAATAGGAGATCCACTCAAGCTGGAACTGTATTCACAATTGGATCTTTTCTAAACCAAAAAATCCATAATCTTGGGTTTTCCTAAATAGTCATGCTATCTGAAATGCTTGCTTTATCCATACACCTTGGCAAAGATAAGCCTTTACGAGTTTAAGACTTTGAAAAACTCAACTTGATCTTCATACTTATAGTATGCAATGCTAAAAGAACAACCAAAAAATCAATAATGCAAGACTTGTGCTTGTCCAATTAGAATCAATGGGTACTCAACTGAATAGAATTTTTCAATCTTGAAAGCAATCATCACTGATGGATTAAAAATAAAGGACTCTTATCCATTCCAAAATAGATGGCTCTTAGCCCTTCAAAGCAGATGGCTCTTAGCCTTCCCATTACCATATTGACATGGAAATTTTTTAGTCAAATCATGCCTAATTTTACCTTTCCCGCAAAGAATTAAGGGGGGAGAGAGAGAGAGAGAGAGAGAGAGAGAGAGAGAGAGAGAGAGAGAGAGAGAGAGAGAGAGAGAGAGAGAGTTGGACTGAGGAAAATCCCTTATACTACTCTGTGGTATGCCCACTATGTATACCTCTATGCAGACAATGGTTGTGTGGTAGCTTATCTTATAGGCATACAATAGTGTGCTTGTACAACGCTCTCGTAGGGATATGTACCATAAGTCACATCTCAACCCACCTACCTTGTATGATATCATGACTATAGCCATTAAAAAATGTTTTAAAACATCAATAATTGACCTCGTCCTTGATAGAGTAGTTAGTGCTATAGCGGAAGCACATACAACGATGGGGTGTCATACTTCCATCGTACTAGTACACCATGCATACATATTAAAAAATAGAATAATAAACCCTTGGCTTCAATGACAGTCTCAATCATGTGAGCCCTTGGCATATGTGCCTTGCACGATTACACTGTCATGGATACATCACAATGTGTTGCTACGTAAACTATGAGCTTATATCCACGTAGTGCCAAAGATGTGTGCCATTATCATTGATGGGAAGTCAATTGATAATACCTTGGCACATAAGAGAAGCCTTGCTTTGCATGAAGGCTGTCAAAGCACTTTGCTTTGCACAATAGAAAATCCTTGCCAATTTAAATGTTAAAATGTAGAAAAATAAGAAAACTTGAAATTTCTAACTTGGTTGCTCTGCTCTAGCCAAGTGTTTTGAGTTTTTGAAATATAAACTTGCTTGAAAATCTATCGTATGCACCATATACGCCATCTTGGCACTTAATGAAATAACCTGCAGACACTTTCCAAGTCCCCCCCCCCCAAAGTTTGTATGCTCATAGCGTATTCAAACATGGAAAGTCTTATCTTTGCATGATTACATCTCAGTGGCCCCAGTTTGGATGCTACCATTTCTCATAGCTACAGATACTCTTGCCAGCTGACATACGCAAATAAAAGTTCACCTTGTCGAGCATTTACAGATAATCGACCTTGTCAAATTGTACAACATATTGAAAAGTAAAAAAATACTTGGAAGGTATGTACTTTGTACTTACCTGGCGTGATTAATGTTTTCCTTGACCATATAGCTTTGTCTCAATCGAAGGAACCTCTAGAAAACTTTGCCTAGAAACCATGTCCTAGCAAAAATGCAAATTGATCGGCCTTGCCGAACACCTTTGCCTTAAACTTGTCTTAGATATAATAGCAATACCCATTGAATGGTCATGCCATACAGTGGTGAAGCTTCCCCAAATCAATATGCTCATAGCATACTCCAAACTGGGGATAGGTATTATACCATAAACATGAAAAAGGAAGCCGTGCTTTTGACATTTCCCTTATAAATATGCATGTGCCATGCATGGGAAAAGATCTCAAGGGACAACTCCTGAGTGTTGTACTGAACGTAGTTGCTTATATTTAATTAGTGAGCCTTGCTGAACGATCAAAGCATCATCTTTGGAGACGAAGTGAACCTTGTTCCAGCATAACAGATGACAACTGCATAATTAGAATTAACCAGACAAGGAAAGTGCAAAAATATGCATACCTCATTGTCATGAAGATTTGGGGCTTTTGTTTGTTGACAATTGATTTCAATTGCTGAGTTTGTGATAATCATAATAGGTTATGTGGCTGTACAACCTTGAAAAAAGAACATCACTGGTTAAGAGCAGTTTGAAACTACCTAAGAACCACCGTAACTTGAATTAATTAGCCTTGCTAATTTATTCAACACGTAGGAGATAATCTTTGATGTTGTCGGAAGAGATCGTGTTTGATCCGCTCACAGAAAAAAAAAGATTGCACCCTTTAGTGCTTCAGATACCTCTTTGTGTATCTGTTGAATTGCTTTGATTCCGATTATGGAATCCAAACCTTGTCAAAATCACTTTCATACTATGTGTGGTGCCGAATCCATGCGTGTTACTAGGCCGATTATAGATTTAAAAATCCGCTCGAAAACACCCGTCGATTCACATATTTCTGTGATTTGAGATACTGGTGAAAGCCTACATTTTGCTGAGATTTTTTGCATTCAAAGCAATGCACCTTGCCAAGCTTCATTAATTCTACAGTTACGAGGTGTGTGTCCAAGGTGGGCATGAACCCTTGCATGGATTTTTACGTGGCTAAGGTTAAGGTTTGTTGGGCACCCACATGTGTATCTGAATCCCAAACCATGGCTATGGCGTTGTAAACATGCCACCGAGTGCTATTTGTGAGAGGGAGCACGTTCTGTTGCTCGCTAACCCTTGATGTAGTGATGAGCGTTGTTAGCATGGTCGTGTGACCCCAATGAGAGAGACAAGAAGTTATTCTGTGAGGGTCAACCCGCCACCTCCTTCGTTGTTGCAAGTGGCCCTACCCATGACACTTTCCAATGATGTTGTCCTCATCCTCGGTCTAAGACCTCATGCCCACGCCATTCCTCGTTATCGTCTTGAAACGACATAGCGAGAGAGAGAGAGAGAGAGAGAGAGAGAGAGAGAGAGAGAGAGAGAGAGAGAGTTCATGCATGGGCATGCAAAATAGCCAAGGCAACCTTTCCTCTCTCCATAGCTCCCTCCTCCTCTGAGCTCTGATACCAATGTAAGCCCGAGGGGACTGGAGCATGCAACTCTCCACTCGACCACGCCCTATATAGGCCCTGCCTGCTAATAATAGGGCCCCCTTGACCGCATGTCCAACCTAGCCCTTGGTCTACCGCCTGGTCTTACCCTAGGCCTAACACTAAAGTGATAGGTGCAAGCTCACATTACATTTTTTATACATTATTGTCTCTTTTCAATGGCAAAAATACAAATGAGGTAGCATACGTAGGTATCAAGTGATGTCACAGATCATCCTATTGTTGATGTACATAGAAATGATGCACTTGATGAGGACATAGTTAAAATGAGAAAGCTAGAGGTATGCCAAAATGGTTATGTTATGTTTTGCATGATAGTAAATTGTTTCACCCTTGGCTAGTCATACTCGTTTCAATTCTCACCATGCTTCTTGTGTATCCGATTGTAACGCTTTGGTAGTGCCAAGTATGTGTGACCATAATGAACCTCTTATGTTTTATGAAGCACAAAATTTAGAGAGTTGAATGGATTCGATGCAAAATGAATATGCTGCACTTATGAAGAACAATACTTGGTCTATGTAACTTGCCTACTGGCAAGAAGGCCATTGGTACAAAGTGGGTTTTTTTAACTAAAACGCAAGTCAAATGGTAGTACTAATTTCTACAAAGCAAGGCTTGTTGCAAAAGAGGTTATGCTCAACGAAGGACATTGGTTATGAAGAAACTTTTGCTCCCACTTGTCCTATGACTACTGTTCGTTTCATTGTGTATTTTCAATTTATTTTGGATGGTATGATATACATAGATATTAAAACCTCTTTCTCTAAGGGTGACTTGTATGAGGAAGTGTATGTAATGCAGCCTCACGGTTTTGTCAAGAAAGGATAGGAAAAGAAAGTGTCGATGTAATAAAGCATTGTATGGTTTAAAGAAATCTTCTCGTGCTTGGTATGAGAAAATGGACAATCATTTAACTACATGTGGCTTTTGAAATAGTCCAATTAAGAGCACATTATATTTAAAACGTGCGGATAATGTATATCTTATGATTGTTATATGTGGATGATTTATTGCTCATTGGTCTGAATGGGACACTTATTGTTGAACCTAAGAGTAATTTGGGCCTTGTAAGAAATGCCATGTCAGTGTAGAGAGAGATAATGGGAAATTCATTTCTCTTTTTTCATAGAGGTTTTCTAAAAACTCAAATATCTTTTTGATGAGGAATCCCAATCCTCGAGCGAGTACTTCCGAGCAAACAAGTGACCGAGCGAGTACATAGAATGAAAAAGCCAAGTTCAAGACTTCAATAGTTACTCTATAGAGGATAGTGTAGCAAAGTAAATGCAAAAACAAACATAACCCTCCCCATGGGGTTCAACCCAGATGCGATGTATTTTCTACAACCCCAAAAACATGGTGCGACAACCACGTGTTTAATATCATGTAAACCATCATTAATGAATTCCACACATCCGCTTGTTTGATTTTGTAGAATCCCAAAACACATCATCTTACATTGACTTTGCAAACCCATTTTTGCCATCGACTTTGTAAACCCATTTTTGCCATCGATGAATGGGTGAGATCGACCAAATTTCTAGTAGCCAAGGCAACAGATGATTGCTTTAATAATCTCTAGGCAAGGACTTGCATACCACGGCCATAGCTCGTCTTTGCCCCTTTAAGGTAGACATTACACTTAACACGGAATCATGGCCATTGCTACGTCTGCCACAATAGCTTCACATTGATAAGCTTGTGGCCATGCTCTGGTCCATAAATGGTTACGTCCCTAGTCATTCTCGAGTGTATGCTTGCTCAAGATGGATTATTGGGGTTCTAAATCATCTGAAACGCTAAAATGCTTTACTGATCCTAAATTTTGAAGATACTAAAATATAAGCCAATTTTTAAGACGTGAGATTCTTAATTTTGAAGATGCTAAAATATTTCAAAAAATTTAAAAAAAGTTAAATTATGGGGCAAATTCTCTCTATTTATTATCATCAGAGAAAAGCTATATTTATCAAGAAGCCATCAAAAATTAAACTAAAAGTGAGCCTAAAGTTGATACTAGAGTTCTTACACAATTACTTCCCTTGCACCTCTTGACATGTGTTAATCAAAGAGGAAAGTGGCATCATCTGGCACGACTAATGCTATCACAAAGGTTGTAACTCCCCCATTTTTAAAGAGAAACTATATCACCCTTAAACAAGTTCCTCTTTCCACACCAAAATTCTGTAGAAATTTGATTAAATAGACTTACTTGTAGACCGATGATCCCTACTATGATTGCCTTTTCGCTACACAAATGTGACTGAGACGAAAGAGAGTGCTACTGCAAGAATCACGCAGACAACAAACATGTAATCTCCTCAAGTTTGGATTTTGGGTTCCATAACGTTGCATTCTACTCATCCGCTCTTTGATGTGACTGTTAAGGCGGTTACGCCGCTAGCGGAAGCTAAATAGCGAGAACTCAACCAACAACAGAATTTGTCAGATGAGGACGAAGCTTGACCCGCAGGCGCATGGAAACAACTAGGTGGTCACCTACTCGACCTTCTAATGACAATCACTACTGAGGAAATCAAATCTAAGTTCTAAAATACGCAAGTGACTGAAATCCTTACTACGAACGAATGCTATACGAAAAAAGATCTAAAATCATTGAATCGATCTCAAACTCAAGGGGAAGTCTATACACTAGGTAAGAACAACACCCTAAAGACTTGAACTGCAAAATCAACCTATAACCACTCCGTGCGGTAAACGCGTTGAGGCGGTCCGGGGCGGGCAACAAGAGAGGCGACCTCTAAACACCCCTCAAGGCTCCCGTGCTGCTCAATTGCGGCTGGGGCAACCACAAGCACATCGCAACAACAAACCCACAGCCAAACACAAACAAGATAGGGGCACCACCTAGTTATGGTATGCAAACTAGGACGCAAGAGAGATTTTGGCACAACCAAGAAGATGCACCACACAACACACACAAGCAACCTCACACCAAGACACACATGAAATGGACCAGAGAGAGCTAGAGCAAAGGGAAGAGAGAGAGGAAAGGATCTTGCGTAATACCTTATTTGTGACTTGCAAATGGAGATGGTTCGTTATGATGCTATCGTAGAACTTGTACAAAAATCACTCAATGCTTAGTGATTGCTAATCATTGCCAAAACACACACACACTGTCTTAGGGTGTGGGAGACCTCTCACCACAATACCCTCTTACAATGGACACAAAACTGGCAATGAAAAACACACTAAAACACTTTCTAAAATCAAGATCAACCGATAAAACTCAAAATACACAAGTCACCTTGAATTCACCAAACCGTATTGCACAAATGGAAGGACGAAGATTTGAACGTTGAATCACGCCTTTGATGCACCAAACCTCAATTTATTGATGATGAAGGAGCATGTACAATAGTGGTTTTGGGATTTGTGGAACTCACGCTCTCTCACTTGCAATGTGTAGCTTGAAGGCTTCTCTCACACCAAGAGTGAAGCTCACAAGTGGTTGCTACACCTAAGTCTCTCCTCACGCATAGAGTGTTGGGGTGCTATGTGAGATGTTGGAGGTTGTTTTACAAGAAGGAGAGGGGCCTATTTATAGGTTGGAGACCCCTCATTAAGATTATTAGAAATCCTAATTTACAAGCTAACAAATCAAGATTATGATTTTTTTGAATATCAAAACATTGCGGGCCTTCTTTGTCTGCTTGAGTCATGGGTGTGGGCTCAAAAGAGAGCATTATTGATGGTAGATAAGGTGAAAGTAAGTAAGGAGAGAGAGAGAGAGAGAGAGAGAGAGAGAGAGAGAGAGAGAGAGAGAGAGTTACTATACACATGTCTTGAGGTGAGGTGTCTTTTATGGTTAGGTCAATGGCTATTTTGTGTTAGTATGTTAGTGGTTAGTGTTAGTAATCACTAGAAAGTTAATGTTACATTTACAATGGGTAGAATGAGGTGGATGGTTGAAGTAAGATGGTTGAATGAAGTGAGAAAATCCTTGTGATGGTGAAGCTTGAAGAAGTTTTGGACTTACTTGTGTAGGTTCTCAAAATGACTATCGACCTTCTTCTTCGTCTTCCCTTCTTTACGCCACCGCCGCCAAGGTTGATTATCGCGATGAAAATGGTAATTCCGTTGATGATATCTCTTGATTTGCAGAGGTTAATCAAGAATTTATGTATATATATAAGGGGTAAGATGGAATTGTACTTTGGAAGTAATAGAGAGAGGCATAGAGATGGTGTATGTACATGGAGAGCTCATATGAGAGCTATGGGAGTAAGTGGGGAGGTTAATGGTGAAGAAGGTGAGAGAAACCATTGAAGGTGCAGGTTTGAGTGAGGGATTGAGAGAAATGTGTGTGTGTGTGTGTGTGTGTGTGTGTGTGTGTGTGTGTAGAGGTGTGGAAAGAGGTGAGAGAAGACTATGGGCTACTTGTGAAAAAAGTGGGCAGACTGGGGTCCACTCAAAAAATCATAGCTCACCGCTAGTAGCTCCAAAAATCATGAAAAAATTTGAGGTGATTATTCAGAGCGTGGGCTACATTTTCTCTTTTGACCACTGCTCCAAATTCGGAGTGGAGATAGGTGCCAAAATTCTCACCAAAAAGCCTGTTTTTATGCTTGCAAAAGTCTTTTAGTGGACCCCTCCTTTGTTGAATTTGTACAATGCATCCAAGAGTGAGCCCCTCCTTTGTCATATCATAATACAAAGCATCCAAGTTGCCCTTGACACATGCATGGAGGAGGATTATTGGTGAATAAAGAAATATATACATGGTGGGACTAGTGTATGGACTATTCATGGACTTTAGCTCTTGGACTTTAGCTCAATGAGCACATGGTGTTAGAATAATGAGTAAAAATAATAATAAAAATATGGAGGAGTTATGGATATGGAAAGATATTGGGATCATATGATATGGTCCCTCCTTGAATTATTTTGGGTGAAAGAGGAAAAGGTATGCAAGTAAATAATATAATAAAAGTAACCAATGAGTAGAAATCAATTTTTTGTTTTCACGAGGGTGAGGGTGAAAATGTAGGAGTGATTTGTATAAAGGAAAAATATGAGGTTAGAGTATGTACATATTGGCAAAAATATATATATATATAATTATGGTGTAAGAGGATGAAAGAAGGTGTACATAGGTTTAATAAAACACACACCTAAGTAGAAATATTTAAATAAAATACCAAAATAATTATAAAAAATCCCTATATTTAGGCCATATATACAATGAAATATTTACACACAAAGAGGCCATAATATACTTTTATTTTTTTATTTTTTTTATTTTTTTTGGCTCACCTAGCCCAGTGACTAGCTAGCTGAGGGTTTTTAAGAAGATATGGGAAAAGTCCCGTGACTCACGCACGCCTATGTACAGTGAAATGGTAGGGATAGCCACAGTGTTTGGGTGATTTTGGTAGGGTGAGGTAACTCACTGTGGCAATTACAAAGAGCCGAAAAAACGGCTATCATTAGCCCTCCCCCTAGATGATGGTATATTCATGTACCATCATAGAGCATCTTTTCCAAAGAGAGTGCTTCAGAGTCCTTGACGAGATCTTCATTGTTTGGCCCCTCAAAATTTTGGCTGGAGTTACACTCATGCTTCATGTAACAATACTTACATGAGACAGCGGCCTTTGGACAGATCTTTGGTAGATCCTTTGGTAGAAGGCGACTCAAATAGGGCTTCAAGCGATACCCGTTTACCTTCCTGGAGTGCTCTTTACCATTCAAGTCCATAAGCTGATAGTAACTAGAATTGAAAGCCTTCTTGACTATGTATGGCCCTTGCCATCTAGTTTCAAACTTGGCATCAAAACGATTGTCAAGTCGATTGTCATACCTTAGCACAAGCTCTCCTTCCTTGATGCCTTTGTCCTTCAGTTTCTTGTCGTGCGTTTCTTTCGCTTGTGTGGCTTTCCTCTTGTAGCACTCGTATGCTGCTTCTCTTTTCCACTCAAGCTCCACTAACGTAAGAAGTCGATCCATCCATACCTCTTGATCATCTTGTGCTCCTTTGCCATGAAGTCGCATTGTTGGAATGTTGAGCTCGATAGGCTGCAAAGCCTCTTGACCATAGACCAAGTGAAATGGTGTGAACTCCGTGGCTTCCCTATATGTGGTTCGATATGCCCACAAGGCACCATCCAAGAAGTCATCCCATAATTTTGTCTTCTTTTGCACCATCTTTCTAATGATTCCTACAATGACACCATTAGCCTTCTCCACCAAACCATTTGACTGTGGGTAGTATGGTGTGCTATGACGATGTAGAATGTGAAGCTCTTCACAAACTTCTGTGAGCAAGCCCTTCCTAAACCCTGGACCATTATCAGAAACAATCTCCAAAGGTGTGCCAAATCTGCAACAAATGTGAGTGTACACAAACTTGCTAACTGTCCTCTCATTCACTCTTGCCACACTTTGAGCTTCCACCCACCTAGTCATATAGTCTACAGCCACTAGAATGTAGAGTTTACCATTTTTTGTCCTAGGCAGAGGACCCATAGCATCAATGCCCCACTTTTCAAAGGGTCCATTTGCAAGCACTATTTGCCTCGGGCCATGCACCAACCTTCTATTTCCATTTATCTGACAATTGTGACAGCTTTTACACCAATGTTGAACATCCACATGCAAGCTTGGCCAAACATACCCCGCAAGCAAAATCTTCTTCACAGTTGATTCTTGGGAAAAATGACCACCACATGCCTCTTCATGCAAACCTTTTAGAATGGCTGGAATTTCCTTGATAGTTGGTACTCGTCTGCACACTTGATCCTTCCCTCTTTGATAGAGGGAGCCTTCTAGGAAGAGATATACGCTTGCCTTCTTCATGAGTCTCCTCTTCTGAGCTTTTGTGAAGTCTGGTGGAAACTCACCCTCCAAAATGTAGCCAATGATGGGAGCCAATGACTCCAATCCCTGGTACCTCGGTTGCTTCACAGCAGCCGCCACCATGATGACCTGCACTTCTTTCTTTACACATGCAACGGCTTGTTGTGCAAGTAAATCAGCATCTTCATTCTGTTTCCTAGGAATATGATATAGTTGCACTTCTTCAAATTGATTAAACAATCTACGAATGGCATGAACTTTTGTCCGTAAGCTCTCATTCTTGCATGCCCAAATGCCTAAAATCTGTTTAACAATGAGAAGTGCATCTCCCTTTACCATGAGGCGTTGTATCCCTTGGCCAATGCACATCTTCAAACCATGAAGTAGAGTGTCATATTCTGCTTCATTGTTGCTAGCTGAACTTGGTAGATTGAACTTCTCTTTCATGACCACCTCTCCACTTGGGTTGAGCAACACTAGCCCTCCCCCTGCTTTTCCTGTGGCTCGACGAAAAGCTCCATCAAAGAACAAAGTAAAAGCATTAGGAATACTTTTTGGTGGTGGCAATGGTAGGGTCTTTACTTCAGGCACCTTAATCTCCTTTTCGTGCACCCTATAAGTGAGAATCCCTGCCAATTGTGCACGCACACTATCTTCTACCTTGAAAGAGTATTGAAACTCTTGCAACTCCATAATCCACTTTGAGATCCTAGTACTAAGATTCATTTGATATGACACCCAAGGGAACAAATTTTCTGCAGTGAGAATTACAAAAGGTTTTGGTAGCAGGTAGGATCTAAACTTTCTCACCGCAAACATGAGAGAAAGCATCATGAGTTCTGCTTCTGTGTAGTCTCTCTCCAAAGCATTCATGACCCTACTAGCAAAGTAGATGGGTTGCATCCTTGTACTGTGGGGATCTTGTTGTAGCAACACAGCACCAATTGTTTCTTTCCCAGCACTAGAGCTAACAAAGAATGTGTACTCCCAACAAGGAGGCATGAGTGTTGGTAGCTCTGACAAAATGACTTTAATGTTACAAAAGTACTCTTCAAGCTCATCAGACCATGCAAATTCTACTTGTTGTGTCAACTTTTGCAAAGGGTGAAGTAACTCCGAGGCTAAGTGAATGAAGCGTGACATATACTTCACCTTTTGAATGAATGAGATGACCTCCTTAAGACTCTTGGGTGATGGTAGCTCAATAAGAGCCTTTGCCTTCGAAGGATCCACTTCAATGCCTTTGTAAGAAACCTTGTGACCGAGCAAGATCACTTCATCCTCACCTATGTGGCACTTGTCGGGGTTGAGTTGACCTCCCATGTCGTAGAGCTTCTTTAAACCTTCTTCTACCCTTTGTAGATGCAATGATTCTGAGCTATAAATGCAAAAATCATCAATGAACACCCTAATTGACTTTCCAAAGAATGCTTGAAACACCATGTTCATGAAACGTTGGAATGTTGCAGGAGCATTTGTCAGACCAAATGGCATGACTCTAAAAGCATAACAACCCCAAGGAGTGATAAAGGTTGTTTTCAATTGATCTTCCAATGCGATACCTATTTGAAAGTAGCCTGAGTAGCCATCACACACAGTGTACTTCTCATGACCAGCTACTTCATTTAGTATCTCATCCTCAAATGGGAGGGGAAAGTGATCTCTTTTTGTTGCCTCATTGAGTGGACGGTAATCCACACACACCCTCCACTTTCCGTTCTTCTTAGGAGTGACAACAACAGGAGAGACCCACTCTGAATTCTCCACTGGATAAATGAACCCTGCTGCTAGAAGCTTTCTTACCTCCTTGAGTAAAGCCTGCTCCTTGATGACTCCTAGCCTTCGTAGCTTCTGAGCCTTAGGTGTGGCCTCTGGCTTCAACTCAATTTTGTGTTGAACAGCATCTACTCCACGCACATCGGTGTAGTCTTTAGCAAAAAGCCTAGGAAACTTCCTTAGCACACATTTGAACTCCTCTCTTTCATCCTTTGTAAGTGTTGTTGATAGCATACCTTCCAGCATCCCTTCATCTTGATATTCACCTTCGTTCTCTTGAGGACCTACCTCCTCCAAGCCTTGACAAGAGGTCTCTTGGTTGCTTGGCTTAAACCTTACCCCCATGACTTCGATGGAAGACTCCTCTTCAGTAATGCTGCCGCTACTTTCTTCTTCTGAAGTGCTATCGGTCCAACCTTCTTCCGTCTCACTTTGAGATGATTCTTCATGGAGCTCCTCTTGGCGTTGCTCCTTCATGTCAAAGACAACCTTCTTATGATTGTCATTCCTGCAAATTAATTTCCCACTTTCCCAATCCTGCAAAGCTCGCATTTTCATTAGCCATGGTCTCCCTAGGATAAATGGGTAACCATTTCCTTTGGTAGACATGACATAGAAATCCACTGCCTTCTTAATTCCAAAGGCCTCCACAAAAACATTTTTACAAATGCCTACGCACCTAGCCTTGCTATTGTTTGCCATATTGACCTTAATTTCAGGTGTCTCATGGATGTGCATGCCTAGTTTTTGCATGAGTCCCTCTGTCATGATGCAAATTTGTGCACCCCCATCCACTAGACCTTTCCTAACCAATCTTCCTTTGATCTAACAGTCTAGCACCGGTGTAATGTCCTCATTCATTTCAGCTTGTGCAATTTTTACAACAGGCACACTCTCTTTTACCTTTCTCCTAGTGCTAACTGCCCTTGTTAAATCCCTCCTAACTTGTGGACATAATGCAAGAAATTGAGGCCATGAAATATCAGGACCCTTACCTCTCATGTCTTCCAACAAGTTGTACGGAGCCATACCATGTCCAAGAGGGAAGTCTTGGAGGTTGATACGACGTCGAGTCCTCTTGGTTTCCTTGGTTTCCTTTGCCTTCTTGCCTTGTCCATGGTCACTCTGTGATGTGACTCCTTCTTTCTCTTTACCTTTTTGTCGGCCACGCTTAATGCCATTGGCTTCCATGTCAACCTCATTTGAATTTGTCACCTCTACCACATGCACATTTGGATCTGGCAAAGGTGGAACTCCTTCTACCCCTTGTGGAGGTGGTCTTGGTCCATTTGGCCTTTGTAGAAGCCTTGGTTGTTGACCAGCTCCTTCTCCTGCATTCATCACTGGGTAATTCAAGTTAGGCCTCCCTGGCTCCCCACAGGGCCAAGGACAATTATACATCTTATGTCCAGACTCTCCACAATTCCAACATTGCAAGACTCTCCTAGGTCGTGGATCTCGCTCTTCAGACTTCTTTGCTTGTCCCTTTGGACCTACAGCTTGTGCAAGGTGAATTGACAGGCTGCTTAAAGATTCGTTTAACTTCTCAATTACTTCCGTCGTTACCTCAGGAATCTCCCTCGATGTTGATGCTTGTGACTTACCTTTGGGTCTAAGACCTTCTATTGGAACCTCTCCCCTTAAGCACTTGAGTTTCCTATACTTCTCAGCAGCCCTAGTTTCAGCTGCATCAAAGGTAGCAGGTGCACCCGCCTCAACTTTTACCTTAAGGTCAGGAAAGAGTCCGGCTATGAACCTCTCCTTCTTTAGAAATTCTGCACCATCACCAGGGTTAGCAACATTTCGTATCCATAGAGCCCAAAGACGTAGGAACTCTTGCTTGTACAAGTAGTAGTCATCTAAGTCTTTTTGCTTATGAGAAACAATGTCTTGCCATAGCTTTTGAGTGTTTTGGGGATCAAAGAAGTATCTCTTGAAATGATTGACAACTTCCATGTAATTCTCTTTAACTTCCTCAGGCAAAGAGTCAAACCAAGTGCTAGCATCTTTCCTAAGGACTACCTCAAACATTTCTACACGTTCTTGATCAGTTACTATCCTCTTGATACGACAAGACATCTTGAAATTTGCCAAAAATAATTCTGCATCCTCTCCAGGCTCTCCAAAGAAAAGAGGATATCCAAACATTTGGCGTTGATTCTCCATTGAATTGATTTCAAAGTGACGCGTTTTGTTTTTTCTTTCTTTAAAAGATCTACACAATAATATTCTCTAAATTGCAATCTATTCTACAACAAAATAAAAATATTCACATCAAATGACCTATGATAATCAATGAGAGGTAGGATGACAGGGTTTGGTTACGCGAGAATTTCTCCTACTCTTTGGGCACCAAACATGAACACCATACGTTGTTGAAAATGGATTTTTCTACTAATTGCAATGTTTATTCTAATGTGTGGAGTGAAATGAAAGGGGAAAACCTCTATTCTTGGGCCATTATCCATTGTCTATGCATGACCTTATGCTTAAAACAAAACAAAAATATAGACGTCCAAACTAAGGTCGTACCTAATGAGAGGCAAAATAAAAGGATTTACTGATGCGTTTATCTCTGCCAACCTAAGAGGACCTAAAATTCTACGAATTACACGTTGAAATTGCAACTTAGTACTAACAATTATGTGTACCTTTTGCCTTGCAATGGGAATGAAGGGATCATACAAATTCTCGTGATTCATGCAAGCTACTTGATTATGCTAAAGGTTGAGCCTACACAAAACATACACAAGTCTGTCCTCAGTGGGGGCACCAAAATTGAGGCGGTCCGGGGCGGGCAACAAGAGAGGCGACCTCTAAACACCCCTCAAGGCTCCCGTGCTGCTCAATTGCGGCTGGGGCAACCACAAGCACATCGCAACAACAAACCCACAGCCAAACACAAACAAGATAGGGGCACCACCTAGTTATGGTATGCAAACTAGGACGCAAGAGAGATTTTGGCACAACCAAGAAGATGCACCACACAACACACACAAGCAACCTCACACCAAGACACACATGAAATGGACCAGAGAGAGCTAGAGCAAAGGGAAGAGAGAGAGGAAAGGATCTTGCGTAATACCTTATTTGTGACTTGCAAATGGAGATGGTTCGTTATGATGCTATCGTAGAACTTGTACAAAAATCACTCAATGCTTAGTGATTGCTAATCATTGCCAAAACACACACACACTGTCTTAGGGTGTGGGAGACCTCTCACCACAATACCCTCTTACAATGGACACAAAACTGGCAATGAAAAACACACTAAAACACTTTCTAAAATCAAGATCAACCGATAAAACTCAAAATACACAAGTCACCTTGAATTCACCAAACCGTATTGCACAAATGGAAGGACGAAGATTTGAACGTCGAATCACGCCTTTGATGCACCAAACCTCAATTTATTGATGATGAAGGAGCATGTACAATAGTGGTTTTGGGATTTGTGGAACTCACGCTCTCTCACTTGCAATGTGTAGCTTGAAGGCTTCTCTCACACCAAGAGTGAAGCTCACAAGTGGTTGCTACACCTAAGTCTCTCCTCACGCATAGAGTGTTGGGGTGCTATGTGAGATGTTGGAGGTTGTTTTACAAGAAGGAGAGGGGCCTATTTATAGGTTGAGGTGATTATTCAGAGCGTGGGCTACATTTTCTCTTTTGACCACTGCTCCAAATTCGGAGTGGAGATAGGTGCCAAAATTCTCACCAAAAAGCCTGTTTTTATGCTTGCAAAAGTCTTTTAGTGGACCCCTCCTTTGTTGAATTTGTACAATGCATCCAAGAGTGAGCCCCTCCTTTGTCATATCATAATACAAAGCATCCAAGTTGCCCTTGACACATGCATGGAGGAGGATTATTGGTGAATAAAGAAATATATACATGGTGGGACTAGTGTATGGACTATTCATGGACTTTAGCTCAATGAGCACATGGTGTTAGAATAATGAGTAAAAATAATAATAAAAATATGGAGGAGTTATGGATATGGAAAGATATTGGGATCATATGATATGGTCCCTCCTTGAATTATTTTGGGTGAAAGAGGAAAAGGTATGCAAGTAAATAATATAATAAAAGTAACCAATGAGTAGAAATCAATTTTTTGTTTTCACGAGGGTGAGGGTGAAAATGTAGGAGTGATTTGTATAAAGGAAAAATATGAGGTTAGAGTATGTACATATTGGCAAAAAAATATATATATATAATTATGGTGTAAGAGGATGAAAGAAGGTGTACATAGGTTTAATAAAACACACACCTAAGTAGAAATATTTAAATAAAATACCAAAATAATTATAAAAAATCCCTATATTTAGGCCATATATACAATGAAATATTTACACACAAAGAGGCCATAATATACTTTTATTTTTTTATTTTTTTTATTTTTTTTGGCTCACCTAGCCCAGTGACTAGCTAGCTGAGGGTTTTTAAGAAGATATGGGAAAAGTCCCGTGACTCACGCACGCCTATGTACAGTGAAATGGTAGGGATAGCCACAGTGTTTGGGTGATTTTGGTAGGGTGAGGTAACTCACTATGGCAATTACAAAGAGCCGAAAAAACGGCTATCAGCGTATGAAGACAGGCCGAAAAATACAGGTGATCAAAACTTGACCCCGATGGTACGAATGTGTAGCTCTACTCGTTGTGGTTCTATAGATATGCTGCACGCTCCATTCCGACAAACGAGTTGGAAGAAAACTCACACCGAAGCTCGTAGGAACTTACCACACATAGAAGCCGATAGCGCGCACTCTTGGTATCTGTGCGTAGCTCTCGTCATTGCTAACACAATGGCGGTGTCGCTTCTCCAATGGCGGCTCCGTAGCTCGCGTAGAAAGTAGATAAGACTCTCTCTCTCTCTCTCTCTCTCTCTCTCTCTCTCTCTCTCTCTCTCTCTCAGACACAGTCACGGCGCTCAAAAACTCACCTTTGATTAAAAACTGAATCCCTTAGGTTACAAAAACTTTGGCTTATATACCTCAGCCTTGGAGATGAGAACATCTCTAACTAATTACATCAGCAAGCGAAATTACTTCGGGATTACAAGCTGGAAACTCAATTGAGTCCCGTTACTTAATGAATGGCTCAAATCAAAATTAATGTCGGAAAGACATTTATTACAATCAATGGTTACAAAATGATGAGTGTGAGCAAAAATGTGGGTGTGATCCTCTGCTGGCTCAACACTCCCCCCCTCCGCGTTCATGTCGTCCCTGACATGACTTTTATGATTGGTCAATAAAGTCCTGTCGTCTTGAGCATCTTCAAATGTGATTCGTATCGTAGGTTGCCGATGGTCAAGGTTGGGCCGAATATTTTACTTTCGTGGGTGAAAAAGCCGGTGTAGAAAGCTTCTTCGAATGTTTGCATGTGGAAGCTAGGCAAAAACATAATCCTCTGGTATAGGAGGTGCAACACTTTTGGAGAAGGCTGCAATGAAAGATCATACATCATATCAGTCACTGTGTCGGCCGTCGATAGTAGACTCGAGGTCGTGGCTTTATCTGGCGCAAACACTTCAATGCAAGCTAAGAGAGTCCTGCAGATTTTCTTGAGCATCTGACACGAAAGGTCAGGAGAGCCAGTAAAGAGCTTGATGGTGCCCGTTAGGGTTTTCACCATGTAGGCTTTACCTATTCTCTCTCCTGCCTTTGGTCCTGGCATCCTGCGGTAATTAAGCCAATTTGGCTTCTTTTCTGCAATCCTGCCATGCTCTTTCCAGCTTCTCACTCTTGGCACTGGGCAGAAGGTTGCATTCTCCCGAATCTCCTTTGGTGCCTCCACCAAGTAGATGAGGTAGGCTGGGTATTTGTTCAGCCAACCTTTCCTCCATCTAGGCTGCGAATCTACAATCTTCTTTGATTGTTCCTCTTTTGTGATGTCGCCTTTGTAAAGAGCGACATACTGCTCCTCCTCTATTCTCTTTTTCGTTTTTATCACTTCAAACTTCATCAAAGGGAAAGGCAGGCTGGGTTGCATCCACTCTTCATGGAGCACTTTTGTGTCTAATCCCTGAAGTCTAATGGAGATTAGGAGTCTCCTCTCCCATTCCATTTCCGCCTTGGCACTCGCCTCTGTTGACTTTTCTATTTGGTCATGGAGCCTTTGTTCTTCTTCTTCAGAGATTCCTGAAGTCGAGGCCACCTCGTGAACTGGGGCTGGATCTTCAATTGTGGTTGCCTCTCCAGTTTCTGGTAGCTCTATGGCGGCTCCACCTGATTCTTCTTGTGGTGTCTCTGTCTCTCTTCTTTGTTGCTCTTGTAGATCTTGGAGCTGTTTGCGGAGGGTCTCATTCTCTGTTCTTAGTGTTTGATTTTCTAAAGTGAGCCTCTCCTCTGCTGCCAATGATCCCTCCGCAATGTGCAACCTTTGCACTTGCTCTAATCTTAGCTCTCTTTGTAAGCTTTGGACCTGGTCTTCCAGAGCTGGTACAAGAGCTCCCTCTTGTTCGGTTCCTGCTCTGCTAGCTCTAGGAGTAGTCCTGAGTCTAGTGATTGTTCTTTCTTGGAGCTCGACTCTCTCCCTTAGCTCAATGAGCTCATCTCTAGCCGCCTCCAAGTCGTCTTCCATCCGCTCCCTTGCTTCCTGTGCACTTGTTACTTCTCTTGAAGCCTCGGCTAGCTGGAGTATCAAGCCGTCTCTCTCGTTTTCCGCGTCGTAGAGTGATGCTTTATGACTTTCAGATTCAGTCATAGCATCCTCTAATTTCCTCTGCAACTCGGCTACCCTTTGTTTGGCTGTCTCAATCTCCACTTCCTTTGCCTTGGATCTTTCTTTGATCTTGTTGAGCAGTTCATGCACCATGTGCATGTCTTTTTCATCTTCATCTGTCAACTCTAAAGCTTTTTCTGCCACCATCTCCACTGGCTTCGGCTCTTCTAGTACGTTTTTTTCGTCCAGTTTCCCTTCACTCTCTTTTGTACTCTTTATTTTTTCCTCTGTCCCTCTCCGATCATCTTGTTTTTGTAGGTGGATCCCATAGACTGCCTCAAGGGCCTCTTCTTCAGTGTAACCTATCGCTACCAGATCCTCATAATCGTTTTTCTTTTGCTGAATTGGATCTATCTCCTTTTCCTTGGTCCCGGCCATCGGCTTTTCCACACCAGCCGTGTCCATCTCTACTGTGGTCTCTTCCACAATGATTTTCGTCTTCTTCGGGCTTGGTACATCAGTAAAGGAGGGCTGATTGTCCTCAGTCATCTTGGATTTCCCTTTGTTTGCTTGCCCGTCTTTCTCTTGAGGTTCAGTAGACTCATCTACTTTCTTCTTCCCCTTGTCGTCCTTTTTCAGCTCAGCTTTTACAAATTGTACTTCCTCTTCAGTGTATGGCTCGACAGGTTGCTGCTCCAGTATAGCCTCTAACTCCTCATAAGCTCTAATATATTGATCATATTGATCAACATGTGGCCTGGCTGAGCTAGTTCCGACTTTAGTGGGGTCTGGCATCCACTTTTCTTCAAAGTCCCCCTTTAGATCTCTTTCCGCTCTAAATTGCTCCACCAGTCTTTCCATTCTTGCCGCTTTCTGACTTTTGGTTTGCTTGGGAGCAACCTTCTTCTTTGCGGCTCATCCACATCCTTTTCAGGTTCTGAAACTATTTCTAGTTTCCGGCGTGCTCTTGTGGACGCCCTCTTGGATACTTCAGGCTGTTCTTCCTTCTCATCGGCTTTTCTAAGCCACTCATTCTGGGAGGGAACCTTTGGCCATTGATCTCTGGCTCCAATAGCTTCATAAGCTATTCTTGTCAGAACTTCAGCTCCTCCTATATACTTTGGCTTCTCGTTGTGCATGGCAATTACTTGCTCGTGGATGTGTTGAGCGTAATTCACCTCTTTTGGCATATTGCTCTTCAATGCCCATGTGATGGTAGTTGCAATGGCATGGGGTGGTGTCGTATACTTTGTGGTCTTTTACTGCAAATATGGAGAAACTGGTTGTACAGTCGGCAAAGGGTTGCCGCTCTTTGGTCTGCCATATCTCCATAGGTTGCATTCTGTTTCTTGGACCCATAAACCTCTATAGCCTCCCTTCTTTCCCTGACAGAGATCCCTTTGTTGTGCAGCTTCAATGCATCTGCAATGAGCTGTGGAGTGATCTGTACCTCTACTTTCTCTCCATCTATTGCTGTCAATGTGGCTTTCCCATCCTTCTGAATGGAGGTTGCCAACTCATAAACTCTTCTTGTATCTACACCTGATGGTCTAGAGGTGAAGAATCTGTGCAAGTCTGCCCTTTCCAGGTACCTGTTGATGTTCTCTGACCTGCTATAATCCACCAATTCTTGTGGGATCATCGGTATATCCACTGCTTGCCCTTGAGGATCTCTGAAAGTCCCCTGGTAGATCTTTATTCCCTCTTGTTCCAGTACTGCTTCCTCCACCCAAGTTTTGGTTGGCTTGAGGGTTTTTGCTGGAATGTCAAAGGTTTCTGCTTCTGCAAGAGCATCTTTGATTGTCGGTCTCTTTCTCTTTGTTGCTGATGACTTGGCGGAATCCATGGATCCTGTAACTCCAATTTCAGAAGTTAGCGTCTTTTTAGTACTGAAAGCCGAAATGAAGCTTTTAACTATTCAAATGACTTGAAAATTGAAACATGAGCTATTCAGGGCCTAAGGATGCAGGGTAGGTGAAAAAATATGCAAACTGGGCTCAAAATCATGCTGGAGACATCATACGCGTATGATGTCTTTTGTGTCAAAATGAATTCATATTGGTTGTGCTTGTAGCTGATAGTGTATACATGATTATCATATGCTTGGATTTGAGTTTGGATCCCATTTGGTCAAGTTTTGGCCAGTTTAGTCCAGTTCAGGCTCTTGGCAAAATTTTGAAATGGAATTTGATTTTATGATCCAAATTGGATAAAACTTGGTGGTTCACCTTCAAATGGCATGTAGATCACTTCTGTTTGGTGGTTGAAGCCCTGAGGTGCCAAAATCACATAGTGAGACATCATACGCGTATGATGTCTTTTAGTGTATTTTTGGACCAAATTTCTCTATAAGCTTGGATATGGCTTTAGATAGGCTTATTCAGTGGATTTATGAATTTTGGATAGATTTTGGGCTAAAAATGGCTCTGGAGACATCATACGCGTATGATGTCTTTTTCATCAATTTTTCATGGGATTGGTTCTGTGGACTCCCCATGTACTAGTGAAGAACTGTCTTTACTCAAATCTTGGTTTGGACTTGAGTATGTTGAATTTGGGCCAAAAATAGGCTTTAGGTGAAGGATTTTCCCTCAATTGGGCTAATGGGGTGATCCACTTGACCAAATGGTTCCAAACTTCATATGTAGCATGTATTAGATATATATAATGGATGCATGATGACAAATGAGCAGTTTTGGCTCTGTAAGTGCAAATAGACATCATAAGCGTATGATGTCTTTTGTGTCAAAATGGTGCTTTTTGGTTCCAGATAGCTTATAGATGTGTTAATCAACAATCCTACAAAGTTTCAATGAGTTTGGAGTTATTTTGACAAAATTAGGACCAAAAATCAATTTTATGGCCTACTTTGCGTCTTTTTGGTTTCCTTGAGTTTTCTAACTCCAATTCTCATGATACTTGGCTCATAGGATGTGATTAACATGTGGAATGAGGCTATGCACTCAAATGTTGAAATGGATGTGAAAATCATGCTGGAGACATCATACGCGTATGATGTCTCTTCTTGAAATGTTGGTCTTTTTGTGCAAAGAATGCTTTGTGCTAGTGCCCTAAGCCCTGATAACTAGTTTTCAACTTAAAAAGTCATCAGTTTAGCTAAAAAGCCCCCTTATAGGCATTTCAGTCTCTGAAGTCGTCTTTTTGCCTTGGAGTTGAATTTCTTCAACTTTTCTTCTCGAGAGTTGCATTTCCAGCTCATTGGATATGTTGTGAAGCCACCTATTTGGTTGAACTTGACTTTGGCTCCCCGTTCTCCATCTTTCTCCATTTGGTTGCCCGAAAGCGTCTTTTTCACCATCGGTAAGTGAATCGGATTTCTTTTGGGTTTTGCTTGCAAACATAAGTCATCCATGTATATTTGACGCTGCTTGTGAAGTTTCATATCATTTGGTCGTCAATTTTAGCCGTTATGCCAAAATGACGCTTTGTGTGTCCGCAGTCGAATCGGTTGTTCCGACCTACTTTTGGTGATCCAAACCCGGAGATACTCCATGGTTGCATTGCCCTCGATGTTGTTAAGCTTCCTGAGAAGTTTTGTGTCGTTTCGACAACTTTTTCCTGTTTGCCTCTTGCAGGCTTTGTTGACCTAGGGTTTTTCAAGTCGTTCTTTCTCGAGCTTTGAGTGTTAGAAACCCATCTTCTATGTTAGGGTAACCCACCTCTAAGTTCTTGCAAGGTTTGGTTAGGCGGTTGTGCCCCTACCTAGCATCTTTCCCCATTCCCCGTCTGCTCTTGTTTCTTGGTTTTGGTCAGTTTTCGCGACAAAAGTTAACGATAAGCATCAAAAGCTTATGGCAACGAGTCTACCTCTCATGTCTGGTGTCCTCTGAGCTCTCGTAGCAGTCGTAGAAGACGGTAGAAGGTCAGATGCTCCTGTGTGCTCTTTGCTCTCTGCAAGAAGGTAATAGTGGAAATGAGCTTGAAAGTGATGTGAAAAATACTTAACTTCGGGCTTCCCGGATCACTTGTTACCAAATTTGACATGTGCTCCTATCTCGTCGTGAAATGCACTTTAGGATTTGAAATTTCTCAATTTGGACTCCGTTTGACCTGTTTCTGAGAAATCTGTCCAGTTTGCCAAAATTCTGTCATTTCAGGCTTTCCGCAACTTTTTCAGAATTGTACCCAATTTTTACCATGGGTTGCCCTTGTCATTAGGACCATCACCATCTATTCTTTTCTTTTTTCTGATCTCGTTTCACCTGCTTTTTTTATATATTTTTCTTTTACTTTTATTAAGAAAATCCTAAAAAATAAAGAAAAATAGCAAATTGAAGCCAAAAAATTCCAAACATACACAATAAATAGATGGTAACCCTGTGTATATGAATATACACTTATTTGTGATTTCTGGACTTGGATTACCACTTTTTAGCTCCAAACACACTCTTATTTAATGATATTTACACGTCTAGAGACCCAAATTCATCATTTGATCTCTTCTTGTTGCAAAACAAGGTATATAAGGGCATAAATATTATCAATATCCGCAATCAAACATAAAAATTACAAAATCATGTAAGACACTGCCCTTGTAATATAATTTTTGGTTTTTCTTTGTGTTTGTCGCTTGTAGCTGCTTTGTAGCTCCTGTATACCTCCCCCCCTCCTAGTCTGAGTCCTCCCGGACGACTATGAAGTGTCTGTGGGCGAAGCATTGTAGTTGTTTTGGTCATAAGTTCCCAATGCAATTGCAGAGCGATGATACAACAGTCTTTCCAAGAAAGCTGCTCTTTGTTTGATTGAAGGATTGGTGGTCGGGTTTTGGGTTGGTTTTGGCACTTCGGTAGTAGAATCAGTAGATGGATTCTTCTTTACTTTGTTGTTCTTTTTTACAATCCAAATCTGCTTCCGCTTCACTTATGCTTGCCACAAACTCTTTGCGACCCAAACCTGCTTTGTTCTTTGTGTTGATTTCCTCGACTTGAAATACCTAGGAGTTTCCGTTGATTGTACTGAAGGGAGTTCCTGTTTACAAATCTTTGGGATCCAAATTTGCTTGCTATAGCTTTGTGCCGTCATGAACTTCTTTGGAATCCAGATCTGTTTCACTGTCCTTGATTGTCTGGAATCACTCTGTTGTCTGGTATTGAAGACTCTGTTTTCCACCTTTGTGTTCTCTGGCACAACCTTTTTTGGTCTCCATACCAACTTTGACTCCATTTTTTCCCAAGGTTGAGTTGTTATATTATTGCTTGTCTTCCTTATCCACTGTTGGGAATTCCTCGTCGAAGAGTAATCCGGTTGTATAGAAACTTTCGGTTGCCATTGCTTCTTCTTTTTCTCTGGTTGTTGTTTACCTTTGTTCTTGGATTCTTTCTTTGGAGTTGTCTTTGATCCTTTGGTGAACTTAACTGATTGACTTTCACCTTCGTATTTGATAAGCACTGATTTAGAACTCCAGTCAATCATTGCATTGTATTGCTTCTGCCATGGTTGTCCTAGCAATAATGGTTGTTGTGTAGCTTGGTCTTCAACCACGTAAAACATATGCGGATACACATACTGGTTAATCTGTATATGTAAAACTGTGCATCCGACAGTTTTGATTGAATTCTCAGAGTAACTCTTTAACTCTTGCTTGGCAGTTTGTAGTTTAGTGTCATTTGTCAATTGTCTATACAAACTGAGTGAAAGTAGGTTAGCTTGAGCTCCTGAATCCAATAGTGCTCTGGCTTTGATTTGGTTGGTTCCTACCTTGCATTCAATGATGGGTTCTTCTTTGTCATTATCCATTTCTGTTATACTGACTACGTTTATTCGTATTGCTCCTTCATTGCGGTGTTTCTGACGTAGTAGTCTTCTTTTCTCCATTCTTTCTTTCGCCTCGGCTTGTGCTTCCTCCAAAATCATTTTCTTTTTCTGGACACGCAGCTTTTCTTGATGTATTTTGAGAAGCATGTCTTGGGTTAGCGGCAAAAGATACTTTTTCACTCTGCATCCACTAATCCAATTGGGCATTTCTTCTCCGTCTAATGTAGCAAGCTTGACGGTTCCACTTGGTGATAGATCTTTAATCACCAGAGGTCCCATCCCTCGCTTTTTAAGCTTCTTAGCATGCTGTTTCAGAGTGTAAACTAGGACATAGTCCCCAACCTTAAACTCTTTAGTCCGCACATGCTTATCAAAAAATTCTTTTTGTCGCCTTTTTTGAGCGTAGATAGAAGCTACTGCTTTTAGGCGAAGCTCATCTAGCTTTTCCAGGTCATCTATTCTATCAGTTTCTTTTTCGAGTGTAGTTCTCAACATGAAGTACGGAACCATGTCATACCCGTCCTTGTCGCAAAATTTCCTTGTGGGACCATCCGGAATTGCACAAACATCTAGGGTTGCTAGAATGTGTGTCCATTCTAATGGTTCAAGCGTGTCCTCTGGAAAGGGTTCTCCTATATAAGTTTCGTCTTCGATAGCCCTTTCTAAAACACATTCTTTTCATTTCAGACTTCCATATTTCGAAGCTCCACACATCCATAACTCCTTGGGCTTACCTAACCAAGCTGGAAATTCGGATCCCGCCAAAGTAGCTGAATCAAACTCCTCTACCGGTGTTCGGTTCACATCTTTGTAGCTATGGTCTTTCAGGTTCACACGTGTAGTGGTTTCCATATTTCTCAGGTATATGTGATCGTAACCCCAATCTTGGACCATTTTCAACTGTCTCATGAATGGTCTTCCCAGTATGATATCATAGTTATTCTCCTTGCCAAAATCGACAATAGCAAAAGTATGTTCGTATTCAATGCCACAAGAAGTCACTACGACTTTCTCTAATAACCCCATAGGTTTCTCCATGTGTCCATCTGCTAATTGGAGTTTCAACCTAGTCTTCCTTATTGCTGGTTTCCCCCATTTTTTCCAGATTTTTTTTGTAGCAATGGCTACCCCAGCTCCGTTGTCTAGTATTGCCATCGTGTTTACTCCTTGGAATTCAACTGGTAAGGTTGTATTCCCCTCTTCACCTTCGCAATACTCTCCGACCTTGTTTAAGGGTACAGGCTTAGCATTCTTTTGTAGTTTGCTCAGCTCTTGTATACCCTCTTTCAGTCTCGATGTTGGGTCTTTTATCCCAAATTTCTCCAAGAATTTTCCTACAGTGGTCCACATATGTGATCTTAGCCTCAAAAGCTCAGCTAGAGTGATAGTGCATGTCACTGGTGTTGACAAGATCTCTATCAATCCTTGCGAGTCCATGACTTTTTTTTATGAGATTCTTCGTGAGGGAAGTGCTCTAATCTCGGATTTTGCTTCATACTCTCCTAAGTATGAAGGTAAGGTTTTCAGTGAGTGAGGTTTGCTCTCCATTGTTCTAACAGAGCCCCCATCTCCCCAGTAAGATTGCAGATCCAAGTCCACTTGAGATCCTGTCTCAAATTCCACTATGGGAGGATTCCTGATGTCCTTTTTCCAATTTGTCTGATTAGCTTGGCAACTTAGCTCATTTGCAAAGTTTGCCTCTCTCACTTGTTTCCAAAATTCATTGTAATCCTCATCTCTTCCGTAAGACCTCTGTATGACTGGATGAAAACTCTCTATCTCCTTATCGGTTGTGTTCAACACTATGCGGTCATCCTTGTGTGCATTTTCAGGCTTTTGTGCACTGGGAGTCTTTTCAGCTACCCGTGAAACGACAGTCTCTTACTGAATTGGGTTTTCCGTTCCACAATTCATTGTTTCTTTTGGTGGTTCTAATAAGGCTTGTGCAGTCTCGATCATTCTCTGGCACATTTCAAGTCTCTGCTTTTCCAATTCCGCGTTTGGGTATGTCATCCACCTCTGTTCTTGTGTTTGGTTGTTCTTTTACATAGCTTCGTAAGCTCTCATCAGTGCGTCCAATGGTTCGTGCACTTTGTCGACTAGCACTGATCCCCCTGAGCTTAAGCTCGTTGTTTCTTGGATACTCTTTTGTTTCGTTCTTTCCGGGCTCATCTCTCGTTTCCTGTTTTGACTCTCAAGTTTTTCTAATCTATCTTTAGTTCGCTTTAGTTCCTCAGCTAGAATAGCGTCTTCACGTTCTTTTCTCAACTTCATGCGTGCTTTTCTAGCTTTCCATGTGTTTCTTTGACTCCGCGGTCCTTGACTAACCACTTCAGTCGCTAACTTTCCATTCTCAGGTTCCCTAGTGGTTTTCTTAGCTTGAGCTCTAGTAACAACTTGCGTTGGTATCAGAGTTTCATTTTCAGACCCACTGCTGGTAGGAATAGTTTCTAGCATATTCAATGTCGTCTTTTGCACTTTGTTTGGATTCTTTGAACAATCCTCAATGAAGTGAGTAACCCCACACTCAGTGCAATAAGCGTTAATTCTAATGATTTCCATATGTGGACAAACATTCATCAGATGGTCACCTCCACACTTGTAACAGGGTCCTAGTGCTGGTCTTGGTCCCATTTGATTCGTCCTTTGTGGATAGGATGGTCTTTGTCCTGTTAACCCTCCATGAGCTATGAACATCAATGTTCTTGCGTCCAAATTGTATCTCTCTTCATCAGAAGCACTTGTAACTGTTGGTGTTCCAACATTCCCAATCATGCCCCATGGTTCTAGTTGTTTGGGTTCTTCTGGTGGGTAATACACGATTGGAGACATGTGTGCACCAGATTCTTCATAATAGGCTTGAACAGGCACTAAGGCTTGTTCTTCCTGATTATCTAAGGTTGGTGCATATCTAATGCCCACTGGTCTTGCTCCTGGTAAAGGTGGTTGTTGTCCCAATACCGGTTGCGGTCTTTCTATCCCCATAGGTCCTGGTACATTTCCCGTTGGGTATCGAGGTACTGGATGTACTTAAGGTGGTGCTAATTGAGCAGGAGGTGCATACTGACGCTCCCTTACATACCCTTTGTTGTAATAGCACTCCTCTGTTGGATGGTTTGTCCATTTTTGTTCAATAGCACACCATTTCAGTGTTTTTGGCAATGGTTTTTGGTATGGTGCCATCCTTTTTAGAGCATCTTCTATCATTTGCTCTACATTTGGCATGGTTGTTGTTTGAACATTCTTTTTTGTGGTAGTCTCGCTCGCTACGGAGGAGGAGCTACTGGATGCAAAATCTGTATCCGCTGACACCTCTCCATAAACCGTACAGTTATCCACTAAGTACAATGCTTATCTCGTTACTTGCTCGAAACTTGTACAAGCTTTCAAGTGCAAGTCCTTCTTGAGAGTGTCGTTTCTCAATCCCTCAATAAAGAGAACCGATAGTCTGTCATCTTGAGGTCGTTCACGTACTGGACATCTCTCAATGTATTGTTTGAAGCGAAGTGAAGCTTCCTTCACTTTTTCGTGTTCTCTCTGTTTAAAAGCATATATTTGTGAGACCGTATTGTGCTTAATCCCTCGTTTTGAGAATTCCTCAGCAAACTTAGCAAATGGTCAATGTCATGGAATCCCCCTATGTTCAGTGGTTGAAACCATGTCAATGCCGTACCTTCTAGAGTAAGACCAAATCCCTCGTATTGTGTATGGAAATCTGTTATCTGCTCAGCTCTTAAGACTTGCTTAAAGAGTGACACATGTGCATACGGATCTCCTGAACCACCATACTTCTTTGGCATACACTTCGCTACTTGAGATGGTCTCATACGTCTATGGTCTGCTACCAATCTCATTGCTCCTGTGTCCCGGCTAAAGCTTTCTCTAGCATCATGGACTACATGGGTTACCCTTGTCGGTTCCCCTGCTCTGAACCTACTACTAGGAGGTAAATGTGATGGTTCCGCTTCGAACCTTGGACCTGGAGTGGTATATGTGGGGATTGGAACTGCACTACCTCGATTCGTATCCATTGACTCTCTGGAATGTAATGATCCCATTAGTCCGAGCTTCGAGTACTGAGGTTGACTGAAAGAGTCAGCAGCCTGAGTTCTTTGTCCTCCTGTCGTCATTGGGTTTTGCCCTCCATTTGTTGGTGTTGGTCTTTGTGAGCTAGAAGTAACATAATACTGATGTAGTGGTTCCCCAAAGTATGTATATCCTTCTAATTCTTTCTTTCCCATTGTTGAGTATTGCCTCCCATACTTGTCATAAGCGGCAATTTTCACTTCCGATCCCTCTGTGTAGGTAAAGACATAAAGTCTTTTTTGGTCTGTCAACTCTCCGGTGTAGGGTTCTTCACATCTATAATAGAGATCTTGCTCCCCATTATTATATTTGTATAGCCCCACATAGATGTTATCAATGTTGATCCTTGTAGTTTCATTCTCTCTTCTTAACCTCGCATCAGGGAAGTTCATTATTGGTACTTTCTCCTCGAGTTCTTCATCTACTTTGGCTTTGGTGCCCATCAATCCCCACTTGTCCACAATGTTAGGGTTTAGGACTACCAAGTACATGGTACCCTCGTCATCTAGATATCTATCTCCGCTATAGCTCACAGGCACTAAGTCCTTGAACTCACTAGGTCTCTCTTCTATCTTTACACAATAGCGGTCCATTCCATCTTTGTAGATCTTGGCACCTTGCTCATTGTCGTACTGATATTTTATGAACAATAGCTTCATTGTGGTGGAAGGGTTTGATGATCTTGCTGCCATATTTTCTCTGTTGTTCAGGTTCAAGTGTTCCATGTGTTCGGTGAAAATATCGTAAGATCTCTCCGAAGAAGTATCAGAAACACTTCCTTCAAAGATCGGCTCTAATGGTTGCACCCAACTTTGGTTTACACTTCCCTCGGTTGATATGACACTTGCTTGTTCCCCTTGTTTTGGTTGGTTATTCTGGAGATTCCTGCCCGATCTCAAATTCATCAATTCCCCTAAAGGACTTTAACTTTTCCGTCTCGGCAATTTGTTTTCCCCAAGTTTTTGTGGTCAGAATTGATCCAAACTGATTGATACTTGGTCAATTGTTTAATCTTGTCAGTTGGACAACTTCTGTTTCATCAAGTGAGAATTTTTTTGCAGTTATGCTGAAAAAGACATTATACGCGTATGATGTTTTTTTTCACAGATTTGGACTATTTTGGTTATGCTCACTCTCAGTAGCCCCCTTATGCTCTGTCCACTCACAAAATTCAGTTTGAACTCTATTTGAGCAAGTTATGGCTAATTTAGGCTTTTCTTGGCAATTTTCCGCTTTTGACTTGTTTTGGGTCAATTGTGATCCAAATGGGATGAAACTTGAAATATAACCTCTAGACAGCTATTACAATGGATCTGTGTTGGCAAAGTATCAAAATATGTCCAAAATTAGGTCAAAGACATCATACGCGTATGATGTCTTTTTCCTCAATTTGGGTCAAGACTTGATATTTATGCTTTCTACAGTGTTTGTAACAATCTTGTCAGGTCAGATATCAAAATTAAGCAGTGGATGTGCTAAAAGACATTATACGCGTATGATGTCTTTTGTCCCAAATTTTGACTATTTTTGGTTTTAAGCCTTCTCCAATGTTTATAATTGAGTTTCAAGTGTTTTTGTCAGGTTTGAATGTAAAAACAAGATCTGAATCCAAAATTTCCTATTTTTTGCGTTTCTTGGACTCTGACTTGTCTTTTTGGGTTTCTTTGAGTTGTTAATGCTCTTGTTTTAAGTTGAAATTAGGGTATAACTCTCCTTTTGAACACTCTGGTAAAGTCAAAATTTATGTTTTGGTCTCTGTTTGGTCATTTAGACATCATACGCGTATGATGTCTAAAGTTGCAGATTTCCAGTTTTTTGGCACAGAATCCTTCCTAAAGCTTTCTCAAGTGCTCAACAACTCCCAGATACACAGAAAATTTCTCTGACTTTTGTTTATTGCAAGTTTCACTACTAACTCGACGGTTTAGTGATCTAACATGCAATCAACCATATCAAGCAAATACTCCAATGATTACTAGCTCCAGATCAGGATCAAATGAAGTCCTACCTAAGCTATTCCTAATCATAAAATGGGTTTGGTAATTGTGATTTTAAAGAGATCCACTGCCACTCACGGACTAGCAAATTCTTCTTCTATCAACAACTACTCAACACCAACAAAACAACAAACAAATCTAAGCTAAACTAAAAATACTGTCAACACGGAAGACCCAGGAATACCCCACTTCCTAGTATCTCTCGAGATCTTCGGAGTCCACCACTCCTAGATCTTTTCTAACTAAAGTATACAAAGTAGTTTATACGACTCACCTCGTAGGATTAGTCTAAGGTCACCTACTTAGGGCTCTCGTCCCCGACAGCGGCGCCAAATGTTAAGGCGGTTACGCCGCTAGCGGAAGCTAAATAGCGAGAACTCAACCAACAACAGAATTTGTCAGACGAGGACGAAGCTTGACCCGCAGGCGCATGGAAACAACTAGGTGGGTGTCAAATCACCTACTCGACCTTCTAATGACAATCACTACTAAGGAAATCAAATCTAAGTTCTAAAATACGCAAGTGACTGAAATCCTTACTACGAACGAATGCTATACGAAACAAGATCTAGAATCATTGAATCGATATCAAACTCAAGGGGAAGTCTATACACTAGGTAAGAACAACACCCTAAAGACTTGAACTGCAAAATCAACCTATAACCACTCCGTGCGGTAAACGCGTATGAAGACAGGCCGAAAAATACAGGTGATTGAAACTTGACCCCGATTGTACGAATGTGTAGCTCTACTCATTGTGGTTCTATAGATATGTTGCACGCTCCATTCCGACACACGAGCTGGAAGAAAACTCACACCGAAGCTCGTAGGAACTTACCACACATAGAAGCCGATAGCGCGCACTCTTGTTATCTGTGCGTAGCTCTCGCCGTTGCTAACACAATGGCAGTGTCGCTTCTCCAATGGCGGCTCCGTAGCTCGCGTAGCAAGTAGATAAGACTCTCTCTCTCTCTCTCTCTCTCTCTCTCTCTCTCTCTCTCTCTCTCTCTCTCTCTCGCTCTCTCTCTCTCTCTCAGACACAGTCACGGCGCTCAAAAACTCACCTTTGATTAAAAACTGAATCCCTTAGGTTACAAAAACTTTGGCTTATATACCTCAGCCTTGGAGGTGAGAACATCTCTAACTAATTACATCAGCAAGCGAAATTACTTCGGGATTACAAGCTAGAAACTCAATTGAGTCCCGTTACTTAATGAATGGCTCAAATCAAAATTAATGTCGGAAAGACATTTATTACAATCAATGGTTACAAAATGATGAGTGTGAGCAAAAATGTGGGTGTGATCCTCTGCTGGCTCAACAGTGACGTTTGCAAGGAATTTAATAGAGTAGCCACAATTTTCCAATTTTTGCGAGGAGCCAAAGCACGATTTAGGAGCAGATGATAGAATCCAATCCTATGTATGCACACTAGAAATGATGGTATCTTTGAAAGTGAGTATCAAATTTGCATGTTGAAGTAGGACTCTCTCTCTCTCTCTCTCTCTCTCTCTCTCTCTCTCTCTCTCTCTCTCTCTCTCTCTCTCTCTCTCTCTCTCTCTCTCTCTCTCTCTCACGTAATGGAGCAATGGTGAGATCCGAGTGAAAGAGCTGAGACAAAAGGTTGATGGAAGAGCCCAAATATCACAAGCTCGAGCGAGATCAAGGGGCTGCCTAAAAGCTTTAAAAGGGGCTCACACACACACACACACAAATGACGGACGCGTCCGCGCTTGCACAGAGAGGCTCGAGAGCGAAGAGGGTGATGATCAAATGTCATTGAAAGCGCGCAATGTCAAGAATTCGATGACAATGGACATTCTGCAGAAAAAGAACATGGGAGATAAGCGAGGGGTTGAGCAGGCGCGAGAAGAAGGAGACTGAGTCTCCATAGATGTTAACCCCTACCCCTAGCTACCCGTAGCACCGCGCGCCGGCGTGCGGTCCTTGCTGTAATAATTTCCCAAAAAAAAATGTGACTTAGCTTAATATTGTTGTGTAGCTGGCTATGGCGAATTTAAGCATGCTTCACATATGGCGCACTTTTTGAAACAATTACTTTCAAGGACACTAGAATACTAGGAGGAGACGGAAATTTGACGCCGTTCACTTTGTCCCAGGAGGGTGCCGTCTCTATTTGACACGGGCTTGAGCGGGAGGGGATCAATGGCGGGCATGAGATTGGCGTTGCTCGGATAATGCAATGCATGCTGAGGGTAAAGAAAAGAAACCCAAGATCAACATGGGGGAGAAAAGTCATTAACATTGTATCCCCAACCCAACAATTGATACTTGTATTATTGTTGCCTATCTGCTTACCTTCTGCTTCACATGAGCCGCTGCCATAGTTACACACATCTAACATCGATCTTGCACACATCAATTTATTGTCAACACACCAATTTATTGTCTTCAACTACCATAGCTAGATTCCAAGCTCCTGCACAACGGTTCCTCACGTACTTTAATTCTCTTTGACAAGCTGGTTGTGATGCCCCTATGATATTTGCTGCAACAATCTTTGCGTGTTCATTTGTTGAGGACATCAACGTGTACCAACACAGTATAAGCTACCATCAACAGATGTTGTCATCCTGCTATCACAAGCTTTGCCTTGTTTCCATGGCTCTCGCTGAAGCTTCCTTGACTCCTCCGCCTGCACATACAAAGGTGAAGGACACCGCTCCCAAGAAGGCAAAGTCTGATACACCAAAGAGAAACTCGAAACGTGCTCATCCTAGCTATCTTCATATGCATGAGCTCGGAGGCCATTGACGCACTGAAGGAGAGGACTGTTTCCAGTCAATATCCCTTGCTAGCTATTAATCTGCGGGGTCACGGGTGCTTGGCCGCTCGTACCTTAGGTTGTTCCAATGTTGTGGTGATGGTAACTCCTTGTTTCACACTCAATGCTCGTTCTCAACTCAAGCGAAAGAGGCTGCCGAGGCATCTACAAAAGGAGGTGCTCTCAATAAGATTCCCCTCATTTAGTTTTTCTGAGAGTTTTCATCATGTTCCATTTGGCATTTTTCCTTAACTGTTAGCAGTAGTTTGTGCTCAATAAAACTCATCTGTGCTCAATAAAACTCATCGAAACCTTTATGGAGATGGATGTATGTCGCAAAAATATCGTGCCCAGTCCTGAGCTTGTTCTTACTTGTCTTGTCCATCACATTGGGATAGCGACCTAATGTTTGCATAAGCGAGATGTATGAGTTCCATGTCCAAATGATGTTCGGCATGATGTCAAGTCTAGCCCCCGAGTTCAGTCACCTAGTCCCTAAGCTCTTGTAAGATCACTCTCCCCACATGAGGCGTTGGAGTTGATACAGTCCCTTCACCCCTGTCAAGTCCCTTCTCAATCCAAATTTGTCAAAAATATGTCCATCTTTTTCTTCCCTAAGGGGGGAGGTGTGGTGTCTGTAGGTGTGTAGCCAGACATGGAGTGGTGTGAACCTCTCATGTATATGCCAAGAAGGTTGCTGTAGTGCTTGTGATATCGATATAAGGAGCTGCTCTCGTATGCAAGGGACACGCTCATTCTGGTTCTATCCCGTGTCCTTCACAATATTGTGTCGTTTTCAATTTCAAAATGCTAGGTGAGGAGAAATTATGTCCCAAAACTAGAGGAAAATAGTGTAAAAAAGCAAAAAAATTACCTAATGCTTTAAAATTTCCTCTTGGCAAGGTCAAGAAAAGGAATTTTGTATGTTTGGGAAATGGTATTTTTTGAACACTCCATTGGACCGCACGAGTGCTATTGAATCGCACGTTGACGTGCGATCCTTGCTGTAGATCTCCCAATTTTTTTTAAAGGCAAGTCCAAAATCTAATTAACGATTAAAAAAAATTGGACTCGTGAGAAATTTTGTCAAGTTTTGAAAAAAAAATCTCAACGTTGTTGATAGTGGACCGCACACTGGCGTGTGGTCCTTGGTGTAGGAGGTGATTCCGTAAAATACACCCAAAAGCACACTAGAGCACCCAAAGATTTCGAGAGACCCGCATTAACAATGCCACTGTCATGTGCGCTTTGTACAGCTTCCCGATCGCTCTCCTCTTTCCCTCCTCGGCCTATGGCCTACGTAGTGCTACTTGGCGGGCCTATGTTGCAAATTTTCTGTACGTCTTCTAGTTGACACTCTGTCATGCGCAAGAGGTAGTAGGCAACCCTCTTTCCACATGCAATTCCTCTCCCCTCTAGTTTGCATTGCAGGGGTCCAACCCCAATTACCCCACCATTGCAAAGTGTCGGAACTCTCACCCAAAGCCAGTTGTGCACCCAGCACTCACCCACCATTGCAAGTCCTTCCTTGATCCCATCAATGAAGCATGCCACACACACTCTTAGTCACCCAGCTACACACACCCTCGCATGATGCTACCTGCCAATATCACCACCCAATCGTTTATCATGGTATGACTTAACATGTAGAACAATTCTTTATGCATATTGGCACACCACAAAAATCTACTATAACACACACACACACACACACACACACACACACACACACACACACACACACACTCACTCACTCACTCTTAGGCCCATGTCACACTAGAACATCCGGCCACACCAATTTTTTGAAGGCGGCCAGGCAAATGTAGTCACATTGGGTCATTACTTAAACAATGCCCACATTTTTTAATGAATTGGTTGTAGAGCGTCCTCGTTTTATGTTGACGAGCAGAGTTCAAGACTTGTAGTCTTCTTTCGTGCACTCACTTTTTGCAGTTGGCCGCTTCACTCACAAGTTGGCTGGCCTCTCTTGCTCGGGTTTTAGTTTGCTCGAGAAATCTCGCTCGGGCTATGGTAAGACTCCTTTTTTATTAAAAGGTACATTTATTAAAAACCTCAAAAAATTATATAGTCATGATAGCCCTTATTTGTCTACGGCCGCTAAGAATTCAATGTCAAATATCTCAATCTTCTACTTTCTTAGCTCATCCCCCTCCCACCATTCCCCCCTATGTGCTTGTGCACACAAAAGTTGAATGTTTTTTCCTCCATTTTCCTCACCTCCTTTTGTAGCAAAGAAATGTGTATCATATGCTCATAGAGTTCTCACAAGAGTATGAACCCCTTTCCAAGAAAAACAAACAAAACACCATTTCAAAAGCTTCAAAGGAGAACTTGAAATCACAGGGCATGAAAAATGTGGACCTTTGGCTAGACAACATAATGTATCCAAAGCATCTCATCACAAACTCCACTCCACCTTCAAGGATATAGCTTCCTTGGTGAACTATGTTGGAGATGAACCCAATGGCTTCTATGACGACACCAAGCAGTTGGCTACAGGAAACGATATTCTGCAACAAGAGAGAGATATTGTATGCAAGGAAAATGTGTTCTTAGACTAGAAAGTCATGCAATGTGTTCAACAGGTTGAAGGCAACAAGGAGACTATGAAGGAGCTTACTTAACAACTCAGAGGGAAAACAAAATAGCATTAGGTCTTCATAGTAAAGAGAAATAAGACTACAAGACATCAAGGACTTGAAGGTTGGCTCGGGAGGAATCAAGAAAAGACTGCAAGCCATCAAGTAAGTGCATCTATGCATCTATCCTTGCCAGGTTTATATTCCTAAACTCTCAAACATATCTCTTATGTTTGATATGCATGACCAGATATTTTCTTCACCTTGACAAATAAGTGGAGTGCAACACAAAAACCTCCTCGACACCTTATGGCCTCATATTGAATTGCAAGGTCACTAGCCTCTTGGATGACAACCACTAACTCCATGCACGGGATGTTCAGTCAAGTTTGGATGAAATTGGAATATCCAATAACAGATACGCTTCAATTTATAAGTATGTAGTGTCATTTGCAGTTTTCATTTAATTAAGAAAGGGTTTAGTATCCTAACTCTTCGTACTCAGGTCTGTGTAGACACATGTTAAAAATATTCATATCAAGAACACCCTACTTCCAAACCCTTTCTCTATTCCGAAAACAAGATGGGAAGTTAACGAGGAGGTGCTTCAAACTTAGGGTATTCCATTTCACATTGATTTTGCTGAAAAGGGAGGAGATGGTATATGAAAAGTATAAAAATATCTTTCATGATTTGATCGCTTTGCAAACATACATTTTGCAATTGTTTGATGTTACTCTTGAAGAGTGCAATGGTGTCGGGGATTTTATATTTGATTAGTGAGTCGGGTCAGCACGGGCTGTTGGCTATGGAAAAACTGTGAGAAAAAGATGCACAACATAAGAGAATGTGGTACAAAATAAACCTTGTAAACCTTAAAATGATATACTTAATGAACTTAAAATCTGAATACAAGAGACTTGACCATTGCAATAGGCACCATATGCTCTTGAATATCTTGAAATTGGGAGCTAAAGCATGAACTCTAAAGCTTAGACAACAGAAAGGGTAGCAAGGGTGAAGACACACTCCTCATCTCTCAGCCCTTTCTCTGTCCTTTATAAATTCTGCTTCAATTTTCTTTACTTGCTCTTTACGACGGTGTTCATGAGCATAAGGTTAATCTTCACCTTGAAAGAAAGCTTGTAGAATTTTATTTTGTGACCTACGTTAGTTCAACGAACCTCAGTGCTTAGAGTCTTTGAGATGAAATTTTGGAGTCCTTAGGTCTTTGATTGTCATGTCAAGCCCACTACTCGTTTCTTTTTCTGCAAGCAACGCCGCTCTTGGTGATATCAAGCTACCTCTGAACTCAGTCTTCTACTTCTGCAAGTGCTGCTATCTCCTTGCAATCTATTGAAGGTCTCTCTCTTAATATAAAACCTCTATTGCTTCTATGGGTGTTCATAGAGCGCAATCTAGCGTGGGAATTTCCCTTTTGAATAATTTTAGATGACTTTAAAAAACAATACTCATCAGTTCTACAAACAATGCTTGTTTTCCCTACTGCAACGTTGCTTCTATAGCTCTAGGGTTGTGAGTTTACGGGCAATTAGCTCCTCGCACGACACAAGCACACATATTAAAATGAAGCATGCACTCCCTGTGCACCCTCCTCCTGTAGATCAACTCGTCAATCTCCTCCTTTATTGTAGCGGCCAACGCTGCTCTAGTTTCCTCATTCTCTTTGCACTCAGGTCGTTTGGCTCTAGTTTTGCCCCTTCAAACATCTTCACGGTCCTCTGCAATGCCACTCACCTTTGTGAGAACTTAGAGATTAACTTAAATGTGATTAATATCACTGTTAATTAATATGCTAATGTCAAGACATAAGAGAGTGCAAGATAGAAATAGAGCAATGACAATAGATTGCACTTGAATGGAGAAAGGACACCTTGTTACAAATGAGGGAAGCTAATGGGATTTATATACAAATTGAGGGAGTGAGAAATATCCATCACATGTGAATTATAGGTAGGTGTGAATAGACACACGCTGAGACTTACATAGGTGGAAGGAGTCCATGTGGGAATTAGGGAATAGAGGTAGGTGGAAAGAAGTCCACACTTAATAAAGTAATAAGTTACTTTTACATCCCCCCTTAAGGGTGGACTTCTTATTGTAAATCATTGAGATTGATGAAAAAAAAGCTTTGTGAAGTAGCCATGTCATAGATACATGCTATGCCCACTCAATGAGAAGTTCATCCAGTAGGGATCAAACTAAAATTACAAGATGAGGTGTGAGAAATGCACGTGATTGCTTGCAGAAGCATGTAATATGATGTTCCAAGAAGAGGTATGTCATCCCCAAAGAGGCCTAAGATAGCCATGCCTTGTAGTCTTGTTGTTGAGTGAAGTCGCGAGAGCGACAAGGCGTGGTTTGTAGCAATCATCTGAGCCGTTGGGGTGGTATTTCTTCTTTGATAGCCATTTTCAAGAGACAATGTTATGATTCTTAGGAGGTGGCACAAGCTCCCAAGTGTTAGCTTCTTTGAGGGCTTGGAGTTCATCCAATATGGCAGCATGCCACTCCTTGCTCTCGCTAGAAGTGAGGGCATCGAGAACAGAGAGGGGAAGGGCATCTACAAGAGGCTCTGGTGGATGTTCAAGAATTATTTCATCACTGAGGACAACAGAGAAATTGGTGGCCTCATAGATCTCGTGAAGAGAGCGGGTGCGGCCATGCGAGCTAGAGGCAACTTGTCCAAGTGTATAGCCGAAGTGTGTTGCAATGGCAAGGTGGCAGAAGTAGAGCTATGGGGCTTGACTTCGTCGACATCTGCTGGGATGGGAGTGCCTGGCAAGTCTTCGTGGGAGTTGCGGGAAAAAAATGGCGATTGTGAAGGTGAGACCGGTAGCGAAGGTGATGGGAGCTGGCCAGGTGGAGCACCGAGTGTCTGCGGTGTGATGGAAGTAGCGGCAGTCGGGATGGACGGTGTTGGTAATGGTGTCAACTGTGAGGATATGGGGGGAAGAGGTGGTGCAGGAATGTTGCCGATTGGCTGTGCATGATAATGCGGGACACAAGGACGTGGATGGGTGATGAGGAAAGGCCTTTGGATGGTGAAGGGAGGCTCAAGATTGTGCCCAGAAGGGTGGGAAATTTGCATGGGTGTGTGTGTGGGTGAGGCTGTCAACAAAGATTGATGAGAAGAGTGTACTGGTGATGACAATGTAGGGTGCTAATGGTGGAGAAGATTTGCCTTAGATGATGAATTCTTCATCAAAGATGATGGTGCGGGCAAAGATAAACTTTTGATGGTCAGGGATATAGAGGTAGTATGCCTTGATGCCAAAGCAATCACCATAGCCGACAAAAGTCGTGCGTTGAGCACGTGGTGATAGTTTTGATAAAGGTTGCATCACAAGTGGGTACGCAATGCTGCCAAAGATGTGAAGGTGGCCAAGATGAGGTCAGTAACCATGCCAGAGGGTGTAGGATGTAGGGTGTAGTAGTAGGATTGTGGGTGGATGGAATGCAATTTTGAATGTAGCAGATGGTGGCGGTGGCGGTAGCTTCTTCCCAATAGGTGTTTGGAAGGCTAGCTTGAAGAAGCATGGCATGAGAAGCTTCGAATAGTGTGCGATTCTTGCACTCAGCATGACCATTTGTTCTGGGTGGTTGGTGATGGAGAATTCATGTCGAATGCCAGAAGAAAGACATAGATCTTTGAATGCATGAGAAGTGTTCTCCCCACCATGATTTGTGCAGAGAGTTTTAAGGTGGCACCCATGTTTAGTCTCTACTAGTGCCTTGAATGTGCAAAAATGAGAGAAGGTCGAGGATTTCTCGGCCATGTAGTAAGTAGTTGTGTATTTTGAGAAATCAGCTATAAAAGGAAGCATATACTTATTGCCAGTGAGGGAGTTGACGGGCAATGGGCCACAAACATCGGAGTGGATGAGGTCGAGAGTGCAGTGGCTCGTGATGATGATGTGGGGAATGGGACGTGATGTGCTTTCGCAAGAATGTAGCCCTCACAAAGTGTGATGTGAGTGAGGTTCTTGGGAAGACCTAGTGCAAGTTGGCAATGAGTGAGTTGGTGAAAAACATATTGAGAAATATGTCGTAGTCTATAATGCCATTTGAGTGTGTTTTCTTGTGTTTTTATGGATGATGTAGATGCATGTGCAAGCGATGAGTCACCCAATGGATAAAGACGCCCAGTTTTGGGGACCAAAAGTGTGACATAATGACCATCTTTGTTTAGTGCCAAAATGTGGCAGCCTTCTCGTATGAATTTGATGATGATGCCATTGTCAGTTAGCTCACTGACAAAGATGAGATTTTTCTTGAGACCAGGGACATAATATACGTGAGAAATAGTGGTGTATAGGCCATTAGGTAGGTTAATGATAGCATCTCCATAGCCTTTGGCGAGCTGGATTGTTTGGTGGCTAAGTCAACAATGGCCAAACGGACCGGTAAAAGATGCTAGTTACTATTTTTAGTAAATGCTAACGAGGCCAGATGATGCGGCTGCGAAGTAAAGATGAAGATGAAGCAAATACAAGCAACATATGCAAAGAAGAGTTGGAATTGATGACTATCTATGGAGTTACGGTCACCATTGACGGTCACTTAAGTTTTAGGATTTTCCGTCAAATGACCGCAAATGCGGGTTGTAATTATGTTTTGGGCTCATCAAGAGTTCCAAGTTGCAAGCATTGAGCTATATTTAGATCCTAGGCAGTGCAGATAGCAGATTAAGTGAGTTTGGCCATTTGGGTGCCCGACCACTTCCAAAAAGCCTAGAGAGTATATAACTCAAAACACACAATGTGAAAGGGGATTCTTACTCACTTGAGATAAGCTTTGTGAAGAAGGAGATGGCTATGGAGTTCTTGAGCTTCCTACGCGCGTGCATGGACGATTCGGCCTCATGCCAATAGCTAAACTCTAACCTCTTCTCTCTCATTTTCTCATGGTGTAATCAATGCTTGATTAATCAAAGATTAGTGGCTGATTTGTTGATTAATCTCTTTTTTTTCATATTTCCCTCTTGTTTAAGCATGCTCCTAAGTGTGTGTAGAGTGTTGGTGCCCGGTGTGGTCATTCTATGCTATTCTATGCTCATTGTGTGCTTGATTAGAGTTGGATTAGTGATTGATTAGAGAGTAGTGCATGATTAAGCTTGTGTATTAGGCCGAATGGTAGAGTAAGTAGTGTGCTCTCTCCTCGTAGCAACATCAATATACCCTCTCCGTAGCTTTTTTTGTGTGTAGGTTTCACCTTCTAATCCTCCATTTGACATGCACAAGCCACTTGTGTGTTTCCATGCCCTAGCCGGATCCTACTCCTCAGATTGACATTATGTTGATGTCCTCCCTATGCTAGGATGACGTTCTAACATTGGCGCCGTTGCCGGGGAGCGATTGCCTAAGCTAGAGGTGCCATTGGTGTGTTTAGGAGACACTAATTTCCCTAATTTTTTGTTAATTTTGTTAGTTTTTAGATTAGGTGTGTTGATTAATTGAGTGGTTTTTAGTGTGATTAGTGCTTGGGTTAGCATTGACTATGCTTAGAACATCACAAAACAACCCACACACATCATTAGTTCTTGATTTTGATCGCTAATTTTCCATCAAATTCACTAATTTTCCCTAACTTTGATGCTAATTTCCCGTTGATTGGTAAGTGTTTTTTGTGCTACACACAAGTAGAAAGTGAGTTGGGTGTATGGACAACATGCCTATGTGATCCACACACTCATATCCTACTCCATTTGTGCGCAAATTGTAGCCGAAATCACCTATTGTTCACTAATTTTTCACTCATTATTTCGGCATTTTGCAAAGTGCTGATTTGTATTGATTATTTGATGCATGTCCATGATGATTATGTGTTTACATTCATGCTAAACGATGCTACACATTGATATTTTTGTTGGTTGTGTGCAGGTGATTTTACGGGATCGACACACACACACACACACACACACACACACACACACACACACACACACTAGTGTGTTGGGCACTAATCAAGTGCTTGATCGCTGAGTTTGTGGCTAATTAAGGTGCTGAAATTAATGCTAATTCTCTGATTTTATGTGCAGGTTTGGTTCATGAACCATGTGCATTCATAAAATGCAAAACTAGGTGCGGTTTATGCCCGCTTGAGTGTAGACGGAAGTGCCTAATTTGGGGTAATTTGGGGCTGTTTTGGAGTCCAATTTGCTTATGAGAAGCATGTGATTGCTTATGGTTGTCAATGAGTTATGGTTATGCTTTTATAATTCCGTTGTGACGCCGAAATGCTGCCGAAATTTGGTCAAATTTGGTTATGTATGTTTATGTGCATGATTTGATGCAAAAAGCGTGTTAATGATTGATTAAATTTGAGAATTGGATGCTCAAATTGAAGTTTAATTGATGCAAAATGCTATTTTTAGTGTGATTAGTCATCGTGCAAGAGAGGGTGATTTTTGTGTTCATTTAAGCGCAGTTTCGAGACGATTTGTGTGCTTAGCACTAGACTTGTAACCTAACAAGACATAAAAGTGTCCTTTCAGGGTTTTGGGAAAAATTTCCAAAACCATAGTAGATTCACTCATTTTGAAAAATCCTTTCATGAGCTTATAGTTCAATAACTACTACATACGGAAAAAATGAGAAACTTGTAATTTTTCTCATCCCTTGGTCACTACAAGCCTCCAAAGTTGATGGACCAATGCATTTTGCCCAAAACAGCAATTTCTTACGGTTGATTGCATATAAATAAGAGTGGAGATTTTTGTAGGACATGAGATAAAATGCCCCGTTAACTTCAATGGGTTGGTGACCAAAACATATGGTTGTTTTTACCTACCTAATTTTTTTCTGGGCAAAAAAAATAGGTACAAAAAAGTTGCCTTTTTGCCATTCTGCGGACCTATCATCAAAGTTTCTATAGTCACGCTCAATACAGATACTATATACATGTTTTCTTAGTTCCCTTTGGGCCTCTGGATTCAAAAGGAGCCATGGAGCATGTCAAAAGGATAATGGATCTCTTACAATTGGAACCTTGGGGGCAATGATAAAGTGCTAAATACAGCAAACATGAAAAAACTGGGTTTAGCATTATGACCTCTAGAAACCCATTGAAACTACTCAATATCTAGCCAAGTTTGTATTCTATGATTAGATATGGTTACTACCTACAAAATACACACAATTGGCCTAAGAAACTAGCAATATTGAGAAAGTTATACTTGCTACTCTAAAATGTATCGTATTCTTTAGCAATCAAAAAACTCAACCATCATCATATACTATGATATATAGCATATTAGGCCCCCCAAAACTCAAGGAAGATTAGATGTATGTTATACATTGCACTTACACAATCAAAATTGAATTTGGATATCAAGAAAGCCACCAAAAAAATCATAAAAGTGCTAATTTTGGACAAAAAACAGGATTATGCAATTCTTGTAAATTGGTCATAACTTTCAATTTTAACACTTAGCTCTCCCTACAAGCATCAAAACATGTTGAGAACTATGAAGGCCTAACCTCTAGCCATCTACACCTCACAAACATGAAGTTTAGAGTGGTATAGTTGCCAAAATTTGAAAAAAAGCCAAAAACAGGACCCGTTTTCTCACACAGTTTAGGTTCAAAAATGTTGTGCAAGAGTAAGGTTAATGGTGAGATAGATACTAAAAAAAAAAAAGCTAAGTTTTTTTCAGCTCATAAGGCAAATTTGTGGATATATAGCACCTAAAAATTCATTTTCATACTCTTCAAATAATTCAAGCAAAATGGTCACTTAACAGGACACAAAAGTGTCCAAGGACATAAAAGTGTCCTGTTACCATTCTAGTGTTAAAGAATGATGTTTGCTGCGATTTTGATTAAGTAAGTGATCAATTTCGGTGTTTCGATTGCTTGATTGCGAATGTTTAGGTCGGTGATTTGATCTAGAATTTTCTCATAATTTTTGGCAATTTGTTTTGGTAATTTTTACTCAAATGTGCTAATTATGCTCAGAAAATTGATAAATCGCCTAAGTGGGTGAATTGTGGAGTGTCGGGGCAATTTTTTTGTGTGTTTTTAGAGTATTTTTGCGTGTTAGTTAAATTTTTTTAAATTTTTTTAAATTTTTTTAAACATTTTTAGGTTTTTTGTTTGATAAGATTTGATTTTTTTTTATATTTGTGTATTTTATTATTATTATTTTATGAGTTGTTTTTGAATTTTTGTGTGATTTATTGAATTATAGTAAGAATTTTGAAACTTTTAATGTGTTTTTGTATTTTTTGTGTGTTTATGTATTTATTTTTTGTTTTATGTGTGTTTTTTTTTTAAAAAAAAAATTAATTGTGTGATTCTTTATTATTTGAACCTGCCTTCTGATCTTGCGTTGACCGGACCTGGCCCGCCCAGCTGCATTCTCGCCTTGAACTGCACCGGCCCTTATCTACCATCCTACGTGTTCACTGCGCCCCGAGCTCCCGAGACCTCCTACGCTTTTGCTGCATTGACATCCTACGCGCGCATGCTCCTGGCCTAGTCATCCTACGCGCGCATGCTCCTGGCCTAGTCATCCTACGCATGCTTGACTTCACCTACGCTACGCGATAGGTGCCCGAGTCGGCCCCATAGCTCGTGACCCCACCTGTTGGCGCGCATACACAGCTGGCGAACCCACCTACCCACTGGCCCCTCTTGCATACTCATGCCGTTTTTGCTTTGTTGAGTCCGCAACCTGGTTGCAAAATCTTGCTGGCTCCTGGCCCACCCTCTCTAGCTCTCTCTGCCAATGAATCCCTACGCGGATTCTTTCCCACTTTTGTCGGATCCCCTAATCCCTCTCCCTCATTAGTAACCCTGGCAAATTGTGAAGGCTCATCATACAGCTACACGTATATGCTGTTTGGCGAGCGTTACAGGCCACTAAACTCTGGGACATAGATACCTACAGCCTTTGATCGGCTGAGCCCACCGACTCTGAATTCACACACATCATATACAAATATTTTTAGTCGCATTGAATTTTTGGATACACTGCAGTAGCGCATAGTTGCAGGGCCTTGCAGTCCGCTTGTGACGTTGGTCCCACCTTGGCGGCTGACACTGACCCCACACAAACGCTTTGCCTGGCCCGTGATGCTCGAATTCAGTGCTGTCAGCCGTTGGCGCACACCAGCATAACGCCGAACTCAGTGCAAGTAGTGTATAAATTCTTTTGTGCTAGATTCAGTCTAATTCAGCTAAAAGTGAGAGCTCAAGGCACAAGTGTGATTGTCAAGGGTACACCAAGAATTTTGTGTTCATTGTAAAACGGCAGTCCTGCTAAATAGACTTTTGCAGATTGTGTGCTAAATTAAACACAGGTTATCTCAAACCAAGAATTTCTATGAAGTATGCAGTTGTTGCAGTACAGTGGTAAGTATCTTGCCAACTAGTGCTACAGCTATACAGGTAGGTCAGATCGGAGAGATCACAGCTAAGCTTAGCAGAGAGCTTTGAATTCGGAAAACCAGTGGTCACCCGTAGGGAGAGGCTAGAAAAAGGGAATACAAGTGCTCAGTAGGTCAGTAATAGGGTTGAAAGAAAAATGGAGCAGCAGATGCAACAGCCACAGTCAATGGCAACCTCGGAAAATCAAAGCAGTTATGATGCAACTTCAAGCTCATTAATAACAGTCAAAACAGTTGGCATCAGGTTGGAGTTAATAGGTCATTTCAAAGACTTTCCATGCTACATGGATGATGCAGACAATCGCTATCTAAAGTCCAAGCAAAATGCTCTTAAAAGCCTGACAATACAGGTTGTGGAAGTAGAAGAAGCTACCAACATGGCTAATTCACAAAAGAACCTAATGGAAGATTGTTTAGGATCGGTGTACATGAAGCTCAAACCAGGTAGTGAGTTGGACATAATAAAATTGCACAGGCAAGATCTTCCAGAGGTTAGCAGTAGCCGAGTCACTGTGCACTTGATAAAGTCAAATTACAAGGACAAAAACTGTAGCGGTCTCTATAGAGATATGGAGGGTAGATGGTACAAAGCAGAAACACCTCAACAAGCGATAGAAGAGCCAGATCAATGCTTCATAGCTCATGAAGATGGTTCAATGTTCGGTTACAAATACATGTCGACAAGTGGTAATATTTACCACTTGATAATGAGCTTACCTTTAGCTTCCAATGCAGATACAGTGGTAGCTTAGAACAGAGAAATCACTCAAGAGACGGGGCCTACTATAATCAATTTGCCAAAAAATGAAGACACAGTCAGCAAAAAGGAATTCCTTGAAGCTATGTGTAAATGACAGTTGCCTTCAACCACTTTAGAAGTCAACAAGCAACCTGAACCAATAGCCCTTCATTGGATCAACAAAACAAGATGGAAAGATCCAATTTATGTAGATTCTGATGGACAAAGATGGGTTCAAGTCATGCGCGTAAGGACATTTAGCGAGTCGATACCTAGGACACTATGGGCAACGCGCATTGAGGACAGGAGCTATGATATAGATGGAAGATGCTATGAATTAGATCTTATTGTAGATAAATTCTCGGAAAGAGCTGCAGCTTTCATCTTGTCACCTTCAACTCCACAAGACCAAATTGAGCAACAGACACATGATGAAATGATCTCTAACCAGGTACTGAACACTACACATGCACCACAAAATGTACCAACACAAACATACGTACAATCAATGGAAGAATCAGCTATTGAGTTAGCACGACTTCATAAGGACCTATCTCAATCAGCTGAGCTAGATGACAAAGCTAAAATAACCACATCTCGCATAAGAAAGATGCCTCTTACAGATAGGGAACACTCTCGGATGGGGGGAGTCCAATCTCCACCTCACTTACTGCAATCAGGACAACCCTATCAACTGCAAACAGCAAAAGAGAGTCACAATACTCTCTTACAATTTAGTGGACAACAAAAGCCAAATACAGGATCGAAGCGACAACAGAGTCCTAAGACTATGCAGAAGCCACAGATAAAGGATCACATGTTCATAACAGACATAGAATTAAAGTTGGTCACAGAAGCAGGGGCTGAAACGACCATCTACCAGGGTTACAATGGAAGCTATTACAAGCTTCTTGAGAATGCCACAGTTGAAAAAGATAAGGGCAATCAGTCAAAGCCAGCCTCAGTGTTGGTTTTTAAGTATCTATATGTCATGCTAATGACATATTTGATCAAAGATACTATGGGTAACGAATACCAACAATACTATGAACAGATACCTCGACCAGGTATAGAACAAATAGGAATAGATGTGCATTGCTATGGATTTGGCATTAATCATCTAATACCCAATTGCCCAGTAAAGATGCACAGCAAAACCAAGACAGTATCAGACTGCAAGCAGCAGAATCATTAAAGCAAACATCTCCAAGTCGAAAGTCGCCCGAAAGAAAGCATATCTTGTCAAAGCATACCAGAGACAAACTGATGACTAAAATATTGGAGGTCAAAGGAGTCAATGATATTTCAATTGAAAATCAAGTTGCCAAAAAAGATCAGCTACAATAGATGGTCAACTTGGAATTTTTCAGGCCTGAAGTCGAAAGATCAGACAAGGATGTAGCGGACGATTCAATGTCAGAGGAAGTGGATGAAGAAATTATATGTGATCCTGAACCAGAGCAGGGACGGGCAGTCAAGGACTTTCCACTGAAGATTTCAACAAGAAGAAATGTGGATCAAAGATTCTACATAATAATGCTAATAGCACAGATAGTTCATTGCTAAGGGATGTACCCAAGAATTCAACAAAAGCAGAGATCAAGTATCAAAGCCAAGAAAAAGACATCTCAATGTGTTCAAATGATGGCAAGAATCAAAAAGCAGAGCCGGTCATAAAGTCAGATCCTAATATTGTCTCGCCAGTGGAAAATGCCAAAGAGCCAAAGGAGACACAAATCATCATTAACTTGAACAATCAGAAGCAAATGGGGCATCAAGCACATGGAGTCTATCAAAAGACAAACAAAGAGATCAATAAAAAGCAATGTGAACCAAAGGCCACGGTAAGCATTGCATCTGAAGAAAAGAGTCAACTTACTTCTGTCCAGATGGCAGAGGAAATTAAAGACTCAAACAGTTGTTCAAAACTAGAGGCACAAAAGACGGTTCAAGTCAGTTTAAAAGCAGAAATCACCAAAGCATGTCATCAACAAGAAAAGGTACAAACATCCCAAGTAATTACATCTCGATGTTTATCAGCAGAAGACAAGGGAAAAGCAAAAGTCCAAGGAGGCTTAACTTCTTCCTCTGAAGAACAAAAGTCCAACAAGGAGGTCACAAATGCAGTTAAACAATCAAAGCAAACAGCAGTGGCTTCAGCACCCCAGGGAAACCAAGACCAACAACCTCGACAAGAGTATAAAAAGGCCTTTCAGCCAAAATACCCAACTCAGAGTAAACAAAGACACAAGAAGCACATCAAAACCTATGTTGCAGCCAATGACATCAATGTCAAAGATCCAGTTTGGGTAAATGATCCTACTCTCAGCAATTCAGGTAAACAAATGGGATGGATTACCTCCCAGTACAGCTTAGAAGAGCAAGGCTACTACAGTGGTCAACCAAATGTTTGGTTACCCAAACCAAAGATATCAGGCTATACAGTAGCAAATAACTTCAAACCAAAACAACAAACAGGTAAATCAAGATCAAATTCAACTCAAAATAGGAGATCGAACAACAGGGCTAGAAACAGGTTCAAAAACGGTTCTCAATCTAGAAGGCCTACATATCTTCAAGGGAATTTACCAACCGTGATTCCCAAAAATGACACGGAACAGATACAATTGAATACAAAGTACATACAAAAATATTTGTGCCATCAAATATACTTCAAGCACAGGGATATTACAGAGGACAAAAACAAATCTGGCTACCCAAGGCACCAAGACCAGATTTTACACAACTTGAAGATAATTTCAGCTACAAACACCGACAGATAAAGGTTACAGGTCCAAAAAGTCAATATGTCGTCTGTAAAAATAAGCCAACAACAAATAGCACATACGTATGGGTGCCAGAGCAGACAAACGAGCATAAGAAGATTAAAGTCATCTCCCAGTTCCAACAAAATGAAACTAGCCAGTCGTCTCAGATAATAGACCAAAAGTTACAACAAGCATTTTGGACAACCAAGGTCACCCAAGTATGGAAAAAAAAACCTACTTTGCCAATATGGTCCTTTAATAACCCTCTTTTTGAGGATCTGAGCTCTAAATGTCTAGATATATACTTTGTTGAGAGCTCAAGACAATAGTCAAGTCACAAAAAAAAAAAGTCAAGAGCCGGGCAGCTGAGCCGATAAATGAGCAAAGCGTTAGACCTAAGCTTCGAGTCCTAATATTTTTCTGTGGTCTATGAGTCTAGCTAATTAGGCTACAGCTCAAGCTGGAAGAGTTGATGATTATATCAAGTCGCTCATTTTGAATAGGTGAGCATCGTCAATGTATTATTTTAATCATGGTGGAGAGGCGAAGTGTTCAAAACAAAACGTACACGCACTTGTGCACATTAGGAGAGTGGTAACCATTGCATCAAACGCCCTTCTCGAGAGTAATGGAAGCTAGTAAAGTGAATTTAATTTACTTTTTTAGCTACATTAAACTCTGAGGAGCACCCATCAATACACTTCTCTCGCACAACATAATCTTACCCATGCATAAATCTATGCAAGCATATCGAATGTCCCATAATTGGACATTTGCATTACGCACTCTTTATTGTTCCACCCATGCACACACCTTGCAGGTATAGGCAGCAACAAAACAACTCCAGACTCAAGGCAGATCATCGACCCTTTTCAAGGGACAGGAGGCTTAAACAATTCACTTTCACATTATTTATATAAGCCCAATCAATTCAGTCCCTAAACAACCACCATTGTATATTCCCATAATAAGATCACATACCTTTGGGCACTTTTTCCCATGAGTTTTTTCCCCATCGGTTATCCAGGGTTTCCAGACCCTAATGCACTATACATATCCTTTTATTTTTCTTTATTCCCATAGTAAATCAAGCCAATTGCTTTTACTTGAACCCAAATGACTAATCTCATATTCACCAACAAGTCAACCAACAGCTTATAGCTCTTCAGAACAACACTCACCACCAATTTCAAATCTCTCCAGAGCAAGCCAACCAGGCAGCGCATGAGGACGTGCACTGAAATCGGATAGGGGGAGTGTTTGGCGGCTAAGTCAACAATGGCCAAACGGACCGGTAAAAGATGCTTCTAAAAAGCCTAGAGAGTATATAACTCAAAACACACAATGTGAAAGGGGATTCTTACTCACTTGAGATAAGCTTTGTGAAGAAGGAGATGGCTATGGAGTTCTTGAGCTTCCTACGCGCGTGCATGGACGATTCGGCCTCATGCCAATAGCTAAACTCTAACCTCTTCTCTCTCATTTGCTCATGGTGTAATCAATGCTTGATTAATCAAAGATTAGTGTCTGATTTTTTGATTAATCTCTTTTTTTTTTTCATATCTCCCTCTTGTTTAATCATGCTCCTAAGTGTGTGTAGAGTGTTGGTGCCCGGTGTGGTCATTCTATGCTATTCTATGCTCATTGTGTGCTTGATTAGAGTTGGATTAGTGATTGATTAGAGAGTAGTGTGTGATTAAGCTTGTGTATTAGGCCGAATGGTAGAGTAAGTAGTGTGCTCTCTCCTCGTAGCAACATCAATATACCCTCTCCGTAGCTTTCTTTGTGTGTAGGTTTCACCTTCTAATCCTCCATTTGGCACGCACAAGCCACTTGTGTGTTTCCATGCCCTAGCCGGATCCTACTCCTCGGATTGACATTATGTTGATGTCCTCCCTATGCTAGGATGACGTTCTAACATGGATGTTGTTATCACCAAGGCATATCTCTAGAGGGTGTTCTAGATAAGTGATGCTGGATAGCCAGTGTAGGTGATATGTCATATGATGGGTGGCGCCCATATCAAGTAGCTAGATATTGGGATATGAAGTAGCTATAGTGGTGGCATATAGTTGGAAAGGATAAGATGGGCTATCATAAGTAGATATGTCAGCATAATGAGCTTGACCATAAATAGAAGGAGATGGTCGGCCATGGCGTGTCCTCCCTTGGGGTAAGAAGAATATAGATTAGGATGAGAGATAGGACAATTACCTTGATTTTGTGGTTGCCAACAGTCCTTTGTGAGGTGTCCAAAGCAATGACAGTTGGTGCATTACTTTGAATTTTGGTGATTATGGTGGCTTTGAAACTGCAACTTTCTTCCAAAATTATTGTGTTGTCGAGGAGGGCTTGAATGTTGAGGCTTCTTGTTGCTGTTGTAAGGGCGTGAGTTTCTTGTCATAGTGACAAGTGCTGTGGACTTTTGCAAGCTGCTAGTGTGGTCACAAAGTGTTTCCTCCTGATCGATCTTGGCTACAAGATTCTAAAGCTGCAAGTTACCGTAGTGGCTTGTGTAGTGATAAAGGCTCTTCATGATGCAGGTAGGGAAGCCAATAAGAGCATACTTTGAAGCTCTCCAAGGATGGCAAGCCTTGAGATAAGTACTTCATCTAGAAGTATTTTCTACGTCTCCAAAAACTTGAAGGATGACTGACCTCTTGCATGGTAGTGTTTACCAACTCCTAGATCAGGGAAACTTGGTAAACGAGGTTAGTGTGCTCATAGTTCTTCTCAAAGAACTTCCAAATGGCACTAGCAGTAGTTATCTTTTTCACCATTTGGACTTGCCAATCTTGGCAATGGAGAATGAGCTCCATCTTGGCACTATTGTTTCGACTATGCCAAGTATTATAGGTGTCGATGAAGTATGTTGAATCTTTGTCTTTGAGGTCTTTGGGGTGGTCAGGTTGCTCTTCAAATCCTGATGTGACGGCACAAAGTTGCGGCTGCATGAGGTAGAGTTCCATCCGAATCTTCCACACTTGATAGTTTGTGCTGTTAAGCTTGTCGATAATGTAGCGGGACTTGTAGGTGGATGCGGAATATGAAGAAGCGAACTCGTCCATATTTTGAGGTTCCGGATTCCTTGAAAAGAATGGAGAGTGAGGCTTTGAGTGTGAGCTAGAGAGGATGGAATGCTCTTAGTGCTAATTAAAAAAAAAAACTAATCTTAAGTTCTATTGCTCTAATACCATGTGAGAACTTAGAGATTAACTTAAATGTGATTAATATCACTGTTAATTAATATGCTAATGTCAAGACATAAGAGAGTGCAAGATAGAAATAGAGCAATGACAATAGATTGCACTTAAATTGAGAAAGAACACCTTGTTACAAATGAGGTAAGCTAATGGGATTTATATACAAGTTGAGGGAGTGAGGAATATCCATCACATGTGAATTATAGGTAAGTTGGAATAGACACATGTTGAGACTTACATAGGTGGAAGGAGTCCATGTGGAAATTAGGGAATAGAGGTAGGTGGAACGAAGTCTACACTTAATAAAGTAATAAGTTACTTTTACAACCTTGACTTACCATCTAGTGCTCCTCACTCATGGGTGGCTCCAAATAGTGCCCTTGGATCTCTATGCACCCCGTTCTCCTGCGGCGCACTCTTTTTTCTTTGCTTGTAGACGGCTTCAACTATTTATCCATGTGCTCCTTCCGTTTGTTAGCTGGTCCATTATTTTGTTTTAAAAATAGCTCATTGACTTCTTTTTTTTTAAGTCTTTAGCACTCATTCACGGCCTTGGGCACATGTCTGCCAATCATTGTCGAGCTCAACCTTGAAGGTGCATGCATAGGTAATTGCTTTGGAGAAAAACCTTCCTTGCCACATTTGTATTAACATATACCACAACCAATGCATTCCAAGAAACAATATCCCAAACAATAAGCTCTCGAAGCAATTATTATGCTTTTTGAAGTATGCCACATTGGTATACTTAATGAATAAGTCATCGCAAAGTACTTCATTTGACTTACATATCAACCAGAAGCATTACCAGTTGCAATACCCTCTCCAAACACTTAGTTGGTGGTGAAAAAAAACTCATTCCATGGCTCTCTCTTGGCATACTTTTTGACCAAAAAGTACTTTAAAACTTGATCTACTTCTCAAAATGCACCACCTTTGGTATACATTTTTTCTACTTCCATGTTGAGCATATCTTCGCGCAATCATGATGATTCCGTCCAAGGAATGATAATGCCTAAAAATTGTGTCTTGACCGAGCTTCACCTTGTGGACGTGGAGCATCATGACAACAATGTCCTAAAGTTTGTCATCAAGCTAGATGAGTGCAAGCTTGTAAAAGAGATGAAGGTTGAGCGAGTCACAACTATACTCATGAATAGAGCGTTGGATACAAGCATTTGGACCAGATGATCCCAAAAACTTAGTGTGCAATCCGAGAACAACATTTTTGTTCTTGCAACCTTGAAGGTGAGTTAACGTTATGTTGAAGCTCAATTAACATTACATTTTCCTTGTATGCTTTAGAATGCACATTCCAAAAAGCTTAAAATTATCTTTCTAGGTGCCACTTGAGAACTTCAATATATTGAATTGGGTTTTCCATCAAACTAGCATCCCAAAAATATAAGAAATGGAAAGAAGCTACATGTGGAGGGCATGGGATCCTACACAGTGGAGTGGCACATGACGGGAGATCTAAAGACCTTGAAATGCATCTACAACATTTTTAAAGGAGTAACAAGCAAAAGCCCTTTCTTATATTGCATGGGAGGGGTTCACATCCTGGACAAGCCATATTGGAGAAGAGCCTCGGACAAGCATCTTTGTGACCCCAATGTTTGAGCCATTTTGGATATCTCACTTTCCAAAGTGCACATATGCACAATGCATGCACTTTGTAGGATAATAGAAAAAATAATGCTTTTCTACATCTTTTTTGCTTGGACTACTCGATCTCTCCTTTCAAAGCAAAGGGCAATCTCAACTTTGGAGACAGTCTTCTTAGAGATGGGTTTTCATAGAGGACATGTTAAGATAGAGCAAAATGAAGATACTTTTAAGAATGGCCAGGATGTTCCAAAGATGTTTGTCTATTGGTGGTGTGAAATCTCAACTCTTCCTATCAATGCCTATGACTAGAAGAAAACTCAAAATTCACAGTGCATAAGAAAGACAAGCATTGAGATACAATAGGTGGAAAAATTTGCACAATGATGTAGTTGATCATGTAGACAATGGTGCAACAAGGACTCAGAAGGCAAAGGTATCAAAACCTTGGACACAATCTTCAAGTTTTGTGAATTGAACTCATGGAATGAAGCCAACTATGAGAATTTCCAAGAAGCACAGTACATTCATAAGTGCGTGGACAAATCAACATATCACTCACTACATGGTAATGTAATCGATTTGATGATATGCTAATATTTTGAACTGCAAATATATATCCAAGTATAATATTTGTGCTTGCTTTATGCATAGCAAATTATCTCTAATCACATGCCTTGGTTTGCAAGGGAATATGATAGCTTGGGTATCTGGTCTACACGGGGCATGGAGAGAACCCACTACTAAGCTTGTACGGGATATTCCAGCCACACTTGGCATGGAGGTGGTGTAAACAAATCCAATATCTTAGAGGAGCTACATCAATAAACGTATCAAAAACTTATGCATATGTCACATCATAAGGAACAAGTCAAAGACAATCAGACTGGCCATGCATTGAGATTAGCTACTAAAAACCGACAAAGGAGGGAGCTATGAGAGTTATCCTCTGTGACAAGATGACATGCAGATTGGTTGCTACAAAAACAACACAAGGGAATGGTTTGGACAACACCATTGCAAGTTGTGCCATAACTCCATACACAAACCTTAATGTATCTAGAAGACTTTATGTAATTTCAACTTTCCATAATGTGAATGATGATTGCAAAAAAATATAATACTTTGCAAGATTTTGGTACCAAATCAATCTTACTTTGATGCATAAAAAATTTAGATTTTGACTATTTTTAGTCATCAAGAAATGATACAAAATACTATGGCCTCTATCCCTTATCCGAAGTGCCCCACCTTGTGCCTTGGTCTTTTTAAGTAATGTTGATAGACAACTTTTGGCTTGAGCAAAGTAGTGTGTATATGCATGGACATAAGTACAAAAAGGTGTAAATACATACATTTGAAACCTTCACAAAGTGATTTTGAGTTTTAAACATGATGCAATGTGTACACATTGTAAATAGTCAGGTCTACGTGCCGACAGTCAGGTTCACATACATGCTTGGATAGGGTGTTGAAGCATTATATGTGGTTTGAAGTGGATTATTTTGGCTCTAGGGAATTTTTTTTATCTTTCTAGAATGTAAATAATGCAAGTGGGAAGTGTGGGCACTCTTATCCCGCCCCAAAAGTTTAATACTTGCAATAACTGTCTATTTGTGGTGCCCGATTTGCAGTGATGTACAAACTGCCCTAGAAGTGGTAAAAAATAGAATGTGTATGTGAAAATGAAGTCTTGTATCAAGGATTAATCCTACAAAATGTGGTGGATTTTGGAGTCCGTTTGGTATAATCTCTGTGAATAATTCTCGTCAGGGGTCAAAACTGGCCAAAATTGGCCCTAAACAAGTCAAAATATGGTTAAAGATGGTGTGAAAAGGCAAAAATCTGCCACATCACTCATGATTCCATGAGTGTCCAGGATTGGGCAGTACTTGTGAATTTCATTATTAGCACTTTCGCCTCTTGCATGAAGGAGAAAGCACGGTTACTACAGGTGGTCCTATGTAGTCTCGTCTTGTTCGCGTCCTTTTTTTGAGTGTGTGGAGGAGTGACTGAGAGTTTCTTCTCTTCAATTTTTCACTTGGGAGACTCTACAAAAGTTTTGAGGTTTCCATGGATGTGTGTATGCAAGGAATTGAGGGAAGAAGGTGTGGCTTTTTGCAAGACTATGTGACCTTGTATCGGTGCCATTAGGGTTTGAAGCTACACCAAAGAGTCCAACATAGTCGTGTTTGGTGAAGCTTTTGCAATGTTTTGAGAAAGGCATTTTGTGGATGGAGTTTCTTGAGTTCTTGATGGTTTGAGGAAGGTCTTTTGTGGTTTAAGTTTTTTGAGTTCTAGCTTTTAGTGTCCCCAGGTCAATTTGTGCTATTGTTCTCTTGCTAGTCGTGATAATTGCTAATTCAGATGTTCCAATGGCCTTGTCTTGTTCCTGGTTCTAAGTAGTTGACTCTTGTCTAGTATCTTGACTGGTGCCTGCTCTTGTCCCCATTTCCTTTTTCCAAACTTTGTCAGCATTGGGGTTGGGTGGAAGGTAGGTGTTGGACGGATACGCCGCGACGGACGCCAGCACGGCGAGAACTCACCTAACATATAATGTCAGCTAAGGCCAAAGCTCGACCCACAGGCGCGTGAAAGCAAGCATAAGGTGTCAACCTACACTCAACCGACTCCTAACTAATTCCTACATAGGTCTCTACCAATTGTCTAAGTCACAGTCTTCAAGAGTGAATAAGAGGAAACTTCCTACAACGCTGTCTAGAGCTGAACACCCATTAAACAATCTCGAAACACCATAGGAGACCCTACTAATACCAATAGGTCGCTCTCCCTATGGTCTATAAACCAAAACCCCAACCCAAAACACCCGGTGCAAAATCCCGTATGATGTCTCGCTGAAATTTGCAAGTCTTCGTTTCCAAAATCTAAAGTGCCTAATGTGTAGCTCTACTCAATGTGAACGCGTGCATATGCTGCAATGCAAAATCGGACAACGTATGCTCACCAAATCAACAGATGAAGCTCGTAGAAGGAGCTCGCAAAACCAGACCGTACGCGCACAATGTAGATATCGGCGCGTAGCTCTCGTCGGGTGCAACACGTTGCACTTCTCCGCAATCGATTCCGACCACCAGTGCACACGTAGCATCAAGATGAAGCGCACACTCTCTCTCGTACAGAGTACACTCACTCACAGACTTCAAAACTTGTTTTTAAAATGACAAAAAGGTTTTTTCATTAAGGTCAAAAAGTGGTATACATACCTTACAATTCTCAAACCCTAAAGTTCCAAAATCAACCACCTACTCAATCTAACTTCTGTAAGTCTCAATATTTACAAGGTGAAAATTCAGGTTTCCTCAATAAATGAATAATTACAAAAAATGATAATCTTCTGAGTAGTTAGTTTCCGTGGGGTGTGTCCAGCTTCTAACACTCCCCCCCTCCTTGCTCATGCCATCACTGACATGGCCCGCTGAGCTGCTTCTTCATCGTATGGTTTCACGCATCTTGATCAGTGATTCATATCTTGCATGTAGATTCATCATTGTTGGTCCAAAAATATCAGTGTTTATTGTGAAGAAGCCGATGTAGAACGCTTCTTCAAAGGCTTGGAGGTGATAGGATGGTAGAAACATTATCCGTTGATACAACGCATGTATCACCTCCTTGGAAGGCTGACCAGACAGATCATAGGCACATCTGTAAGTATCTTGGAAGAAGAAGATACTGTCTATCACCTGGCCTGGCTTGAATGTCTCAAATACTGCTAAAAGGGTTTTGCAGATTTTCTTCATCATGATGCACGTAAGGTCAGGTGAGCCAGTGAACAATTTGATGGCACTCGTTAGGGTTTTCACCATGTATTGGACACTTATTCTCTCACCTACCTTCAAGCCCGTCAGCTTAGGATAATTCAGCCAGGTGGGTTGGCTCCTTTGTAATATCTCCTGGCCTTCCACGTCCTGATCCTTGGTAGAGGACAAAAGCTGAGGTTGTCTCTGATGTTTTTCGGTGACTCTACCAAATGGATTAGGTATTGTGGGTACTTTGTGAGCCAAGCCTTCCTCCATTTGGGCTGAGAGTCAACTATTAGCCTGACCCCTTCTGGTTGGGAGATACCTGCATTGTAGAGTGGCACGGTCGGCTCTTCTCTAATCCTCTTATTGATGGTGGCGGCTTTATATTTCAGCAATGGATATGGGAGAGAGGGTTGAAGCCAGCCTGAGGTTGCTGACGTCAATCTTCTGGATGGTCATGGACTTGAAAACCCTCTACTCCCACTCCACGGCTTCCTTTCTTGTCTCTCTGATCTCCACCTCTATTGCCTTACGCAGCTTTTCTTCCTCCTCTTGTGTCAGATCTTGCGTCTCTTGAGAGGATCCTTCTAGGATTTCCTCTTGCATAGGTGTGTCCACAGGATTTGCCACATTTTCTAAATCTATGCCTTCATTGGTTGCTGGCCCTGTGCCCTCTTGCTCTCCGGCGTGCTGTCCTCTCAGCTCCTCAATCTGCTTTAGGAGTTTTTGTTTTTCTGTTTCAGCTTCTTTGCCCATATTTACGAGGAGGTCGTTCAATTCAACGTATATCTTTTCCGCCTCCTCGAGCTTTCTTTTGATAATGTCTAACTCCTCTTGCATGGCTTTTTGTTCTTCTTCCATTCGTGTTTGCAGAACAATAGACCCTTCTGCCATCAATCAATCTTTGCTTTTTCTCTAAAGTCAGCTCCTTCTGACGTTCTTGCATCTGTTCTTCATAAAGTTGGCTTTCCATAGTGATGTGAGTCGAGCTAGTACCTCGGACTCTGGCAGGAGATGCCCGTAGCCTCTGGATGGTTTGATCTTTCACTTTGAGCAAATCCTTGAGCTCAAGGACCTCATCCTAGCTGGCTTCTTGATCTATCTCCGCCTTTTCTTTGGCGTTTTGCATGGCTTCAACTTCTTTAGATTTCTCAGCCACCTGTAGGGTCAGGTTATCTATTTCCCTCTCGGCATCTATCAGTGATTTGCTGATATGCTGACATTCCTCTTCAACTCCTTGCATTCTTTGGGCTGCTGCTTGATTTTCCATTTCCTGGCATCTTTGCAATGCCCTTGCTAGACTGGCCTGTAGCTCCGCTTCTCTTTCTTTCTGCCTTTGACTTTGTCCTTGTAAAGAGACTACTTCCAGCTTTATCTTCACTTTCGTGGCCTTGAGAGCTGCCATCTCACTTTCTGAGGCCATGGACTGTGCTCTTAACCCAGTTAACTTTTTCATCACCACATCCCAGTCGTTGGAGGGCGGATGCAGATCCACTGTATCTGTGGCCATTTCTTTTAGTTCTACTAACCTGATGCTTTGCATTTGTTCCTTAGGCCCTATGCTTGCCAAGTCAAATGCGGCTGTGACAGCCTCTTCTTTCGTGTATCCTGCTGCTAGCATGTCCAAAAATGTGTTATATGAATCATTTGGCTCTTGTTGACCACTTCGAGGCTTAGCCTCTTCCTTTGGTTCCGGCTCCTGGCTCTGCTCTTGCTTGGCCTCTTCTCGTTCTTCTGGTTTGTCTTCAACCTCATCTTCTTCTCGAGGGCTGCTGGGCGGTGGTGAGGGCGGTGGTGAGGGCTGTGGGCTGGCCGGTAGAGATGTAGGCTTTTTCTTTAAATCTCTGTCTGCCTTAGTTTTCCTTTTCCTCTCTTGGCTCTCCTGCTCGTCCAGCAGTTTCTGTCGTACCTGCTCCACTTCCTCCTCTATAAAAGGTACATGCGGTATATTTTCTAATGCGGCATCAAGAATCTCAAAAAAATTTATGTAATCTTCGAATCTATCCCTTTGCACCCTTCGGGATGATCCTGACATTGCTTCTAGAGACGGCTTCCAAAGTTCACTCAAATCGCCTTTAAGGGCTCTTTCTACTCTGAAGCTCTCCATCAGCCGCTCTAGTCTTGCCGCTTTTTGTGACTTTGTCTCTTTTGCTGGCACTTGGGCAAATTCTTTCTTCCCTTTCTTTTGTTCTGGCTGCTCTTCTTGAACAGGCTCTAGCCGTCTTTTCAATCTTGTAGCAACCCTTGGTGCTCTTTGTGGCTCGTCTTCTTTGTCTTCTTTGAGCCTCAGCCAGTCGTTTTGTGACGGGTAGTCAGGCCATCTTCCTTTTGTGTGCAATGCCCCATAAATCACCTTAGTGATTAGTTCTCCTGGCACAATATACGTTGGCTTCTTGTTACCCATCTTCACTAGGTTGTCATGTATATATGCTGCATAGTTGGTTATCTTTGGGGTGCTCTTCATCAATGCCCAAGTGAATGTCGTGGCAATTGCACCTGGCGGCATTTTGTACTTTTGTGGCCGCTTCGTACACATATGGAAGTATTGGTTGTACAACTGACTCATGATTGCCACTCTTGGGTTGGCAATATCTTCAAGGGTGTAGTTAACTTTCTTCTCAGTGTACACCTTGACCTCATCCCTTCTTTTAGTTACACTATCCCCCTTGTTGGAGAGGTCTAGTGCATCTGCTACAACTTGCTTGGTGATGACTATGTCTGTTAGTCTGGCCACTCCATCTTCCTTTATTGTTGTCACAAACTCCCAGACTCTCTTTATGTCAACCCCTGCCGGCACTTCTTCAAAATAGTTGTGGAGATCAATCTTCTCCAAGTACCCGGCCATCTTGCTTCTTACGAAGTCATTGAGTTCCCGCGGTAGCATTGATAGCTCGATCACATTCCCTTCAATGTCTTTGAACACTCCTTGGTAGATCTTTAGGTCGTTGGACTCTAGCAGATCTTCTTGGATCCATGTGCTGGTGGGCTTTAGTGTTCCTTTTGGTATGACGAAGGGATCCACTTCTTCTAGGTAATCCTTAATGTTCATTCTTTTCTTCTTTGCCGGTGACTTCGCACTGCCATACATCCTGTTGCACTCAATAGTCCGAAGTTAACGTTTTTTTCATATTAGCTGAGAAACTGAGTTTTAACTATCCAAATGACTTGAAAATTGAAAATGAAGCTTAAAAGGAACTTGTGAAACTGTGCATGTGCTCATAGTGGAAATCTGGACAAAATTTTTCATTTAGACATCCTACGCATAGGATGTCTTTTTCATCAGAATTAGTTGATACTTGACATGTTGGTAGTGCATGGCTTATGGAACATGGCTATGTGCTTGGATATGGATTTGGATATCAAAAAGTGGATTTTTTGGGCTGATTCAGGCTTTAGGTCACAGATTGGGTAGAAAGTCCATAACAGGTAGCAATTGACATTCAAATGGGTTGAAAATTGGTACATGGGCTCATTGCACCATGGTATTGGCTTCCATGATGTCACTCTTAGCACGGAAGGTCTAAATTATGCTGGAGACATCCTACACGTAGGATGTCTTTTTCATCAAAATGGCATGGGATTTGTTCTGTGCGTAGTCCTTGGCCTATGGAACATGGCTATATTCTTGGATTTGGATTTGGACAAGGATTGATGCTTGCAAGAGCCTGTGTAGTGTTTTTGGGCTCAAAAAGTGTATCTTGAAGGTGTTGGGGGTCAAAAATTGATTAGAATGGCTTCAAAATTGATATATAAGCTCTTGATGATGAGGTGATTGGATCTGGAATGCAAAAACATCCTCTGTAGGCCAAAAATGTCAAATAGACATCCTATGCGTAGGATGTCTACTTCACCAATTTTGGCTTATGTGTTGAGATGTCGAGCTCTACACCTTGAGCTGGCATCCACTACGGGTCTTGGCCGCTTACGGCATTTACTCACTGGCACGTTAGGTGACCGACACGGAGGATCTCTGCCAGTGATTCTATAGCTGGACTACACTTATAGTGTCAGCCTAGTACGCTTCTAGCGAGTTCACACTTAGTGACCGCATGTACATATGTGCTACTTTTCAGCTTTAGCACTTAGTCATTTTGTACTCTCTTTTCTGTGAAGAAGAAGAAGAAGCCTTCCATCTCTGTGTGCTTTGTGCTTGTCTCGTGTAGCTCTCTTGCATCCTCATTCTTTACATGGTATCAGAGCCTGGTGCAGGCAAGAGAGGCTAAGAGAGCAAGAGCATCACAATCCCTTCGTTCGCAATCCACGCACAAGTTTCTGAACAGGTCTCCAAAGTGCAGTACACAGAGATTTACTGTACAAGTACAGTGGTTGTATGTACTCTTGATTGTGGACACTCGTTGAGTGTAGAAAGCGTTACAGGTACCACGATAGCAGGTTCAACAGATTTGCAGGTTTTTGCAGATTGCAGCTATTTTGTCTTAGTGCTTCAAGATGTCTGACGGTTTCAGTCAGATTGTTATTGAGAAGCTTGAGAAAAATAACTACCCTGCATGGAAGTTCAGAATAACAAATTTCCTAAAAGGAAAAGGTTATTGGGACTATGTAGAAGGAGACAATGAAAAGGAACCAGAGATTCCCGAGGCAAATGCTACAGCAGAACAAAGGAAAGCTTTGAGGGACTGGCAACAAGGCCATAGCAAAGTGATGTATTGGCTTTCTATGAGCATCACAGATGGCATGATGGGCTATCTACAGGATGCTGAAACCCCCGCCATTGCATGGAAAAACTTAGGCAGAGTGTTCGAGGTGAACACCAAGGCCAGGAAGCTTCAACTAAAGTCGGAGCTAAATCAGGTTAAGAGGAACAACCTCTCAATCAATGATTATGCCTTGAAGATCAAGAGTATCATTGAGGCTCTTGGATCTATTAAAGTCTCAGTGGAAGACGATGACATTTTCCGTGCATGCTTGGATGGTCTAGGAGATGAGTATGTACATTTTAGGTCTTCCATGAATACAAGAGACGACATCCCCGTGTTCCAAGATTTGATTTCTATGCTTATTCTTGAGGAGAAGAACCTTGACACATCTTCTTCTCATGGCAGAAATAATTCTGAACAGGCCTTCTATTCTAACTCCAACAGAGGTAGAGGTAGAGGTAGAGGTCGTGGTCGAGGCCCAAGGGGTTGCAGGGGCCAATTTCTGGAAGGTCAATCAAATCAAAACAATACAGGTGGCAAGGGAAACCAGTCTCAAGGCAGGGGGAGTCAAAGAGGTCGTGGTGCAGGATCAAGCAGGCAGCAACATACTCCAGATAGAAGAGAATGTTGGACTTGTGGTGAAAGAGGTCACATGTCACGTGACTGTCCAAAGGGAAAAGCAAGTGGAAAGAGAGAACAGGGCAACTATGCATCTACTAGCAGAGATGCAGATGACAGCAAAAACGAGTGCATGTTTGTTATGCAGCATGTAATGAATACAATGACTGCAGAGAATTCCACCCAAGATGATGTTTGGTATGTGGATTCAGGTGCCTCTAATCACATGACGTCTCGTGGAGAGTGGTTTAGAGATATGCGCAAACCAGATGTGTCAGGCTATGTGCAGACAGGAGATGACACAGCTCACCCCATTGCTCATGTAAGGGACATACCTCTAAATACGAAGAGTGGGAAATCAAAGTACTTAGCAGATGTACTTCATGTCCCAAACATTACAAAGAATCTTGTTTCTGTTGGACAAATGGTTGAGAAGGGTTTGCAGGTTCGCTTCAATCCAAATGGCTGTTATGTAGAAGATTTCCAGAATGGTTGTAAGCTGATCATAGAGGGCAAATGTGTGGGCAGAATGTTTACACTGAATGTAGACATGCCTGAGGTAAAAGCTGCATTATTTGCACAGGGCACAAGTGTTGTGGCTGATGTTGACATTTGGCACAAACGCATTGGCCATGTCAATGAGCAGATATTGCGCAGCATGCAATCAAAACAGATTGTAAACAGTTTGCCCAAATTCAACATGGATGGTATGCATAAAGTGTGTGCAGCATGCCAGTTTGGAAAACAGTCAAAGGGCTCATTTCCACATGAGCGCAATGTATGTAAAAATCCACTTGAGGTGGTGCACACAGATGTTTGGGGTCCAACCGATACTGCAAGTATACATGGTTGCAGGTATTATGTCTCTTTCATTGATGACCATACAAGGAAAGTATGGGTCTACTTCATGCGTAACAAAAGTGAAGTGTTTGGTCACTTTCAAGACTTCAAAGTCATGATTGAGAAGGAGACAGATATGCAAGTCAAGACATTGAGGTCAGATGGAGGGGGAGAGTACTTCTCCAATGATTTTTCAGATTTTCTGCGAATGCATGGTATACACAGGCAGTTTACATGCAGATATACTCCACAACAGAATGGGGTCCGAGAAAGGAAAAACAGGCACATTGCAGAGGTTGCAGGTGCATTGATGAATGAGAAGAACATGCCTCATCATTTCTGGGCTGAAGCCGTAAATACAGATGCGTACATTATGAACAGGACACCTACAGCTGCGGTGCATGATGTAACACCTGAGGAAAAGTTTACAGGTACAAAGCCTGATTTGGCACACTTGAAAGTGTTTGGCTGCATAGCTTACGTGCATGTACCAGATGAGTTGCGTAGGAAATTGGATCCTAAAGCAGAGAAATGTATTCTTGTGGGATATTCCCTTGAACAAAAGGGGTACAGGTGCTACAATCCTACTACACGAGAATTACGAGTGAGCAGAGATGTAGTCTTTCATGAGATGAGCAGCTGGTACAGTAATGCACATGGCACTATTGGGGCTGATGTAAAAGATGATGTGGTTGTACAAAATGTGAGGCCACAGTCACAGGTTTTGAGTGAACCACAAGAGTCCTCTTCTCGTGGCTCTGTTGAGAAACCATGGAATGGTAGACAACGTACGCAGGTTACTCCACCAACAAGTACAGGGAATGTATCACGAAAAGGAAAGGAAAAGGTTGATGAACCTCCCTTTATGGCTGATGCATCATCAGGTTTTTCACATGTAGACATGGATTCAGATGGTTCTGAACAAAGTCTTGATGAGGAATTTGGAATTCCGGCTGTCAGGACACCTGGTGTAAGGAAAGTACAAGAAGATGCTAGAGGGCAAAGGAGTGACCCAGGACCGCGCAGATCTAATAGAGTCAGAAATCCAGTTCAGAAATTGACTTGTGATGGGTATCTAGCGCATCACCAAGCCTACATGGCTAAGGTGATACAGGATGTGGAGCCCACATGTTTTGAGGATGCAGTTGGAAATGTGCATTGGGATGATGCAATGAATGAAGAGATGGCTGCATTGGAAGCAAACGACACATGGGAGTTGGTACCATTGCCAAGTGGCAAGAAAGCTATTGGCTGTAAATGGGTGTATAAAACCAAGAATAAGGCTGATGGTAACATTGAGCGTCACAAGGCAAGGCTGGTCGCAAAGGGTTATGCACAGACGTATGGCATAGACTATGAGGAGACCTTTGCTCCAGTGGCAAAGATGACGACTGTGAGAGTTGTCATAGCAGTGGCTGCATCTAGAGGATGGATTATGCATCAAATGGATGTAAAGAATGCCTTCTTGAATGGTGAGTTGCAAGAGGAAGTGTATATGGATCAGCCACCTGGTTATGTCGATCCAGGTTACCCAGATTATGTATGCAGACTTCTCAAAGCTTTGTATGGTTTGAAGCAGGGCTCTAGAGCATGGTATGACAGGATTGCCAAGTATCTTGTCAGTATTGGTTTTAGGAGAGCTCATGCTGATCATTCACTCTATGTACGTGAGAGTGATGTGGGGATTGTGGTCATTACCATATATGTAGATGACCTTATTATTGTTGGTGACAATGCTATGGAGATTGACCATGTGAAGGGTCTTCTCAAACAGGAGTTTGAAATGAAAGATTTAGGCGAGTTGCGCTACTTTCTTGGCATTGAGGTGATCAGGACTCCAGAGGGTGTATGGCTATCACAGAGACAGTATGCTTTGGACATGTTGTCAAAGTATGGTATGGCTGATTGTAAGCCAATTTCTATTCCCTTGGATGTGAATGCAAAGCTGAGTGCAGAGAAGGGTGATGTTGTTGAGGATGTCAACATGTACAGGAAGATTGTGGGTAGTCTAATCTACTTGACTATCACGAGGCCAGACTTGAGCTACACAGTAGGCTTGGAGAGTCAGTTCATGCAGCTTTCGAGGAAGCCACATTTGGATGGAGTACGACGCACACTTAGGTATGTGCAAGGTACTCTTGACTACGCATTGTTCTATGCAACAGATGCACCATTAGCATTCTATGGGTATACAGATGCAGATTGGGCAGGTAGCATTATTGATAGAAGATCTACGATTGGCTTCATGTTCTCTTTTGGGAGTGCTGCTGTTACTTGGAGCAGCAAAAAGCATCCTACGGTTGCTTTATCGAGCACAGAGGCCGAGTACAGAGGTGCAGCAGTTGCGGCGTGCGAGGTAGCTTGGCTACGCACATTACTTGAGGACTTGGGAGTGCAGGTGGAGCAGCAGATTTTCATCCATTGTGAAAACCTCAGCAGCATGTAGTTGGCTAGGAACCTAGTGTTCCATGCCAGGACCAAACACATAGAGGTCCATTACCACTACGTTCGAGAGCGAGTGTTGGCGGGCGACATCGACTTGGTCTACGTCAACACAGAGAAGCAGATAGCGGATATCTTTACCAAGGCCCTCGGAGCTGAGAAGCTTCGACATTTTTGGACTATGCTTGGACTCTGCGACATGCAGAGCTCGAGGGGGAGTGTTGAGATGTCGAGCTCTACACCTTGAGCTGGCATCCACTACGGGTCTTGGCCGCTTACGGCATTTACTCACTGGCGCGTTAGGTGACCGACACGGAGGATCTCTGCCAGTGATTCTACAGCTGGACTACACTTATAGTGCAAGCCTAGTACGCTTCTGGTGAGTTCACACTTAGTGACCGCATGTACATATGTGCTACTTTTCAACTTTAGCACTTAGTCATTTTGTACTCTCTTTTCTGTGAAGAAGAAGAAGAAGCCTTCCATCTCTGTGTGCTTTGTGCTTGTCTCGTGTAGCTCTCTTGCATCCTCATTCTTTACATTATGACCACATAGATTGGTTGGTGATGTGCTTGTGAATGTGTTGTGCAAGTTTCATGTGATTTGGACAAGATTTGGTAGGTCCATGGCCCATTTTTTGCATCTATGCCCTAACTTTGCGTTTTTTCATGCATATGAGGTCAATTTTGGTCCAAATGTGATGAAACTTGGTGGATAGTATGTAAAGGTCATTCAAAAAATGTGTATGATGAAAAATGTTGGGATCTGTGCCCAAAAATGCCCTTGAGACATCCTACGCATAGGATGTCTCCTGATGATTTTTCCATGGATTGTGCCCCTAGTGCCTGCCCTTGGTCCCCCTGAGTCCCTTTTAAGCCTAATTTCAACAAAAAAGTCAAATGGATAGAAAGTAACTCCCTGTGTGGACTTCAGAGCCTCTAAGCCATTTTTTGACTTTTGGAGTGCTTTTTGGCGATGAAATTTCTTGATGTTGGTCTCCATAGCTTCCCGATCCCTTGGGGATCCTTGCCGTATGGTTTTTGACGACTTTGGCTTCACCGAAGCTTCATTTGGCAATTTGTCTCTCTAGAAGCACCCGTGGTTGCGTTTACATGTCTTTGATGATTTGTTGTGGTCTACCACCATAGGACTTGGTTGTTGATGGTCTAGGAAAGCCGCTCGTGAAGTTTGGTGGCAAACGGGCATGAGGTTTGGCCGCGAGAGCAATTTGACGCTTTTTGTGTCTGATGCTGTTTCTGAAGTTTAGTGCTGCTTCGGGTCACTTTTTGGTCATGTGGGTCACATAGACTTGTCGAGCATATCGAGATGCTCCTACCCATGAATTTTGGTAGCATTTGGGCGCCTTTTCGTCTGTTTCCCATTTGGTGGCCTCTTGCGGGATTCTAGGAATTAGGGTTTTTCCCGATGGTTTTCTACTGCCTTTGGACATCCAATACTGATCTCCTATGCTAGGGTAAGCTTCCGATGAGGTTTTGTTGCTTTTGGGTTAGCTATTAGGTCGCCGCATCTACTTGTAGGTCTCAACCGTCCGCTTTGTGTGTGAACCCTACGCTAGTTTTCGTGACAAAATGACAAACATGCGCGAAAAGCTCAAGGTGGTGAGCCTACCTCTCATGTCCAAAGCCTGTCGGGTAGTCGTGCGCGTCGTAAAAGCTTCTGGAAGGTCCGTCCGCTCTAGGTGGTAGAAGCTCTCTCCACAAGGTCAATAGTGAAAATGAGCTAAAAATAAGGTGAAAATTTCTTATTATGGAGGTCCCCGAACCACTTTTCATCAAATTTTACATGTGCTCCTAACTTCTTGCGAGATGCAGTTTAGGCTCAAAACTTTCTTGATTTGGACTCCATTTGCTCTGTTTATACCATAAATTTGGCATTTCGGTCAAAACCTGGCCAAAACACGCTTTCCGCTCCAGTCTCATAACTGCACCCCCACTGTACCATAGGTTTTCCTATAGTCACTGATCATACCCATATTTCTTGTTTTTCATTACGACCGTTTTTCACCTGCTTTTTGTATTTTTGAAGTTTTTCTACCGAAAGTAAGCAAAATTAAAAGGAAAATAGCAAATAAAACCCAGAAAATCCCCAAAAATCCTAATAAATCACAAACATCTCCACAAAACATTATATACACTCACATGCAATTTTTATGGCCGGATTTCTCCGTTTTACCAATATTTTGCCTGGAAAATGGCTATATCTACTTATATACACACACCTAGGGGCTTGATTTGGCGTTTGGCCCCATATACCTATAGATACATGCTATATAAGGGCATATATACTTGGGTTAGTCCAGAAAATTTTGCAATCAAACAACAACCCTTAAAATAGTCAAAAATCATGCCCTTTTTTTCTCTTTCTGCTATTGGTTCCGCATTTGAGAATGCCTCCCCCCCTCCTAGTCGGAGTCCTCCTAGACGACAAGGTATTGCCTCGGAGTATGTGCCGTGCATAGATTGAAAAAGTTGTGCTAATGCTTGGTCTATTAATGTGGCCCTAATTTATGCATACTCGGTCAATGCATGGAAAAATTAATGTTGTGCAAGAGAAGGGAATAAGCAAGATGCTTATTAGCATTCGCCGTCGAGGTTTTTGGTTTTCTTTGCAAGTAACAGTTGTAACTCTACTGCTCTATGTTTAATTGTCTTTTTTGCAAAAGGCAGTCCCTTTGCTGCTACTGTTGATATAAACGTAGTTGTTTCTATGGAGAGGATTGGCTTGGTCGGAATGGCCGTGGATCGTATTTCTTTTTCTGTCCATTGGTAGCTTGTTTTTGCCGGTTTTTGTAGGTGTTTTGCTACTTCCTTGGTTGCCACTTTTTTTTTGCGGATTGGCATCCACATAAGTCAGTTTTCCTTTTTCAAATGCAGCTGTCTGCTTTCAGTTGTTTCTTGCACTGAAGGGAGTTCCTCTTGCTTTTGTTTCGGTATCCAAATGCGAGTAACCTTTGGGTTATTGCTGAGCATTTTCTTTGGGATCCATATCTGTTTTATGCCTTTGGTTTTTGCTTGAACTATCGGCTTCGGTTGAATTCTTTCGTTGCATTGTTGTTTGTCGGCCATGGCATTTCTATCCTTCCGCATCCATACTTGTTTCTCTTGTTTTGGTAATCTAGATCTTTGCACTGTTGTCGATGACTTCGTATGTTTGTAATTAGCATGGTTGACTTTTACCTGTCGGTTGGCCTTGGGTATTATGTTGTTCTTTGGTGGAATTCTTGATTTTGGCTCTTTTTCCAGTGATTGCATTGCTTGCAACTGATTATCCCAGTATGGTTGAGCAAAGGCTACCACCTGTTGTTCTTTTGCATGTTGAATTTTGACTGCATTTGCATTCCAATCTATCTGCACATTTCTTTTTTCCAAGGTTGTCCCAACATCATCGGGTGTTGTGTGCTTTCATCCTCAACTACATAAAATTTTTGTGGGTAAATATATTGATGTATTTGAACATGCAATATAGTCCATCCCAATGTTTTCAACGGGTGTGATGTACTACTTTCCAGCACTTGAGGAGTAGGATGAAGTTGACCTGTGGATTTGAGTTGTTGGTATAATCCGTAAGAGATCAAATTTTCTTGAGCTCTAGAATCAAGCAATGCCGTCGATTCAACTTGACTGCTAGCCACTTTGACTGCAATTATTGGCTCCACTATGTCTTCATCGAACTTCGTTAGTTGAATGGCATTGATTCGCAATGGTGCTCCACTTTGTTGTTGTTGTCGCAGAAGTCTTCTTTTTGCAATGCGTTCTTGTGCTTCTGCTTGATCTTCCTCTCGTACTCTCTGTTTTTCCTTCATTCGTTGTTTTCCTTGATGGATTTGTTGAAGCATATCCTGTGTGAGTGGTAGATGATATTTCTTCAATCGATATCTGCTAATCCAGTTCGGCATTTCTTCACCTGCTAATGTAGCAAGCTTGATAGCTTTACTTTGTGATGGATCACTAATCACAAAGGGTCCCATCCCTCGCTTTTTAAGTTTCTTGGCATGTTGCTTCAAAGTATGAACAAGTACATAATCACCTGTTTTCAACTCTTTAGTGCACACATGCTTGTCAAAAAACTCTTTTTGTCTTCTCCTTTTAGCATAGATTGAAGCTACAGCTCTCAAGCGGAGTTCATCTAGCTTTTCAAGATCATCTATTCTTGAAGAGAGCTCATGCCCTGTCCATTCTAAGCATTTAGCTACTCGTAGGGTTGGAATTAAAAACTCTATGGGTAGTATAGCATTTAGGCCAAACACGATGTTGTACGGTGTTGTTTCTATCGATGTTTTGTAAGCTACCCTGTATGCCCATAGTGTTGAGTGTAGCTGTTGATCCCAATCTGTTCTTGACTCTGACACTATTTTAGTGAGAACCGTCCATAGTGTTTTATTTGTGGCCTTAGCTTGTCCATTTGCCTATGGATGGTATGGAGCAAATTTCCTATGTATGACCATGAATTCCTCTAGCAGATATTCAATGACTTCATTAAGAAAATGTGCCCCACGATCACTGACAATTTCTATTGGTAACCCGTATCGTACAAAAACATTCTCATACAAAAATTGTGCAGTAGTTCGTGCATCTGCTTTTTGCGTTACCTTGGCTTCCGTCCATTTTGTGAGATAGTCCGTAGCCACAATGATATATTGGGTATGGGTGCGATATGCAGGTGGTGAGATAGGTCCCACAAAATCAATGCTGTTAGAAAATAAGACGTAGCTAAATATATTTTTGAGTAGATTACTTAATGGAGAGAGATAGATTTCACACACAAGAGATTATAGAGTAGAGAGAGAGAGAGAGAGAGAGTACACACGATATACGTCGTTCACCCAATGTGGGCTACGTCCACGGGAAAGCAGCCACTCAATGGCTTTAGCACTTCAAAAGAAGAAGTAGTTTACAAAGGGATTAAACCCTTGATAGAGCTCCCGCCTTGCTTCACTCTCACCACCTCACACTCACCTTGTTGCATCAACTTCACACTATCAAATGTGTGTAGAAATGGCCTCCTTTTATAGGCCAAAAGGGCTGCCCTCTCTTATAAGAGGCAGCCATGTGTAGCCGCCCTTGTGCGAATAAGTCCAAATCGTACCCTCCAATCTGCCCATGCGTGGCTGCCCTTGAGAAGACAAGTCCGCTTTTGAATTCGGCCACCGGCCATTGAATTCGGCCACCGGCCACACCGGCCATTGACTTCCGACCACCGGCCACTGGCCATTGACTACTACCGGCCATTGGCCAACCGATCGCCGTCCGGCCATAATATTCCGGCGAAAAAGAATATTCCGGCGAGGGAAAACAGAGTCTCGGGGGCCTCCACCCCCGAGGCCCCAAAAGTTGCCCCTGATTCTTGTCCATGAAAATTTTGGTTTCCAGTGAGTGATTTTCCTTCGCGCACGATGGCTTCTCCTCATAATGGGGGCCTTACAAATGTGCGCTTTTACCACAAAAAATTACAAGGGTAAATCAGGCTCCATACTTAACAATCTCCCACTTGGAGACTGATCTCCAAACCAAACCTGTGACTACTTTCCATTCTGTCCTTGAATGCCGATTGAAGATGAGCAAAAGCTCAACTTCTCCTTGTTGACCACCTTTGTAAACATGTCTGCAGGATTTTCACTTGTATGCATCTTTCCTAGCTTTAGTTGTCCATCTTCCAAAAGAGTACGTATGAAGTGATATCTCACCTCAATGTGCTTTGTCCTTGAATGAAAGGCCGAGTTCTTCGCAAGATGGATAGCGCTTTGGCTATCACTGTACAAGACACAATTGTCTTGTTTGAATCCAAGCTCTTCTAAGAATCTGTGAAGCCACAGAATTTCTTTGCTTGCCTCCGTCATTGCTACATACTCTGCTTCCGTGGTAGAAAGTGAAACCACTTTCTACAGCTTTGAAGCCAAGCTTACTGCTGTGCCTCCAACCGTAAACACATAGCGAGTAGTGCTCCTTCGAGTATCTTTGTCACCTGCCATATCTACATCAGCATACCCTTCTAGAAAAATATCAGTTCCTCCAAAATACAAAGCATTTGTTGTTGTCCCATTTAGATACCTAAGTATCCACTTCACAGCTTGCCAATGCTCTTTACCTGGGTTGTCCATGAACCTACTCACAACTCCCACTGCATGTGCAATGTCTGGCCTTGTCTAGACCATAGCATACATTAGAGAACCTACCACTGCAGCATATGGAACTTTAGACATATAGGCTATCTCCTCTTGTGTCTTTGGACACATATCCTTCGTTAGTTTAAAATGACCAGCCAAAGGTGTAGAAACTGGTTTTGCATTTTGCATTGTAAACCTTTCTAGTACCTTCTTGATGTAATCTTCTTGAGATAGCTTTATTGTCTTCTTCGTCCTATCCCTTGATATTTTCATACCAAGTATCCTCTTTGCAGCACCTAAATCTTTCATTGAAAAAGATTTGGACAGCTTCTCTTTTAGGTCTTTGATGTCCTGCATGTTAGCACTTGCAATCAACATGTCATCAACATAAAACATTAGGATGATGAATTTCCCATCTCCCAAATTCTTCGTGTAGACGCAGTGATCCGAGTTGCATCTTGTGAATCCATGATCCAACATCCATCGATCAAACTTCAAGTACCATTGTCTTGATGCTTGCTTTAAACCATACAAGCTCTTCTTTAATCCATGTTAGCACTTGCAATCAACATGTCATCAACATAAAACATTAGGATGATGAATTTCCCATCTCCCAAATTCTTCGTGTAGACGCAGTGATCCGAGTTGCATCTTGTGAATCCATGATCCAACATCCATCGATCAAACTTCAAGTACCATTGTCTTGATGCTTGCTTTAAACCATACAAGCTCTTCTTTAATCTGCAAACCATTTTCTCCTTACCTTTTACTTCATACCCCTTTGGTTGAAGCATGTAAATTTCCTCCTCTAAGTCACCGTGAGAGAATGCCGTATTTACATCCATTTGCTCGATATTTAGATCATGAGCAGCCACAAGGCTTAAGACAAGCCTAATTGAGTTCATTTTTACAACAGGAGAAAATATTTCATTGAAGTCAATACCTTTCTTTTGAGAAAAACCTTTTCCCACAAGCCTAGACTTGTACCTTTTCTTCCCACCTTCTTCTTCCTTCAGCTTGTACACCCATTTGTTTTGAAGTGCCCGCTTACCTTTAGGCAACTCAACCAACTCCCATGTTTGGTTGCAATGTAGTGAGTCCATCTCCACTTGCATGCTCTTCGTCCATTTTTCTTTGGATTCATGGTTCATAGCTTCTTCGTATGATTTCGGCTCTCCAAAATCTGAGATCAAGAGATGGTTGAAGGAAGGAACAAACCTTTCTGGAGGTCTACTTGCTCTTGTAGATCTTCGGGAAATAGGTTGATGCTCCTCATTTGGTTGACGTTGTTGCACATTGTCACCGTTTGCAGTCCTTGAGTCTTCACTGTCCTCAAGCTCCATGTACTCATCACCTGTTTCTTTTGTTTGTTTTCTTTCTAAGTAATCTTTGTACATATTTTTTTCGTTAAAAATTACATCCCTACTCCTTAAGATTTTACCATCTTCAGAATTCCATAGGCGATACCCAAAGTCTCCTTCTCCATAGCCAATGAAGAAACACTTTTTGGACTTTGCATCTAGCTTTGATCTTAGGCTTCTATCTATGTGCATGAAAGTCTTAGGCTTCTATCTATGTGCATGAAAGCCTCACACCCAAACACTTTGAGAAATGCATAATTCATCAGTTTACCTGTCCATGCCTCTTCTGGAACTCCCCCATCCAATGCCGTTGAGGGTGACCGATTGATTAAGTACACAGACGTACTTACAGCTTCTGCCCAAAGCTCAAGCGGTAGGCCTGCATGTAGCCGCATGTTTCGTGATCGTTCCATCATTGTCCTGTTCATCCTTTCCGAAATCCCATTTTGTTGAGGTGTCCTTGGGGTTGTCCTTTGCCTCCAAATGCCATCGCTAGCACAAAAGCTTTCAAAAGCTTGGCTGCAATATTCGCCTCCATTGTCGGATATGAGGCATTTAACCTTGGTACCTGTTTCATTTTCCACAAAGGCTTTCCACCTTTGAAATATGGAAAATACATCGGATTTATTCTTCATGACATAAACCCATGTTTTTCTACTCGCATCTTCTATGAATGTTACATAGTACAATGAGCCACCAAGTGATGGTGTACTTGTAGGACCCCAAACATCAGAATGAACCAACTCAAGTTTTTTATTTTTTCTTTCATTTCCTGATTTTTGAAATTTTACCCTCTTTTGTTTACCACAAACACAATCTTCACAGAACTCTAAGTCCACTTCTTTCAAACCTGGTAGAAGCTTCTTTGTTTGAAGGATTTGCATTCCTTTGGCACTCATATGCCCAAGTCGGTAGTGCCACACCGCACTGTCAACTTCTGTAGTTGCTGCACAAGCTGAAGGTTGCGTGCTAACAGTACACAAGTAAAGTGTACCGACTTTTTCTCCCTTGGCAACCACCAAAGATCCTTTTGAGATCTTCCACCGTTTGTATCCGAATGCAATGTTGTGACCTTCATCGTCCAATTGTCCTGTAGAGATCAAATTTTTGCGAAGAGAAGGAACATGCCTAACATCTTTAAGCTTCCATTCATTTCCGTTAGCAGTTTTGACAGAAACTGTACCTTTGCCGACAATCTCACAAGCTTCATCATCTCCCAAGTATACATATCCAAAATTACCTTTGGTGTATTCTTGGAAATGTTGCTTGTGTGGTGTCGCATGGAATGAAGCCCCGGAATCTACTATCCAGGAATTAGACACATTGTCTAATGAGAGAATTAGAGCATCTTGCTCTACTTTACCTGCCACATTGGCCTCCGATGTTGGCTTGTTGTCTTGAGACTCTGTCTCCTTCTTCTTCTTGGACCAGAAATCCTTCTTGACGTGGCCCTTCTTGCCGCAGTTCCAACATTCAAGAACTGACTTTGTGCGTGACTTGCTCCGCCTTGAGCGATCACGACCCTTTTGGTTTTTGAACCTCTCCTTAGGCCTTCCTCTTGTTTCCACTGATAGTGCACCACTTGATGATTCTCCTGTGCTTCTCCTTCGCATTTCCTCGCTTAGGAGAACACCCACAACATCATCAAACTTAAGAGTATTTGTGCCAGAGATAGACTTACTTACAGCCATCACAAGGATGTCCCAACTATCCGGTAGAGATGATAGTATAAGGAGAGCTCGCACTTCGTCATCGAAATTGATTTTCACTGATCGAAGTTGACTTATGTTTGTGTTAAAGTCATTTAGGTGTTCTGCAACTGAACCATTCTCTGCCATCTTTAGATTGAACAAGCGCTTCATAAGAAATACCTTATTGGATGCCGATGGTTTCTCGTAGAAGTCATCAAGTGACTTCATCAAGTCCTCCGTGGTCTTCATCTCCAAAACATTGAAGGCCACCATTGACGCCAAGCTTAACCGGATTGTTCCCAGTGCCTTTCGATCAAGGACAATCCATGCTTCATCTGCCATTGTTGCGGGCTTCTTCGCAAGATCGCCTAGTGGCAAATAGAGGTCCTTCTGGTAGAGATAGTCTTCAATCTGCATCTTCCAATGTTGGTAGTTTTTGCCGTTGAACTTCTCAATCTTGAGCTTCCCTTCCTCCGCCATAACTCCCACTCAATTCAAGGAATCCTTTCCTTGAGATAATTTAGTTACGAGAAAACCTTGCTCTGATACCAGTTGTTAGAAAATAAGACGTGGCTAAATATATTTTTGAGTAGATTACTTAATGGAGAGAGATAGATTTCACACACAAGAGATTATAGAGTAGAGAGAGAGAGAGAGAGTACACACGATATACGTGGTTCACCCAATGTGGGCTACGTCCACGGGAAAGCAGCCACTCAATGGCTTTAGCACATCAAAAGAAGAAGTAGTTTACAAAGGGATTAAACCCTTGATAGAGCTCCCGCCTTGCTTCACTCTCACCACCTCACACTCACCTTGTTGCATCAACTTCACACTATCAAATGTGTGTAGAAATGGCCTCCTTTTATAGGCCAAAAGGGCTACCCTCTCTTATGAGAGGCAGCCATGTGTAGCCGCCCTTGTGCGAATAAGTCCAAATCGGACCCTCCAATCTGCCCATGTGTGGCCGCCCTTGAGAAGACAAGTCTGCTTTTGAATTCGGCCACCGGCCACACCGGCCATTGACTTCCGACCACCGGCCACCGGCCATTGACTACTACCTGCCACTGGCCAACCGACCGCCGTCCGGCCATAATATTTCGATGAAAAAGAATATTCCGGCGAGGGAAAAGAAAGTCTTGGGGGCCTCCACCCTCGAGGCCCCTAAAGTTGCCCCTGATTCTTGTCCGTGAATATTTTGGTTTCCGGTGAGTGATTTTCCTTCACGCACGATGGCTTCTCCTCATAATGGGGGCCTTACAAATGTGCGCTTTTACCACAGAAAATTACAAGGGTAAATCAGGCTCCATACTTAACAAATGCCCCATTTTGCAAATGCTCTTGCTCCCATAATGGGCCGTAGTGGCATCTCATCTCTCTTTATCGGCACCTTGGTACGCTGACATGCGTCACAACGCTTTACAAACTCTTCAGCATCCATGTGCAATGTAGGCCACCGTATACCTACGGTTAAGACAATTTTTGCCGTCTTGTTGCCCGAAAAATGGCCTCCACTTATTCCGCTATGTGCATGTTCTAGAATCAGCAGGTATTCACTTTCACTTGCGTAGATTCTAAGTTGATTCTCCTTTCCTTGCTTATAGAGTTGGTTCCCAATTATCTAAAAGTCGCGAGCTTCCAGCTCTATAGTCCTTTTTCGTGCTCTTGTGATGTTCTCAGAAACGTCCAAGTGGTTAAGAAATCAATGATATATTGACTCCATGCAGGTGCAATGTTTACCTGAAACAATGTCGCGTGATCTACTGATCGTTTGGCACTACATATAGTACAAGTGGTAACATAAGAATGTGTGTCCACATACATAGTTGGCCAATAAACCCCTAACTGTTTCAGTCTTTGGTGTGTTTTCACTATTGAACAATGAAATGCACAATCCTGGACATGTGCCTTCAAGGTAGCACTCGAATTATTCCGGATTTATACATAATCGTAGGATTTGGTCCGATCCTAGATGATACAGTCGTCCTGCTATCAACTAGAAGTTTTTTGTTTGTCGAATTGTTTATTGTTTGGATCTGTACTCCGTATTATCAAACCTACTTCCAAAGGAAAGAATGCTAACAATTTCCTGTGACCATTTGGGTATCATTTCAACATAGAAAAGATAAGCATCTAGTATGTCATCATCTACTCCTTCAGGAGCTTCCCCGTTGTGTATCCTTGAAAGATGATCCGCTCGTTGATGGGTTTTACCCTTTTTGACCACCACTGTGAAGTAAAACTCTAGCAATATAATAAACCAGCGTACAATTCTTCCTGTATTGCATGGTTTATTTGCCAGATACACAAGAGCTTGATGATCTGTGAAGAACACAAATTTATTTGCGAGCAAATAATGTCGGAATTTCTTTACAGCATAAATCATTCCTAACCCTTCTCGTTCGGTGGTTGTGTAGTTCTTTTCTGCACTGTTTAATTGTCGGCTTGCATAACACACTGGAAAATCCATTGTTCCGTCTCCAGGTTGAGCCAGAATACTTCCTATTGCATATGCAGAAGCATCAATGTGAACATGGAATATCTTTTCCTAATCCGGTGCTTTAAGAACAGTTGCTGATATAAGGTTTTCCTTCAGCTTTTGGAATGAAGTTTCACACTCCTCGGCCCAATCGAAATTGACTAGCAAATGATACAGAGGTTGTGCGATGACCGCATACATGTATATGAATCTTCAATCAGTGTCCCATGAAGGATTGCACTTGTTTTTGCATTAGTAGGCCTGGGTAGGTCTACTATGACTTTGACTTTGTCTAGGTCAGTGGTTATGCCATTTCTTGGGACAATGTGTCCTAAGATGCAGCCTTGCTTAACCATAAATATACACTTTTCCGGGTTAAGACAGATTCGGTATGTCTTACATTTTTCAAATACCTTTTGTAAATGGTCAATATGTTCCTCTCGTAGAAGAGAGTGTACACAAAGATCATCCATGTATATTTCTAAGAATATTCTTAGGTATTCTTTGAACGCGTGCATCATTAACCTTTGGAAAGTAGCTGGGGCATTAATTAAGCCAAACGGCATAACTCGATACGCATAAATTTCCCATTCTGTAGAAAACGCTCTTTTGTGTTGATCCTCCCTTGCAATTGCCAGTTGGTTGTATCCTGAAAACCCATCCAGAAAGGAATAAGCCCGTTTTTCAGCCACCCGCTCAAGTACATATTCTGTGATTAGCAAGGGATAATTATCCCTTATGGTGGCTGCATTTACCTTTTTGAGGTTTACACACACTCGTAGTTTTCCATTCTTTTTGGGAACTATCACAATGGGTGACACCCAATCTGTATGTTCAATTTCATAGATGAATTCAATTTCCATCAGCTTGTCAATCTCCTCTTTGATTCGTTTAGCAAATGTGTCATTATAAGTATAAGGACGTTGTTTGCTAGGTTTTGCATTTGATTTCAAAGGAATTGTATGTTGGCATATCGATGGGTCAACTCCTTTGAGGTCTTTATAGGACCATGCAAACACATCTTTATACTTCATGAGAAGTTGTGTTAGCCGTTCTTCTTCTTCAGGCTCTAAATCGTTTGCTATATAGACCGGCTGAGGTTTTTCACCTGGCTCCGCGAGGTCTATCCTTTTTGCATTTTTTGGCCCATCGTAAGATTCTTGGTTGGTTCTTTCCCTGACTGGTGGTGTCATGATGATTTTTCTATCCTGTATGGTAAATTTTTGATAGTGTGATGGTACGTTCATGTTTCCTTTCTCTGACTCCCCTTTACCATCACTATCTTCTTCAGTAGTTCATATCTCACGTAAAGACCGTTTCAGTTCTTGGTATTTCTGTTTACGCTCCAGTTTGGTCCACTATTAGTCTTTTGTTGTTTCTTTTTTTTATTTTTGCAAATTTTGTGATTTTGTCTCTGTTTTAGCTTTTCGTTCCTGTTTTATTTCCTCTCGCGTTCTTTCCTTGCGATCTTTTGAGAATCTTCCTGATATTTGACCTTTTACACAATCCTCTGCTTTTACAAGTATCAAATAGTGAGTTTTACCTTTTATCCTGAGCATCAGGTTCTTTCTCGATTTGTTTCTTGCTCGTTTCCTCCTATAGCGTTCCTGGCGTCTAGGGTGCTGATTAGCAAAATCATAAAACTTACTATTCTCTGTTTCCCTTTCACGCTCACTTGAGGTGTCTGAACACTCATTATCTGCATCATCATTTACTTCCAGATGTTCAGAGGAGTTATAAAACTTTTCTTATCCTGGTGGTTCTATCGTCTCATCTTCTCCTGGTATAATGCTTACCATGTAGTAGGGTAGCACATCATAGCCATCCTTATCGGCAAAATTTTGTTGTTGGACTATCTGTAATGGTACATACATCCAATGTTGCTAGTATGTGTTCCCGTTCCAGAGGTTCCAAGGCATCTTCAGGGAAAGGTTCTAATAATATACTCTTTGTCCTCAATTGCTCTTTCTAAGACACATTCCTCTCTTCTTAAGCTTCCACAATGTGAATCTCCGCACATCCATAGCTCTTTTTGTTGCCCTAACCATGCTGGGAGTTCCGATCCTGCTACTGTAGCTGAATCAAACTCTTCCATAGGTGTTTGGTTGACATCTTTGTAACTATGGTCTTTCACTTGTATTTTAGTTGTTGTCTCCCCATGTCTAAGGTATATGTGGTCATAACCCCAATCTTGGACCATTTTCAATTGTCACATGAATGGTCATCCCAAGATGATCTCATAATTGTTCTTTTTGTCGAAATCAACTATTGCAAATGTATGCTCATACTCGATCCCGCACGAAGTGACAATCACTTTTTCTAAGAGTCCTATAGGCTTCTCCATGAACCCATCTCCCAATTGTATTTTCATTCTGGTAGCTCTTAAAGCTGGTTTTCCCCATTTTTTCCAGATTTCCTTGGTGGCGATAACAACTCCCGCTCCACTGTCAAGAATAGATTTGGAAACTACTCCTTGGAATTCTACTGGTAGCGTGGTGTTTCCATCTTCTCCCTTGCAATACTCTCCAACCTTGTTGAATGGTACTCGCCTAGTGTTTAGTTGAGGCCTGTCCAACTCTCTGATCCCTTCCTGTAGCCTCAAGGTGGGTCTCTTACTCCAAATTTTTCTAGGCATTTACCTACTGTGGTCCACATGTTTGGTCGTAACCTGAGGAGTTCTGCTAATGTGATTGTGCATGCCACCGGGGTGGACAATAACTCAATCAATCCTTGCGAATCCATCACTTTGTTAGAAGAAAGTCTTTGAGATGGGATTGCTCTCACTTCAGACTTGGTTTCATACTCTCCTAGGTAAGAGGGTAAAGTTCTCAGTGAGTCTGGTTGGCTGTGCCCCGAACTAATTGATCCTTGGTCTCCCCCTTGTGAATGTATCTCAAAGTTCATTTGTGACCTTGCCTCAAATTCTTCAATAGGAGGTAAGATTACATTCTTTTCTTTTCTCGTGCTATTCATGTGGTTACTAATCCTATTAACCTCGTTGGCCTCACGGATTTGCTTCCACAGATTGTCTAGACCGTTACAATCCTTACCCATTTTTGTCAATGTTTTAGGCTGGAACCCGTCACTTGCCTTATCTGTTGTATTTGGCACTATGATAGGCTCTCTCCTAGACTCATAGGCATTAGTGAGTCTTTCCTTTGTTTCTACTTGTTCCTCGAAAGTTGGTTGGATAGGGGTTGGAGCTGGTGCCTCATGCCAATTTGCAGGTTTACCCAGTGGGTCTTCCATCAATGATTGAGTTGTTTCAATCATCCTTTTACACATTTCCAACCTCTGTTTTTCTATTTCCGCATATGGAAAGTCATTCACCTTTGCTCCTAGGTTTGGTTATTTTTTAGTCTTGCGTCATAAGCCTTTAGAAGCGCATCCAACTGCTCATTTACCTTGTCTGCCAGTACAAATCCTTCCGATCCTGCACTTTTGGGCTCTGCTATTTTCTTGGGTTCTATGGTTGCCGTGGTGTGTGAACTTAAGCTAGCTAGATCCTCTAACCGCTCTAATCTATCCTTTGTATGTTTCAACTCCTCGGATAGAGCTGTTTGCTCTCGTTCTTTCCTGGCTTTCATACGCACCTTCCTAGCTTTCCAAATGCTTCTCTGATTTTTCGTTTTTGAACTTTGGGCATCGGTTTTTGGCTCGTCAACTATGGGTTCGTTCGTCATTCTTTGAGCTTGGGCTCGTGTCACTGACTGAATAGGTATGACTGTTTTATTTTCCGACCCTCCACTGGAAGGTACTGCTTCTAGCATGTTCAAGGTGGTTTTTTCTCCTTTACTCGCATTTTTAGGGCAATCAGGAATCAAATGAGTAACTCCACACTCGGTGCAATATGCATTGACTCTAATGATTTCATCATGAGGATAGTCTCTTAGCCAATGGTCTCCACCACACTTGTAGCAGGGTCCCTTGGGTTGTTGAGGTGCTCCTTGAGCTCCTCTTTGTTGGTATACATGTCTCTGTCGGCCCATGCCTCCGTTGGCTATGAACAACAATGTTCGTTCATCTAGGCTATATCTTCCTTCTCCTGCTGCTTGTGCAGCTGATGGTGGTCCTGTACTTCCTATCATGCTCCATGGTTCTGGTGTCGAGGGTTCATCCGGTGAAAAATAGACAGGGTTTTCCGCATATCCATTGGGATCTTTATAATATGCATGCATAGGTACCAAAGCCTTATCCTTTGATTTGGTTATGGTTGGTGTGTATCTTATACCGACTTGTCCTAATCCTGGTAGGGGTGGTTGCTGCCCCAACACCGGTTGTGGTCTTTCTACACCTACAGGTCCTGGTAGGTTGCCTGCTTGATACGTAGGCATCGGTGGAACTTGAGGAGAAGCTACCGGAGCTTGGGGAGCATAAGGTCTCTCTCTCACATATCCCTTGTTATAATAACATTCCTCTCTCCCATGGTTTGTCCATTTTTGTTCAATAGCACACCACTTGGGTTGTTTAGCCTGGGGTTTGGTATACAAGTTAATCTTTTTTAGCACTTCATCTACAAGCAGCTCTTGGTTTACAGCTACTTCTCCCTTTGGTTCTGTTTTAGAAGACTTGCTTCCACTTTGTTGTGAAGATGAATCGTCGTCAAGGTCCTTGAACTCTCCCTCTTTGTAGACCGCACAATTGTCCACAAGGTAAAGAGCCTCCTTGGTCAATTCATTCAACGTCGTGCTCCTCTTCATATGTAAGTCTTTTTGGAGATCAGCATTCCTTAGTCCTTGGATAAATATAAGCATAAGTCTGGACTGAGTTGGCAGTTCTTCCATAGGACAAAACTTAACATATCTTTTTAGTCTTAGAACTGCCTTTCGTACAGATTCCCCATCTTTCTGTTTGAATTTATGGATTTGTGAGACGGTATTATGAGCTATCCCCCTTTGTGAGAATTCCTCGATAAATTCATCAAATACTTCCTCCATAGACTCAAAGTCTCTACGCTCTACAGAGTCAAACCAAGTGGCAGCATCATCCTCTAGGGTCAGTCAAAACCCTGCAAATTGGGTAGGGAAATCTAACACATCTTCGACTCTAATTACACGCACAAAGGCTGCTACATGATCTCTTGGGTCTCTGCTTCCTGTGTATTTCTTGTTTACCCATTTTTTCACTTGAGAAGGTCTAATTCTCCAATGGTCTACAAACCTCATCATTAGATCTCCACATCCTAATCGATATACCTCCTCAGGTCTTCGGTAGTAGGCTGGTTCCTCTCCCAGTGGTGCTCCTAAGCCATAATTTCTAACAGTTCTCGCCAGAGATGGTTCATCTCTTCGAACTCATTCTAAGGGTGGCCCTTTAGGATCTATTGACCCTTGAGTCTTTGTCTTACTCTCTCCTTGATACCTTGAATAGAGTGGTGGTTCTTGCAAATCCTTAAGCCCTCGTGCTGCTTGATAACCATCTCGGCTTCGGTCTTGTTCCATTGTTGCACTCTGTCGAAGCCATGCCTGCAATGATGGATGATTTGCTGGTTGGTTTTGGTTATTGAATGCCTGAGGTCGGGTGGAATGTGAGGTAGTGTCATAATCTTCTGAAAAAGGATTCATTGACTTGCTTGGGGTGTAGGTGGCTCTTGGCACTTCCTCAGGGCCATATACTGATGCTCTTGGACCTGTTGCCCTTTCTACCTCCTCTGGGAGAATACGTTGGTATTCTCACCCATATCTATCAACAAAAACTATACCCTTCTCCATAGCAGTTTCATAAGAGAATAAGTAAAGAACCTTGTCTTTGCTTAATTAGTTTACGTATGGTTCTTTGCTGTGAAAGTAAGAGACTATACCTTCACTCTCATGCTTGTAGATTCCCACGTTCTTATTATAAGTTGGAACCCGGGTTGTTTTCTTATCATACATAAAAATAGCTCCAGGCCAATCAATGTTTGGTGGTGGTTCTTGAGCTTCTGAAACCATTTTCCCTTTCGCCACATTATCTCCATATCTGTTGTAATCTTTAGGATTACTGACTATTAGATAGTGGTTCCCCTTTTAGTCTCGGAATCTATCTCCATCATCATAGACTCGAATTATCTCCAATCTCTGTGCTGGCCTCTCTTCGATACAAATGCACTTGCGTCCTCGATAGTCAAAATAGACTAGGGCTCCCCTCGAGTTTGTTCCCTCTAAGAAGATCACAGTGAGCTTGGAATCATTCAAAGGATTTAAGGAGGTGCTTCCTCCTGGCATTGGTCCATCATAGGTGAAACCTCCTGGCTGTTGACTACCCATCATGAAGAAAGATTTGTCTGACGAAGTGTCAATATCACTACCTTCCTCAATAATCGGTGCTAGTGGATCTAGTCTTGCCTGAGTTACACTCTCCTCGGTGGACACTAAGCTACCTTGGTCACCTGCCACCTTCTGGTCTCTAAAAATGCATCTTCCTGATCTTAAATTCATCAAACTTATTAATGCAATTTATCACAAGTCCAACCACTCACCTGGCAAAGGATCAGTCTCCGCACAACTTCTTGCTTTGTTGTTGCTGAATATACCTGTACACAAGCGTTTAATTTCGGCAATCGAATCAAAGCATTTATCTGCTAGAGGTTATCTTAGTAATGATTGGTATAACTGTAGAGTTAATCTCAACCACTACTGTATTTTATACACTGCTGATGTTCTGGATTAGGTCTGCTATTCTGGAACTGTACTTCCCTCGAATGTTGGTCAATTTACACGAAAAGTCTGAATTTAGCCTTTGCTCCGTCAAATGGACAAACAAGGTCCAAATTCACTTCTAAAAGAAGTTCTGGAACCCTTAAGCCAAATGGAATCTCACTGTTTAAGCCTAGTCAAATTTTCTCTTCAGTAGGCCCTTGTAGACATCCTACGCGTAGGATGTCTCCTGCTTTGTTTTGCCTGGATTTTTGCACTATGGGATTCCCCTTTATGTGTTGAGTCCACAGATGTTTTTACTTTTTTATTTGGACACCTATAAGCTAGTCAATGGATCAGAAATCTGTTCCGACAGCCTGTTTTTGCTGATCTTGATCAGTCTAACCAACTCCAATTTGGACCAAAATTGACTAGGGGGCTTGCCTCAAGCTATACTACACCTTGTTATGCCCATTGTCACTATTTGGCTTCAATTTTTTGCTTTAGACATCCTACGCGTAGGATGTCTTTTTCATCAGAATGGATTCAAATTCAAAACACAAGCTCCCCTTGAGTTGCTGATCACTTTGGTATGCTCAAAATTTGGTTTGGAGTGCAAAATCACACAGAAGACATCCTACGTGTAGGATGTCTTTTTGGCCTGTTTGACCCTAGACTTGACCCACACCTTCCCCTTGATGTCAGCAACCCAGTGGTATGCTTAGATTTTGGTTTGGATTTCAAAAGTCCCCAATTTTAGTTGTTCTTGTTTTTTTCAGTCAAAAGTGCTAAAGTCCACTTTGAAGCCAATTTTCTCACCCAAATGAGATGAAACCCCTCTCAGTCACTTAATATATCATGCAAGTCATGCTCATGCAGCCATCTCATGGTTATGGTCTTAAAATAATGCTTTGGCACAATTTGGGTAGGATGTCTGACAATTTCAGTCTATCTGGCCTTATCCTATCAAGATATGGTCAAATTTCCACTTTTCAGTTGAAATTAGGGTAAACCCCACCTTCTGAGCACACTGGTCAACTTAAAATCCCAAAATTCCCACCAGATTAGCCTGTAGACATCCTACGCGTAGGATGTCTCCTGGCTTGAAATTAATTTTTTTCCTGACAGAAATACTCCTGATGCTCTACAGCTCTATCAGAAACACTCACAGTAACTTTTGGACTTCACTTAGGCTTTCAAACACACTTTTGCGTCTTTTCTAAACTTGTGATGAATTTACCAAGCAAGTATACATACATGAAGTGCTCTAGATCCTGAATCATGATGTCCTACTTACTCTACTCCTACTCATCATGTGAAATGGTGATAATGGTGTTTTGGTTTCTTTCTGGCCTCTCAGGACTCTCAAGCTCTCCTCTCACCGCTTCTACCACTCCAACTCCTACTCAAGAACTCAACTAACACCTAAAACTATCTTAGTCTACCTAAATCGAAGGATCTAGGCCAGACACACGCTTCCTAAACTCCCTCTAAGACCTAGAGAGTCCTCCACCCTTTGATCCTATCTAAATGTAAAACAAGACTCTTGGCAAGCCAAAAATCCCTATCCTCAAGGACTAGTCTCGGTCACCTACCTAAGGTTTTCGTCCCCGACAACGGCGCCAATGTTGGACGGATATGCCGCAACGGACGTCAACACAGCGAGAACTCACCTAACATATAATGTCAGCTAAGGACGAAGCTTGACCCGCAGGCGCGTGGAAGCAAGCATAAGGTGTCAACCTACACTCGACCGACTCCTAACTAATTCCTACAGAGGTCTCTACCAATTGTCTAAGTCACAGTCTTCAAGAGTGCATAAGAAGAAACTTCCTACAACGCTGTCTAGAGCCGAACACCCATCAAACAATCTCAAAACACCATAGAACTAGAAGGAGACCCTACTAATACCAATAGGTCGCTCTGCCTATGGTCTATGAACCAAAACCCCAACCCAAAACACCCGGTGCAAAATCACATAGGATGTTTGGCCGAAATTTGCAGATCTTCGTTTCCAAAATCTAAAGTGCCTAATGTGTAGCTCTACTCAATGTGAACGCGTGGATATGCTGCAATGCAAAATCGGACAACGTATGCTCACCAAATTACCGGATGAAGCTAAGGAGCTCGCAAAACCGGATTGTACGCGCGCAATGTAGGTATCGGCACGTAGCTCTCATCGGGGGCAACACGCTGCACTTCTCCGCACTCGATTCCGACCACCGGTGCACACGTAGCATCAAGATGAAGCTCACACTCTCTCTCGTACACAGTACACTCACTCACAGACTTCAAAACTTGTTTTTAAAATGACAAAAAGGTTTTTTCATTAAGGTCAAAAAGTGGGATATATACCTTACAATTCTCAAACCCTAAAGTTCTAAAATCAACCATCTACTCAATCTAACTATCAAAATTGGGATACAATCTGGAAACTTCTGTAAGTCCCAATATTTACAAGGTGAAAAATCAGGTTTCCTCAATAAATGAATAATTACAAAAAATGATAATCTTCTCAGTAGTTAGTTTCCGTGGGGTGTGTCCAGCTTCTAACAGTAGGTTGCCAAGTACAAGAACTTGTAGTTCTGAGTTTTCACCTTTGCAGTTTGTTGATCATACAAGGCTTTCCCTGAAGGAAACTTGCCGGATTGATCTTGGATTTAGGGTCTTTCAATCTTTTTAGTAACATTCCAAATACATTTTTAGTTACAAATGTCAGGTTATTCTTCAGACTAATGGCTTCAACGATGAACTTGTAAACTGACCCAAATTATTCAACTGAGACTAGAACTCCTTGAGATCCCTTTTTGTGTTTTTTAAGGAATCCAACATCTTCATTGAAACATCTACTAACCGCATTAGAAGTGGATGGCTTGGCCTTGTCATGGTTATGGCATTCTGAGAATATGTCCTACAGCGACCATTGTGATCTGGATTTCCCTACCATTAATCTCAACAAAACTTTTCTCTCGGTCAAATGTCTCCATCACCTACTTGGACAAGCCAGTGCTAAAGTCTAGTCTGGTAGCTTCTAAAACCACTTCCAAATCCCTCAAATTGAGAAGCATTCTCTTTGATGGAACACATATTTTCCAATGTTTGTGTGAGGTACAGATTCTTCTGACTATGTCTGCTCCCCAGTCGTGGGGCTCTCCAAATGCCAAGCCTCACTATCTTATTGGAGTGACAGTGAGAATCACAAACATAAATGTCATACCGTGGGATAGAGTTGACTTAACTAGTGCATGGAGGCTACAAGAGGTTTTCAATCTCTCAAAAATCACACTCAATCCTTATCTAATGCAAATCTACACTCTACTGCATGTCAGGCAATAGTTGCTATGTATGACCCCACAGACAAATCTCACCAGTTCACCAAGAAAACAAAATCCAATCGAGACAAAACTTATAGGATGGGTTAATAACATGAAAGACACATGCTTGACCCCTTAAATCCCCCTTTTGGTCACTTGCCAAAATCGTGCCTATTATCTAGAGAACAGATTTGACCTAGCCATTTTTTATTTGCAATGAAGCCACTACACCTTTCCAATGCATAAAATGCAGTTTGTTAATGTAAATCTAGAGTTATAAGCATATTAGGGAGTAGTTGAGCAACAACAAAAATACAATTTTACTGCAAGAAAAGCACAACGTTGCAAAGAGATTCCACCTGTGAATGCAGTGAAGCAAACGACACTTCAAACGGACACTTCATGAGGGAGTTATGAGCTTGAGAAAGAAGAAAGAGAGTACACAGTGCTCTGAAGTCATTCATAACGCTTATTATCCAAAAAGTCTCCATTTGGTTTTACAAATAATGGATTTAATACCTTAGCCAAAGGTTCAGGGTTCAAAACCGAGCAAAAAGTTCCAACTCTCAACAACCTAGGATTGCTTGATACAATATGAAAGCACATAGCTCCACTTTGTCTGACTCATAATCATGTAATAGTTAAAAATTAATCTCGGAGTCAAAAGAATTACAATATCTTAGGGTTATGGGTGTCCAAAATTATCAAAAAGATTTACAATATCGTAGGGTTATGGGTGTCCAAAGTTAAGAATTAATCTCGGAGTCAAAAGAATTACAATATCTTAGGGTTATGGGTGTCCAAAATTATCAAAAAGTGAAAAATTACATCACAAATTACATCAAAGGTTGTATGTAGGCTCTTGATATTGTCTATGTGCTAACATTTCCCCCCCTCCTAGACTGGGTTGTCCTCGACACAGCCTCAAGGAATTGGGTAGTGTTACAACTTGTGGTCTTATCGCTGCTTATTGAGGGATTCAAGAGCATCATAATAATTTAATCAAAGTTTCTTATCTGGTTCGGTCAGGGATTGCAAGTTAATTGGAGTATTAAGCTCCATTGTTGTGTAGCCCACAAACCTGGCTCGAAGATTTTCCACCATAGGTCCGAAGATCTTGGATTTGAAAGTAAAGAACCCTGTGTAGAATGCCTCCTCAAATGTTTGCATGTAGTAGGAGGGTAAGAACATCACTCTAGCAAAGAACATCACTCTAGCAAAGAAACCATAGAGAACTTCATCTGGTGACTGATATGACAAATCATACCAGAGCCCTTGATTACCTTCAAGAAAGTCCATCCATGGCACCTCCGTCTTCTCTGCTTGATGAAAGGTTTGGATGCAGGTTAGAAGCATCTTGGAAATCTTTATGAACATGATGCATGTCAAATCTAGTAGTCTTTTGAAGATCTTGATTGCTTCAAAGAGGGTTTGGACCATGTAGTCCTCTGCCGTTGGGAGGACTAAGCCATGGGTAATTCATCCATGTAGGATGTTTCTTTAAGGTCAATTTGGTGACTACCCCAACTCCTCATTCTTGGCATCGGGAAAAATGTTGGATCCTTTTTTATTTCAAAGGGGTGCCTAAGTGTAGATGATTAGGTACCTTGGATGTCTTTTGAACTAGCACATCCGTGAAGCCGAGTGTGGATCGGCATTGTCTGCAGCTTGTTCTTTGACCAGTCCCTCCTTTACTTTGAGAATTTCATAGTTGATCAATGGGAAAGGTAGAGATTGTTGATGCCATGTATCAATGATTTGATTGCTCTTTGCTTGGAAGTGAGCTGGGCTACATTGGTGGAATGGAGAATCCGTTGCTCCAACACCATGGCATCCTTCCATATATCTTCTATTTCTGATTCTACACTGACTTTTAGAGCTTTTTTGACCTTGGTAGTGAAGTTGTCTATAGGTCCTCGCTTGGCCTCTATCTCAAATGTTGAGGACTCTGGGGTCACTCTTGTTTGGTCTACATATTCTTCTAATTGTAAGCATTTTAGTGCCCCTAGTTTCCTTTGGCAATGTGCTTGAAGCACCTCTTCTTCCTGGACATTTTGTTTTCCTTTTAGTTGCTCTTGAACTGTTGCCAATGCTGCTTGTAGAGAAGCTACCTACTTATGATACTACACTTCTTTAGTCATGAATGAGAGACATATTTCTCTTTGTTGCATTTGCTCTAATTTTAGCTCTATTTCTAGGTCTTTAGTCTCTGTTTTTAGTGCTTGGTAGGTTAAGTTACAGCCTTGTAATGTAAGCACTTGTGTACTAGTTTTCAACTTCTCTAGGAGCTCGTTCTGATCTTTCAATCTAGATTCTACTTGGCAAGCTTGAAGTTTCAATCCACTTCAAGGTAATTCTACAAAGATTGAGCATATATATTTTTATCTAGAATGGTTTCTTGGGCCTCTTGCAGCTTTTTCTCTCAAGCTTCATTGGCAGTTGTCAGTTGTTCCACAAGCTTTGTCATTGTCTTCAGTTCCTGCAATTGTTGGTTGTTGGCATCTTTCATCCTAGCCATCTCTACCTAGGATTGCCTATGTAAAGAGATATATTCTTCTACAAAAGCGTCCGCTACTTCTATCTAGTAAGGTGTTTGTTGGCAGCCCTTATCTGCTTCACCCTTTCATCTTTGGCATACAATGCTATCTTCGATTTGTCTACATTGTGAGCAAATTGGGCATATTCCTCAATGGCTTGTAGATTGAGCGGCTAAGATGTTGAAGGTTGTGAGGTATTTGCCACTTCATGTTGCCCTTTTTCTGTGCACCCTACTGAGTCTTCTCACTTTTTGGTTCTGCTCGCTTCTCACCAGCAGGTGTGTCACTTAGAGGTACTGCTTTGTTTTCCTCTAACGGAGTGTCCCCTTTAGAGGTAGGCTCTTGTTGAGCTTCCTCATTCTCTTGGTCTTCAGGATCATCCATATGTACATCTTCCTCTCAGTAGCCGGTACATTGGTGCCTACTATTGATGGCACGTGCTCTTCTTTTGTTTCCTTGATGGTTTCTACTTGAATAGCCTCTTCATCTCTAACCTCTTCCACAGGGAGATGGAGTAGACACTTGGGTAGTGGATGGGGGTGGTGGTGCATCCTCTGGTTGGGTGGTAGGCAAATAAGAGGTGACCACTTCTGCTTGAGCTCTATCCATCTCTTCTTCTTGATACATCTTTATTTGCATATTCGTTTGTGTATGGGGCTACCAAAACTCTTTGAAATCCCCTTGCAGGCCTCTTTCCCTCTCAAAGGCTTCTCTTTCATGCTCTAGCTTGACCCCTCTTTGTGATGGTTCTTCAATAGTGATTGGTCAGCCGCCGCCGCCGACAAGCTCTCTTTGAGGGTCTATCTTGTACCTTCTCTTTGCCTTTATCTCTTTTTCTTTGTCCTTCTTCCAACTCTGGATCGGCTTTGCTTTCATTAGACTCCTTATATTCAGGGTCCTCCATAGGCCCTACATCACTCTCTACTAGAATGGTTTGTGATTGTTTTCTCTAACCTTCAAAGAAGTGGAGGGAGCTCCTCTTCCTCCTCTTCTCTTTCTTCATTTTTCAACCCTGTTGCTAGCCACAAGTTTTGTTTTGGAGCTGGTGGCAAACTTTTTGCCATCCCTACTGCATGATACACAATTCTGGTAAGGAATTCTTGAACTCCAAGGTGCTTGATGCCTTTGGTCTTTTTTGTGCGCTTGAGGGTGTTCAGCATGTATGACATGTGGTCAATGGGCATTGGTAGCCTGATCTTCAATGCGGTTGGAAAGGTTGATGCCACAACATGGTTAAGGCATGTGCAGCAAGGTGGCCTCTTTGTGGAGAAGCAAAAATGTTGGTGGAATAGCCTAGTAGGCTCCTCTGTCGGTTGATGGATCATGTCTTGGAAGGTGGAGGCTATAGTATTCCTAGTGAACACCCTTGTTTTATTCTTCTCCTTTGATTGCATGGACTTGCCTTCAATGGGTAACTTAAATTCTTTTGCTACTATCTCCTTGGAGATGTTTACCTCAGTGGTTGTCCGGTTGCATCTGAGATTTGGGTTGTGCCATCCTCTTTGATTGGATTCATAAGCTCTCTGTAAATCCACTCCACACGACTTCAACTGGTAAAAGTCTTGGAGTCCAAGCTTTCGGTGTGAAGCTTGCAACTCTTGTGCTTGAGACACGTTATGGATTTCCTTGGGAAGCAACTGGAGCTCCACTTCCCGATTGTCTGCAATTTGAAGTCTTCCTTGAAACACAACACCATGATTTCTTTCCAGCAGTTCTCTAGGAAATGTCTTCTTGGATCTAGTATTAACTCCTCTTCTAGCTGGAACTTCTCAACCTACACCCATTAACTCAAGGCAATGCACAAACTAATCCTTAGCTAGGCTCTTCGTAAGAGCATCTACTAGGTTGTCCATAGTTTGGACCTTGACAAGCTCCAAACGCTTATCTGTCAATGCATCCCAAGTGAGTTGATACATCACCTCAATGTGTTGACTTGGAATGAAACATGGGATTCCTTGCCAAAGCAATGACACTCTAACTATCACAATGAAAAATTGGAACTTACTAGATGTTTAGATCTCCCACTAAGCGTGCCAACCATGTAGCTTCCTTGCTGGCATCTGACGTTGCAACTTACTCAACCTCTATATAGTGGAAGAGGACGTACAATCTTGGAGAGATGATCTCCAAGAAATGGCTCCTCCTGCAAATGTCAAAATGTAGCTAGCTATAGATATCCTACTATCTCTGTAACCTGCATAATCAAATTTTCCTTGCTAAGTTTCAAATATGATGGTAGTGGGGTACTCTGAAGCACTACAAGACTTTGTGGATATAAGATTCTTGATATATCTCAAGAATGACTCCTTCCTTGTCTCTCTTGGTATGCATACCAAGAAATGATTTGCTTTGCTGTTAGTAGATTGACCAAACGGGCGTCCACCTGGTCGGACACGTAGCCGGACATCGCATTTGTAGTCTATTATTTTTTGGAGCTAGTGTAGTGATACTCTGTGTAAATCATGATTCCATAGGAGTAGGTCAATTCCTGAGTTGTAATTCTTTCATGATATTTGTAAAGGCCCTTGTGAGTTGGCCACTGGCCATTTGAAATCCCTAGGTATAAGGGTCAATAAATTTAATGTGAAAAGAAGGGTTATCTTTGGAAAGAGAGGAGAGCTCTGATGTACGTACGCTCAAGAGACTACAAAGCTCCAACTTATAATCATCACAACTAATGATTGGGTAATCCATTTTCAATTCCAAAACTTGCATTGTGTTCCTCTTTCCATGCTCTTTCATTCAAGTGTAAGCATTATTAGGATTGTTGAGGTTCACGATCGACTATGCATTAGTAAGCCTAATCTTTATATTTGAGTGCTTAAATCACTATTTTTTGTCGTTTTGATCATAGGAGAGTGTTCTTAGACCATAGGGCGACCTATCTGGATAGTTTTGTTGCAATTTTCAGAGTCTTACCATACCCCAAGCAATATTTTTCAAGAAAACACAAATCCGAGCGAACAATTTAGGGTAGACCACGTACCGCAAATGAGAGAGAGAGAGAGAGAGAGAGAGAGAGAGAGAGAGAGAGAGTTTTCACAAACCACAAGAGGAGAATCTCTCTTGATTCTTCACTTTCATTGTTTTAAAAAATTGTATAGCCGAATACCTCTAAGATTTTCCATGTGTTTATTTCTATGAGGTCACAAGACTGTCAAAGAGTGGTGAAAGTATGGAAATAGGGTTTATACTTCAGCATGACACACACATATGTTTGATCAAATGTGGTGGGAATGTAGCCCTTAAGAGGCGACCATGATGGGGTGTGACAGTTGGCCACATCCACAAACATTAAAAAAGGAGGTCTTTTGCAATGAGGTCCCAACACATTTGTCAAAACATGCTTAAGTTATTCCCTCTAGGTATGCACACCGATGTGCACACCACAAACATTAAGAAAAAAATGTCTTTTGCAACTTATGGGGATTTAAAGATGTCCAATCCAATCCAGATTCATATAATATAAATGCTAAATTTGTTTAAACATTGAATCACTTTCAAATAAACTCAGTATCCTTAGACATGCATGCTGAAGATGGGGAACTCACCCAGCACAAACACAAGGGACTCTCTATAGTTCAGGGTATCCACAGCACCCCTATCCTCTCGAAAAACACCTTCAAAAACACGCTTCACACTAGCAGACCACCGCCTGCTCAATTTCCACTGCTCACACACTCCACAAGTCCACCACACAAGCACACCTACTGCCACTATCTATCTCCACCCTTACACACACACAACTACTCAATCTCACTCTCTCACACAAAACACCGTCAGTTCGGAGGGGCACACACTTCCACACTGCTAGCACCGAGGCAAAACACCAGAGCAGGAGAAGGAGAAGGGGGGAAGGGAAGACTAAAACAAAGTGGGGCAATAGTGGCTTGATTGCATTTCACAAGGCATGCACACAGGCTTGCACTGCAATCATCATGGTCATTCTCAAGAAAAACTACAAAGGGGTTTGGCAGGAATGCTCCTCTCCCAAACAACCAACCCAAGAACTCACACACTCTCTCTAACTTGGCTCTCTGGAGGCTCACCATCTCAAGGCCCTGGCAAGAAGCCTACTCTGGCAAAAAGCATGAAAAAAGGCTCAAAAATGGTTTATCTAGGGGTGCCCCTTTCAATTTGGGAATCTAGGGGCTCTGATTGGTCCAGCTTGCATCCACATTTGGTCACCTTGGCAGGAGGTAGCCGCCTCTAGCTCCATCTGCTCTCTTTCTCTCTCTTTTGCACTTGGGGGGGGGGGGGGGGGGGGGGGGGGGGGGGGGGGGCATTAGTGATGTCCCTATTGCCCCTAGGCATTTTTTTATTTTTTCTTCAATTTTCACCCTTTGAGAGCTTAGCTTTGCACTGCCCCTTTGTTTTCTCCCTTTGACCACCATTGTCCGGCTCTCTCTCTCTCTCTCTCTCTCTCTCTCTCTCTCTCTCTCTCTCTCTCTCTCTCTCTCTCTCTCTCTCTCTCTCTCTCTCTCTCTCTCTCTCTCTCTCTCCTTCTCCCTTTTTGGTCCCGACCTCCCTCTTTACCTTTGCCTTCGCTCTGCCGGCTTTGAAACAGGCCCGCCCTTTGCACTTGCCCCGGCTTGGGCGCCTTTTGACCACACCCTTTCCCATTTTCTATCTCTCTCTCTCTCTCTCTTCCCTCGCGGGACTTCCCTTTTACTTATGCACCCGAGGAGGGGGGCATTAGCGACATCGCTATTGCCTCCCCCATTTTACCTTCAAAAAATGGCCTTCAAGGCCACGGGAACATGTCCCCTTGTCGGGCGCTGCCACGTCAGTTGTTGCTGCTGTCAAGGCCGTCGCCTCCATCCACATTGAGCGTGTTCCACCACCTCAGGAAGCCTCCACCAGCCAAAACCAGTGCCCAATGTGGCCCAAAGCGCCACCACGCCTGCCAACGCAGTGCCCCACCATAGGTGAACTCCAACTCCCTCTCTCGTATGCTTTCACAAGAGGTCACGCTTTAGCTTATGTACCCCGGTCTCTGGACCTCTTTCAGCACATGTGGGGCTATGCACCACCATGTGGCAGAAGTTGGGGCGCCCTCTCTTGGGATAGTCTCCAAGGCTTAAAAAATAAATAAAAATCCTTCACGTTCATTTCCCCCCCCTACTTCACAAGCTTGTCACATTTTACTCAGAGGCCAGTTTCCTGAGCCACAAAACCTGGCCGCCGACGGAGCCTATTCCCGATATTGAACTCCCCTATGCTCACCACACTCCGAATTTCCCCGAGCTCGTGGTTTGAGGTGACCAAAACTCAAAAAAATCATCTGCAACCACTTCCCTCCCAACAATTCCATGCTTTCTCAGGCCGTAACTTGGTGCTCGGGGCTCAAAATCACGAGCTGTGACTTCTTGCTGACTCCACTCAGCATGCTCTACCTGGTTGAACCCTATCAAGGCCTAAAAAACTCCAGATGACATATCCTCTGATGCAAGCAAGTGGGCATAGTCCTGGCCCCCGAAAAAACTTTTGATGGCCATAACTTACTATCCAGAGCTCTGATTAGCAATCCGAGAAGACAGGCATGCTCCATAATTTGAACTATATGCCTCTGTCTATTGACACATGTGTGGGACACATGTCCCCAGCTGCCCTGCCCGTCGGGGATCTGCTAAGCCTTCTAACTTTGAACTTCCGTATCTTGAGCACCAGGGCTCCGTTTGACAAGCCGCCTGGACCGGATTCTAGAGTACACTGAACACTACATTCCAAAGCACTGATTCAGCACTTTGGACACCTTCACCTGCAATCCCATCTGGGCTCCTCTTGAAGCTTTTTTGGCCTAAAGAACCGCTTTAGATATACATTTCCTCTAACCTTTGGCTGCCTAGGACCGAGGTACCTGCCCTAGCCTTTTGCACTGCACCTTCTTGTAGCCTTTGCCTGGACCACTTTCTAGCTTGGACCAACTTTGGCTGCACCATCATTGCCCACACCCTTGTTGAACATTTATATTCAACCACACAAAGGCTTATTGCACTAAAAAACCCAAACAAACTCTTTGTACACCACAGAAACACCTAGCATATGTACAAAACCTAGCATCTATCACCCGCCATCTTTGCTCATGCGGGTTGCCCAAGCCCCTGCTTTACCTGTCGTCAACCACTAGGGTCAAACACCTTGCATTGGTCTCTTTCGTCCACCTGTAATATCCTTGCATAGTGCCACACCAAGGCACATAACCAACTACATAGCCAAATTGCCAGCAACATACCTCTACCACTCCAAGCATTTATTGGAAAATTGTCCACTCGCAACCAAGCACCTCCAAGAACACCAAATAGAGCACCCTCCTGCTCACCATTCACATAAATACTTGCACCATTGCTCGTACCAAATAGACCTGACATACCTAACCCACCCTCCCATCATGTAAAGCTAGATCCTCATCTAGCGGATCTTGCATCTCTTCAATGGCCCACTGCACAACTGCTTTTATCAACATCCCTTTCAACCACCACTCACAGACCTCCTTAGAAAGCTTGGACATCACCTTGGAATTTGTATCACCTATTACAGAGTGCACTGATTGCATAGGAAGCACCTCTATCTTTGACTTCGCATCGCCCTTCTCACCTGCCACGCACTCAATTCCAGCATTGTCAAGCTCCTCCTCTTCAATTGGCCCTTCAAGGTCGATAAGCACCACTTGCTTGTCCGCCGCTGAAATTACCTGCTCTTCTACCGTTGCATCAAGCTCCACCAAAGAAGAGAGAACTTGTTCTCTACCCCATCATCCCTCTCTTGTTCCATAGGCTACTCTATCTTGGCAATACTTTACACCTGTTGCACCATTATGGCACATTCCATAGTTGCCTTCACCAACATGGCCATTAGCATGGCGCCACACACTAGCTTTACTTGCTCTTCACCACATGTAGGCCTGAACTGCTCCACTTTGGGTCTTCACTGGGCACCTCGGCTTGCACTTCATGCTGCTCCTCGCACACTGTCATTACAATCAATATCTAATTCTCCTAAATGATTTTCTCATGTTAAACTAATTATTTAACATGGGAAAGTGCCAGGGGAGAAAAGGCTAGAATATTGGTTAAGTGAGCAGACACGCCATAGTAGGGATCCAAAAGGGGGTCCATCTGCAAAAGAGCTATGTGCAACAATGGGCTTAAAAGACCCTAAGGTTCAGTCCATTAAGACTTCCAAAATGCTAAGGTTCCAAAATTCAAAGGTTGTGTCCAAAGGTCAAACATTAGGGAAATTGGATGCTTTGTGTGTGCCCCAAAAGTCTTCATCCATCTCTACATAGAAGGGGGCGAGCCTTGCAAAAGTAGGGGATGAGAGAGAAGATCACACACACACACACACACACACACACACAAGCTCCCTTTACACAAAGGGAATAAGGGACACATGTCAGCTCCCTAGCCCAAATGCCCACAAGGTGTACTCAGATCCTATTGGATGGCCTTGGAGGTGGACCAATGAGAATTAGGCTAGAGTAAATCTAGTTTATTTAATTTAAAAACACGTAATAAAAGAACCAATGGGAATTAGGCTCTCTAGAAGACTATTGGACAGTCTCCCAAGGGGCCCAATGGCTAGCCTGATTCCTATTGGCCAGGAGGCAAAGGTGTCCAATGAGAGTTTAGTTGCATTTATTAATTACCTAAAGCTCACACAAAAGGGGAAAGGGGGACACATGTCAGAAGGCTATCACTTACGCTGCTTAATGGCCATTGGCTAAGCCTGGGGAGGTCCAATAGGATGCTGGAAAGAGAAAATAGCAAGGGGGGTCGACCAAGAGAGAGAGGGGGACTGATTTTTCAAAGGCATTATCACCTACACACTCACACTAGCTCGTGTGTGGAGTAAGAAGAATCTCTCTCTCTTTTCAAGCTTTAATGGAAAGCTTATCACATACTCGAAGCTTTTGAGAAGGAAGGCCTACCCCAACAACTCTTGGCTTTGTGATGCAAATCCAACCAAGAGCCAAGCTTCAATGCATGCTCATCTCCTCTACCATGCTAATTACTAAGCTAATCTATGCTAATATGAGTGATTATGTGAGGAGATGTACATCCTTCTCGTAAGAATACTCCTTCTTCCTCTCAATCTACTCTCATACCCCACTAGCTCTCACCATCTTCAAAGGTGTGTGAGGTCTTGGGTCTGAGACCATGAGGGAATTGATGTTGTGTTTGATAAGTATTTTGCTTAGTGCATGAAATTTCCATCTTCATTACACTAACTAGTATTGAAGGAACACAAAGAATTGTATTGTAAAATGTCTCTCTTGATGGGAGAAACCATAATACAAAGCCTTTTGGAGGGGGGACCGGATCCATGTAAATGCGATCCTCAACTATTGTCAATAGCTTAATTCCTCTCTCTTTTGAATTATTGTTCATGCTATCTAACTAAGTGTTATGATTCTTGTTGCTCTCTCCACCCAAGCACTCTTGTCATTCTCATTAGGAATCTATTCTAATGAAATGCTCACTATGTTCATGCTATTTTCCGCTACACAGAAGTTACTAGACCATTAAATGTTACATTGGTATCATAGCACAAGGGTTCTCTTTTCTTGCTCAAGAAGGGAGGCCCTCAAGCTACCTATAAATGGTTGGTATTATTAATTGCATGGGAGTAAGTAGAATAGGGAATTTTTAGCCTTGTAGTGCACCTGCCTTCGTGCAGTTAACGAGCATCACCGTCAAGAGCCATGGTCTCAATAGTGGAGTCCTATGGGGCTTGCCTATGGCTTGACCATTATTGAGCTATTAGAAGCTTGGCAAGCCGATGCTGTTTTGGTGTTGAACGACCCTGTCTTCTATTCCTTGCAATTAATGGTATTCAAGACACATGTACAGTAGCTTGAATGCTTGTTCTAAAGGGATAAAGAGGAGTAGCAACTAGGGCTTGAAGTGCCAAAGTACACCTAAAAAGTTTACACCAAAATGTTGTTAGAATGGCTGACAATAGTAAAGAGAGTGAAATTAATGTTGATAACTTTGATTTTGCTAATGAGCAGGCTACTAATGATGCCCCGATGCTTGTTAACTATCTTGTTTCTAGGCTTCGATAAGCCATGGGCAATCCATCACTCCAAAGTGAAGTGGAACGGCAGCTTTGTGCTCATGGGATTCTCCAAGCTCCCCACCATGACGAGAGAGCACCTAGGAAGCCTCCTTGTGAGACTTCCAAAAGAGGCCTCTCTCCGATTCGGGAAGAAGAACATGATCCATACGAAGGGCTCAAGAATTTACTTCTTGATGATGCATATCCTTCCTAAAGGAGAACTCAAGAGCCTCCACCAAAGGAACGAGAAAGAAGTGAGTCTCCCGCCACCTTGGTGGAGATGGCTCCACGAAGATGGCGAGCTAAACGCTCTCCATCACCTCCAAAATGGAGAAGACCATCGCATACTTCTCCACACCATAATTCAAAGAGGGATGACCAAAAGCAAGAGAAGAAAAAGGGGAGAAAGAGGACACTGAAAGTGATGGTAAAGACAACGAAGATCAAGGCAAGAAAGAGGTCACCCTCTTCTCCATCTTCCTCAAATTATTAATCTTTTGAAGAAAGTGACGGTGCAACCTTTGAACCATCAAAAAGAAGAGGCCATAGGAAATCCTATGCCACGTGGAAGAGGTTGACAAGCTCAAGAAGTTCAAAGAGGGAGGGAAGAGCATCTCTTTCCTTACCTATGATGGCACCTTTGGTGCTACAGACAAAGTCTTGGCCTTTATCCAACAATTTGATGCGGCGTTCGGAGATGAGGGCTTCACGGAGTCTTCTAAGCTACGCCATGTAGCTATGCACTTTCAAAAGTCTGCCAGGCAATGGTGGTCTAGCCCACGGGCCAATGGTGAAGCTCCACGAACATGGAAAGCTTTAAGAGCTTCCATTATGAAGCAGTTTTTGCCACCGATGCCAAAGACAAAGTACTCACCGAATGGCGAAGCTTTTATCTCTCTCCCTATGAACCCATCCATAAATATGTAGACAAGTTTTGGGACCTACAACTCAAAGCCACTGTCTTCAAAAAGTTGGATTTTGGAGAGCAAGAGAAGCAATTTTGTGCAGGCTTAACCGAAGAAATGGTGGAGTATGTCAACTCCCAAAGGCCACACACCATATCGGTAGTAATACACCATACTATGGTACCATCTCAAATCAATTTCCAAAAAGGGGCTAAGAGGAATTCTAAGCCCCCAGAAAACAAGGGTTCCAATGAGCCTAAGGGGAAGGACAATGTCCAAAAGTCTCCTAAGGGCAATTCCAACAAAGCTAAGGAGAAGGGACTTTACAAAGGCAAAAATAAACTCTCTCCTGAAGAGCTTGAGAATTATCGCAAGGATAACCGGTGTTTCAAGTGCGGCGAACAAGGGCATGCGTACCGCGCTTGTCCCCAAAAGAACACCCGCCATGATCCTCCTAGAGCTACCTTGGTCGAAATCCAAGAGGAGGAAACTCACCACAAAGGATCTCCTCTATGCCATGCTTGGGGAAAGGTAAGAGAACATGATGCTTTTATTCTCTTTGACCCTGGTTCTACTCACAATTTTATATCTATAGAGTTGGCCACCAAGCTAGGCATACAAGCCTATGAGATGGGAGATGTCCTACCCGCAGATGGTGCTTTCAAGAGGCAAGAAGCTTCAGTCAAGTCTCCCTTAATTGGCAAATTGAGGCTCCATGTCCAAAGCTATGTGGACAAAGAGGACTTCTTTATCTCTCCTCGCAAGCATGAGGATGTAATCCTAGGGGCACCACGGTTTGATCGCATGGCTGCCAATGTTAAATTCCCTAAAAGGAGAATCTCCTTTAAGTTCAAGGAAAAAAATATGTATATAGATGCTAAGGAAATGGGTAACACTATACCGATTGTACATACGCAAGCTTTCAATAAGTCAATAAAGAGCTCTATTTCCGTGTACATAATTTTTGTTAAAGATTTTCAAAATGAACCTAATGCTTTAGCAAAAGAAAATAAAACCAACCACAAAGAATTAGAGTTATGGGTGAAAGCATGTATAGGTGGACCGCTTTTGCCACTATATAGTATATGGTTTTTGGGGTTGAGAAAATGGGTGGTTTAGGCATTTGAAACAGTGGGATTAAATTCAAAATTTATGGAAAAAAAGAGTTAAAATTTGACGTGTACTAAGTGAAAGCGCTTACTCATTAATGATCACCTCAAGGTACGTTCAAGCACTTAATGCAAATATTCTCTCGAGTCTCGTCCCTCCTACTCTATCTCGCTCGTTCCTCCCCCATCTCTCTGTCTCGCCAGCGCCATTCAGGTTTCTGATTCTCTCTTTCCTCCCTCCTTTGCGTTTCTTTGCTAGCCGAAGCAACAAGCAGCAACATCACAACAATAGCAAGAAAATTCAGAAGGAGTACTTTTTGCTGGGCTGGTCATCAACTTCAGTAAAAATCCCCTGCAGCAGCAGCAACAGGTATGTGTCATCATGTAGCTTGAAGCATTCTATCTCGAATGTTGGTTGAATTTGAATGTGGCTGGTTTTCCTAGGTAGCATTTCCAGGTAGCATTGATCCATGTTTTAACATGCTTCATGCAGATGTAGAAGCGTTGTATGCTTGTCTCTGAATGTGTGGCAAGATAACCAAAGGGGGCTTGGCCTAGTGGTTAAAGTGAATGGGTGGGTGCGTAAGGACCCAGGTTCAACCCCTGGCGATATGGTCAGCCCTCTGTTGTGGGTGGCAAGATAATCATGGATTGTAACTATTAATGATGCATGTGTAAGTTTAGAATTTATTTCTGGAATGTATATGCATTGTGCACATCTAATTGATCACCCTTGTGAATGCTTTATAAAAATGCATCATGCAGCTTGAAGCATGAATGCAGATTTTATCAACTGTGTGTGCATGCTTATACGAATGCATCATGCAGGTTCAAGCATGAATGCATTTAACTATTGATCTTGTATCTATGTGGCATTTGTGATTTTTTCAGGATGAAGAACCAGGCTACAAAAGGACCTTCAGACTCTGACAAGGGTACACCTAGGAAGGGAAAGAGCTCTACGCAGGAGTCGCCTATCAAAACGGGTTAGATGCATCATGCATGCATTTCTAAAATTGGTTTTATGTCTTGTAAAATTTCTGAATTTTTTGCACATGCATGCTACAAAAAGAAATTCCGAGTCCCCCAAGGGTACACCTAAGAAGCAAAATGTTCAGCAGGTTAGATGCAGGTATTTCCCCCATGGATTCAATTAAATGTTTCTCTATTGGGAAAAAGTAGTGTGCACACCACTAGTAAATATCAAGTGGGTGAACCCCACTTTTTATGGGTACAGCACCACTGATAGGCTGTGTTGAAGTGGTGCACCTGCAGCACCCTTTAAAGTTGGGCAGAAACCATGGTTGCATCACTACATAGTTATGCTGATATGGTGCACCATCTCTTAAAAGTGATACTGGACCACTTTAAAGTGCTGGGCAGCACTAAAAAGAGGTAAGGTTCTAGTAAAAGCTGGCGATACAATGGCTGCATCACTTTCCAGTGGAACACCCTAACTATTTTGTGGTGAAGCATCACTTTTAAGCGAAGCATCACGATGGTGCACCACTTTTCAGTGGTTTTACACACTTTTAAGGTACCGAATAACGTTCTAGTTAAGAAGCACCGCTTTCTAGTGTGTAAAACCACTGAAAAGTGGTGCTTTTTAACCTGAACGTTATTTGGTTTAAAGTGGTAAACACCAATAAAGTGGTAAACACCAATAAAGTGGTGCTCACCACTTTTTTATGGTTCAAATCACATTTAAGTGGTGTTTATAGTGGTGAAGACCACTATAAAGTGGTGAACATCACTATAAAGTGGTGAACATCACTATAAAGTGGTGCTTCTTAACTAGAACGTTATTCGGTACCTTAAAAGTGTGTAGGACCACTAAAAAGTGGTGCTTCTTAACCTGAACGTTATTTGGTATAAAGTGGTAAACACCAATAAAATGGTGGTCACCACTTTTTATGGTTCAAATCACATTTAAGTGGTGGTGCGTGATGGTCAACCACTTTCAGTGCTGTAGAACCACTTTTTAGTGATGCTTTACAAAAGTGCAATAATCGTTAGTTCTGCATCTTTGCTAAAAGTGGTGGTTAAGTGCTTTTAAGTGATGAAGCTTTACAAGGAGATACCACATTCTATTGGTGTAGCACCACTTTTTAGGAGTGTACAACAATTCACATCGGTGTAGCACAACTGAACAGTGGTTCAGCCCACTTTTATGTGCTGGAGCACCACTTTAAAGTGGTGAAGAAACACCAAAAGGGGATGTATCAGTAGAAAATAGTGGTGTAGCAAGACTTTTTAGTGTTACCTAACCAGTTTTAAGTGGTTGAGAACCATTTAGTGGTACACCACCACTTAAAATTTTCGCAGTACCACTGAGAATGGTGCAGAAATCATTTCAACCACTTCTTATTGTTGATAAAACAAGTTAAATTATGGCTCATTACATACTAACATGCATTCTTATATGTTTTTACAGGGAGGTGGATAGTACCACGAGTGGCCTTACCCACTCAAACAAAATTTGTTTGAGTGGCCTTACCCACTCAAACAAAATTTTGCTTCACCAAGGAAGATTTTCATACCGAATATGGGCTATGCTTGGTTGGCCAGGATCCAAAGCTCCTATGTGATGATGATTTTTCAGATGAGGAGTGGCTTAGTGTATGGCTTTACAAGAGCCACCAAAAGGAGAAGATGCGTTTAAAGGGGCTGAGGCCTGAAATGTATGAAGAATGTCTCCAGCTATACCACAAAGTATATCAGGGAGCTCCCCCAAACAACGAGGTAGGTGTGCATTTTGCACATGGATTTACTTGGCAGAAGTGCAAGGTCGCTGAAGATTCTGAAGGTCTAGTTGCATGGGCTGTGTATGCTGAAGGTGTTATCAAAATGTTACGCCAACAGAAAACTTTAAATAGGAAATTGGAGAAATGGAGGTCCATAAACGGTCCATGTCTTGGAAGCGAGTGGAAATTTAATGCAGAAAATATGCCTAATTACACTGACAGTACTAGCACAGGCTTTGACTGGCAGACATACTCAGGTGGACATCAATTTTCAGGGCAGGCTAATGAGGAATTTCTAAAGAAGCGGGCCTTTGGCTCGATCGGAACATTTGGAATGTCAAATGTTTCCTCGACTACATTTTCTGCATCAACGGTTGATGTAGCAGCTATTTCTAACATGAAGGCTAATGCTGCTGAAAAGTTAAAAGAGAAGCAACAATGTCTCGAAGCAATAAAAATTGCTTTAGATCAATCAAAGACAAAGAGAGATGAGCAGGTTGGTTTGATGCGAGGCACCGCCAAGATCGTAGAGAGACTGAACAAGGATATGGAGGAACTCAAGTTGCATAAGGCTGGGCTTGTACCAAACGAGGAAGCAATGGAAAAGCTTGAGACCTTGATTCAAATCAGAAAGGAGGCTCTCAAAGACATGGGACTTGATATTGAAGTGCACAATCTCGATAACCTAGGTGAAGAGGCAGCACAGTTACAGGTATGTAAGCTTGATTGATTCACCTAGTAGTAGTTGATATTACTTAAAAGTGGTTAAACTCTAATTAGGAAAAAATGGTTAGAGACCATTTTATATGGTAAAAGACCACTTAAATGTGTTTATATAACACTCTTAAGTGGTACCACATAAAGTGATGAAGACTCTTGAAAGTAATGCACAAACACTTCTACTGTTTTATAAAGTACGCAGTGCTATTTTTTTACAGGGTCAGCATGACACTTTTTTATGGGAAGTAGAAGTGGCGACAGGGCATCTTCGATTTGTGGAAACGATTATTAATTTGTTCAAGTCAAGAATGCCTATCCTTCCTGTCAGGCCGCCTGTTCATTTGGGATCGGACAATAGCTGTGTGCAGTTAGGTGATTGTGTTGCTTGTGGGATGTCTATCATGCAGACTGTTGTTATCGGTGTCTACATGCTCCGGTGTCAACATCCGTATCACCCACTTTGTTTTGTAACTGCCTGTAAGTCTGCCGGCCAGTGTCTATTTCATGGATGTGAGGAACCTTTAAAAGATGCTTCGAAGCTGTTGGCACTTGGAGAGGCAAACATGGATGAGCATGTTGGTACAAGTAATCGATGTTTTTATACCTTATGGTATGAAGCTGATTGTAGATTCATTTCTTGACCATTTTGTTTCTTTTCTCCATGTAATTGCAGAGAAAGATCCAATGGAAGGCATCTTTGGATCTCCTGTTGATGGAATTGGTAATATTCTGTGGGACATTCTTCTCTTTGAATGTTCACATAACTTAATATTGAGTATTATTACATTGTCTTTTATGTAGCACACTCCCAAGCTGGGTCATCACGCAAGCCCAATATTGATAGCATGTGTGGTGGGAGCGGGGATAAGAATGCATCCCAGAAACAAGCAGGTGAAGACACTCCGGACCAACAAAAGGCTGAAAAAAGGGCTGAAAAAAGAGCAGATGTAGTGGGAGCTCAAGGTGACGCATCCAAGGAATCAGCCGAGGTGCCTCTGAAGCCAGAACGTGCAATGAACAAGGACGTAGAGGACGCTGAAAAATCATCTGAGAAGCCAATTGAAAAGGATACAACAATTAACTTGTCTGATGAGGACTCAGAACTTCTTATTTCAGAGGTTTGTGCAGAGATTTTGGGGCGTAGGAAAAAGAGGAGCAACACTGAAGAGCGCGCAACACCAAAGAAAAAATCTAAGGTTGCATCCGAGCCTCCAGAGCCTACTCCAGGAGGTAAAAAATCCAAGGAGCCTTCATCTGCTCAAAAAAAGACTAACCTCCAAGCACCCAACCTTAAACCTCCCAAACCAAAGTCCCGCAAGAAACTTCTATAGCCCCTATTAACCTTTTGTGCTTTGTAGCCTCTTTGTAATTTTGTCTTTGTACCCTCATTTTGATGATAATGAAACGACGGCTTTATTTTTCGTTCACTAGTTGTTTATTGCTCATTGATTGTCTATTTATTCTACTCATATTGTTCATTGACTGTCTATTTATTGTACTCGTATTGTTCTTTCCGACATCATCATGAGCATCTTCAAGTAGAGCTTATTTTTTCTCTCCAGTATCTCCTGCCAAGTGGACTATTGCCATAGAAGTTCAGGAAATTAATGAAATGGAAATCAATAGCCTGGAAGGTATACTTTTCAAGTGTATTTTGAAAAGGTTAATATGTCACTCTGATTGAGGTTTTTAAGGCATGGTACTTGTCTATGGCAGAACTTAGCTGGATTGGAGATGTTCAAGAACCAGATGAGAAGGTTGAAGACATAGCAGCTAAGCAGGATGCAGAGCAGGATACAGATGTAACATCAGATAAAGTAGAGGAAGACCAGGAACCAACAGTTTGCCCCGAAATTGAGGAGATTTCACCAAACTACCCTGGATGGGGATACCTTGTTTCGAATTTCTGCAAGATCAAAAAGCTCATCATCCTTGATCTCATTGGACTATTCGTGAAATGAGATGTAACCAAACGTGATCCAAAGACTGGACAACTTAAACACCCTCCACGTCCATCTTTCAACAGAGTTAAACTAAAAAGAGTAGACGAGAAGTTGTGGATCTACTACCGTAGAGATGTTGAGCAATTTGTTTGGGATTTGAGGCAAATAGCAGATGCAATGATTTGGAGCACTTGTACTGCTGCTAACATTGAGCATATCCTCAGTACATGTTGGCCAGACATATGGGAACATAGGACTTATTACTTTAGGGATCTCTTCTCAAACTGGCAATGTGAAAAGTGGTCGTATGTTGAAGAGATTGCTGGAGCTCCAAGAGACCTTGCAGGTGAACCTGTGTCTTTCAAGCCCCTTTACCATGTTTGGAACAAGTTTCCAGAATACGACTCCTCTCGGACATTGCTGGTAGATGACTCCAGATATAAAAATCTGCGCAATGTCTGGGACAACTGTATATGTCCCACCCACCATTGATCCTCTTGATCAAGAACAAGACCCTGATTACCTCACGCGCACACTATTGCCATGGCTGTGCAGATGGGCACTAACCCCCAATACGTTTACACCAATTCCATCGTACGTTTACACCAATTCCATCTTGTTCAATCTTTCACTAGATGATATAAAATCAGATTTGATTTACAATTCAAAGGGCATGCTATTGTATATTGCCTCATGGTTTTCATTGGAAAGTTCGAACACTTCTCCTATGCCATCAAGCACTACAGGCTCCATAGGGAACTTTATTGCCCTTATCAAGTGGGAATATATGAAAACTACTGGCTTGTTATCCCACAGCTCATACAAGTTTTCTTGTAGGGATTTATACCAATGGCCCGTGACCATATAAGTATGCTTCTCTATCTTGCTGCCCCATGCATCAATTTGCTCATTAGTTGTTAGGCCCTTAGCTACTACACACTTCAAAATGTAGAAGTCAACAGCCTCCTCATTATTCTCTTCAGAAGTGACAACAAAATTGTCTCCAGGTGTGAGAGCATTGCTTAAGGAGTCATAATGACCTGCATAAGTGGCACCATGGAACTCCTCATCATCTGAGTCTCCGTATGACTGGGAATCATTAGCAAGTGGCTCCAAAGTGTGATATTGCCACGTCTCCACATGTGATATGTTCATACACTTTCTCCAATGGCCAAGCCTGCAAGGAAAACAAAAGCATGACAACCATTTTGATCGCAATGCACAAGTGTTGTTCTCAGAATACCCATTCACACAGTGCATTGCTCTAAAGCCCTTCAATGGTTTGCAGTCCCATTGATGGGATCGCTGAACATCGCCTAGCTTGACCTCCCAGAACACCCTACTGACCTCCCTCTTTTGCTTGTCATTTGCTCCAGTACTGAGATGCATTCTCAAAAAAGAGACAACTTCAACTGCACAAGTCAACTGCACGCTATTTTGCTTCAATTGCTCATGAGTTAGAGCCCTTTTAATGACAGCCCCATCCCCATCATGTTCCCCCTTTCCATGTCCTGAGAAAAAAAAAATCCAATTCATTTCCATGCCAGTAAGGCTCCAATATCTAGCAACAAAGTAAAACGGTCGCTTTGCTTTAAATTGTGAAGCTGCGCCATCTGACCAAATCCAATGTTTTTTAAAGCTTAGCCCTTGATCTCTCAACCATTGAGCATGTAAGAGAAAAGCATGCTGCACAAATAAGGTGTCATGTTGTTTATCATCTGAGACAAAAAAGTGCACGGTCTTCTTTATTGCACCTGATGCGATGCGGAAATAAGTAACCAAGACAAAGATAGTGACCTGCTTAGTGTACCAATGCATTGACTGGATCTCATTTTGCTCCTTGAAGGAGTAGTTCTCTGCAAAGTCAATGACGGAGACAACCACATCATCTGGAAACAAAGAAATGCAGTCCTTGAACTGTTGTACTTGTCACCTAAATATAAAATTGTGAGTGACATACTTCTTCAAGTGGTCTTGGTACACTCGCAAAAGTTCTCTAGGCATCATTTTCTTGTGGACAATGTCTTTCACAGTGCTCTTTCTAGCTTCATTGTTTAATCCAGTAGCACCCACTATATTTTCAAAAAACTTCACAGATACTTGCTTACTCTGCTCAACTTCTTCTCTTGGACAGATCTGAATATTACCTACACCGCATGCATTGCATGTTCCCATTAAGCATTGGTAGCTATGAAAACTATGTTCTACAAGTATAGGACAGAGTATAGACTCCAACAGTGAAGTGGTACTCATACTTACATTTTTGTATGCAAGATATCCATGGTTGACAACTTCATCATGATGAAGGCATATAGGGCAGCTGCACATGCAGCAAGAACCATGAAGATCAAAACTTCGAGTCCGCATGTGATTTACTGCCTCTTTAAGGAAAATCATTTGTACATGCACAATACAATAGCAGGTGTAGCGATCCCTCAATTTTCGGACAAAGAACGGTTTCATAGACTCGAAGCAACCTTGCAAAATCTGAATATCTGCATACTTTGTCTTGAATCTTAAATAAAGCTTCACCTACAATATACATGTATACAAATGTTAAAAATAAACTTAGCATTCAAAACTGGCTAAATTGTTTCAAAACATAAAAAAGTGATTCTATATCACTAAAAACTGGTGTGCACCACTAAAAACTAGTAATGATACATTCAGTAGTATTGTTTTACCTGTGAAAATAATGCACCACAAATACAAATTACTGTAGAAACTAGTAACCATACAAAAAGGTAGAATATTAAGAAGTTGTGTGAGGACAACTTAATAGTGGTGAGAAACCGCATTCAGCGTAACTAAAAAGTGGTTTGGCACGACTTAAAAGTGAATTCAAACCACTTGACGGTGATGAACCGCCAATAAAAAATGGTGTGCACTGCTTGAATATGGTGAACAGAGATTAAAAAGTGGTGAGTCAGGACATGAAAGTTATGGGGAAGTTCAGAACTAGCACTTAAAAAGTAGCTGGGGGGGACAAAATACTAGGCGACAGACTAGCAATAGTACTAGATAGTAGTCCAACACAACTTGAAAGTGGAGGAGCTCTTGTGAAAAGTGTTTCATGACCACTTTAGAGTGGTGAGCGACTAGTTCAAAGTGGCCAGTCACACCAATTTAAATCTAGCACTTAAAAAGTAGCTGGGAGGGACAAAATACTGGGCGACAGACCAACATCAAAACTAGATAGTGGTCCAACACAACTTGGAAGTGGAGGAGCTCTTGTGAAAAGTGCTTCATGACCACTTGAGAGTGGTGAGCAACTACTTCAAAGTGGGCAGTCACCACTTGAACGCAGTTTCTGGTCACTTGAATGCGGTTTCTGGCCACTTGAAAGCGGGAACTTGCCGCTTGATTGCAGTGACAATGTTTTAGCTACCACTTGAAAGTGGTGTCTTGCCACATCGGAGTGGTGCCTCATCACTTGCATGGAGTGATGACTGACGTAGTGACTTAGCACATGAAAGTGGTGTCTCACCACTTGATGACCACTTGAAATTAGTGAGCAACTACTTCAAAGTGGGCAGTCACCACTTGGACGCTGATTCTGGTCACTTGAATGCGGTGTCTGGCCACTTGAAAGCGGGAGCTTGCCGCTTGATTGCAGTGACCAGGTTTAAGCTATCACTTGAAAGTAGTATCTCACCACTTGATGACCACTTGAGAATGGTGAGAAACTAGTTCAAAGTGGGTAGTCACCACTCGAACACGGATTCAAGTCATTGGAATGCGGTGTTCGTCCACTTGAAAGTGGTGTCTCACCACTTGGGAGTGGTGTCTCACCACTTGCATGGAGTGATGACTAACGTAGTACTTTGCACATGAAAGTGGTGTCTCACGACCCTCACCACTTGGGACTGGTGTCTCACCACTTGCATGGAGTGATGACTAACGTAGTACTTTGCACATGAAAGTGGTGTCTCCCACTTGATGACCACTTGAGATTGGTGAGAAACTAGTTCAAAGTGGGCAGTCACCACTTTAACGCGTTTTCTTGTCACTTGAATGCGGTGTCTGGCCACTTGCAAGCGGGAACTTTTCGCTTGATTGCAGTGATAAGGTTTTAGTTACTACTTGATAGTGGTGTCACACCACTTGGGAGTGGTGCCCCACCACTTGCATGGAGTGATGGACTAACGTAGTGACTTAGCACATGAAAGTGGCTTCTCACCACTCGAATGCGATCAGACACCACGTGAAAGTGGTTTTTATACGTTGGAGAGGGGGAAAGGGGAACACACCCAACACACAACAGAATGCCTCACTATAGCCCAGGGTATACACAGCGCCCCAATCCACTAGAGTTCACCTTCAAAACTAACCACTACCCGTAAACAAACCACCGCTTTCACACAACCACACGCACATACGCCTTGCAATGCACCAGACAGACTCAATCACTCTGCTTCGCTCAATTCACAGCCTTCCGCACTCACACACCCTCTCTCTACCTCTCTTTGCACGACCAAACTGGGGGAGGCACACACGCCTACACACGCCCGGAAACACACGCACACAAGCAGAGAAGAGAAGGGGGAAGGGGGAATGACGCCTTGAAATAGTAGGGAATAGTCTTCTAGCATAGGCAATGTCATGTACAACCAACACACTGCCGGCATGAACCTCGACAACCAAAACAATGAGCTCCAAAAGCTTTGGCAAGAAAAACCCTCCTTGGTCCAAAGACACTGGTCCAAAAAGACCCATACAAATGAACATAAGCACTCTTTTATAGGGGTGTGCCTAGAAATCCCAAAAAAGAAAAAATGTGGGGTGATCCATGTCGTGCACTCCATTTGGAGTTCCTTTTAGAAGTTTTATGCATTGTCAACACTTGGCTTAGTTACTTTTGGAAACCTTTGCATGCTACACCTTGGCCTTTTCCCTTACATTTTTTTGGCCGGCCGGATTTCCCTTCTCCTTGCACTTCAGTTGATTGTCGGCATCTCTTGGCAGTGGGACAGGCTCTTTACACGAAGGGGGAGGCAATAGCAACCTCGCTATTGCCCTCCCTCTCCCTCTCAAAAATTTGGTTCCCCAAGGGCCGCAGGACCCTCCTCTAGCAAGGGCCTGCCACTTCATCATCGGGTTCACACCCACGCGGGAGTCACCTGCCGCCATGCCTCGCCGGCTATGCCGCTCAAAACCACTGCGCCACCGCCTGCAGCGCCCCACGCGCAGACGCCATAGCTGCGCCCAAGAGAGCTCCACTCTCTCTCCTTGGATGCTTATGGAGAGCCTACGGCCCTGCCCATATACCGTGAGACTCGAGCTTGACACTGCGCATGTGGGGTATCCAGGCTGCCACGTGGCGGCCCAAGAGGCCATGGCCTTTTGAACTTCAAAAACAAAAACCCCATTACATTTTTAACACAAGCCTTTTTTTTGGCTTGCCTTCATCTGGCTCCCATTCTCCGCTCCCACCTCCTGTTGCCAAGCTGCGAAGCCCGGGTGAAAATTTGCATTGCTACTTTACTTCTCCATGATCCGCACCGCTATTCGACTCCTCCAGGCCCAAGATCCGAGGCCACCAAAACATGACCAAATCATCTGCAATTAGTTCCGAGCAAGGACACCCAATCTTCTGACCTCCATACCTTTCCGCTCTGGACTCTGTTCGTCATGCGGTCACTTCCTGCTAGCTCCATATGGTGTACACTTTGCTCTAGAACTTCGTCGGTACTCAAAAGGCACCAGATGGCATGTACTCCAATGCGGTCAAGTGGGCTCAGACCCGACCCCCGAAAAAACTTCAAATGACCATATCTTGCAAACCATGGCTCCGATCCACGATTCGAAAAGACGGGTAGGCTCCATAAATCGAGCTCTACGCACCTGTATTTTAAGTTCCACTTGGACCACGTGCCTCCAGCTGCCCTGTCCGGCAAGAATCTGCAAACCACCAAAACTTTAACCTTCAATAACTTGGGCTCCGTAGCTCGGTTTGATGAGCCGTCTGGACCTGCTCCTTCAGCACTCCAAGCTCTTCATTTCTGGACCCTTAGGCTGCACCCTATGCATCTCTTTCACCTGCTACCCCAATTAGCCCCTTATGTAGCCTTTCTTGGCCTATAAGCCGCATCATGCATACACTTCCGCTGCTACCTGTCATCCCATGAACTTCCTAGCTGCACCATCCCTTTGCCATGCTCCTGCTTGCCTATATACATTTGTCCATGCCATCTTGTAGGGTCAACACACTTTGGCTGCACCATTATTGCCCATCCCCCTGTTGAGCATTTATGCTCAACCACATAAAAGCTTTATCCCACTATAAACTGCAAAACCTGGCACACACTATGAGAAAACTCAAACCATATGTACATAGTTTTATTGTATCCTACGGCCAAACCTTCAAGTGGGTTGCCCCACCCCCTGCATCACATAGACTCCACCTGGATCAAACACCTGACTCTGTTCACTTTCATCCATCTGTAATAATCTCTAATAATGCCCTACCCAAACACGTAGCCATCCATACACACAATAGGCCCATAGCACTTTAGCACCTCTTCGAACATCATCTTGCCTCATCAACATGTATGGCTCTGCAAACAGATTACTCGAACCAACCGAACGAACTGGCTCTGCAACCACATCATCTGTATGAACCAACACTTCTGACCCTGCCTCCCAGCCATGTAAAGTAGAGCTCCTCTCAAAGGAACCTCGTATCTGATGGATAACATGCTGCACAGTTGCACTTACAAGCATACCTTTTAACCATGGGTTGCATACCTCTTTTGAAATCTTGGACACACCCTGGGAATCTCCTCCATATGCCATAGAACACATCTCTTGCACTGGCTTCATGCTCTCTTGCACCTCCTCTTCGAACTCACTTACACTGTCATTAAGCCCTTCATCATCGATTGGCCCTTCAAGGTCGCTCAGCACTTCCTTCTGTCCAGCTTCAGTCTCCGGCTCTTCAATCACCTCTTCTACAGTTGCATCAGTCTCCTCTAAGGAAGAGATAAACTCGTTCTCTACCGCCTCCACCTCCAGTTCCTTCATAGACACGGCTGCTTTATCCCTCTTGGCAAAAGCCTGCACATGGTGCACCACCATGGCACATTCTACCGCTACTTTCATCATCACGGCCATTAGCATGGCACCACACACTACCTTCACCTGCATTCCATCATCTGTAGGTCTAGACCGCACCTTTTGGCTTTCATCAACTATCTCGGCTTGCTCTGTTCCCTGCTCTTCTTGCACATGGGCTACTACCATCTCATCAAACATATAAGAGGGCAGCTTTACCTTTACCAGTTTGGGTTCATCAGATTCCGTCTCTTCGTCATAGGATGTGGACTCATCCACTCTATCTTCCTCGCTTGCCTCCCATCAAATCGAGCTTGTATCATCATCGGCATCATCATCATATACCGACTCCGAGCTTTGCAAACTTTCTTCATCAGCGTCTGAACCCGCGGTATCTGCATCTCTATTGCATTCTGCTACCTTTTCATGCAAACTTTCAACAAGACCATGCTTTACCTCTTCAATCCATACTGGAACCTCCACCTCTGCTACCACTTTTGCATCTTGGTTCACCTTGACATGGAGCTTCTCCTCGTTGACAAGCTCTTCCACCCTCGGCACATGCACATCACAAACTGGAAACCTCCAAGGAATGTAACCAATAGTAGGTCTTACCTCCACAGGCCTTGCATTTTGCATAACTGGAACCACCTTTGGTTGGACCCAAGAGCAATTCGCTACCTCCGCAACAAGTATATAATCTATTGGCTTTAGAATTCCCAACTCCAACTTCCGCTTCACCTTTCTGCTCTTTATCTTTGCTAGATAGACCATGTCTTCATAGGTATCGGCACCATCTTCGACCTTTTCTCTAATCCTCGGATGCAAGCACTCTAACAGCTTTGACAACTTCAAAGATTGATTGCTTTTGACCCCATTCGCAATCTCTAACTGCTTCCAACAAGCTTCAAATTGCTCAATGAAAAGAGAGAAATCTTTACTTGCATCCTGGCGTACCGCCTTCAGTCTTGCACCAGCTTTCTCTGCCGTAATCACCTCTCGAAGCTGCTCCAGAAACTGACTCTGCAACCCTTGCCATGATTCTCGATCATTGCTATCTAAGCCATCAAACCACACCTTGGCTCATCCTCGCATTAACAACGGCATCGTCTGTACTCTTTGTGCATCCATGGACATACGCATCGACAGCAACCATAATTACAAATCTGCTAACCAATCCTCGGGATCTTCCACGCCCGTAAATATGGGGCCCAAACCTGGCTCCACCATCTCTGTCAGCTTCAACCTCGACCGTGAGCCAACCGCTTCGTTGGCTAAAAAATACCACTTTCAATCGCAAATTGGAGAATCAGACAGCTCCTCAGTGGGGGCACCAGAAGATGGAGAGGGGGAAAGGGGAACACACCCAGCACACAACACAATGCCTAACTATACCCCAGGGTATACACAGCGCCCCAATCCACTAGAATTCACCTTCAAAACTCAACACTACCCGTAAACAAACCACCGCTTTTACACAACCACACGCACGTACGCCTTGCAATGCACCAGACAGACTCAATCACTCTGCTTCGCTCAATTCACAGCCTTCCGCACTCACACACCCTCTCTCTACCTCTCTTTGCACAACCAACCTCGGGGGGGCACACACGCCTACACACGCCCGGAAACACACGCACACAAGCAGAGAAGAGAAGGGGGAAGGGGGAATGACGCCTTGAAATAGTAGGGAATAGTCTTCTAGCATAGGCAATGTCATGTACAACCAACACACTGCCGGCATGAACCACGGCAACCAAAACAATGAGCTCCAAAAGCTTTGGCAAGAAAAACCCTCCTTGGTCCAAAAAGACCCATACAAATGAACATAAGCACCCTTTTATAGGGGTGTGCCTAGAAATCCCAAAAAAGAAAAAATGTGGGGTGATCCATGTCGTGCACTCCATTTGGAGTTCCTTTTAGAAGTTTTATGCATTGTCAACACTTGGCTTAGTTACTTTTGGAAACCTTTGCATGCTACACCTTGGCCTTTTCCCTTACATTTTTTTGGCCGGCCGGATTTCCCTTCTCCTTGCACTTCGGTTGATTGTCGGCATCTCTTGGCAGTGGGACAGGCTCTTTACACGATGGGGGAGCCAATAGCGACCTCGCTATTGCCCTCCCTCTCCTTCTCAAAAATTTGGTGCCCCAAGGGCCGCGGGACCCTCCTCTAGCAAGGGCCTACCACGTCATCATCGGGTTCACACCCACGCGGGCGCCACCTGCCGCCATGCCTCGCCGGCTATGCCGCTCAAAACCACCGCGCCACTGCCTGTAGCGCCCCATGCGCGGACGCCATAGCTGCGCCCAAGAGAGCTCCACTCTCTCTCCTTGGATGCTTATGGAGAGCCTACGGCCCTGCCCATATACCGTGAGACTCGAGCTTGACACTGCACATGTGGGGTATCCAAGCTGCCACGTGGCGGCCCAAGAGGCCATGGCCTTTTGAACTTCAAAAACAAAAACCCCATTACATTTTTAACACAAGCCTTTTTTTTGGCCTGCCTTCATCTGGCTCCCATTCTCTGCTCCCACCTCCTGTTGCCAAGCTGCAAAGCCCGGGTGAAAATTTGCATTGCCACTTTGCTTCTCCATGATCCGCACCGCTATTCGACTCCTCCAGGCCCAAGATCCGAGGCCACCAAAACATGACCAAATCATCTGCAATTAGTTCCGGGCAAGGACACCCAATCTTCTGACCTCCATATCTTTCTGCCGCGGACTCCGTTGGTCCTGCGGGTACTTCCTTCTAGCTCCATATGGTGTACACTCTACTCTAGAACTTTGTGGAGGCTCAGAAGGCGCCAAATGGCACGTACTCCAATGCGGTCAAGTGGGCTCAGACCCGACCCCCGAAAAAACTTCAAATGACCATATCTTGCAAACCATGGCTCCGATCCACGATCCAAAAAGACGGGTAGGCTCCATAAATCGAGCTCTACGCACCTGTACCTTAAGTTCCACTTGGACCACCTGCCTCCAGCTGCCATGTCCGGCAAGAATCTGCAAACCACAAAAACTTTAACCTTCAATAACTTGGGCTCCGTAGCTCGGTTTGATGAGTCGTCTGGACCTGCTCCTTCAACACTCCAAGCTCTTCATTTGTGGACCCTTAGGCTGCACCCGATGCATCTCTTTCACCTGCTACCCCAATTAGCCCCTTATGTAGCCTTTCTTGGCCTATAAGCCGCATCATGCATACACTTCCGCTGCTACCTGTCATCCCATGAACTTCCTAGCTGCACCATCCCTTTGCCATGCTCCTGCTTGCGTGTATACATCTGTCCATGCCATCTTGTAGGGTCAACACACTTTGGCTGCACCATCGTGTAAGTGTTGTGTGCACCGCTTCATTGTGGTGTGATAGCACTTGTAAGTGTTTACTAACAAAATGTGTTCAAACTCCACTAATATGGTTTTGGTTACCATCATAAGGTGGTGGACACCATTCATGCAACAGCAGTAAAAATTCTATGGAACTACTATAACTGTTGCACCATGACTAAAAGCTACTACCTCACTTGGAAAAAGTGAGTTGCACCACCAAAAACTTTTGCACCTGTAACACCCCTACGAGTTTGTAAAACACGTCTGTTAGCATTGAGTAAACAAGACTTTTTAGTGGGTGAACACCACTTTGTAGGGTTTACGATGAAGCGTTGGTGCATTTCTAGTAAAAACTGTTTCTTAAACATTAAAACTTGCTACAAAACATTAAAAACTAGTTCAAACACACTAAAAAGTGGTGTGGAAACACAAGTAAAAGTGCTTCAAAAACATTTAGAACTATTGATAAAATTTTAGAAGTGGTTCAGATACAATTAGAGACCAGTATAGTAATGTTTCACCACTTTTTAATGTTGCAGCACCACTAGAAAGTGGTGCAAAACACCAAAACAAGCTATAGCACCAATAAAAAGAAGTATAGAAACATAATGTTGTGGCAGTAATGAGTTGTAGCACCAATAAAAAGTTGTATAGAAACATAATGTTGTGCAGGAATATGAGTTGTAGCACCAATAAAAAGTGCTAAAAAAATATATATCAATTACCTAAGGCTCCTCAAGAAGGTGGATTGGATGCTTTACATATGAACATCTAGCTAGTCTCTTATTGTAAACATCTTTCTTGTTGGGGGACACCCTCGTCTCATCCGTCCAAAATTGAAAGACTATGTATTTAACAATTTGAGTGATGTGAGTTCTCCGTGCATCATCTCTATGACACGCAGATGCAGGGAACGAACCATCGGATTCACTTGACACTATTAAGTGATGTTTGGCTAAATATAAGTTTCTTTTGTGGATCCCTATAAGCTTGGCAGCTTGCGGTATGCTCATGTTAGTGTTTTGCTCCTTGCTTCCACCATTCACCAACATCATCATTGCTGATTTCTTCACAAAAAACTCGTCTGAAGATCTTGGGACCTTCACATGATTCAAAGTGTTGCGGATGTTTCTCAGCATAATTGCTTCCAACTCTTTGGATTTACTATGCATAGTAAGGAAGCAAGGATGTTGAAGAAGTTCATCAAAGATTTCCTTCCTACCACTTGCATCCATTCCCACGGTTAATGTATCAAAGTGTTGTACCATAGATTGACATATCGTTCGTTTCTTTCTTTCATCCATCTCCCCTGTATTGCTTTCCGTCACAAAGTTGACCGTTGCTTTCATTTCTGAGCAGCCCAATATTCCCTCATTAATTTTATGCGCTGAAGTTGAGCTTCTCTACTCAATGACGATGAGCTGATAGACAATTCTTCACTGTGCTCCATTGTTGCAGTACTTTCAAAGGATTGCTCTACAAGAAATACAATACAAATCATAACTACACGCTATACTTTTAATTAATACATGACACTTCTTGCACTAATTAGCAAGATACTAACAAAGCATAATAAGTGTTTACATACCTCAAGAATCATCAAGTAGAAGAGGAACCTATAGAGATAGAGTTCGTGAGAGAGAGAGAGAGAGAGAAAGAGTGCGAAGAGAGAGAGAGATATATGAGCGCAAGCTCAGACACAAGAGGAGCCATGCTTAGAGAGAGAAAGAGAGAGAGAGAGAGAGAGAGAGAGAGAGAGAGAGAGAGAGGGAGCTAAGCGATACAGAAAGCTCAGCAAGAGCTCTGTGAGAGAGAGACAGAGAGGAGCTAGATAGAGCTCCAAGAGAGATCTCAGAGACAAAGAAAGCTCAGATAGGTTGTAACAGGAAAGAAGCGACGGACAATAACCCAGCGTTCAGCAGTAAATTACATTTAGTCTCATTAATTGTGGTACGTTAGGAGACTACATTGACGTAACTTAGGAGAGTGATATTCTTTTTGAGATTTGAAGCAACTTTAAAACACCCACTTTTAAGCGCAAAAAAGCAATGTCCTTGACATTACTTTCCAGGCCACCTATACATGCTTTCACCCTTATCCAATTTTCTCAAGGGGTTTCAAGATTTCTTTATTGACGACATCCCTTGTAAACTACCTCCTAAACGAGGCAGTGATACCATGCAATTGAACTTCTTCCAGGAAGTTCACCGCCTAACAAACCTCCTTATAGAGTTTCTCAAGCTCAACAAGAGGAGATTATGCGGCAAGTGCATGAGTTAGTTGACAAGGTCATGGTTAGGCCTAGCTCATCTCCATTTTGTTCTCCTATGCTATTAGTGCAAAAGGAAGACGGCACATATCGTATGTGTTTTGACTATAGAGCACTAAATAGGATCACTATCAAGAATAGGTTTCCCGTTCCACGGGCAAAAGACCTATTTGATAAGCTACAAGGATGGACCTACTTCAGTAGGATTGACCTAAAAAGTGGCTACCATCAAATAAGGATAGTCAATCAAGACATTGTAAGACCGCATTTTGCACTACGTTTAGTCTTTATGAATACATTTTCACGCCTTTTGGCTTGACCAATGCACCAGCCACATTCAACCGCTTGATGGAGAAGCTATTCAGACCTCACCGAACCTTCACTGGAGTGTTCTTTGATGATATTATCATCTACTCTAATTCATTAGACGAACACAAGCAACACCTCCAGGTAATATTTCAAGTTTTAAGAGAGAATAAACTTTATGTTAATCGAAAGAAAAGTGAATTTTTCTTGCAAGAGATTTAGTATTTATATCACATTATCTCTCAAGATGGCATTCAAATGGATCCTTCAAAGTTAGAGGTAATAAAAGCATGGCCTAAACTAAGAAATCTTCATGAACTAAGAAGCTTTATAGGTATGTGTGCATACTATAGACGCTTCATAGAAAAGTTCTCACAAATTGCGGGACCATTACATGACCAAACAAAGAAAAGCGTTAGGTATGCATGGTCTTCTAAGGAGAACAATGCTTTTGAAAAGCTTAAAGAAAATCTTATCTCTCAACCTGTGCTTACATTACCAAATCTCTCAAATCCATTTGAGGTCCAATGTGATGCTTGTGGTGATTGCCTTGCAGCTGTTTTGCTTCAAGAAGGGCACGCCATAGGCTATGAAAGTCGAAGACTCGACTCTGTTGAGCAAGCTTTAGGCATATATGAAAAGGAAATCCTCGCAGTTGTGCACTATTTATTGGGGACTCCTTTCATTCTGCGAACGGATCACCAAAGTCTTAAGTACTTCATGACACAGACCAAGATCTCTGACAAACAAATGAGGTGGGCAAATTTTCTTTCGCAATTTCATTTTCATATTTCTCACGTTGCTGGCAAGCATAATCAAGTAGCTGATGCACTCTCAAGACGACCGAGAGTGAATGCGGTTTCCATAGCAACTCACAATGATCTATCTTCAATGATAGATGAGTATGCTATTGATCTCGGTTTTCGAGATATTATTTCAGCCCTTGCACTAGGGAAGAAAGAGGAACCATTTACCTTACAAGATGGTTATCTTCTCTATGGCAATAGACTATGCGTTACTAACTCACTCCGTAAGAAAGTAATGTATGAATCTCATGCTCCTCCTTATGCGGGGCATAGAGGGATTCAGTCTACCCTAAAGGGAATTGAAACATATTTCTATTGGCCTACCATGAAAGAAAGCATACAAGAGTATGTTTCTAAATGTGTGGTATGCCAAAAGACAAAATTTGATAGAGGGAAGCAACCTGGATTGCTTCAACACTTGCCAATCCCTAATTCACCATGGGAGAGCATATCCATGGATTGCCTAAGTCTATCCATGGGATTGCCTAAGTCTATCCATGGGAATACGGGAATATGGACGATAGTAGACAGGTTTAGTAAACAAGCTCATTTTATACCTGTCAAAAAGACTATCAAAGCCCATCAAATGGCAACCCTCTTTATTTCACAAATTTTCAAGTACCATGGCTTGCCAATGTCCATAGTGTCAGATAGAGATCCTAGAATGACCAGTAATTTCTTGAAGGGTCTCTTTGAAAATTTAGGGACAAGGCTAAACTTCTTTTTGGCCTATCATCCACAAACGGATGGCCAAAGTCAAATAGCTAACCTAACAATTCTTGATCTACTAAAAGCCTATGTAACGGAAGCAAATCAAAGATCCCAATGGGAGAAGTACTTACCCTTAGTGGAGTATGCTTACAATAATAGTGTACATACTTCCACGCGAAAAGCACCTTTTGAGTTAATTGAGGGAAGATCAAAAAGTCCCTTGCTACTTAAGGTACATGGGAAGATCTTTGTTGCAAATGAGTATATACAAGACCTACAAGGATCTTTTTAAAAGATTAAGGATGCTATCTCTATCTCACAGCAAAGACAAAAGGTTGCTACTGATAAGCACAGAAGAGCCCAAGCCTTTAAAGAAAATGATTGGATCTTATTAAAATTTCCCAAGGCTCGATTAAGGCACACGATGGGCAAGAATCCTACGGGACAAGAGGTAATGTCATAATAATCAATGTCTAATTCTCCTAAATGATTTTCTCATGTTAAACTGATCATTTAATATGGGGAATTGCCATGGGAGAAAAAGCTAGAATATCAGTTAAGTTAGCAAACCCGCCACAGTAGGGATCCAAAAGAGGGAAAATAGTAATCCAAAAGGGGAGCCATCTGCAACAGAGTTATGTGCAACAATGTGCTTAATAGACCCTAAGGTTCAGCCCATTAAGACTTCCAAAATGCTAAGGTTCCAAAATTCAAAGGTTGTGTCCAAAGGTCAAACATTAGGGAAATTGGATGCTTTGTGTGTGCCCCAAAAGTCTTCATCCATCCCTACATAGGAGGGGGCAAGCCTTGCAAGTAGGGGATGAGAGAGAAGATCACACACACATACACAAGCTCCCTTTACACAAAGGGAATTAGGGACACATGTCACCTCCCTAGCCCAAATGCCCACAAGGTGTACTCAAATCCTATTGGATGGCCTTGGAGGTGGACCAATGAAAATTAGGCTAGAGTAAATCTAGTTTAATTAATTAATAAACACTTAATAAAAGAACCAATGGCAATTAAGCTCTCTAAAGACTATTGGACAGTCTCCCAAGGGGTCCAATGAGCATTCAACAGCCCAAGCTAGCCTGATTCCTATTGGTCAGGAGGCAAAGGGGTCCAATGAGAGTATAGTTGCATTTATTAATTACCTAAAGCTCTCACAAAAGGGGAAAGGGGGACACATGCCAGAAGGATATCACTTACCCTGCTTAATGGCCATTGGCTAATCTTGGGGAGGTCCAATAGGTTGCTGGCAAGAGCGAATAGCAAGGGGGGTCGACCAAGAGAGAGAGGGGGCTGATTTTTCAAAGGCATTATCACCTACACACTCACACTATTTCATGTGTGGAGTAAGAATACTCTCTCTCTCTCTTCTCAAGCTTTAATGGAAATCTTATCACCTACTCGAAGCTTGTCAGAAGGGAGACCTACACCAACAACTCTTGCCTTTGTGATGCAAATCCAACCAAGAGCCAAGCTTCAATGCATGATCATCTCCTCTACCATGCTAATTACTAAGATAAGCTATGCTAATATGAGTGATTATGTGAGGAGATGTACGTCTTTTTAGTAAGAAGACTCCTTCTTCCTCTCAATCTACTCTCATACCCCGCTAGCTCTCACCATCTTTGAAGGTGTGTGAGGGTCTTGGGTCTGAGACCGTGAGGGAATTGATATTGTGTTTGATAAGTGTTTGGCTTAGTGCATGAAGTTTCCATCTTCATTGCACTAACTAGTATTGAAGGAACACAAAGAATTGTATTGTAAAATGTCTCTCTTGATGGGAGAAACCATAATACAAAGCCTTTTGGAGGGGGGACCGGCTCCATGTAAATCCAGTCCTCAACTGTTGTCAATAGCTTAATTTCTCTCTCTTGTGAAGTATTGTTCATGCTATCTAACTAGGTGCTCTCTCCACCCAAGAACTCTTGTCATTCTCATTAGGAATCTATTCTAATGAAATGCTCACTATGTTCATGCTATTTTCCACTACACACAAGTTACTAGACCATTAAATGTTACACACACACACACACACACTCAATGACTCCCCACTCACATGGAAGAGATCGAACTCATCATACCTCGATTGAGTCGACTCCGTCTCCAAACTCGTATCTGCATCCATAGAGCTACTATCACTCGACCTAGTTTCCTCCTCTGTCTCTAGCTCGGGAATCTCCTCTATCTTTACCGCTTCGACCCATCTGCAAACCTCACTCTTTGCTCTTCATCACACTTCAATGGAGCTTCAACAGCCGCACCCAAACTTGGCAGTACATCCTTTGTCCACTCTGAACCACCTACATTTCCTCCACAATTGGAACCGCTCTAGACGGCATCTTCGGCATAGGAACCACCCTGTCTCTCTATAGCCAAAGAACCCTTGGTTCTTCTCGCACTTGCACTTCTCTTTGTACTACTTGTGGCTTGGCTTCCGCTGCATTACACTGCCTTGCATCACAATGCCTTGCAACACCGCCTAACTTGGCGTTTCTTCAACATCTTTTTGGTTTTCCCTTTTTCTAGAGCTACCGCCTCTTCATACTACAACGGGCCATCTATCTCAACCTTATCACGCACCTCCTCGTGCAAGCAATGCATGAATTTACTCAATTTTTAAAAAATGGCATTTTTTGCAGCAGTTACCTTAATCAATTTTCCCCAAAGGCCTTCGAACTCCCACTCGAACGCTTGAAAATCACCCTTCAAGCTTTGTTTCAACCCATCAAGCTTCCGCTTTACTTCATCCAGATGCGCATTTTCAACATATCTGCTTTGAAAAGCCGCCTCTAGGGCTTTGCAATCTGTTTTTTCTTCCTCATCAAGGCTATTGAACCATAGCCTTGCTTTACCACAAACCAAGAGCGGGAACACTTGTACTGCACCATCTTCTCTCGATAGACCGCTTTCCAACACGAACAATCCATAGTCTTGAAGCCAGGTTTCCACATCTTCCACCCCAGTGAAAATGGGAAATCCCACCCAAGCCTCAGTGGGGGCACGACAAGATGGAGAGGGGAATGGGCGAACTTACCTGGCACAAACACAAGGGCCTCTCTATAGTTCAGGGTATCCACATCACCCTTATCCTCTCAGAAAACACCTTCAAAAACACGCTTCACACTAGCAAACCACCGCCTATTCAATTTCCAATCCTCACACACTCCACAAGTCCACCACACAAGCACACCTACTGCCACGGCATGTCTCCACACTTACACACACACACACACACACACACACACACACACAACCGCTCAATCTCACTCTTTCACACAGAACACCTTTAGTCTGCGGGGGAACACACTTCTACACTATCGACACCGAGGGGAAACACCAGAGCAGGAGAAAGAGAAGGGGGGAAGGGGAGACTACAGCAAACCGAGGCAGTCGTGGCTTGATTGCACTTCACAAGGCATGTACACATGCTTGCACTACCATCACCATGGCCATTCTCCAAGAAAAAGTACTAAGGGTTTTGGCAGGCACACTTCTCTGTCAAACAACCAACCCAAGAACTTACACACACTCTCTAACCTGGCTCTCTGCAAGCTCACTGACTCAAGGCCTGGCAAGAACCTACTCTGGCAAAAAGCATGAAAAAAGGCTCAAAAATGGTTTATATAAGGGTGCCCCTTTCAATTTGGGCATTTGGGCTCTGATTGGTCCACCTTGCATCCTCATTTGGTAACCTTGGAAGGAGGTAGCCGCCTCTGGCTCCATCTGCTCTCTTTCTCTCTCTTTTGCATTTGGGGGGGGGGGGGGGCATTAGTGATGTTGCTATTGCCCCTAGGCATTTTTTCCTCTTTTTTCTTTTTTCTTCATTTCTTAAAGTTTGGGAGCTTAGCTTTGCATTGCCCCTTCTGTTTCTCCTTTTGACCACCACTGTTTGGCTCTCTCTCTCTCTCTCTCTCTCTCTCTCTCTCTCTCTCTCGCAGGACTGCCCTTTTACTTATGCACCGGGGAAAGGGGCATTAGTGACATCGCTATTGCCTTCCCCCTTTTAACTTCAAAAAATGGCCTTCAAGACCGCAGGAAGAGGCCCCCTCGTCGGGTGCTGCCACGTCAGCTATCAAGGCCGTCGCCTCCATCCATAGTGAGCGCGCGCCATCGGCCAAAACCAGTACCCAAAGTGTCCCGGAGCGCCACTAGGCCTGCCAACGCACCGCCCCACCATAGCTAAGCTCCAACTCCCTCTCTGGTATGCTTTCACAAGAGGTCACGCCTTAGCTTATGTACCTCAGTCTCTCGACCTCTTTCAATGCATGTGGGGCTATGCACCGCCACGTGGCGGCAGTTGGGGCGCCCTCTGTTGGGAAAGTCTCCAAGGCTTTTAAAAAAAAAACCCTTCACATTCATCTCCCCCCCTCCCACTTCACAAGCTTGTCATATTTTACTTAGAGGCCGGTTTCCTGAACCGCAAAACCTGGCCGCCGTCAGAGCCTGTTCGCGATATTGAACTCCCTTGTGCTCCCCGCACTCTGAATTCCCCTGGGCCTGCGAGTCAAGGAGGCTACCAAAACTCAAAAAAATCATCTGCAACCACTTCACTCCCAACAGTTCCAGGCTTTCTCAGGCTGTAACTTGGTGCTCACGGCCCAGAATCACAAGCCGTGACTCCTTGCTGACTCCAGTCGGCATGCTCTACCTGCTTGATTCCAGATGGCATATCCTCCAATGCGGGCAAGTGGGCATAGACCAGGCCCCCGGAAAAACTTCTGATGGCCATAATTTTCTATCCATAGCTCCAATTAGCAATCCGAGAAGACAGGCATGCTCCATAATTTGAGCTCTACGCCTCTATCTGCTGACACCTACCTGGGCCACATGTCCCTAGCTGCCCTACCCGTTGGGGATATGCTAAGCCTTTCAACTTTGAACTTTCGTATCTTGAGTAACGGGGCTCCGTTTGACAAGCTTTCTGGACCGGCTTCTAGAGCACATTGAACACTACATTCCAGAGCACAGACTCGGTACTTCGAATAGCTTCACCTTCTATCCCATTTGGGCTCATGTTGAATCTTTTTTGGCCTAAAGAACCATTTTAGACATACATTTCCGCTACCCTTTGGCTGCCCAGGACCTTGGTACCTGCCCTAGCCTTCTGCATTGCACCTGCCTACAACCTTTTCTTGGCATAGACCACTTTCTAGACCGGACCTACTTTGGCTGCACCAATGCCAATGGACATGTCTAGAGGCAGCATAATTATACATTTGTGATAAATACCTCCATCTCCAATAGTGAGCATAGATCGATGTGCGCTCATTGTACAAGAGCCATGCATCATCAAATCTAATATGCATACCTTGTGAACGATTGTTTTCCTAAAAACTGCATGCCAGCATGCACTCCCTATTGTAGTGACAAACACAAGTTAATGCATTAGAGAATTGGTGCATCAGAGAACTGACACATCAGCATGTCAAAGAATCGGCACATTCGATGTCCTAAATACTACACATCAGTGTGCATTCTTTGCTACATAGGCAAACATGTATTAGTGGATCAACACATCAACAAATCACTGCATGACGACGTGTGTTCTTTGTTGTAGAGGTGCACAAACATCAACATACCAATAGGGACGAGCCAAATAAAGACTCTATTTAGCACACAAGATGCATGCCATAGGAATCAAGTGCTCTCCTAAAAAAGCAATAAACTTGGAGCACTACAACCTAGTAAAACACCATTAACTTTGTATGGGGAGCATGGCATTTTGTAGCTCCAATAACATGCATACTGTTGGGGTAAAGCCCCATGTGGCCGGTTACGCTAGGTGCTCGCCCACTATACTTATTCATTATGTACATAATAGAATAAGGGGGCTCACATGTAGAGAGTGAGTTTTAGCCCCTGCAAACACAAGGTGTCCTCTTCTCCTCTCTTCTCCATCGCTGCACACACTCACACACACTCTCGCTCACGCACTTCAACTGATATCAGAGCTCAGGGATTGGGAGCACCATTGGAGCTCAGTAGGGAAGCAGGCAGAGAAACAACAAAAAATGCAGCACCTTTTTGCAGATCTATTTTGGCCTACCAAAACGTCTGCATTCAAGCCAGTTTTTTGTCCTCTTCAACTTTGCAGAAGAAAGTTTTCTCAAAATCTTTACCAATTTTGAGATACGTCACTCAGACTATCTGCACATCTAGGATACACAGGTGCAGATTTTTACAGATCTGTTTTGACCTGTAAAAACATCACATTTTAGGTCCATTCCCTCTTCTCCCAACCGTATTTGCATGGTCTACAACTTTGCAGAAGGAAGTTTCTGCAAATTCTGCACGGTTTGGAAGATATGGGCTGACAGGCTGCAGGGTATTCGAAAAGTTGAAGATTATGTATGCATATTGTGGTGATTTGCTACATTCGGAGAGCTCGAGTTGAGCTTTTGTCATTTTCTTGTTTTGCGCATTGATGTTTTTCTCTCAATGAAGAGAGTGTGGGTTGATATATTTTCAACATATTTATGCGCATACGTTGACAACGCTTTGTGGATATATGCATTCTTGTGGACTCTCAGGTTCGAGAGTGGCTTCATCACAAGTTATGTGCATTGACTTATGCGATTGAGCATATTTCAAAAAGTGTGGTGCACGGATTTGCAGAGAGTTTTTGTCAAAATTTTTAGCATGATTGAGAGCTGAATTTTCGGCTGATTTTGATGCTTTTTGATACACATTTGGTACATGCTTGATGCTCGTTTATATTGCCATGTGGATGCACATGATGTGCGCTTTTTGGCGGATGGTATTCTTCGCCTTGCAATGGCATATGTGGACTGATTTTCACCTATTTTGAGCATCAATTTGTGTCATATTTTGGTTGGTTTGCATCCAAGTTTATGCTAGTATATGCTTCACTTGTAGAGTGCGGTTGATGCACTTTGTGTTTCGGATTACAGGATTGTTTTCCAAGTTTAAGGAGTTGAGACTTTGGGGAAGCTCATGTATAATTGAGTGCAGATTTTGCGCATGATTTTCTCATGGTTTTGAGCATGTTTATGGCATGTATGGTTATTATGGTTAGATAGCCAAATACTGCCGAGACTCTACCGGATTTTTCTTGTGAGTTTATTTGTTTATGCGCATGGTTGGCAATCGTGTTTTGATTACATTTGGCACTTAGTGTTTGATTTGCCATAGTGTTTTGGCATCACATTGTGAGAGTGTTTGCTCACTGGATTATGTCATTTGACATACATGTGGTAATCTCTTCAGGAGGGAGATTGTTGATGATAGTTTTATCGATTATTTACCACATAGTGCTCTTGGATTAGAGCGGGTGTTTTGGCATCATTTGAGTGGTTTTTCTCATTTTCTCGTTACATTGATCACCATATTTGCTGATACTTCTCTTAGACAGCTTATGCTAGCTTATGTTGTATTATGACAGTACTTGGTGTATGAGTTAGCCAGGCTTTGGCTATTGTCAGTTCATCAATTTGTGCTTGGTCTTGTCACAGATTATCGCCATGGATTTGGCATGTACATCATTGTCAAGGTTTGACCTTTTCCATACAGAGTTTGATGGTTCAAACTTTGATCATTAGAAAGCATGTATGCATGATGCATTGACTCAGTTGGGCCAAGTGTTGCCACTATAGGGCATGGATGCTAGGCCAGAGTATATGACTCACGATGAGTGGGAGGACTTGGATGAGCTTGCACGTTTGACAATCATGTTACACATTGGTGAGTCTGTCTATCGCATTGGTTTGGATGCATGTACAACTAGAGAATTATGGCAAAGATTGTGCAATGCTTTTGGCACAAATTAGTCTAGAGAGATGCCTACAGTCAAAGGACGATCTTGCAGACAAAAAGATGTTGCGTGTAGGCATTGTGGTCATACAGGGCATGTACGTAGGCAGTGTTTTTGATGGATGAGACAACACATGAGACAACACAAGAGGGATGCTATCACTTTGGATGATGTGGGAGTAGATGTAGCGTATGTGGCTACGCATGACGGAGATGTCGGATTTGCTTCCATGTTTACTCTTGAATTTCTTATGTCGGTTTTTGATGACACATTACCTTCACCTTGGATACTAGATGTGAGTGCCATGTTTCACGTCATGCCGAGTCGTGAGTGGTTTAGCACATATGCTAGTGGTATGCTTCGATGTGTGTGTCTAGCTGATGGTTCAATGCATGACATAGTTGGTGTAGGAGATGTCAGACTATCGTTTCCGAGTGGTGCATCATACATGTTGCAAGATGTGCGCCATGTGCCAGGTTTGATGCAGAGCTTGATCTCTGTGAGTCACTTACGAGACAATGGATGCCAAGTAGTGCTCGATGAGCACAGTTTCAGATTGCATCGTGGACAGCTAGTCATGGCTAGAGGTGCTAGTGTTGGCACGATTCATGCGATGCGAGTACGTCATGTGCGAGATGATATAGTTTTCACGAGTACGCAGCCATGCAGAGAGACGAGACGTGTCTCCTTTGCGGATAGGTTGCATGATGCTCCACTTTGTGAGCATGTTGAGCCAGTTGTGCAGACAGTTGTGCAACATGGTATGTCATTTGTGGATACGATGATAGATATGGATGGCTTGAGTGCTGAGGATTCAACCATGATTCAGTCATTCATGGATATGCTTAGGCCAGAGGCTGATGCGTGTGAGTTAGAGCTAGGCATTACTCTTGCCACCTCAGGGTTCAGGACAGACAGATGCTCTTGGTACGTATGTGACATTCGATGGACACGAGGATGGATTCCAGGGATCGGAGTTCGGGTGTTAGGGTGATTTCCATGAGTGGAGTTTTGAGCTAGATTTGGCTGAGATGGTCAGATTGGCAGATATTGCTAGGATTGCATCAGCATTTAGGAGTCTCATGTACGAGATTCTCATCTTGAGACCCGAGATTGCATTTGCAGAGGGAGCAGTTAGTCATGCAGTGACTGACATGAGCCTTAAGCATAGGGGCACTTTGCAGCGAATGGTGAGATACCTGCAGGATGTGTGCGGCTTTGGTGAGGAGTATGGTGTCGATTGCTCTATACTTTCTCTACAATTAGAGCTGGATGCACACAGATTGAGTGAGCCAGTGGGTGTTGGTTGAGGTCATACTTGTGATGGCCTTGTACAGGTTTTGTATGGTTTTCTCTTTTCTCTCACGGCCACATTGGCCTTTACATGGGAGGTTGTTGGGGTAAAGCCCCATGTGGTTTGTATGCCAAGTGCCCGCCCACTATAATTATTCATTATGTACATAATAGAATAAGGGGGCTCACATGTAGAGAGTGAAATTTAGCCCCTGCAAACACAAGGTCTCCTCTTCTCCTCTCTTCTCCGTTGCTGCACACACCCACACGCTCTCGCTTGCGCACTTCACATACATGGCGGATACATGACATGATCATGGGACTTGTCGGGAAACCTCTCCAGGGGTTTGGGCTATAGCACAAGGAATACAATTCTTGCCAAGTGAGGCTGAGCACTTGCAAGAAAATGGATTTGTCCTTCAATCAAGGACAAAAATTGAAAATTTCAATGGTGGTTTGAGAGCAAGAAATAGGGTTCCCAGTGCCTTTTGAACCAAGTATAGGGTTGTGAAGATTGTTCAATGGAGATCAAAGCTTGCAAAGAATTTTCAGATGAGGATTAATGTGGGAAGCACACTTACAACAAAATTGATGAAAGAGGTGATTATTGTTTGCAATGAAACACATGTTTTTTTTTTTATGTCAGCATAGAGGGGTCCAAGGGAAAGGGGATTACATACTTTGTCACAATCTTAGATTGTCCACAATGCACATGCAAGGACTTCCAAAAGAGAGAATTCAAAAGGTAGACCTACGGGCCATGCAAACACATGTACTATGTGTTTCTTCATATTCTTGGGTTGGATTCACGTGCCCATAAGTTCATGCATCAGGCTGCTTTATCCAAGGTAGAAATTTTTTAGGCTCTTGGAGGGATTTGAAAAAATGTACATCACTAGGAGTTCATGCATCAGGCTGCTATGGCCAAGGTAGAACTTTTTAGGCTCTTGGAGGGACTTGAGAAAGTGTACATCACTAGGATACTTACATCCTAGGATTTTAAGATATGCATTTTTCACTAACTTGCAAAGTATTTAGTATATTTTAAAGTATATTTTCTTAAAAACTATCAATCATCGATCACAATGGGTCTATATGTTTTTGTTTTCTTTGTATTTGTTCGCTTGGTTTCGTGCTCGCTCGGAGATTGGGATTCCTCCAGTTTTTAGGACCTTTTTCATGATGGATCATGATTTTGGTGCCTTGTTGGATTGCAACCAGACTTGGTAGAATAGTGCCCCTAGGTGTCTTAGACCTCCTTCTAAAGTTTTATTGCATTTCAACTTTGTTTGAGTGTCGAATGGTGTGATGACCTAGAGCAGTGACAAAGGACATATACAAATTTTTTGATCATTGAGAGGTGGTTTGCTTGTTGAGTTGGCGTGTTTGCTTGATAGTATAACTTCCTGAGATTGATAGCCTCAAGAGTTTCCATGCCCCATCCAAGTCGCTTCCCTGAGTATTGACATATTATGTTAGTGCCAAATAGCTATGCTACAAACATCCGATCACGACGACCCTCTAAGATTGGTGCTAATATAATATGTCAATACTCAGGGAAGCGACTCGGATGGGGCACAAAAACTCTTCGAGGTTGTCAATCTCAAGAATTGCACCTATCAAGCAAACACACCAACTCAACAGGCAAACCACCACTCAATGATTGAAAAATATTCCTATGTCCTTTCTCACCGCTCTGGGTCATCACACCTTTTTTTTTTTCGAGAAAAAGATTCTTCTATTAGTTACTGAAACTACCCATAGGGCTACAACCACTTCTTCAAGAGAGGGCTACAACAACCATGATGGGAGACTCTCCCAATGAAAAAACCAGCATATGTACAATGGGGCTAAATCAAGAAATGGGGGAAGGGAAAAGCCACACAGGTGGTCGATAGTGCGATCGGAGTAAACCCTGGACCATGGTGTAAAAAGGCCCAGGATGCCAGAGTCGAAGGAAAGCCTCTCTGCGCTCCCGCATGCGATCTGAGCTGCCCTATAGTTCCTCAAGCTGTCCTCTGAGAGTATGGATCATCTCTAACCAAAAAACGCGAACAGTCTCTGCTGGTGGCACAGGGCGAGCCTCAAAGATGCGGAAGCAACGGGCCCGCCAGATGAACCACAGTGTCAGGCCACTGATGAGCTCCCAACACTCCTCTCTCTCACTGCACCACTCCTGTGGAGTAAGCTCTGTAGCAGGCTGGAGTGTAGGTCACTCCTCCTGCATCACTATCATCCTGCTAGTGGAAGATACCTCAAACTGAAGTGCCGGGCCCATGAGGGTGGACCAAGCCGTTGCTCCCCAAGTGTATTGTCGAGCCGTGGAGAGAGCAGGCATCAGCCAAAGAACACGTAAACACACTTGTTGGGCCAAGGGACAATCCCAAAGACAATGACGCTAACTCTCCACAAGATGGTCACAAGCTGTACTTGCGGCCGAGAGACCACTATGCACAAATTAAGCACTGGTTCGGGAGGCCCGAATACTCCACGCTCTGTCTAAACCAACCCCCACTCACCTGAGGCAGAAGAATAACCTTCGGGAGCGTGTGACTGTCTCTGACCAAAACGCAAACTGAGGGAATGTCAACCGCCTTGGCAGCTACTGAGGCTGCCGTGTGAGGTGTCTCCAGGACAGTCCCAATGGCTAAGCCGATCCTAGACAAAAGTGGTAAGTACTCCCTCCGCAAACCCAGAAAGCACACGGAGATGGGGATGTCTCCCTCCTCTACTAGAACATCCGAACCAGGGTCAAAACTATGTCTCCACTGTCGAAAGTGGGCTCGTGCTGCTTGGATGGTCAATGGACTCATGGCAATGACCTTGGACGCCATATCGAAAGTCTCAAACTCGATCTGATAGTAACCTCGTCTGAGTATCTGTACGTCCAAGATCTTGCCCACCTCCGCGAGAAGGCGGGCTTGGAGAAGGTCACACAACTCTCCTCTGCTAGGTCAGATGCCAAGAATCTTGCAAATGACAAAAGCCTGCAAGCGCTCTACCTCTACGGCTAGGCTCGCTTGCTCTGTCGGCGAAAGAGCAAGTTGAATGGTGGGCTCAGTGGGGTCGAGCAAGGGGGCTTTGGACAAGCCCCTCTCTGGCGGAGCTGGAGCCTCCATCTGTGTCTACTACTTCTGTGGTGAAGAAGCGAACGGTGAAGAGACACTGCAACCGAGCACGCCGAGCACTGTCCAAAGAAGAAGTGCTGCCAGAGCCAATTGTAGGAGTCTTCGAGAAAGAAGAAGACGGGGGGGGAGAGCGGATAAGGCGGGCAATGTGCGGGATCGCAAGAGGCAGCGGTCGGGGGGGGGGATGGCGGCGCGAGAGGGGGGCAGCAGGCGACGGGCTGAGGGGTAGCGCCAGCAGGGGCCAGCGGGCGGGAACGCGCAGCAGGGGGCGGGTGGGCTAGGCTACCGTGCGCAAGAGCAGGTGGGGGAAGGGGGCAGTGCGAGGGCAGCAAGGGGGGGGGGGGGTGGGCGTTTAGCAGTAGCGAGCATGAGTCCTATGCCATCATGCCATTTCAACACTCAAACGAAGTCAAAATGTAACAAAACTTTAGGAGGAGGTCTAAAACACCTGGGGATACTATCCTACCAAGTCTAGTTGCAATTCAACAAGGTACCAAAATCACGATCCATCATGAAAAAGGTCCTAAAAATTGCAATAGAACTAGAAAGGTTGCCCTATGGTCTAGGAACACTCTCCTATGGTTAAAACGTCAAAAAACAATGATTTAAGCTAATGCGTAGTTATGAACCTCAACAAAAATGACAATGCTACACTTGAATGAAAGAGCATGGAAAGAGGAACACAATGCAAGTTTCAAAATGAAAAACGGATCACCCAATCATTAGTAGCGATGATTACAAGTTGGAGCTTTGTAGTCGCTTAAGTGTCCATACAAAAGAGCTCTTCTCTCTTTCCAAAAATAAGCCTTCTTTTCACATTAAATTTATTGACCTTTATACCTAGGGCTTTCTACCTGGCCAGTGACCAGCTCACATGGGCCTTTATAGATATCATGAAAGAATTACAACACAAGAATTGACCTACTACGATGGAATCTCGATTTATGCAAAGTACCACTACTCTATCTTGGAAAAATAATAGACTACAAATGTGGTGTCCAGCTAGGTGGATGTCGCTTTGGTCAATCTGCTAACATTTCCCCCTCTTAGCTCATTTCATCCCTTGGAACGCCCATGTGCAAGCTTGTTATCATGGTTGTCTTCAGTTGTGTCTTCAAGATTGGTCTTTAACTTTGTATGCATTGTGGTTGATGATGCTCCCCTCTTCCTTAAGTTGTTCATATTGTGAGATTCCCAACCCACCAAGAACAAGATTGGGATGGGGTCCTTGATAGGTCTCTAGTCCTATTGAAAGTCAGAGTCTCTAAACAAAAAAATCCAAGGAATACACATTTACCATTGGCAATGGCTTGGGTCTATAGCCCTAGAAGAAATACCTAGTCCTGTCTCACAGCGGAAACGGGACAACATTTAAAAATATAAGATTGTTTCAGCCCTATAACTTCAACAATTTGGGCTAAGGTATTCTCAACCAACGCTTTTATCCCCCTAACACATGTGAGGGCACAATTGTTGGTGAACTCCTGTTCCAATTGGAGAAGTTTACTAAATGTTTTAGTGCACGAGAATGGATAGTTACCTGATTAATCAGGTCCACCCGTCCATGATTGACAACCCAGTCAATCCCCACTTACCACCCCGCACTCACACATGATCCTTTTGTTTTCTAATTACTACCAAATGTGTTTCAATACTTAAAATAATGGATTCCATTTTAACTTTTCATCACACTTATTCATTAAGACAAGTCATTGAAAACAATCTTTTAGAAAAAAAAAACATCTTTAGACTTAAGACAAGGTACGGTCACTTATAATATATCTTGAAAAATTGTGACACATACTCCACTTGTCTCAAGCACACCTATACATGGGTGAACAAACAACACCCTTTCTTATTTATAAACAGGGTGGAGACCCATCAGCCAAAAGTTCAGGGCGCCCATACGCCAATACCAGTTTTCTATACAACCCGGTAACTTAAGTAGTATCCACAAACATACATATGTAGGAGGTACAGACTCCATGTACATGGGGAGAACCGACTCATCCATGACTGACTAGCCATCATTACTCATCACCTGAAGTGAAAATATTCCAAGGAAACAAAGGTGTCTTGAGACAAGGTGTCTTAAGGATGACCAATCATTTCTTTCCTAAATCAACCAGCCTTACCCCAAACATTTCCTTCCTAATTTACAAACAAATGCTCGTAGATTTCTTGGAAGAGATCTTTCAGTCAATTTTTCTTTTCCTAATTCCTTACTTCCTCTTTATGTATGCAATATTAATAGTTAAAGAAACTTGAATTAACTAAAATTAATTATAACGAAGACCCACCTGGGACGGATGTGGCATTTGTTGTAGTATCGGGGCCTTTACACTCATCACTAGGCCAACTAATAGGCCCAAATTCGTTTGTCGTGTGACGCTCTAGTTCTTTTTGGAGCTCCGCTCTCATCATCGGATGTAGGATTTTCCCAAGTCCTTTAGGTGCCATAACTTCTTATCCGAAAGCTAGACTTAACCTTTGTATTTAATCTTAACCCAATTAAGGTTAAATTTGTAGTCTTAATTAATAAATTCTTGACCTAGTAATTTCTTATCTACTTATATAGATATAATAACTTTTTCCAACGCTTCCCTAAGGGTTTTCTAAGCTCCCCTAATTTTCTTATAATTTTCTTTTTTTTTTCCAAATTTCCCCATTGAATTTTTATTGTTGGAATCTACTTATTTTGAGCTTAATATTTATTCTATTTATTTTCTTTTAAAGATTTCATTTCCTCAACTTTATATCATTGATTTATACTTACTGTAATTTTCTTAAAAACCTTTAACAGGAAAATCTATTTATTTTTAATTAATCTTTAGCTAAAAAGAGGAATTTTGGTCAATTATAATTTCTTAACTGACTATGGTATAATTATCACAAGTAGATAATGATATTTGTGACCTTTGGTAATTATCTTTTAATTTTGACTTAATTATCTATTTTTTTCTTTTCTTTTTATTTAGAATTAGTCTAATTTGACTAAGATAAATAGCTATATTGATTTTCTAATCGTAAGATAATTATCATGGATTTTCTATCATGTAAACTAACTGTGATAAATAGCACCTAATTATCTAACATGATTTACTAATTTTTCCTTTAAATTTAGCTAGAATTAGTTTAATTTGACCTAGATAAATAGCTATATTAATTTTTGAACCTTAAGATAATTATCACATATTTTTTATCATGTAAAATAACTCTACAAATAGCACCCAATTATCTAATATGATTTACTAATTTTTTCCTTTTAACCGTAAGACAATCATCATGGCATCTTCATCATGTAAAATAGCTCTAATAAATAGCACCTATCTATCTAATACCCCTTTAATTTTCAATTAGAATTAGTTTAATTTCACTTAGATAAATAGCTATATGAATTTTTTAACCTTAAGACAATTATCATGGCATCTTCATCATGTAAAATAGCTCTAATAAATAGTACCTAGCTATCTAACATGATTTAATAATTTCCCCCTTTAATTTTCAATTAGAATCAGTTTAATTTGACTTAGATAAATAGCCATATTAATCTTCTAACCTTAAGATACTTATCACGGCTTCTTTATCATGTAAACTAACTCCAATAAATTGCACGTAATTATCTAACACGATTTACTAACTTCTCTATTTATTTTTTAGCTAGAATTAGTATAATTTGACTTAGATAAATAGCTATATTAATTTTCTAACCTTAAGATAATTATCATGGCTTCTTTATTATGTAAAATAACTCTAATAAATAGTACTTAATTATCTAACATGATTTACTAATGTTTTTATTTAATTTTTAGCTAAAAATAGATAATTTCAACTTAATTAAATACTTATATTAGTTATCTATCAATGATAACTTACCCCATGCTCCTAACACTATTTAATAACTATGATAATTAACTTAAGAATATTTGAGTTAATTAAGTAAGTGTCCCATCAGTTTTTTTGATTAAAAACACCTAATTCTTCACCAAAATTTAAAAAAAATTATGATATAATTTTCTTAGCTTCTTAATAGTCTAATATAACTTTCATAATTATTTTATACTAATCTAAGTTTAATTAGTTCAATTACCCTTAATTTAAGACCAAAAAGATTAATTTCAGCTCTAATATGGCTTAATAATTAACTAGATTAATATCTCGAATATTAATCTAAGTAATCAAAAAATATTAAGATTTAAGAGAGTAATTTATATTTTAAATAAGTTTAATCTTCTTAATTAAGAAATATAAATGTAAATTAGCATAATTTTGATAATTAAAAAGAGATTAGGCTAATTACCGTGGATAATCAACTAGAGTTTTTGCTCTCTATTGATTTTTTAGTAGAGTTCTCTCTATGTGAGAGAGAAATGACCACGACTCCTAGTCTAAGTCAGAATGAGAGGTCTAGGGCCCTATTTATACCTTTTTATGGGCCTTCTAGACATTCCCTAACTGGAACAGGTAGATGCTTGCAGCTCAAGCAACCCCCAAGCTCAAGAAGGCGCCATCTGCTACTATTCTTGTCCCTGGAAGGTCCTGCAAGCTCCTCCCATAGCTTGCCTGATGTCAATGGGTTATCTACTAACATAATATGGCGGAAGGGCTCCCCTTTACACGTGTCGTAATTTGCGACTTGAAGGCTAAAGTCCAAAAAGAAAAAAAAGACCAGTTGTACGCGACAAAGAGGGAGAGAGGGGGAGAGAGAGAGGCCGCCGAAGGTGGTCGGCCGTACTAGTTAGGGTTACAGAGAATCCAATAAAAGTAAAAGAAGGATCGCAATGGCAAGCCGACAACACCCCAATTCAGATCACAAACGTGTCATTCGGAAGATTGAGACCAAAGACTTACAGCTTTTGAAATATTAGAGCACCCACCCCCATTTGGCTGGTAGTTGGTTCAAACTGGACTCTATCGTTTCTCAAGTGACGGTTGCATCAGTGATAGGATTTGACGCCCATCTACCCTTCTTAAGGCATTTTGCCGATCGTATGAAGGCCAAAGTTTTTTTGAGTCTGTCATTGGAAGGGCTTGTTTAAAAATTATCCTTCTATAGAGAAGGGTGAAAAAATAGAATACATGTCAATGGAAGGGCTAATTTTATATATATATATATATATATATATATATATATATATATATATATATATATGTATATATTAATGCTCATTTACAATATCTATATGTATATTGGTTATACTCATTGACAGAATATAGTATCTTGCCTTGTAAATTATGCGAAATTTTCTCATTGTAAGGGCAAACTGAAAATAGACCCTTCTATAGGGAAGGGTGCATTTTTCTACAACCCATCTTTTGAAAGAATAGGTTGCCCTTCAAATCCTAACACTGGGTTGCATCTTTGTGTTACATGTGATCCCTTCTAAGAGAAAAATCCAATGAGTTGCACTATGTCAAGAAGCATAGTTGAGTGCAATAATAACACGAGTAGTAGGTGATACCCATTTTTGAAAAAGAAAATGACGGCGAATCTTGGCAGATGCAGAAAAAAGCAAGAGTGGAGGTCCTGATTGTAGCGCGCGGGGAGAGAGAGGGAGAGAAAGAGAGAGGAGGAAGGGGAGGAGATGTGAGGTGAGTAAGGGAGCTGGCAGCTCTAGGAAATGGAAACAAACTGTGAGACTGGGGGCACGGATCACAGGCAGGCGTGGGAGAGGCGGAAGCTATGCGTGTTAGCAAGGAATAGGAGGGCTGATCCTGAGAGGAAGCCACAGGGCAGAACGAGCGCACAAGGGCTAGGGGAGGCGTGGTAGATTTGCTATCGTTGCAATGATAAGGGAACCGTGATCAATAGCTTTGTGAGGGTGTGTTGGTGTAGGCTAGCACAAAATTACGACTGATCCGGCTGTGTGTGTGAGTTTGAAACCTTCAAACAACTCTTTTAGTGAGGGAGCTCTCTGGATAAATATAGGGGTGAAAAACACCAAGGCTCACTTAGTGATTGGTTGGAGGAATCTTACTAATGAATGAATATATGTAGAGGATGAGTAGGTGTCCCCAATTTTGGAAGCAACTGATTAATCGGTATCTTGGGAGATCCTTCGGATAAAGTTGAAGTGAAAAAGAGACAGCAGACACGTGGAAAGAGGAGAGAGAGAGAGGAATCTCATTTGGAGCAGGCACGTGGAAAGAGGAAGGGGGAGAGAGAGAGAGAGAGAGAGAGAGAGAGAGAGAGAGAGAGAAATCGGAGGAGACTTGCGACTGCACCTAGGGCATGCGACCTCAGTCGTCTGAGGGCAGAGCGGGAGAGAGAGCGAGAGAGGTCGTCTGGCTGCAGGAGGGTCTGGCGATGGCTCCGGATGTAGCACAGAGGGCAAAGCGAGAGAGACTGCGAGAGAGCTCGTCTGACCTCGTGTGAAGGAGCATGCGGTGTGTGTAGCTGGAGGAGGGTGTGGCGATGGCTGAAGATGTAGCGCAGAGGGCAGAGCGAGAGAGAGATAGAGGAGAGAGAGCGAGGGCCGCATCTCGGTAGATTCCGCTTAATCGACGAGTATGTGACTGCAAACTTTGTTAATTTGTAATAATGAGCTATTGCGTGTGAGTGAGAGTGAGAGAGTGAGTGGGGAGAGAGAGAGCGCCATGGCATAGGCGAGCCGCGGCAAGCCATCAGCTTTTTACACACACACAGAAAGAGAGAGCTATTACATTGCGGCAGCGCTGCTGGACAGAGGAAGGGAGTGCCTGCTCAAGCCCTGTGAGACAAAGGAAGAGAGAGCCTAGCCACACTCCTTCTAGTTCTCTCGCCCACACTTTCGTCTAGGTATTGTTACCCCCCCCCCCTGGCCCCCAATTCTCTCTCTCTCTCTCTCTCTCTCTCTCTCTCTCTCTCTCTCTCTCTCTCTAATGTTACATTACATGGAAATGGTAGCTTTATGGTTTTTTGTTACATCCTTTATTGGAGTGCATGAATGAGTGCTTTGTTTTCTTATACCAGTATAACCGGCGGCTCCGCCACTTCTCTCTCTCTCTCTCTCTCTCTCTCTCTCTCTCTCTCTCTCTCTCTCTCTCTCTCTCTCTCTCTCTCTCTCTCTGTTATAGCTAGAGTTATCGAGGAACGCCAATATGGGGGCTTGGAACGCCGGAACGGCGTTCCGATCGGTCAAAATCTCCTGGAACGCCTCGGAACGGATTGCCGTTCCGACAGACAGGCAGTCACCGGAACGGACCGGTTGGAACGGGCCGAAACGTTCTGGAACGGCCTCAACGGGCAGAAACAGGTAGATTTGAACGTTTAAAAAATTAGCTGTTTGGGAACTTTGGGCAGCAAACGGTCATTTACAGCCCTATATAAATCCCCCCCCTCTTTCCCCATTCTTCACCAAAGCATCAAGGAAGTTTGAAGGCCCTCTCTCCCTTGCTATCAACTCTCAAGCCATAGGGGCCTCGCCTCTAGCTCTCAAGTTTCAACCTCTCTCTCTCTCTCTTGGGCTAACCCTCAAGGCTCAAGGGTCAAGCTCTCTCAAGCTCTCTATCTCAACTTCCCATTGCTCAAGCTCTCACGGAATCAAGCCTCTCTCTCTCTCAAGCCCTCTCTCAAGCTATCTCTCTCTCTCAAACCCTCAAGATCAAGCTCTCTCTCTTTCACGGATAATCCATGGCTTCTTCTTCTCGTACAACCCCCTCCATTCATGCGGGAACACTCAAAAGATGGTCGTGTGGGATGAAGTGACCTCGAAGGGCACCTTGTCGGCAGCGGGAGGTTCTCGTGCATGGGCATGCAAGCTAAACTCTTACACGCAGAAAGGGGGGATGACAAAGTGAGGGCACACTTTCTTCGAGTGCCGGGACATGAGGTGAGATTTTGCACCGACGTAACCATCAAGAAGAGGAAGGAGCTCGAGGAAAAGGATCGGAAATTCAACCATAAAGCCAAGCCCGTACGCAAAGGTATCGACCCAAAGACCCTCATTTTCCCTTCTTTCTCTCTACCCGGTTTAGGTACCGGTGGATCTTCATCGGGTCCGATTCGTCGCCAAAGGACCCTTGCCACCTCTTGGGACCTAAAGAAGAAGGAAGAGGTGGATGCGGCCATGGCCCGATTCTTCTATCACGGCCATATCCCATTTGTCGCGGCGAGGTATGTTTTATTGATTTATCAATCTTCTCTCTCATTTCTTCCGTTATCGTCGTTTCTGCCCTTTTGATACTAACCTCTTCTATGTTTGATCGAAATAGGTCGGAGTATTGGAAAGTCATGGTGCAACGGATAGGAGAGTATGGCACCGGCTATGTGCCGCCATCTTCAGAGGCTCTCCGAACTACTTTGCTCGATCGAGAGAAGGCTATCGTGGAGCAAGCAACCCTCAATTCACCGTCTTTGGGCAAAACATGGCGTTTCCCTCATTGCCGACGGGTGGAGCAATACAAGGAAGAGATTTATTCATGGTCTCGTCGCATACTCGAGTGGAGAGATGTACTTTGCACTCTCATGATGCCACCGAGAGTGGCAAGTCTGCCAATGTCCTCTCTGCATAGTGGACAGCAGCCATAGAAACGATCGGTAAGCAACACGTGGTGGCCTTTGTCACAGATGGGGAGGCATCAAACAGGGCAGCAGCAACTATTATAGAGGGCCACTATCCGCATGTGATAGTGTGCTTTTGCATGGCACACTGCTTGAACAACCTTCTAAAAGACATCGGCAAGCGAGACTGGATTGCTCCAGTCATTGTTGATGCAGTGAAGATTGTTACTTTCATCAACAATCACAACTTGGTTCGGAGTGAGTACCTCAAGAGGTCGGGCGGCAAAGTACTTCTAAAGTATTCAGACACCAGTTTCGCATTCAACTTTCTTCTTGTGCGCAGGTTGTCTGAATGTCAAAATGCGATTCGACAGGTCTTCATCAGTGATGAGTTCACCACCTCCCCCTATGCAAAGACAGCTGCAGGGATTTTGTGCAAGGATAAGGCAAAGGATCTTGAGTTCTGGAAGGAGCTCAAGAGTCTAGACGCACAAGTAAAACCGGTGGTTCATTTGCTTCGAGTTCTCGATGGCATGGATCCTTGCATTGGCAAGATTTATGAGGCAATGGATCGCATGATCGAGCAGCTTGCACAACTTTAGCCGAAAGTAGAGTGATATGAGGAGATCCATGCGCTTTGCAACTCGAGGTGGAATTCATATGCCTCTCCTTTACACGGGGCAGCCTACATGGTGGATCCAAAGTTCCAAGGTGCAGGGCAAGAGACAGATAGAGAAGTCATGAACCAATTTACAGAGATCTTAAACAAGATGGTTCTAGACAGAGATGGGCGACGCATTGTCAGAGATCAGTTGAGACAGTACACAGAGATGCGGGGGTCATTTGGCAGTCCAGATGCTCAGATTGATCACAGGAAGATAGGTTCAGTGCTATGGTGGGAGGACTATGGCTATGATGGCCCTGAGCTTCAGAGATTGGCGATCCGTATTCTCAGCCAATCAGTTAGCACATGATGCTTGGAGCAATTGTGGAGTATCCTTAGCCACATTGCTTCCAAGAAGAGGAATTGTCTTGGAGTGGAGAAGGCTAATGATCTTGTCTTTGTCAACGCAAATTTGAAAATGCTTTGCAAGAGTACAGACAAACAGACAGATTCTTTTACACAGTGAGAGATGGAGCAAGAGGCTTCTCAGGCAGGTGGAGATTCACATCCACCAACACCAAGTACTTCATCCGTGGCTGAGATCGAGCCGGGCCTAGAGCTCGATGATGAGGAATGGGAGGATGTGCATGATTTACAACCGACTACTACGGATTGGGAGGCCTCTCAGGCTAGTGGCTCTTGAGTCTTGAGTCTTGAGGCTCGAGAGTTGCCGCACGGTCCGCTCGAGCGTAGTTTGCAGTTTCAGCCCGAAAAACGCAGATTTCAGCATCTGCGTTTTCAGCGCGTCGTCATCGACATAGAGTCAGAATTCAGCAGGTAAAGATTTACAGATTTCAGCCCTTAGCACTTTCAGATTTCAGTGCGTCTTGTCATCGTCCTCTTCGTCGGCAAATCCAAGCATTGTAGAGATTTGTGAAATCCTAAGTAGATCGCTCTCGCCATAGAGAGTGGGGCCCTTGGAGGAGGGTTTGACAACTTTTCCAGGTGTCGTATTCTCTTCTCTCTCTATCTCTCAGTCTCATGCACCTTCACGCAGTGTCCATTAACTTTGTTTGTGTCCATTGCACTCTCTCATCAAAGAAACGGATTGCTCTCCCTTCCGTAAGTAAAAGGAACCCTTGAGCACAGTTCGGAGCACTCATCTTGAGCAGAGCGCAAACATTCATTCCGCTGCACCTAACATTGGTATCAGAGCTTTGGCAGTGTTCTGTATCATTTAAGGTAAGAATCACAAGAACCACAGATTTTTTTTTGCTTGTTGAGGTCGCACGAACCCAAGTTCACTTGGGCGTGTCAATTCCTAATGGTGTTTTTGAAGAGTGATAGGAAACCCAAGAAAGAAGGGCTTGTCCAACCTCCCCTTGTGCCTCTTTTCACTCATTGAGAGCGGACCGTGCACTTAGTGGCCGACCAATCGACGTGAGGTGGGAAAAAGCAACCTTGGTCTGAGCGCAAGGCCACCAAGGGGTGCGCCCGCCGAAAAGAGAAGAACTCGTGTGAAGAGAAGATCCTTCTCAAACACGGTTTGCAAGCGAAAGAAACCCTCAAGAACCTCAAGAACCTTAAGACCCTCGAGAACCCAAGAACCCAAGTTCCTCGTGAACTTAAGAACCCTGGACCACAAGAACCCACGACTTCAGAATGGTCATCACTCGAAGCCGAATGGATACTTAGCGTGGAGGTGATGAGCATGAGAGGCGAAGAAGAATTTTCCTCACCAGGGGGTTTTTCAGACCCTCCCCCTTCCCCATCCACATCCAAGATTCCATTAACTCCTATGGAGGCTTTGAACCAGATGTTTATGGAAAGGAAGTTCGAACGCGAAGCAAGACAAGCAGAAAGAAAAGCAGAAATGGATCGCAGACATGCAGAACAATGGCAGAAATGGAACGCAGACACGCAGAAAAAAGAGAAGAAAGAAAAGAAGAAATGGGACGCAAACACCAAGAAAGAATGGCAACAGCCGTCAAAGGAAAGAGCGACCAACACATGAACGAGTTCTTGCAACTCTTTTCTCAAGTTCAGGCACAGATGCAAGAGATTCGGGAAAAGGAGACTCTCTCAATCTCTTCTTCTCCCAAGAATGAAACACAGGATTTACATGATTGTGAAAAGCATGATGATTTGAATCACAATGATAAGCATGATGATTTGAATGATAATGATGAGCATAATGATTTGGATGTTAATGACAAGCATGATGATCAAGATGTGATTTCTCACAAGCATGATGATTTGCATGAAGATGATGTGATTGTTCACAAGGATGATGTGTTAGTTGATACTTTCTCTAGTGCAGCTAACCTCATTGCAGATACAATCATTCACGAAGAACCAATCTTGGCTTTTGAGTCGAGGTCTTCAGAACCCCCAAAAGAAGATTCGATAGATCCGGAAGAACCGATCTTGGCTCTCAAGCCTAGGTCCAAAGAACCCTCACAGGAATTATTACGTGTTCAAGTGATTAGTCACCACGCATTGTTCGAGTGTTTCATTCGTGATCGTTTCCCGTATTTTAGTCAGTGTCTTTATGTGATCCCTTTTCCTAGGCATGACATATTGTACGTTGAGCATGTTTCACTCATGAATGAGCACGGATGTATGCGGATTATTCATGAAAAGCTGAAATGTTTGCACCCAAGGAACTCACATTCTATGTCTCTTCCTTGGCATGACAGTTTTAGAAAGAGATTGAGCATCAAGCATGGGCATGTCCATTGTGATTTGCCACAGTTGATTGATTTAGATCAAAAAGACAAGTTTGGATTCCATGATTTGCATGTGTTTGATGAACGGGTTGGCACTCCGAGTATTTGTTCATCTCCATTGCATGCACAGTTTTTTCGAAGGAACAGAATTTTTCCAGTCACTTTACATGGAATAGGTATGTTCATGGTTTTGTGTTGGAAGTGATTTCAGGAAATTTCAGCCATGGAGATTCTTGAAGAAGGTGGACCTACGTCCATAACAAAGTTGAAGCATTGAAGGAGCTACCAATGACTTTGTGTCGCTTTTGGTGTGGCCCAAAGAAGCAAGCGTTGCAAACCTTTATGAAGTTCAAGTACCGCACGACCCACACATCAAAGTGGGCCGACGAAGAGTCCCTTCCAGGATTCCGGATGCTATTGGCGATCTCTCTCGACGCCATCCAGCTCGGTACCAATACCTCACTTTGAAAAGGAGGGGATGTCACGTGACACATCCAACCCTATGTGTCCGTGGACAATGACCAGGGTTCAGTCAGTCTAGATAGGAAGTGATCTAACACTTTTGTGAGTCTGTTCGCAGACCGTGCATGACCAGACACTTAGATTAGATGCATATCCTCTGGTTTAACATAACATGATCATCAGATTACAATCAGAACCCATTAGTAGCATTTTACAGTGCATAGACCTATTTTTCCTATTTTTGACATTTTTCACTTATTATTTTTAAGTGACTTTTGTTGGGAAGTAGGTATGGCAATTTTGCTAAGATAATATATAAGCAAACCAAAGCTAGCACTTTCTCGCAGAAGAGCCAGCAAGAGCACCTTGCTCAACAGGCAACTTCTCAACAAGACCAACCCCCGCGACAACTCTTGGTGTTTTTTTTCACCAGAAGGCCTAGCGTTTTTGCACCAGATCAGCCAGCGTTTTTGCACTTTCAGATTCCCAACGACAGTAGACAGCAGATCAGCCCTAGCGTTAGCAGATGTCCCCAAATAGCAGATCAGCCCTAGCGTTAGCAGTTCCATCAGCAAGGACAGATTTCATCCCCTAGCATTTTGGTTTGCAGATCAACCGCAACGTTTTTGAATACCTTTGCGACAAGGACATCAAGAACACCAGCGTTTTCAGTTTTCAGCATGTCAGTACCCGCACAACCACCCCCAAACCTCGCAGATCTCACCTTCTTGCAGCAGATTCTCACCGCATGGTCCGATCGAGCATAGTTTGCAGTTTCAGCCCGGAAAACGCAGATTTCAGCATCTGCGTTTTCATCGCACCGTCGTCATCGCATCGTCGTCATCGACATAGAGTCAGAATTTAGCAAATAAAGATTTACAGATTTCAGTCCTTAGCACTTTCAAATTTCAGCCCGTCTTGTCATCGTCCTCATCGTCGTCGACATCGTCGGCAAGTCCAAGCATTGTAGAGATTTGTGCAATCATAAGTAGATAGCTCTCGCCGTAGAGAGTGGGGCCCTTGGAGGAGGGTTTGACAACTTTTCCCAGTGTCGTATTCTCTTCTCTCTCTATCTGTCAGTCTCATGCACCTTCACGCACAGTGTCCATTCACTTTGTTTGTGTCCATTGCTCTTTCTCACTAAAGGAACGGAAGGCTCTCCCTTCCGTAAGTAAAAAGAACCCTTGAGCACAGTTCGGAGCACTCATCTTGAGCAAAGCGCAAACATTCATTCCGCTGCACCTAACAGTCTTGAGGTCATAACGAAGTGGGTAAGTGTTGATTCCTTCCCTTCTTGTCTAGCTAGAGTGACTCGTGCTTTGCCTTTGTTAGTCATGATGTTGTTTCTATTGTTGCTCAGCCTTGGTGAATCTTTGTGATCTTAGAACCAAAATCTTAATGAGGGAGAACATGTTCTCTTTCAATATGCACATGGACTTGCAATAAAACATAATTGGAGAAATGATTAGATTTACTTTAATGGTTTTCGTTCGAGTTAAGACCAATTGATATTGTGCTAATTCTTTCTATCTTTTGTGGTGCGTATGCCCTAACAACTACCTCATTTTTGTGCTAATTTTTTCGATTTATTGCTTCTTTTAGTGCTAGGCTTCATTATAGCTCAATCTGCCCTTGATCTCCGGAGTCATGACAGAAACTCAGTACGCTGAACTTTGTGTTGATGTATGCTCATGTGTGTGTGCTTGTGGTGCGTGTTGTGTTTGGGAGCATATGTTAGTACCTAGTGCTACACCCACTATTGGGCACTGACGACGTTAATGGGGATGTCGTGGTATTTAGTCAATACTATGTATGATGGAGTTGATTGTTATATTGTCTTGTGGGTGACTACCATGGGTCTATACCTTGCACTTTCCTTTTAAGGGTGAATCTGGGCTTATCCTGGATTCATCTAAGTATATTACTTTAATGGATGCATTAGGTGCTTGACAAAGATGCTACAAACGCTTTACCTTTGGTTTGAGTGGTGAGGCCTTTGTCCGTGAGAACCTTCTTCTCCTCCTACTGGAGGAAGTTGATAACATCTTCGAGTGGTGGGCTTTGGTCCTCCTTCTTTGAATATTTGCTTCAAGAGAGTTGCTACGCGATCATTGGGGTCAACCTCTGCATGGACACAAACAAGTCGTGTCGTTGGTGATTTAAGCTTGTTGATGAGCAAACGTAGAGACTCACCCTCCTCTTGACATAAATGCGTTTTAAGTGAGATCTTGGAGTTTTTGGCTTCAACTTCAAAGAGCTTATGTAACATGGTCCATACTTGATGTTGATATCAATGCAGGAATTGTCAAGTGCAATGATGATGATGCCTAGGGCTTGCTCATTGTGTGTTTGGAATCTATCTAGAGATGCTCTAATGGCATTTGTTTCTCCTTGTGGTAGAGGCTCTCCAAATGTATAGAAGCCATGTCCTTAAGAAATTATTTTCCTTGGAAATTATTTTGCCCATGATGTGAGCTAGTGGAAGCAAGACGATCTTACCACAAGGGACTCCTGTGGTGACAATGTCTAAATACCAAATACAAATGAGAAGTGTGCAAGTTTAATTATAGCGTACATAACAAGTGAGACAACCTTGGTTGCACAAATGCATCACTTTTCACTCTCTGTGCCTACGTCCTCGAGGCCCTTAAATAATTGATTAACCTATCAACAATCCTCATTGATCCCAATCACAATCAGTAGATTTTCTTATGTTTTTCAAGAAGATCAAAGCTTAAGTAAAAGCAAACCCTAATTTGTAAAGAAAGGTAGAGAGAATGCCTTAACTCTTTTGTCTTTTTTTTGAAGCCTTTTGTCATCGTTTACTCTTGTAAACTCTCTTTGAAAATTTGTCCCAAAATAAAAAAATTACCCATTGCATATGAGTTTATACGTTTATGCACCTCAAAAAGATATGTGGTTTGTTGTACATGACGCACCTTACGCACACAAACCCCATGTGAAGCCCCACTTAGAGAAATAAATGCTCTTTTAATTAAGAGCTTTTGTGTGCAACTTGTAGCAAATTTGTGCACGTACGCGCACACGGTGTGTGTGTATGTGTGTGTGTGAGTGATATGAATTTGCATGGTGGTGGAGAAGCTCTCGATGTAGTAGTGGAAGCCAAAAACGCAATGGATGTGACCACATATGGTCACACATCCACTTAGATGTAAGGTCTAATGCATTCCTAGCGTGTCCCCAAACGTGAAAAGGCTTGCTTGATGTTTTAAGCAGGTGGATTTTGTAATGAAACGTTTGAACAAACTCCAATAAGACGGTGTAGAAAAAGAGGAGCTATAATGGCATTCACTTTCTTGTGAGCATTAACCGCCCTTCGTACATGTTAATAACAATCAACAAGCCACGTCTTTCTTCACACATGAGCGAGATCATCAGTTCTTTTCTGTCACGGTCATGCTCCATCACGTGGCATTTATGCACACCAAAGTGGTTCCTTTCACATTCATCATACAAGCTACCTTGATGTTTACATAGCCTACACATTGCTCATCCACTTTTGTACTTCATCTCAGAGATAGGCAACTGAGCTTCTTCAGATGTCTCTTATGTACACAGAACATAGTCCCTTTTCTTGTGTGTGTGTGTGTGTGTGTGTGTGTGTGTGTGTGTGTGTGTGTGTGTGTGAGAGAGAGAGAGAGAGAGAGATAGTTTGGTCACAAAGAGGTGCATCTTGGTACATTCCCTTGGCCTTTAAGACAATGTGTCACGTGCACATCTAACCCTATGTGTACGTGGACAAGCTACTTCACGACATGGGTTCAGTTCAGTTAGCTTAGGAAGTGATCTGGCACTTTTGTGAGCCTGTTCGTAGACCGGGCATGTCCAGGCACTTAGATTAGATGCATATCCTCTGGTTGCACACAACATGACCATCAGATTTCCATCAGAACTCATCAGAGCATTTTTACAGTGCATAGACCTATTTTCCCTATTTTCGACATTTTTCACTTAGTATTTTTAAGTGACTTTTGTTGGGAACTAGGTAGGGCAATTTTGCTAAGTTTTTATACATAGAAACCTAGCACTAGCACTTTTTGACAGAAGAGGCAGCAGGAGCACTTGCTCAACAGGCAACCCCCACAGCAACCTAGCGTTTTTGGAGCAGGAAGACTTGGCGTTTTTCTTCAACAACAACCTAGCGTTTTCAGCAAGACAGACCAACATTGGCGTTTTAGCATTGGCAATAGCTTGGCGAGAGCAAGAAGTAGTAGATCCCCTAGCGTTAGCAGATTTCCCTCGCAAAACAATAATCAGCCTAGCGTTTTTGAATCAGCCTGACCCTCAGCATTTTTGTAGATCTTCGCGACAGATTCAGCCCTAGACTCAACGTTTTCAGTTTTCAGCTGTCAGTTTCCGCAGTGGACCCCCAAACCTCACAGATCTCACCTTCCCGCAGCAGATCCTCGCCACACGGTCAGATCCATTGAAGTTTGCAGTTTCAGCCCGGAAAACACAGATTTCACCTCTGTGTTTTCAGCGGGTCGTTGTCACATCGTCGTCATCGACATAGAGTCAGAATTCGGCAGATAAAGATTTGCAGATTTCAGTCATTAGCGTTTTCAGATTTTAGCCTGTCTCGTCGTCGTCGACATCGTCGGCAAGTCCAAAGCATTGTAGAGATTTGTGCAACTAATAGTAGACCGCTCTCACCATAGAGAGTGGGGTCTTCGAAGGAGGGGTTTGACAACATTCTTATGTCGTATTCTTCTCTCTCTATCTCTCAGTCTCATGCACCTTCATTCACAGTGTTCATCCACTTTGTTTGTGTCCATTGCACTCTCTCACTAAAGGAACAAAAGGCTCTTCCTTCCGTAAGTAAAAGGAACCCTTGAGCACAGTTCGGAGCACTCGTCTTGAGCAAAGTTCAACATTCACTTCCGCTGCACCTTACATTGGTATCAGAGCTTTGGCAGTGTTCTTTATCACTCAAGGAAAGAACCACAAGAACCACATGATTTTTTTTGTTTGTTGCGGTCGCACGTAACCCAAGTCCTCTTCGGCCTGTCGATTCCTAATCGTGTTTTTGAAGAGTGACAGGAAACCCAAGAAAGAAGGGCTTGTCAAGCCTCCCCTTGCTCTCTTCTCACTCATTGTGAGCGGACCGTGCACTTAATGGGGCTGGCCAATCAACGTGAGGTGAGAAAAAGCTACCTTGGTGTGAGCGCAAGGCCGCCAAGGGGTGCGCCCCGCAGGGAAGAGGATAGCTCGGGTAAGAGAAGATCCTTCTCGAACAGAGATTGCAAGCTAAAGAAGAACCTCAAGAACCCAAGAACCAAGAACCCCAAGAACCCAAGTTCCTCGTGAACTTAAGAACCCAAGACCACAAGAACCCACGACTTCAATGGATGGTCATCACCCGAAGAGGAATGGATACTCCGCATGAAGGTGGTGAGCATGGGAGTGGCAAAGAAGATTTTTACCCACCATGAGGTTTTTCCGACCCTCCCCCTTTCCCATCTACACCAAGGATTGCACTAACTCCTATGGAGGCTTTGGACGATGATGATGGACAGGAAGTTAGAAAGCGACAAAATAATGGCAGCCATAGAGCGTAAGTACCAAGACAGGATGGCAGCCATAGCGCGTGAGCATGAAGAAAGAAAAGCAAATTTTGATCGCGAGAACAAAGAAAGACAAGCAGCATTTGATTGTAGAACAAAGCAAGACAAGAGAAGGGCGACCAACACATGAAAGAGTTGTGGCGACTTTTTTCTATTGTGCAGGCGTAGTTTGCACAGATTGAGCAAAAGGAGACTCTCTCAGTCTCTTCTTCTCCAAAGCATGACACACATTATTTGCATGATTATGATAAGCATGATGATTTGAATGATAATGACAAGCATGATGAATTGCATGATAATGACAAGCATGATGATTTGCATGAAGATGATGTGATTGTTCACAAGTGTAAGGTGCAGCGGAATGAATGTTTGAACTTTGCTCAAGATGAGTGCTCCAAATTGTGCTCAAGGGTTCCTTTTACTTACGGAAGGGAGAGCCTTCCGTTCCTTTAGTGAGAGAGTGCAATGGACACAAACAAAGTGGATGAACACTGTAAATGAAGGTGCATGAGACTGAGAGATAGAGAGAGAAGAGAATACGACACCAGAGACGTTGTAAAACCCTCCTCCAAAGGCCCCACTCTCTATGGCGAGAGCGGTCTACTTATGATTGCACAAATCTCTACAATGCTTGGACTTGCCGACGATGTCGACGACGATGAGGACGACGATGAGACGGGCTAAAATCTGAAAACGCTAATGGCTGAAATCTGCAAATCTTTATCTGCTGAATTGTGACTCTATGTCAGTGACGACGGTACGACGACGACGCGCTGAAAACGCAGATTTCAGATCTGCGTTTTCCGGGCTGAAACTACAAACTTCACTGGATCTGACCATGCGGCGAGGAACTATTGCGGGAAGGTGAGATCTGCGAGGTTCGGGGGTTCTTAGGCGAGTGCTAAGTGCTGAAAACTGAAAACGCTGGTCTATGGGCTGATTTAGTCGCGAAGATCTGCAAAAATGCCGAGGTGTCTGGCAGATGCAAAAACGCTAGGGCTGAAAATCTTCTATCTGCTGCTGCCGATGGCCTTGCAATGCAAAACGCTGGCTGATCTGCTGTCGACTTGTTGCCAGGCTGATGTAGAAACAAAACATTGGCTGATCTCTTGTGGTCTTGTCCAAAAACGCTAGCCAAGCTGCTGTGTAGCAAAAACGCTAGAAGTCCTTGAGGTCCTGTTGAGAAGGTGCCTATTGAGCGTGTGCTCCTGCTGCCTCTTCTGCTAGAAAGTGCTAACTTTGGTTTTCTTATATATTATCTTACCCAATTTTCCCTACCTACTTTCCAACAAAAGTCACTTAAATTAATAAGTAAAAAATGTCAAAAATAGGGAAAATTCAAAATAGGCTAAATGCACTAGAAAATTTCCCTGATGGATTCTGATGGATTCTGATGGGAATGCTAATGATCATGCTGTGTGCAACCGGAGGATATGCATCTAATCTAAGTGACTGGTCATGCACGGTCTGCGAACAGACTCACAAAAGTGTCAGATCACTTCCTACTTCCTATTCTCGACTGACTGAACCCTGGTCGTGTGTAGCTTGTCCACGAACACATAGGGTTGGATGTGTCACGTGACATCCCCTCCTTTTCAAAGTGAGGTACTGGTACCGAACTGTATGGCGTCGAGGGAGATCGCCAATAGCATCCGGAATCCTGGAAGGGACTCTTCGCCGGCCCACTCTGTTGTGTGGGTCGTGCGGTACTTGAACTTCATAAATGTCTGCAAAGCTTGCTTCTTTGGGCTGCGCCGAAAGCGACACAAAATCATCTATGGCTTCTTCCACGCTTCTACTTCGTCCAGAGTCATGCTTCTTTCTTCTTCAAGAATCTCCATGCTGAAAATTCTTAAAACCACTTCCAACACAAAAACATAAAGATACTTATTCCATGTAAAGTGACTGGAAAAAATCTTGTCTTCCTCAAAGACTGTGCATGCAATGTAGATGAACAAATAGACGGAGTGCCAAACCGTTCACCACACACACGCAAAAAATGAGATCGAATCTTTCTCTTCTGATCTAAATCAATCAACGCTGGCAATTCACAATGGAAATGCCCATTCTTGGTGCTTATACTTTCATGTGCTCTTTCTGCAACTATGTCGTGCCAAGGACGAGACATGGAATGTGACTTCCTTGAATGCATACTTTTCAGCTTTTCATGAACAATCCGCATACATTCGTGCTCATTCATGAGTGAAACGTGCTCAACGTACAATATGTCATGTCTAGGAAAAGGGATCACATAACGACGCTGACAAAAGTACAGGAAACGATCACGAATGAAACACTCGTACAATGCATACGTACTAATCATACGAACACATAATACTTCCTGTAAAGGTTCTTGAGACCTAGGCTTGAGAGCCAAGATCGGTTCTTCCTGAGTGGTCGAATCTTCCTGTGTGGGTTCTTTGGACCTCGACTCGAGAGCCAAGATCAATTCTTCGTGATTGATTGAATCTGCAATCAGGTTAGCTTCACTACAGAAAGTATCAACTAACACATCATCCTTGTGAACAATCACATATCTTCATGCAAATCATCATGCTTGTGAGAAATCACATCTTGATCATGCAAATCATCATGCTCATCATTATCATCCAAATCATCATGCAAATCCTGTGTATCATGCTGTGGAAAAGACGAGATTGAGAGAGTCTCCTTCTCCTAATCCCTTGCATCTGTGCCTGCACTTGAGAAAAGAGTCATAAGAACTCTTTCATGTGTTGGTCGCTCTCCTCTTTTCTTGCTTTGTTCTCGCGAACAAATTTGGCTTCTTCTAACTCCATGTCCATCACCATCTTGTCAAAAAGCTCCATAGGAGTTAGTGCAATCCTGGGTGTAGACAGGAAAGGGGGAGGGTCGGAAAAACCTCCTGGTGAAGAAAATTCTTCTTCGCCTCTCTCATGCTCATCACCTCTAAGCGAAGTATCCATTCCGTTTCGAGTGATGACCATCCACTGAAGTCGTGGGTTCTTGTGGTCTTGGGCTCGTAAGTTCACAAGGAACTTGGGTTCTTGTGGGTCTTGGGCTCTTGGGTTCTTGGGGGTCTTGAGTTCTTGAGGTTCTTGAGGGTCTTCTTTTGCTTGCAATCTGTGTTTGAGAAGAATCTTCTCTTCACCCGAGTTCTGCTCTTTTCCGCGGGCGCACTCCTTGGCGGCCTTGCGCTCACAACAAGGTTGCTTTTTCCCACCGCACGTCGATTGGCCGGCCGCTAAGTGCACGGTCCGCTCTCAATGAGTGAAAAGAGGCACAAGGGGAGGCTGGACAAGCCCTTCTTTCTTGGGATTCTTGCCACTCTTCCAAAACACGATTAGGAATCGACACGCCCAAGCGAACTTGGGTTTGTGCGACCGCAACAAGCAAAAAAAAATCTTGTTATTCTTGTGGTTCTTTCCTTGAGTGATACAGAACACTGCCAAAGCTTTGATACCAATGTTAGGTGCAGCGGAATGAATGTTTGAACTTTGCTCAAGATGAGTGCTCCAAACTGTGCTCAAGGGTTCCTTTTACTTACGGAAGGGAGAGCCTTCCGTTCCTTTAGTGAGAGAGTGCAATGGACACAAACAAAGTGAACGGACACTGTGAATGAAAGTGCATGAGACTGAGAGATAGAGAGAGAAGAGAATGTGACACCTGAGACGTTGTAAAACCCTCCTCCGAAGGCCCCACTCTCTATGGCGAGAGCGGTCTACTTATGATTGCACAAATCTCTACAATGCTTGGACTTGCCGACAATGTCGACGACGATGAGGACGATGACGAGACGGGCTGAAATCTGAAAACGCTAATGGCTGAAATCTACAAAATCTTTATCTGTTGAATTCTGACTCTATGTCGGTGACGATGTCGATGACGACAATACGACAACGACGCGCTGAACACGCAGATGCTGAAATCTGCGTTTTCCGGGCTGAAACTGCAAACTTCGCTGGATTTGACCGTGCGGCGAGGAACTGTTGCGGGAAGGTGAGATCTGCGAGGTTCGGCAGTTCTTTTGCGAGTGCTAAGTGCTGAAAACTGAAAACGCTGGTCTATGGGCTGATTTAGTCGCGAAGATCTGCAAAAATGCCGAGGTGTCTGGCAGATGCAAAAACGCTAGGGCTGAAAATCTTCTATCTGCTGCTGCCGGTGGCCTTGCAATGCAAAACGCTGGCTGATCTGCTGTCGACTTGTTGCCAGGCTGATGTAGAAACAAAACGTTGGCTGATCTGTTGTGGTCTTGTCCAAAAACACTAGCCAAGCTGCTGTGTAGCAAAAACGCTAGAAGTCCTTGAGGTCCTGCTGAGAAGGTGCCTGTTGAGCGTGTGCTCCTGCTGCCTCTTCTGCTAGAAAGTGCTAACTTTGGTTTTCTTATATATTATCTTACCCAATTTGCCCTACCTACTTTCCAACAAAAGTCACTTAAATTAATAAGTAAAAAATGTCAAAAATAGGGAAAATAGGCTAAATACACTGGAAAATTCCCTTGATGGATTCTGATGGGAATGTTGATGATCATGCTGTGTGCAACCGGAGGATATGCATCTAATCTAAGTGACTGGTCATGCACGGGAGGAGAGGCATTCGTGCCTGGCGTTGGAGCCCTATAAGGAGGCCGGCTATGAACAAACTCGTGGATACTTGCTGCTGCAGCTCAATAGGAGCACTATAGTGAATAGGAAGGAGGAGAGAATGCTGACTCTCGCGAGAGTAGGTGGACTCAAACTGGCTGATAGTTATATGCGCGGTCACAGCATTTGCACGTTGTGCTCCCAATTAGAGGGTCGTTCGCTTTCGCATTTGCTAATGAATTGTTCGGCGGTTGATGATTCTAGGGGGAGATGGCTAAACCGATTCAACTCCACCATCAACACTCTAGACCCTTCGTTGGACCCTGAAGAAAGGACCGTTATCCTCCTTGGTGGGGAGGCTCGCGGGAAGCGGATGCCCTTTTGGGTACGCCGTGATCCGCACTCGAGGGACGGAACCGTAGAGCACGTGCCTGTGGCGAAGTTCCTCGGTGAAGTTGTACCCCAGTACTTGGGTGTTATGCATAGGCGGATCTGGAGATAATGCTCCCCTTCCTATGCTATATTTTGAATCCAATCCCTTTCGGGGGAAATGACGTAATTCTCCCCAAGCGAAGCCAGATGAGCTATAAGAGCCGGGGGGGTCAACTTCACCTAAAAGGGGTTGGGAGCATAGTTACCTGGAACGGGAAATCGGAACGGGGAACGAGGAACGGCAACATGCATGAAATACCATTCCCTGTTTTGGATACTCACGTTTGAAACACGGAACAGGGATTCGGAACGGGAAATTGGGATGGGAACGGGGAACGGGGACCTGAAAATGGCCATTCCTTGTTACTATGGTTGGGAGGTGCAAAAGGGAGACACCACCAGCCTCAGCGGACGCCACCTGTGAGCTGACGCCCTTCCAAGCGGGTATGGTATTTCCTAGGGGAAAACCGTCAGGTTTCAAAGGCAGTTTAGTGAGGTGAACGATAAGTTTCCTGGAGGAGACAACTTTAAAGGGAAGACCGAAGCAAGTCCCGCAGTACCTGGGCCTCTGAACAGAGGTACTTGGTCGCTGTCACGCCCACCGAAATGGGTCTCTCAAGGGAACAATCATCGCCCTAAGAGAGTAGATAATTCTGGCCTCCCAAGTCTAGAGGAAACTAGTGACAAAAGCGTCTGCCTTTGGTTTCTGGGTGCATAGTCCTGGTCGTTCTTCTTGTTCACTTTTATGGTGTATGAGGAGAGCGGCCGAGCGTGCCCTACCCGACTCCGAAAACAAAACAAAACAAAACTGGTCATGCACGGTTTGCGAACAGACTCACAAAAGTGCCAGATCACTTCCTATTCTCGACTGACTGGACTCCTTGTCGTGATGTAGCTTGTCCACGGACACATAGGGTTGGATGTGTCACGTGACAACAAGGATGATGTGTTAGTTGATACTTTCTCTAGTGAAGCTAACCTCATTGCAGAGACGATGAATCAGGAAGAACCGATCTTGGCTCTTGAGCCTAGGTCCAAAGAACCCCCTCAGGAAGAACCGATCTTGGCTCTCGAGCCTAGGTCCACAGGTGACAGAACCCCCACAGGAAGTATTATGTGTACGAATGATTCGTCAGTACGCATTGTTCGAGTGTCTTAATCGTGATGCTTTCCTGTATTTTAGTCACTGTCTTTATGTGATCCCTTTTCATAGGCATGGCATATTGTACGATGACCACGATTCACTCATGAATGAGCACGGATGTATGCGGATGATTCATGAAAAGATGAAATGTTTGCATTCAAGGAATTCACATTCCATGTTCTTCCTTGGCATGATACAGTATCCGAAAGAGCACGAGAAGGATTGAGCATCAAGCATGGGCATGTCCATTATGATTTGCCACAGTTGATTGATTTAGATCAGAAACACAAAATTCGATCTCATTGTTTGCGTGTGTGTGGTGAACGGATTGACACTCCGTCTATTTGTTCATCTACATTGCATGCACAGTCTTTAGAGAAGACGAGATTTTTTCCACTCACTTTACATGGAATGGGTATGTTCATGGTTTTGTGTTGGAAGTGGTTTCAGGAATTTTCAGCCTCGGAGATTCTTGAATAAGGTAGACGCATGACTATAGACGAAGTTGAATCATTGAAGGAGTCACACAAGACTTTGTGTTGCTTTCAACGCGGCCCAAAGAAGCAAGCGTTGCAGACCTTTATGAAGTTCAAGTATCGCACGACACACGCATCGGAGTGGGCCGACGAAGAGTCCTTTCCAGGATTTCCAGACACTGTTGGCGATCTCCCTCGACGCCATACAGTTCGGTACCAATACCTCACTTTGAAAAGGAGGGGATGTCACGTGCACAGCTAACCCTATGTGTACGTGGACAAGCTACTTTAGGACATGAGTTCAGTTCAATTAGCTTAGAAAGTGATTTGGCACTTTTTTTAGTATGTTTGCACACCGTGCATGTCTAGGCACTTAGATTAGAGGCATATCCTCTAATTGCACACAACATGACCATCAGATTTCCATCAGAACCCATCAGGAGCATTTTTACAGTGCATAGACCTATTTTTCCTATTTTTGACATTTTTCACTTATTATTTTTAAGTGACTTTTTTTGGGAATTAGGTAGGGAAATTTTGCTAAGTTTTTATATATAGAAACCTAGCGCTAGCACTTTTTGGCAGAAGAGGCAGCAGGAGAACTTGCTCAATAGGCACCTTAGCAGAACCTCCCACAACAACCTAACGTTTTTGGAGCAGGAAGACTTTGCGTTTTTCTTCAACAACAACCTAGCGTTTTCAGCAAGACAAACCAGCCTTAGCGTTTTTGCATTGGCAACAGCCTGGCAACAGCAAGAAGTAGCAGATCCCCTAGCGTTAGCAGATTTCCCTCACAGAACAACAATCAGCCTAGCGTTTTTGCATCAGCTTGATCCTCAACGGTTTTGCAGATCTTCGCGACAGATTCAGCCCTAGACTCAGCGTTTTTAGTTTTCAGCAATCAGTTTTCGCAATGGACTCCCAAACCTCGCAGATCTCACCTTCCCGCCGCCGATCCTCGCCGCACGGTGTCGTGCAGCTCCGTTACCATGACGGAAAAAAGAGCAAAGAAATGCAAGCTAAGCTTCTTTGAAGCCTACACATTTATTGAGCAGTGATCAGGGCTTGCTAGCAGGCCAAGTTTAATGATTAATGTATGCCATATGCGGCTTTAAAGGGCCAACAGATGCCTTAATGATGCTAAAAAGGAGTATGCTTGAAGTGAGCACAGATGGGAGATTATGATCTAGAACTGCAATGCTTGAAGTGCTCTACCGGCCTGTCTTTACGACTCGTCATTTGGAGCTACGGTGAGGAAGTTAGAGCAGGTTGAAGTTTGAGTCAATTGCAGATCCGTACCGGATTGGGCAACTACAGCTGAGGGGACAAAAATGAAGTGAATGCATGGGCGTGAAGTGCTCACTTTGTGGAGCGTGTCGATCTTTTCAGATCAGTGATTGGAGTTACGACTGCCGAGATATTGGCCGTTAAAGAGTCACCGAGACCGGTTCCGTACCAGTCTGGTCCGCTCGGTCGTTGTTCCATCTAGGAATTTTACAGCATCAGCAAGGTTTGTATGCATTCTATGCAACTTGAGAAGTCTATAGGAATTTACGGCTCGTCAGACAAAGTCCAGATTGATGAGATAATATGGCTTGAGGCCGGTGTCAGTTGTCAGCACTGCTGCGCTGGATAATTTGGCATCATCTGAGAAGCTGATACAAGCAATAAACAATCGAGTGCGAAGGAATGCCTTCCGGCAAATGCAATCACATATACGTGCATCTTAAAAGCATGTGGCATTATTTGAGATGTTGATATGGGCAATAAAATTCGCGATGATATTGTCAGTCGAGGCTACTAAAAATCAAATACGTGCGAAGCAATACCTTGGTCTGTGTGCATACCCAACGTGGTGCCATTGAATGTGGTGGGCCGATATGTATACCAAATGTGGTGCCCTTACAAGTGGCTAGGCCACCCAATAGAATCGATAGCCGACCGCCCAAGGCAAGTGAAGATGGACGCCCAAGATAGCACAGTAAACTTAAATGAAATTTGCAGAATCTTGAATGTAGATGAAGCAGATAAAGCGACATGAGGAAATTTTCATCACCATCATCAGCTAAAGTTTGATTAATCATCGTCTTCAGGCCCGATGTCATTAACGGCCCGGTTAATCCTGTAAACCGGGAGCTTAAACTCCTAGTTAGTAGATGATCCAAGTGACGGTGCTGTTAACAGCTCGCCTTGGCTAAGGATTAAGTTGTAATCAAAGCATTATTCATTTAATTGATGATTATGGTCTTTGCCAGATCTTTCAGTGTCTGCTATTCTGTCTCTTCCACACCTCTCACAACTAGAGGCCCAACGCCTGCCTGACTCACGTTTCGAACACATATCCCCCGACAACAGTGAGATCCATCGAAGTTTGCAGTTTCAGCTCAGAAAACGCAAATTTCAGCATCTGCATTTTCAGCACGTCGTCGTCGCATCGTCGCCATCGACATCGTCAACGATAGAGAGTCAGAATTCAGCAGATAAAGATTTGCAGATTTCAGACATTAGAGTTTTCACATTTCAGCCCGTCTCGTCATCGTCATGATCATCGGCGACATCGTCGCCAAGTCCAAAGCATTGTAGAGATTTGAGCAATCAATAGTAGACCGCTCTCGTCATAGCGAATGGGGCCTTCGGAGGAGGGTTTGACAACATTTTGGTGTCGTATTCTTCTCTCTCTATCTCTCAGTCTCATGCACCTTCATTCACAGTGTTTATCCACTTTGTTTGTGTCCATTGCACTCTCTCACTAAAGGAACGGAAGGCTCTCCCTTCCGTAAGTAAAACAAACCCTTCAGCACAGTTTCGAGCACTCATCTTGAGCAAAGTTCAAGATTCACTTCCGCTGCACCTTACACAATGTGACATAAAACGTGTTTTGGACCTCCGAAACGACGAAACGGTTGAAACTCTTCGGCGAAACAAACAAAACGAGTTGGTTTTTTTCGTTAAAACCTTCTTTTGACCAGCTGACCTTCAACCACCCGTTTGGGGATTTTTTGAGCCATGTACAAAGGCCGTCTCAAAAAGTCGATAGATTTTTTGACCCTCACGCACATCTAGATTGTGTATATTCAATGTCTTGACATGTGAATTTGTATGTATATTCAATGTATATTCGATGTATAATTATAAATACATACATGTAAAACGACACCTGTGTTTATAATTTGTATGTATATTCAATGTATAATTATAAATACATACATGTAAAACGACACCTGTGTTTCGTTTTCTTTGATCTTCGAAACGAAACGTTTAAGAAACCTCGAAACGCATGAAACCCTGAAACGTTTCATGTCACATTGCTTTAAGGTGGACATCGAGTGTGTCCCTCTAGCCTCTCTTACAGTTTGGTTGTGCCATAGATCCGCATTCTTTTTTGGGGCACATCATCAGGAAATGTTAGAGTGGACGCGGAGGATTTTGGAGACACGGCCTAGGGGTTTCAGAGTCCCTTGGCTTTTGTGAGCTGCTACAGGAGGTTCGTTTTATATCAATCAAATACGTAGGGCAGGGGAGGGGCCACTTGGAACATCCGGCCATTCTTGAACATTCCCTCTAGTGCAGCTGTCCGGAATGCTAGAGCGTGGCGCTTTAGGGCCAAAAAATTGCCTTTCCTATACCACTGTCGCTTTATCCTAAATCTTTTCAACTCAAAAAATGGCCACCACAAAGTTTAGCAAGAAGGATTAGAGACCAGATGAAGATTGGGAAATTTAAATTTTTTAGTTGAAAAGTCCAAATAATGTAGAATTTTCCTTCTCAAAGATGGTTTTCCCCTTCTTATAGAGAGGTCAAAAGGATTCCCTAAAATTTTCCCGAGCCCACATGTTTGAAATCATTAGACAGCGATGGGCAGCAAGAGGCGGCGAGAAAGGCGGGCAAATAGTAGCTCTGACAGTAGCAGCAACACACTAAAAAGAAAGTACAACAACAACAACAGAAGCTGCTCTGAGAGTGAGAGCAGAAGAAGAAGGAAGCGGAGAAGAAGGGAGAATAGAAGGAGAGAGAACAAAGAAAAAGCAGATAGGCGTCGGCAGCGGCGTAAGCGGCAGCGACGGTGACTAAAGGAGAAGAGGAGAAGCAAGAAGCAGCAAGGAGCAAAGGACGCCATCATCATGGCTCCTTGCCTCTCCCTTGAGGAGGCCCGATCACTTTTCCAGCGCTGCATGGACGACGAGAGGGAAAATCCCACGCGAGACGTCATTAAGCCCCCCATGACCCCACAAATGCAGAAGGATTTTGAAAGGTTCGGACCTCTCCCCCCTCATGAGGTGAAGGTATTGAGGCTCTCGCATGCCCAATCAGACCCGGTGGATAGTATCACGCTTCGGGATTGGAAGAAGGAGCTTGAGAAAGGGTCCATCACACTGGTGGATAATGCCTTCTTTGGGCAGCAAGCGGTGACTGTCCTCAAGCATGAAGGTGACGGCCTCTTCAGCTCGGTCAACGAGCGAGGCGTGCACCTTGTGTGTGCTCTTGAGGGAGTCCATCAATGTCTTCCATACCTTGCGATTGTTTTATGGAATGTTCCGCTACAATAGGGTTCTCACGAGGTATGGGAGTCGCTACACTGAGCTTTTGGCTGCAAGTAAATGACAAGATTCTTGGATGAGGTCGTGCAAATGATATGCATGTTAGTTTTGAACACTTCTACGTTTCATTTGAAAGTAGTTTTGAACACTGCTACGTTTCATTTGAAAGTCTTATCCTCTCTAATACTTGACGATGTCTAATGCTAGTTTAAGGGAATTTGAGATGTAGCTCCTCTCAGTGGTTACAATTGTGTGTCTTATGCATTATATGATGTTTCTTTAGTTGAGAGCTCTTTAATTGTACTTGGATTCCAGGGTCTTTTCAGCTTTGTTAGGAGAGCCAAGTGAGGAGCAACATTTAGAACTGGTCTTGAAAAAGCACCCATTTGAAGGGACATGGTTGCTTGTTTATTTGTAGTCCTGGATCTTAAAGGGTCTTGAAAAAGAAGTGCAAATGGGCTCTCTACACTTGGGCTACTCTACTGACCTTTCTAGTAGAAAGGTGCTTTATGTCTTCACAGGCCTACTACTCAAGAGCAGATCAAATGATTGACGTGAAGTTGTGTGAATGTAAAGCTGTAAAGGGTTTTTAAAGCACCCAACGTTCTAAATACTGCTCATGCTTGGGAAAATTTTAGGGAATCCTTTTCACCTCTCTATAAGAAGGTGAAAAACCATCTTTGAGAAGGAAAATTCTACATTATTTGGACTTTTCAACTAAAAATCTTAAAATTTCCCAAACTTCAACCGGTCTCTAATCCTTCTTGTAAAACTTTGTGGTGGCCATTTTTTAAGTTGAAAAGATTTAGGATAAAGCGATGGTGGTATAGGAAAGGCAATTTGTTGGCCCTAAAACATGGCGCTCTAGCGTTTCGGACAGCTACAGTAGAGGGAATATTCAAGAATGGCCGGACGTTCCAGGTGGCACTCTATCACCGGAATGACAAGGAACGGGGTTGGAACGACGAGGGTAGTTTCACCTCCATATGGCAAAAAACACCATCATTTTGTTGGAAACAGACACGAATCTCCAACAAAGGGTGTTTTCAACTAACATGATTCACAAAAGAGCATTAACACACGAAGCCTCTTCAACTTTAAAAACCCTTTGCAGCTTTACATTCAGACAACTTCACGTCAATCATTTGATCTGCTCTTGAGTAGTAGGCCTGTGAAGACATAAAGCACCTCTCTACTAGAAAGGTCAGTAGAGTAGCCCAAGTACTCTGTTAACATCTTAGAAGAGTGCAGAGAGCCCATCTGCACTTCTTTTTCAAGATCCTTAAGATCCAGGATTACAGATAAACAAACAACCATGTCCCTGCAAATGGGTGCGCTTTCGCAAGACCGGTTCTAAATGCTGCTCCTCACTTGGCTCTCCTAACAAAGCTGAAAAGACCCTGAACCCAAGTACAATTAAAGAGCTCTCAACTAAAGAAACATCATATACTGCATAAGACACACAATTGTAACCACTGAGAGGAGCTACATCTCAAATACCCTTAAACTAGCATTAGACATTGTCAAGGAGACGTAGAAGTGTTCAAAACTACTTTCAAATGAAACGTAGAAGTGTTCAAAACTAACATGCATATCATTTGCACGACCTCGTCCAAGAATCTTGTCATTTACTTGCAGCCAAAAGCTCAATGTAGTGACTCCCATACCTCGCGAGAACCCTATTGTAGCGGAACATTCCATAAAACAATCGCAAGGTATAGAAGACATTGGTGGACTCCCTGAAGAGCAGAAGGTGCACGCCTCGCTGATTGACCGAGCTGAAGAGGCCGTCACCTTCATGCTTGAGGACAGTCACCGCCCGCTGCCCAAAGAAGGCATTATCCACCAGTGTGATGGACCCTTTCTCAAGCTCCTTCTTCCAATCGGGAAGCATGGTACCATCCATAAGGTCTGATTGAGCATACGAGAGTCCCAATACCTTCACCTCACGAGGGGAGAGAGGCCCGAACCTTTCAAAATCCTTCTGCGTTTGTGGGGTCATGGGGGGCTTAGTGAAGTCTCATGTGGGATTTTCCCTCTCGTCGTCCATGAAGCGCTGGAAAAGCGATCGGGCCTCCTCAAGGGAGAGGAGCAAGGAGCCATGATGATGGCGTCCTTTGCTCCTTGCTTCTCCTCTTCTCCTTCAATCATCGTCATGCCGCTTATGCTGCTGCCGCCTATCTGCTTTTTCTTTGTTCTCTCCTCCTCCTCTTCTCTCTTCTTCTCCGCTTCCTTCGCATCTTCTGTTGCTGCTACTGTTGCTGCTACTGCTGCTGCTGTCCTGACGCTGGTACTTTCTTTTTCGTGTGTTGCTGCTACTGTGAGAGCTACTGTTTGCCCGCCTTTCTCGCCGCCTCCTGCTGCCTGTCGTTGTCTGATGATTTCAAACGTGTGGGCTCGGGAAAATTTTAGGGAATCCTTTTCACCTCTCTATAAGAAGGTGAAAACCATCTTTGACTCAGATTCGGGGACATCAAAGTCTATCCAGTTTGGGATTTCAGCCAGTAAAGCAAATCTATTGGTTCCTCTGCTTGGGTCTATTGGTATCTGTTCTCATGTCTCTTTCATTCTTGTTGGGGATAGCAGTGGAAGGTGAAGAGGTAGCTTCTGATTTCTAGTTGAGATTTTTCGGGGGTTCCTCCTTGTCAGAGATAGGAGTTGGGTTACTGGAGACTGCAGGTGGTGGAAATTTAGTTGGGCAGTTTCTTACAAAGTGACCCACCCCCCCACAATGGAAACAAGCATTAGGCAAATATTTTTAGACTACGGGTTGTTCGAAGGAGTCGCCCTCATCTGTGGCTATAATCATCGAGTCAGGTAGTGTCAGGTGCAGCGGAAGAGAATAAGGATTTTGCTCGAATCTAGTACTCCGCACACAAACACAAGGGACACTTTACTTCACTTGAGAGAACTGAAAGAAAGAGAGAAACGAGAGAGAGGAAAGAGACGACACAGGGATGTCGGGTCCCAACCCTCAAGGGCCCCCTTGCTCTGTTGCCAGAGCAAGTACTTTCTTTATTCTTGCACAAAGGCGACTACAATGATGTTGATGCTGAAGGGTATTGATGCTACTGAGGTACTGAAGGGGTCTATATTGAAGACGATGATGTCGACGACAGGTTCTGTGGGTTCTATGTCGAGGACGAGAAGGTCGACGACGAGGTCTATGTCGAAGACGATGAAGTCAACGACGAGGTACTAAGGGCCTTTGTTGACGACGATGAAGTCGATGACGAGGTACTAAGGGCCTTTGTCGACGACGATAAAGTCGACGACGGTACTATGTCGAAGATGGTGAAGTCGACGACGGTTCTGTGTTGATGACGGTGAAGTCGGCGACGGTTCTGTGTCGAAGACGGTGATGTCCACGGTTCTGTGTTGATGACGGTGATGGTTCTGTGTCAAAGACGGTGATGTCCACGACGGGGTCTATGTCGAAGACGATGATGTCAACCACGGGTACTGCTGGTCTATGTCGACAACGATGATGTCGACGACGATGGTGACTGTGACGATGATGAGGATGGTGTCGTCGTCAAGTCCGGGATTGCGATGACGATGACGATGACGAAGGTGTTGTCAAGTTTGGGATCTGCGATGACGATGACGAAGGCGTCGTCGTCAAGATAGGGACTGCGATGACAATGAAGATGTCGATGACGACGATGGTGTCGACGATGACGGCGTCAAGGCTGAAAACTGAAAACGCCAAGCTGATCTGGGCATTCTTCTTCTTGAGAAAACGCTAGGGCTCCTGCTCAGGTGCTGCCTGACTACTGGGTGCCTACCTCCTTGTGTCCCTTCTTCTTCTGCCTCTACTGAGTGCCCAATGGGTTTCTTTTATAGATCTTTAGCAATTTGCCCTACCTACTTTTCCAACAAACTTACAAAAAGAATTCCATAAGTCACTTTTAATAAAATGACTTATAAGAGGTGGTTCGATTGGTAAAATGCCTGCATGATGAAATGACTGTTATTATGCAAGAGAGGGTATACAAGTGTGACTGGCCTGGACATGCACGTCCTACTAGAGGCTCACAAAGGTGCCAGGCTCAATCCTAAGCTAAGACTCGTACAAGACTATGGTAGAAGCGTGTCCACGTGGCACAAGTGAAGTGCGCACGTGACATCCCCCCTGTTAAAAGTGAGGCACAGCTGCCGAACTTCTTTCTGTACTTCTGATGCTGACTGATGAATGCTTCTGATGCCGTGGATACACAAACCAATGCAGATTCCTCCGAAACCAGGGTCTGATGGTACTGCAGGTGCTCTTGGTGCTGTGGGTACTGTTGGCGATGCAAACACCATGTAAGGGTCACTGTGCAGCCTTACCACGATTGCCGAATATCAGCAAGGGCTATATACCAGATAGTGTTGACTCTGCCTGCTGTAGCAAGAGCTGTTCCCTGAACACTAACTGTGGTGAAAACACTACCAATGCTGATGGACTGAGGTGTGGTTCCGGAGTCCTTTCAAAAGGTTCAATTACGAGGGTAATGGATGCATGCTACATGCGAATGCGAATGCAGAAGAGGTTAGGGATCTTGTCTCCAACTTCTTCCATATCCGCATACAAAGCTAGGAGATCTTGGTACTCAAGATCTGGGTTCTCGTGTATCCCATGTCGATCTTCTTTCAAAGACATGGCAATGAAGATGGAATCTGGTAAATCCATGGTCGGGACTCAAAGATTCTTCAGGGAAAAAAATTTGGGAGAGGTTCCTTGGGTTCTTGGGCTCGACGGTTCTTCTTGGGTTCCTTGGGATTCTTGGTTCTTGAGATTCTTCTTTAGGTTCTTGATGGTTCTTCCCATGAGTTCGCGAAGTCGAAGCACGCACATAGCTCTGATACCAATGTCAGGTGCAACGGAAGAGAATAAGGATTTTGCTCGGATCTAGTACTCCGCACACAAACACAAGGGACACTTTACTTCTCATGAGAGAACTGAACTGAACTGAAAGAAAGAGAGAAACGAGAGAGAGAAAAGAGACGACACAGGGATGTCGAGTCCCAACCCTCAAGGGCCCCCTTGCTCTGTTGCCAGAGCAAGTACTTTCTTTATTCTTGCACAAATGCGACTACAATGATGTTGATGCTGAAGGGTATTGATGCTACTAAGGTACTGAAGGGGTCTATATCGAAGACGATGATGTCGGCGACAAGTTCTGTGGGTTCTATATCGAAGACGGGGAGGTCGACGACGAGGTCTATGTCGAAGACGATGAAGCCGACGACGAGGTACTAAGGGTCTTTGTCGACGACAGTACTGTGTCGAAGATGGTGAAGTTGACGACGGTTCTGTGTTGATGACAGTGAAGTCGGCGACGGTTCTGTGTCGAAGACGGTGATGTCCACATTGGGGTCTATGTTGAAGACGATGATGTCAACGACGGTACTACTGGTCTATGTCGACGACGATGGTGACTGTGACGATGATGACGATGGTGTCGTCGTCAAGTTCGGGATTGCGATGACGATGACGAAGGCGTCGTCATCAAGATAGGGACTGCAATGACAATGACAATGTCGATGACGACGACGGTGTCGATGATGACGACGTCAAGGCTGAAAACTGAAAACGCCAGGCTGATCTGAGCCGCCTTCTTCTTGAGAAAACGCTAGGGCTCCTGCTGAGGTGCTGCTTGACTACTAGGTGCCTCCCTCCTTGTGTCCCTTCTTCTTCTGCCTCTACTGGGTACCCAATGGGTTTCTTTTATAGATCTTTAGCAATTTTCCCTACCTACTTTTCCAACAAACTTACAAAAAGAATTCCAAAAGTCACTTTTAATAAAATGACTTATAAGAGGTGGTTCGCTCGGTAAAATGCCTGCATGATGAAATGACTGTTATTGTGCAAGAGAGGGTATACAAGTGTGACTGCCTGGATATGCACGTCTTGCTAGAGGCTCACAAAGGTGCTAGGCTCAATCCTAAGCTAAGACTCGTGCTAGACTATGGCAGAAGCGTTTCCATGTGGCGCAAGTGAAGTGCGCACGTGACAGGTAGTGGTTTTGATAGATCCATTTCTATCAATATCTGAGGGTGCCATGAGGGGCTGAAATCCCTCTGGGGCTTCCCTCCTAGAACTTTTCCTAACTGCCCCCCTATTTGTCTGAGATGGTGATGAAAATGCAGTGGGAGGTTGGGGAGTTCAACCCAAACCGGGTAGTTTTCTAGGGCAGATTTGTCAGGGTTGAATGTTTGAGACCATCCGAACAGGCACAAAGGTGAAGCTCTTAGAACCCAATGCCCCGTTCTTAAGATCTCAAATGCTATTTCTGGAGTTTTGAACATGAATAGGTAATGATTCTTGGGTAAAGCTTGGATGTACTCTCTACCTCACACCCTTTGCTGCCTCGCTGATTTCTAACCCATGCCCGCGGTCGCGCTACCAGGCCTATGAGGGCCCTGGTTTCAAGATCCTTTTCTATTTTTCTAACTTGGGAGGCGGGTAGAATGACCATTGGCTTACCTTGAGGATCAAGTCCCTTGTTGACAGCATCCAGCCCCAGGCCGTGTCGGTGGAGAAACCTCAGTGTACCATCGGGGGAGATCCAAGGGGGGACCTCCTGAGAAGTGCCCGGATGCAGGCTTGCTGGCGCAGCGGGAGGGTCCTTTGGAATAGCGTCTCCTCTTTCCAAAACTTCCTGTAGCTGCGCCGCAAGACGAAGTTCTGAAAAAGCTGTTGGGTAAAGAGGCTAGACGGGCAGATCGGAAATGCGGGGCCAAGGTTTTGGCTAAGTAATGGCCTGTGTGGTAGGGGGTTGGAGGACCACCAAGCATTTTCATGATGTGAAGACGAAGTGGGGAGAAGCAAGAGTACCACCTCCCCTGTACCAGAGGGGGTGATGGGAGGGCATGACATGTTAGTTAGCGATGCATTGCTACCGCCTGTTAGCGTGACCCTTTCTCTGCTACACAATCTCAAGTTTAATTGTTTGGGAGTCTCCTTTATCTTAATTTCCTATGTGGAGAAAATTTGTGGTTGGACTTTTGAAGAGGGAGAGCAAGTTTTTCTCTGAGTTCCTTCAAATTCTACATTTTCTTTTGCTAGAAGACGCCATAAGATTTCTCCAAGTTATTGAGGACCTCGAAAGATTTTTAAAACACTTGGCGATGTCGATGTGGCTTGGAAACTTAAATCACCTCTTGATTGTCACGTTCCCTCTTTAAGAGATACACTGCGAAAGGTTGAAAATAGATTTAGCTACGTAACCATGTTCTCCAAGCATTTCTAGCTGCCTAGAAGAGGCTTTTGTTGACAAATGTGGCTTACCTTTTTGTCTCTAAGCACTTCTTGTCTTTGATTGTTAAGGAAAATTAGTCTTAGTGAAGACGGAGAGAATTCAAGAATCTAGGAAATATGGTGAGTCAAGGGACTAAAATGTTGAGCAAATTAGTAATGAAGGGCTCGGAGGGTCAAGCGACCAAGGTTTAGTGTGAGGGGATTATATTCAAGAGATGTCAAGTTGGATGAGCGAAGGAGAACGCCAAAGTGTTAGTTGGGTTAGGTTAGGAAGTAGAGGCGAGATTTGCATTCATGGATAAAAATGGCTTACTTTCTTTGCATGTAGAAGGTGAAAGAGTACAAAGGGCTCATATATCACATGTTGGGATAATCAATGAAGGGTGCACATGGTGCATGTGGACTTGGTCGCTTAATCTTCTCCAAGTAGAGCTTAAGAGCTTCTAGAGAGTTCTATTGATAGGGATTCTCATAGGCAAGAGGGAAATCCCACAAGGACAAGCACAAGGCTCGCCTATCAACCCTTCCCTTGTGTATTGTGTAACCAACTTGGACACCCCAAGTCGGAAATCTGGCATGACACACGAGATAATCGCTTAAAAGAACTTCACAGACTTTATCACAATTAAATAGAGTCGACACGGCCCGGCGTAGTTTCGTGCCCAGAGGTATTGGTCCCGAAGTCTAGCGCCTCTTTCGGTATTTATTTTTTATATTAATGCTTGAGCAAAGTTACAGAGTCGGAGGGTCCTCTCTGCTCAGCTACTCGTCAACCAGTTTGATACAGAAGGCCCTCTCAGTACATATTTAAAGGCCCCATGGGCTCTCAAAAGCAGTACATGGAAAGCTTCCAACTCAAGAGCTCTAGGCCCAAAAGTTGCCAACAAAAAACGCAGAAATCCGTATTGCTGCCACGTCAGCACCTGTCTGTGAAAAACGCGAAAATCGGTATTGTTGCCACGTCAACATGTCAGTGCAGTTTGCGGGGGTTCCGTACAGTTGTCCATGTCAGCAGGTCTGCATTCTCTCTCTTTTATTTCTCTAAGTGTCACTAAGGGCCCCATCGGACGGGTACCCAATAAACAACTTATAAGGTCACTTTTTCATTGGTAGGTGTTCGGGTGGTCCTGGCACGGCATCACTTTGTGACATTTGTGCTTCACTAGTACAAGCTCTTTTTCCTCTGCTATAGTTGACCATGCATCATTCAGGTTTCGACTACTACTTTAGACCACGAATCCTACTACTAATGCTCCTCACATAGATGAAGGGCCAAGTACCATCATTGTCATATGCATAACATGTGGGTCTGAGGTCATAACCAAGTGGGTAAGTGTTGATTCCTCTCCTTCTTCTTGTGTAGTTAGATTGCCTCGTGCTTTGCCTTTGTTGGTCCTGATGTTGTTTGGTAAGTGGGTCTGAAGTCATAACCAAGCGGATAAGTGTTGATTCCTTCCCGTCTTCTCTAGCTAGAGTGACTCGTGCTTTGCCTTTGTTAGTCATGATGTTGTTGTTTCTATTGTTGCTCAGCCTTGGTGAGTACTTGTGATCTTAGAACCAAAATATTCATGAGGGAGAACATGTTCTCTTTCAATATGCACATGGACTTGCAATAAAACATTATTGGAGAAATGATTCGATTTACTTTAATGGATGCATTAGGCGCTTGACAAAGATGCTACAAAGAGTCAGCCTTCAAGAGAGTTGCTACGTGACTATTGGGGTCAACCTCTGCATGGACACAAACAAGTCATGTCGTTGGTAATTTAAGCTTGTTGATGAACAAACGTAGAGACTCACCCTCCTCTTGACATAAATGCGTTTTAAGTGAGATCTTGGAGTTTTTGGCTTCGACTTCAAAGAGGTTATGTAGCATGGTCCATACTTGATGTTGTTATCAATGTAGGAATTGTCGAGTGCAATGATGATGATGGCTAGAGCTTGCTCATTGTGTGTTTGGAATCTATCTAGAGATGCTCTGATGGCATTCGTTTCTCCTTGTGGTAGAGGCTTTCCAAATGTTCTTCTTCATAAGATACCCTTTTGGTCTTCATTTGCCACGTATAGAAGTCATGTCCTTAGGAAATTATTTTCCTTGGAAGTTAGTTTGCCCATGATGTGAGCTAGTGGAAGCTTGAATGGTTGGAGAGTGCTAGTGCAGGACGATCTTATCACAAGGGACTCCTATGGTGACAATGTCTAAATACCAAATACAAATGAGAAGTGTGCAAGTTTAATTATAGCGTACATAGCAAGTGAGATAACCTTGGTTGCACAAATGCATCACTTTTCACTCTCTGTACCTACGTCCTCCCCTTAAATAATTCATTAGCCTATCAACAGTCCTCATTGATTCCAATCACAATCCGTAGATTTTCTTATGTTTTTCAAGAAGATTGAAGCTTAAATAAAAGCAAACCCTAATTTGTAAAGAGAGGTAGAGGGGTTCTAAAGCTCTTACTTTAGAGAGAACGCCTTAACTCTTTTGTCTTTTTTTTTTTGAAGCCTCTTGTCATCCTTCACTCTTGTAAACTCTCTTTGAAAACATGTCCCAAAATAAAAAAATTGCCCATTGCATATGAGTTTATACGTTTACGCACCTCAAAAAGATGCGTGGTTTGCTTTACATGACGCACCCCCATGCACAAATCCCATGTGAAGCCCCACTTAGAGAAATAAATGCACTTTTAATTTAGAGCTTTTGTATGCGACTTGTAGCAAATGTGCGTACATGTATGCGTACACGCCCGTGCATGTGTGTGTGTGTGTGTGTGTGAGTGAGTGATATAAGTTTGCATGGTGGTGGTGGAGAAGCTCCAGATGTAGTAGTGGAAGCCAAAAATGAAATGGATGTGACCACATATGGTCACACATCCACTTGGATGTAAGGTCTAATGCATTCCTAGCGTGTCCCCAAACGTGAAAAGGCTTGCTTGATGTTTTGAGCAGGTGCATTTTGTTCGTAGAAAGGGCTGAATGGTAATGAAAAGTTTGAACAAACTCCAATAAGAGGGTGTAGAAAAAGAGGAGCTATAATGGCATTCACTTTCTTGTGAGCATTAACAGCCCTTCGTACATGTTGATAACAATTAACAAGCCACATCTTTCTTCACACATGGGCGAGATCGTCAGTTCTTTTCTGCACGGTCATGCTCCATCACGTGGCATTTTTGCACACTAAAGTGGTTCCTTTCACATTCATCATACAAGCTACCTTGATGTTTACATAGCCTACACATTGCTCGTCCACTTTTGTACTTCATCTGGGAGATAGGCAACTGAGCTTCTTCAGAGGTCTCTTATGTACACAAAACACAATCCCTTTGAGTGTGTGTGTGTGTGTGTGTGTGTGTGTGAGAGAGAGAGAGAGAGATGGTTTGGTCAGAGAGAGGTGCATCTTGATACATTCCCTAGGCCTTTAAGACAATGTGACATAAAACGTGTTTCGGACCTCCGAAATGACGAAACGGTTGAAACACTTCGGCAAAACAAAAAAAAGAGTTGGTTTTTTTTGTTAAAACCTCCTTTTGACTAGTTGACCTCAAACCACCCGTTTGGGGAATTTTTGAGCCATGTACAAAGGCCGTCTCAAAAGATCGATAGATTTTTTGACCCTCATGCACATCTAGATTGTGTATATTCAATGTTTTGACATGTGAATTTTTATGTATATTCAATGTATAATTATAGGTACATACATGTAAAACGACACCTGTGTTTCGTTTTCTTTGATCTTCGAAACGGAACGTTCCGGAAACCTCAAAACCTCGCAACGCACGAAACCCTGAAACGTTTCATGTCACATTGCTTTAAGGTGGACATCGAGTGGGTCCCTTCAACCTCTCTTACATTTTGGTTGTGCAATAGATCCGCATTCTTTTTTGGGGTACATCATCAGGAAATGTTAGAGTGGATGCGAAGGATTTTTGAGACACGGCCTAGGGGTTTCAAAGTCCCTTGGCTTTTCTGAGCTGCTACAAGAGGTTTGTTTTATATCAATCAAATACGCAGGGCAGGGGAGGGGGAAAGTAAGGTTCCTTTTAAAATGATGGTGTTTTTTTCCATATGGAGGTGAAACTACCCTCGTCGTTCCAAACTCGTTTCTTGTCATTCCGGCTGTTTCGGTGCCACTTGGAACATCCGGCCATTCTTGAACATTCCCTCTAGTGCAGCTGTTCGAAACGCTAGAGCGCGGCGCTTTAGGGTCACAAACTTGCCTTTCCTATACCACGGTCGCTTTATCCTAAATTTTTTCAACTCAAAAAATGGCCACCACAAATTTTTGCAAGAAGGATTAGAGACTGGATGAATTTTGGAAAATTTTAAGTTTTTTAGTTGACAAGTCCAAATAATTTAGAATTTTCCTTCTCAAAGATGGTTTTTAGCTTCTTATAGAGAGGTGAAAAGGATTCCGTAAAAATTTTCCGAGCCCACACATTTCAAATCATTAAACAACGATGGGCAGCAGGAGGTGGCGAGAAAGGTGGGTAAATAGTAGCTCTAACAGTAGCAGCAACACACGAAAAAGAAAGTACCAACATTAGGACAGCAGCAATAGCAACAACAACAGAAGCTGCTTTGAGAGTGAGAGCAAAGAAGAAGGAAGCGGAGAAGAAGGGAGAAGAGGAGAAGGATAGGCGACAGCGGCGTAAGCGGCAGCGATGGCGACTAAAGGAGAAGAGGAAAAGCAAGAAGCAGCAAGGAGCAAAGGACGCCATCATCATGGATCCTTGCCTCTCCCCCGATCGCTTTTCGAGCACTGCATGGACGACGAGAGGCAAAATCCCACGCAAGATTTCATTAAGCCCCCCATGACCCCACAAATGCAGAAGGATTTTGAAAGGTTCGGGTCTCTCTCCCCTCATGAGGTGAATGTATTGGGGCTCTCGCATGCCCAATTAGACCTGATGGATGGTATCATGCTTCGGGATTGGAAGAAGGAGTTTCAGAAAGGATCCATCACACTGGTGGATAATGCCTTCTTTGGGCAGCGAGCGGTGACTGTCCTCTAGGATGAAGGTGACGGCCTCTTGAGCTCGGTCAACGAGCGAGGCGTGCACCTTGTGCTCTTCAAGGAGTCCATCAATGTCTTCCATACCTTGCGATTGTTTTATGGAATGTTCCGCCACAATAGGGTTCTTGCGAGGTATGGGAGTCGCTACGCTGAGCTTTTGGCTGCAAGTAAATAACAAGATTCTTGGATGAGGTCGTGCAAATGATATGCATGTTAGTTTTGAACACTTCTAGTTTCATGCTTGAGGACAGTGACCGTCCCCGCTGCCCAAAGAAGGCATTATCCACACCAGTGTGATGGACCCTTTCTCAAGCTCCTTCTTCCAATCCCGAAGCGTGATACTATCCATCGGGTCTGATTTGGCATGCGAGAGTCCCAATACCTTCACCTCACGAGGAGAGAAAGGCCCGAACCTTTCAAAATCCTTCTGCATTTGTGGGGTCATGGGGGGCTTAATGAAGTCTCGTGTGGGATTTTCCCTCTCATCGTCCATGTAGCGTTGGAAAAGCGATCGGGCCCTCCTCAAGGGAGAGGCAAGGAGCCATGATGATGGCGTCCTTTGCTCCTTGTTGCTTCTTGCTTCTCCTCTTCTCCTTCAGTCGCCATCGCTGTCGCTTACGCCGTTGCCGCCTATCTGCTTTTTCTTTGTTCTCTCTCCTTCTCCTCTTCTCCCTTCATCTCCGCTTCCTTCTTCTTCTGCTCTCACTCTCAAAACAGCTTCTGTTGCTGCTGCTGCTGATGTCCTGACGCTAGTACTTTCTTTTTCGTGTGTTACTGCTATTGTTAGAGCTACTGTTCTCCTGCATTTCTCGCCGCCTCCTGCTGCCCATCGTTGTCTAATGATTTCAAACGTGTGGACTCGAAAAATTTTTAGGGAATCCTTTTTACCTCTCTATAAGAAGGTGAAAACCATCTTTGAGAAGGAAAATTCTACATTATTTGGAGTTTTCAGCTAAAAATCTTAAAATTTCCCAAGCTTCATCTGGTCTCTAATCCTTCTTGCAAAACTTTGTGGTGGCCATTTTAAAGAGGTAGAACTGGTCTTGCGAAAACACTTGTTTGCAGGGGTACGATTGTTTATTTGTCTATGTGGTCTAGTGAGGAGCAGCATTTAGACCCGTCCTCGATCCGCTTTCTTCAGAGCTGGTAACAGAGTACTCTATCGATGCTTCCAGTAGGGAGTTGCTTCATAGGCCTACCATTCAAGAGCAAATCGAATGATTGATGTGAAATCATCAGATTGTGAAGCTGAAAATGGGTTGTTGTGTACTTGCTCAAACTATAGTTGAAATTTGTTTGTTGGAGGCTTGTGTCAGTCTGGGAGATATTGGATTATTTTCGTTCTATGAAAGGGAGTTGAGATGATGAAGCTCCAAAGATTTTGGTTCAAGGTTGAAATGATTGTGGTGGTACAAGCCTAGAAAGTGGACACTAGAAGATTTGTGGGTTTTTTATGGAATAAAACAAAGATTGGAACATTGACTATTGACGGACATGTGGTTTTGGTTCATATATGTGTGGCTGAGAGCTACAACGGGCTCCCTGGTTTTGTTGCTGAAGGGTCAGCACATGTCTCTCGCTCTCTTGTGACTAACAAATATTATGTCATGATGAAATTGCTGGTCATGGACTGTTGAGCACAGAATGTTCTCAGTAAACTCTTGTCCGGGATGCGTCTTTTGGACTCCAAATTGCAGGTGCTACAAGGGCAGGGGTATGGTTGCTTATTTCAGAATTGTTCTCGCGAAAACACTTGTTTGCGTCAGGTGCGACAAGGACAGGGCCTGGATTGTACTTGGGTTACAATATTCAAAACTAATTGTTTGCAGGGGTATGGTTGCTTATTTATTTGTCTATGTGGGTCTAGTGAGGAACAACATTTAGACCTGATGTTTTTGCCATTGTGTTGGCATTAAATGACTGAATAATCCTCCATCTGAATAGCTAGAAAATGCTTTAGTAGGGAACCATGCAAACATCTATGATGTATGTTTTGTCTAGAGGCGGCTACAGGCTCCATCTTGATTTCTCCTTTGATTTTGCCATCATCTTTTTTTTTTTGGTCACATTCTATCCTTCCACATGACATTCTCTACGTAAAATACATGCTAATAATGATGGACCTTGATGCAGAAAGAATACACAAATTTCTAGCTCTATCCTTGATTTTAGAAATTTCATCTATTTATAGCGATACTTGAGACCTGCCTATAGCTTTTCTTCCCTTTCTCTTTCTTCTTGTTAGGGACAACAAGCGTCTCATCTCTCTAAAATGTTACATGTGTATGCATGCATATGTGTGTGTGCGTGTGCGTGTGTGTGTGTGTGTGTGTGTATATATATTTGTGTAATGTTGGTTTATACACATGTATGCATATTGGCTTGTCTGCAAGCATAACATAGCTGTGTTATATAAAGAATACATACACATAGAAAAAACCTTTGCACCTTAAGTCCTAAGTCCTAAGCCCTAAGCCCTAAGCCCCAAACTTCAAGCCCTAAACCCTTATACCCAAAACTCTTATCCATAAACCCTAAGCCCTAAGCTTTAAGCTTCAACCCTAAGCCTTAAGCTTAAACCTCTACACCTTAAGCCCTAAGCTCCAAACTTCAAACCCTAAACCCTTATACTCCCAACTCGTAACCATAAACCCTAAGAACCCTAACCCTAAGCCTCAAACTTCAAACCTTTACCTATGTACGCTAAACTCTTAACCCTAAATCCTTATCCCTAAGCGCACAACTCGTTAACGTAAACCTTAAAACCCTAAGATCTTGACTTGATTGCCCTACACTCGACATCCTAATTACCTAACCATAAACCATAGACCCTACATCTTGAGCCCCAAGTCCTCACCAACTTTGTTCTTCATTGTCGCCCACAAGGGTGCAAGTTTTGAAGCGCTTTATGAAACAATATATGTGATGGTCTAGATGCTCCGATGGGGCACTCAAAGCACCACTAGAGACCAAAGAATTGATTTTTACAATTGATTGATGGCTAAAAAGTAGACTTTATATTGGTACAACCTCTGGTTGTACTATACCTAGTATGGCTAGGTGCTTCTCAATCAATCATTGATCATGATCTTATCTCAACTAACATTCAGAAGGTCCTCATTCGATTTGGGGAGCGAGTGTGCAAGGGTACGAGTGGTGTCGAGATTTATAAAAATTGTTGGGATAAGCAATGGAGTCCTAATGTAAGAGATCCATAGGCATAGGAGGATGTCAATGCAACCAAATAATCCATGTAGGGTGAAGATTTCAAAGCCTTTCTTTGAAGAGGCTCAACATAGCATGAGCATCCTAGAAGAAGAATGAATTATTGATCATGGATCTGTTTTAGCAATTGAGGATTGGGTATTCATTAAGACTAATTTGATAACCTAACAAAGCATAAAAGTGTTCTTTTAAGGTTTTGGAATAAAAAATAAATGCACCGAGTAGTCATTTTTCGAAAACAATTACTAGATGACAAAATAGAGGACTTGAAGCTTGCCCATCTCCACCAAGCCATATTCTTCTTATTTGCCTTTGGGCCTATCTTCAGGACACCCCTTAACTTCTAATGCTTACTTGGCCTTGCCAAGGCCACCATTATATGTGCTTGCATGGCCAATTAGGATTGAGAGGCTACGGAAAAAAACTTTTTTGACACAAAAATGCATAAATGTAGCTTTGGCACATTCACAACCCCTAGATCTACCGTGGGTGAATTGAAGAAATAAACAATTGAGAAGTGTGAAAGGTGGGATTAGAAAGCTCATTTTCATTCCGAATATTTACTAGGGAAAACATTCTCTAAACACTGTAGTACATATGTTAAGCATATGCAAAAGATGTAATATAAAATTCATTATAACTTGATAAGGTGTTCTTCTAGGAAAGATTTAATAATTCTCAATCGTTACAAGTTTGAATATTTTGACACAACCACGATCCTTGTAAGTTTATGTATCAAGTCGCCCTAGGATCTTGCAAAATGAGTTTTCCATCTACAGATATCTTGTGTAGAAAAATAGAAGTATAAATGATAGAACTTTTCAATAAGGATATTCAATAAACATTATTCATATTGAGAAAAAAATAGCAATACATGAATATAAGGTCCTCAGTATGTGCTTAATTGATGTATAAGACAACTTTTGGATTATGTGAGTGATACTAGACTCACATTCAAGTCTTTACTACAATCCCAATAGTGTGACAACATGTGACAAGACCATGAGTCTTTACACACAAAAAATACTCTTTTTGTGAGATTAATTATCAATTAGGAGTTTCCAATGTGTTGTCAGTTATGTATTTTGTGTGGGCACTAGGCTTGACTTTAAAAACTAAGCACAAATATGGAATTTTCCCATACTATTTGCGCCAAATACTTGTTTTAAGGCAATCCAAGTCTGCAAAAATTGTCAAAAGTGGGTACACTTGATCTTCCACATGCTTATTCGCAATTTTTTGTCGGTTTTTCATAGAGTATTGAAAATCTTGGTTTTGTACAAGAGTTAATGGAGAATACAAACTATCGATGATTTTGACAAGCATCCTTGTCCTTTAAATTTCATATATGTTTTATTTTTTTGTATAATTTAATGTATTTTTTGGAAGGAGACTTGCATTTTTACCAAAAATGTTCAAAATACCTCAAAAAGATAAAATGCTCATACAAAATCAACATTGATGTAAATAAAACCTTGCTTACGAGTCCCACAATATTATTTATGCAAGGTCACAGTAAGGATGAAAGGTCAATCATATCCAGTTTTAAGTCCAAATAGGTATATAAGAAAGCTAATCCTCATGATCAACTTGATAGGTTCCCATGCACAACCATGTATAATGAGTGTGCAATCCATTCAACTAGGCTAATGGATGGGAAGAGACGATGAAAACTTGTTGGCCTTTGAAGTTTTGAAAGAGGACTTCAATGAGCCTAGCCAGTGGCTTCTAAATCAAAGTATCAAGCTCCTACACCTTCATGGGTTTCTCTACGAACTCCTTCCTACTCATGCCACGCCACATCGGCGTAGATTGTCATTTGGACATATTTTATAAAGTTGTCATAGGATGAACTCAAACTGGCGGCTTTGCAATGGCAATCTTTTGTGCTGATCTTTGTTAAGAATGGCTTTTTTTGTAAATAAGTAAGCATGTCCCCATGCTAATCATTCAAATGCATTGTGATTACAAACAAGGCAATATATGAAAGATCATCTTCAAAACCAACAACTTGTACTCAATCCAAAAAATCTCCAGTTTCAAGCTCTGATAAATAATCAACAACAACTTGTTTCTTCCTTGATGTATGAAGGACTGTAAATTGAAACTCGGTAAGAATCAGCATCCATCTATCAAATTTTTCGTGCAAGGTTTGTTGTGCTATCAAGTGCATCAATGATGAATGATCCACAACTTATCGTTGAGAAAACAATGCAAAAATGTTTTGACTGTATAGATCATCCCTAAAACCTTGTGGCAAACGAGTAGGCCCTTTTTATCAAACTCAATTGGTGATTTTCAAAGTAAAGTTGAAACCACTCTATACCATTTTTCCACCTTGGCTTACATCAAAACTGCACCAATTGTAATATCTGAAGCATCCATAAAAACATGAAATGGAATATCACATGGTGGAGTCTAAATACTGAGGCTTTGGAGATTATAGACTTTAACCACCAAAAGGCATTGCCACATTCTTCATCCATTGCAATTTTTTTCAGCTTCATCTGATTATTCTAGGGCACGGCAATATTGGCTAGATACCAAAGTTTTTGGCCATGCCACTAAATCAGAACTAGACATCTTAACATATCCTTAAATACTAGGGTGTTTAGCCATCATGATCACTTTGATCTTTCTAGGGTCTATGACAATACCTTATATAGAAATAATGTGCCTAAGTAGCATGCCGCTCTTTACACAAAAGGAAAATTTTAGAGGGTTAAGACATAACTATGATTCTCGACATTTTTCAAAACACTATTGAAAATGACTCAAATGCTCCTCTTTGTCTCACTGAACACAATGAAATCATCCACAAAGATGTGCATAGAATCTGTTAAGAAAGGGTCAACTATTGCTAAGACTGATCACTAAAATGTTGCTTGTGCACTCTTCAACCCAAAAGACCATCACATTTGAGGTGAGAGAACCCCTTTTAGTAATGAAGGCAATCTTTTCTATCCTCTTATGCCATCTTGATTTGGTTATACCTCAAGAAACCATCTAAAATAAAAACATTTCATGAATTGCTACATCATTGAGCAAGGAATGTGTGAATGGTATCAAGAAATGATTAAGGATGGTCACAAAGTTTAACTTTCGATGATCCACTCAAACCCGTAACTTCTTGTAAATTTTTGACAAGATCACAATTGATTACAACCAAGTGGATCTTTCTACCGGTGTGATGAATCTCACTCTAAGTAGTTTATCAGTCTCTTCCTTACCTCTAACAACATAATTGGGATTCCTGTCTTCTTAAGAAGCTCTGCAGCATCAATTTCAAATAGCTCAACTAGGCTCTTGTTGCCTTGCATATACTCCTCCTCATCTTCCTGGCTCTTGATGAGATAGATGCCCGCGGAATATTTAGGCCAACCTAGTGTGGACATTGTGGTACAATAATATACACATACTTTCAATTTCTTCTTTCCCTTTTTGATAGTGATGATGTTTTTTTACCCAAGTTTGTTTTGCTTTAGCTTGTCTCAATAACCAAGGCCTCTTGAGAAACAAAGGATCTGAAGGAGTACAAGCGGAAGTGTGAAGCGAGAGAGAGTGTGAGAAGAAGAGCACGACGATATGGTGAACTCGCTCTACTGTAATGTGTAGAGCATAGTGAGTTCTTATTAGGTTTTTACAAAAGAATATGTGTACATACCTGGCGGCCCGCCCACTTACCTGAGCGACCACATTGGGCTTTATACCCCAACAACCTCCCACTTAAAGTCCAATGTGGTACTTTAAGTGTGAGAGAAGCTACTATACAAGCTAATATACAAGAGATGTAGAGAAGTGATGTACTACCCTAAACCTAACTGCTTGCGAAAATGTGCAAAGCTATATGAGGGAAGTCCTTTTGTAAGTAGATCAGCAGGATTTTCTGTGGTGTGAACTTTGACAAGTTGAAGTTGCTTATCCTCGAGCATTTCCCTGATGAAATGATACTTCACATCCACATGCTTTGTCTTTGAGTGATAAACTGGATTGCGAGCCAATTGTATAGCACTTTGACTATCACAATATAACACAGGCATCTCTTTTTTGATTCCCAAATCTATTACTAGTCGATTAATCCAAATTGATTCTTTGCATGCCTCTGATGCTGCAACATATTCAGCCTCTGTAGTAGACTGAGTAACACAATCTTGCAATCTAGAACGCCATGATACTGCTCCACCAGCCAATGTAAAGACATACCCTGACGTAGACCTTCGGTTGTCTAAGTCACCTGCATAATCTGAGTCTGTAAAACCCTTTACACTTAGCTCCTGACTCCCATAGCATATACGCATACTCTTTGTAGCTTTCAGGTATCTCAATATTCCTTTCACTGCCTCCCAATGTTTCTTGCCTGGGTTTGACATGTATCGACTTACTACTCCCACTGCAAATGCAATGTCTGGGCGAGTAGCAATCATTGCATACATTAAACTACCCACTGCAGACGCATATGGAATCTTATCCATTTCAGCCTGTTCTTCCTCAGACACAGGACAATCTTGTTTGCTAAGTTTCACATATGGTGGCAATGGAACACTCAATGCCTTTCCCTTCTCCATATTGAAACGTTGCAAAACCTTGTCAATATACTCTGTTTGAGATAACCAAATCAACTTCTTTGATCTGTCTCTCTCAATGCGCATACCAAGTATATGACTTGCCTCACCCATGTCTTTCATGTCAAACCATTTTGCCATCTTTGACTTCAAAGCTGAAATTTCTTCCAAGTGCTTGTCAGCAATCAACATGTCATCCACATACAAAATAAGGATCAACCAACTGCCATCCTTAGCCTTCTTTGTATATAAACAGTGATCGAACTCACTACATTTGTAGCCTTGAGAAAGCATAAACTTGTGGAAATTATGGTACCATTCCCTCGATGATTGTTTTAAGCCATAAAGACTCTTTAACAACTGGCATACCAAATCTTCCTTGCCTTTCTCAACAAACCCTTCTGGTTGCTGCATGTAAATTTCCACATCTAAATCACCATGCAAGAACGTTGTCTTGACATCCATTTGGCGCAACACCAAATCTAATATGGCAACCAATGCAAGAAAGCATCTCAATGTAGTCATCTTGACCACCGGAGAGAAGACTTCATCAAAGTCAATGCCTTGTTCTTGCTTAAAGCCCTTGGCAACAAGCCTTGCTTTGTACTTTGGCTGACTATCAAGAGCGGTGATCTTATACCTGTAAACCCATTTACAAGGTAGAGCCTTTTTGCCTTGTGGTAATTTAACTAGCTTCCATGTCTAGTTTTTATGCAAAGCTGTCATCTCTGACCGCATGGCCAATTGCCAATTCCCAGAGTCCTTCATTTGCACTGCTTCCTTGTAACATGAAGGCTCATTGCAATCATTCAACATGACATAGTTCATAGATGGAACAAACCTATCAGGAGGTCGCGTGATACGTCCAGATCTACGCACAATAGGTGGCTCAGGCTCAGCCACAACCTGTGGTTCCAATCTATCATGTCCTTGCTCCTCTTGAGCCCTGACATTTTGTCTTGCACGTGCAGGTCCATCTTCTTGGAAGACAACTCTTCTCATCTCGTCAACCCTCTCTGGTTTAGAATGATATTTGGATTCATTAAAGTGAACATCATTGCTGCGGACAACCTTTCTGGATTCGGGATTCCAAAGTTTGTACCCCATCTCACCAGAATTACCATAGCCTAGAAAGATGCACTTTCTACTCTTTGGCTCAAGTTTGTTCCTAAATTCCTTTGGAACGTGAGTATATGCCTCACAGCCAAAGACTCTGAGATGCTTGTATGAGGGCATTTTGCTTGACCATACCATCTCTGGCACTGAATCCTTCTGCAAAACCTTGCTAGGAGATCTATTTACAAGATGAACAACTGTTGATACAGCTTCAGCCCAAAACCCATTTGGCAGTTGTGCATTAGACAACATACTTCTGACCTTCTCTTGTATGGTCCTATTCATCCTCTCAACAACACCATTTTGAGGAGGATTGTAAGGAGCAGTAAGTTCACGCTTTATACCTTTTGACTCACAAAAGTCCTGAAAGGCCTTTGAAACATACTCTCCACCATTGTCAATGCGTAAGCATTTAAGCTTCTTGCCACTCTGATTCTCCACAAGTGTCACAAACGTTTTGAAAACACTAAACGCTTCATCCTTGTGCTTGAGAAAGTAAACCCATACTTTCCTCGAGTAATCATCTACAAATGTCATAAAGTAAGAAGCTCCCCCTAGAGATAGGTTAGGCATAGGTCCACACAAATCACTATGAACAAGTGCCAACTGTGTATCTCTTCTACTGCTTCTATGCTTATGTGGCTGTTGTGTTTGCTTACCATACAGACAATGTTCATAGAATTCAAAATCATTAAATGAAAAGCCAGGCAAATAACCAGAACGAGACAAGATTTCCATTCCCTTCTTAGACATATGTCCTAACCGGCTATGCCACAAAGAAACGTTCGGCTGCTCGGTTACATTGATTACATTTTTAGAGACATTTGATACATAAATCATGTAAAGTCCTCCAGACTTTACTCCATGTGCTACTGTCATAGAACCCTTGGATATCTTCCACATGTTCTGTCCAAAAGTGGTGACGTAGCCAGCATCATCAAGTAAACCTGTGCTGATCAAGCTCTTTGTAATTGCTGGAACATGTCTCACATTCTTCAGCGTGAAAGAAGAGCCATTCTGAAACTTCAATTGAACATCTCCAACACCTAAGATCTCACATGTCTGCCCATTGCCTAGCCGAACATGATCTTTAGTGGTCACATAAGAGGTAAACCACTCCTTGTTTGGAGACACATGAAGTGATGCCCCTGAGTCTATAATCCAGTCACTCAGTGCATTTCCATCAGATGCTGTAAGAAGAGCTGAGTCCATTGTATTCTTCAAGAAGTAGATGTCTCCTGACACTAGACTGTCATCCTCTACAACAGTTTTTGTCACATTTATTTCTTGAATCTTCACTGAGGACTTGTTCTTCTCACCATGGTCTTCAGCTTTCTCTTTGCCTTTTTCTACTTTCCATTCTCTGCAGTCTCTTTTCATGTGACCCTTCTTGCCACAATGGTAGCATTCTATGTCACTCTTGCCTTTAGCACTGCGGAACTTGCTACGAGATTGATTCCTCTTTCCACCTTTGTACTTTTCTTTGGTCCTTCCCCTGACAACTAAGGTTGTTCCTTTGCCTTTGTCCATTGTCTTTCTATTGGTTTCTTCAATAAGGAGACTTCCTTCTACACCTGCTATGTTCAAACCATTTGGAGGTGCAGAATTACTCAAAGCTGTGCGAAAAGTGTCCCAAATTTCCGGCAATGTGATCAACAAGAACATAGCTCTAACAGGTTCATCAAACTTGACACCTTGAGCTGACAATTGACTATAGATTGTGTTGAATTCATTCAGATGATTGGACATAGGTGTCCCTTCTTTCATCTTCAAGTCAACAAGCTTCTTAAGCCAATATACCTGTGAAGCTGCACTCTGCTTCTCATAAAGATCACTCAGCTTTAACCATGCTTGATAAGCCGACATCTCGTCTGCTACATTGAAGTAAACGCTTTCTGCCAAAGTCAGCATAATGGTAGAAAGTGCCAATTCATCCATTTCACTCCATTCATCTTTGTCCATATCTTCTGGTTTTATCCCTTTGAGCTTTATAGGTTTTATCTGCTTCTTTTGTACCAACACGTGCCAAATATGCTTCTTCCACAATGGGAAATTGGTTCCATCCAGCTTCTTGATATTGTAAAGAGCAGTGTCCTGTGATCCAGCCATAGCTACGCTTCACAGTAGTTTACTTTCCTGGGAAAAATTCGGCAGAGTTTCCCCTGTGAACTGACCTCTGAACCAATATCAACCTGTCAAATGAACCAAGAAAGCTTCAGATTCTGCATAAATTTCGGCAGTCTCCTTTGTAAAATGGCTCTGGTGTACTCAAAAAACAGACCAAAAAACAGCCCAAAAAACCACTGTCTCTCTAACACTGTAAGCTGTGGGTAAACCTGTCCTGCACCTGTACTGTCTCTCACTGTCCTGTCACTGTCCTAGAAGCATAGACTGCGACAATGCCTCAACGACACTAAAGCAAAGATGCAATCCCAACTGTCTAACTCACAGTCAATACATCCTAGCTGCCTATCTAAGGGTGCTCGAGGGATCGCTTCAAAACCTGTATCACCGAAAGGATCTCAACGTTCGAGAATCCCCCAGCTCAATAAAACCTCACTCGACCCTCAACAAAGGCTGCAGTAAATCTGATAGTACATAGACTTCCCACAAAGTCATACATCCACAAATTTCCCACTATATGCTGTAACCGCTGCTGCGGTTGTTTGCTGCGTGACTCACAGCCAGCAAACCCTCAATAGACATACATCATCTCTGACAATACATCCCATGTGCAAGTACCTGCAATGTCAGGATGAAATCTGGAATATCAAGCAGCAAACACAAGCTACCTGATGAACTAGTGAATGTCGCCTACAGTCTGTGTGTAGATGCGCCTGTGTTGTATGTGACACGCCTCCAAGAACTGTGAGCCGTCCTTCGATGTGTAGACAGCCACAAATCAACACTCTGAGAGTGCCGATATCCTCAGCACCTATATTCGTAGGCCAAAACCCCAAATTTGCAGAGTCGGATCTGCACCCGCTGAGACCACATAGTCGAAAATGGCATGCGTAGAACTTTTTCGAAGCCGAACGGTGGCGGAGATGACCTCAGAATGAAATTCTGAGAACACCAAGCCCTTCAGGCCGTCCCACAAGATTTGGGGCCGTGTCTTCGCCTGTCGAATCTCACTCGAATCTGAGCAGGTGACTTTGGCTACCTGCAAATGCTGCCCCGAGCCTCGATCTGAGCTCTGATACCAGTTGAAGGAGTACAAGTGGAAGTGTGACGCGAGAGAGTACGAGAAGAAGAGCACGACGATATGGTGAACTTGCTCTACTGTAATGTGTAGAGCATAGTGAGTTCTTATTAGGTTTTTACAAAAGAATATGTGTACATACCTGGCGGCCCGTCCACTTACCTGAGCGACCACATTGGGCTTTATACCCCAACAGGATCAACACCATTGATATCATCCATCCTTAACACTACAACATAAATTACAAAAGAAAAATTAACAATCTCAGTTTGCATTTTCCAAACTAGACCTAGTGGTTTTACTCACCTTTGATGAGCCATCTTTACCACAAACAGTGTAGGATCAAATTTATTAATGCCAAACTGGGTGCACAATGCGTTTGAAAGCACACTGGCTCATGAATCTTCTTCATGAAAAACATTTGGCATGGCTACTCCTTGAATTTTGACTCTCACTATGGGCACTTGCTCATCATACAAGACTGTAGGAATTGCCTCAACCTCACACATCCTCCTTCTTGGAACTACCCTTCTTTTTGTTGTACTTCCCTTATTGATTAATTTCTTTCACTAGATTCTCTCTAAATTGAGGAACTAACTCCAATAGTCATGTAGTAGTGTTACCTTCATTAATTGCTCCCACAATAAAAGCTCATGCATCTGCGCTACATGCTTGCCTTTTATGGCCTTCTTTTTGCCAACTAGCTTTGCCATTTCATTGTGGAGTTCATCCTTGAACAAGGGATACTAAAAATAGAACTCTCTTTGGCACTTTCTCTTCCTTAACAAGTACTTCCTTGACATATAGATTAACCAGCTTTTGGATTTTGGTTGCATATGTGTAAATGGAGTGTCATTGATGTTTGAAATTGTTTAAGACATTCAAGATGTGAGGTGACATGGGTTTTAGTCAAAATGCACACAAGAACTCCTTTTTCAACTCATCATATTCTTCTTTGAAACAACCACCGGCATAATTTGGACTCATTTTGTGTCTCTGAAGCTGTACTAGTCGTGCACATGATTTCGGTGGTATCCAATGTTGGCATACCTCTATACCTCTATATACTCTCAAGACTGCGAGGAGGCAAGTTGGAGATGGAAGATTGATTGCTCATCTCATCTCACACAAAAGGAGGCGAAGAAGCTATGGTGGAGAATGTAACCCATCAAGCAAGCTTGGAGAGATCCATAAAGACTACATGGACTCTCAAAGGAAGGTCATGGAAGCTTGGAGAAGACTCATAGGAAGGAGACAAGGAAAACCTCTCAGCAAGTCAAAGTTGGAGGTCAACAGGAGAAACTCTTGGAAAAGATATCACCTCATTCGAAGCATGAAAGTAACAATCCAACATGATGGAGGTTATAGACAAAGGGAAATCCCATCATTTTGTCAAGATAAGGCTCATCAAAGACAAGAAGCTTTTCATCATAACTTTGTGTTGTTTGATTTTAGGAATAGTCAAAGATGCTACAAGAGTTGAGGGACGGTGTTGAAGATCCAAGTCACACCATCTCTCCTCATTAACAAAGGTAATTTGGAGATGCTGCATAAGTTGAGGGAAGGTGTTGAAGATCCAAGTTCCAATCATATCTCCCTTGAAGATCCAAGCTTAAATCATCTCTCCCATCTTGCATACTTCTTAGAGATGTTGTTGAACTTGAGGGAAGGTGTTGAAATATGCAATTTCAAATCATCTCTACTACATGTCTGAACAAGGGCTAAGGATAAAGGCATGATGGAAGTGAGTCAACATGGACTCAAGTATAATGGTATGGCATGAGGGTACAGGCCCATGGTCATGGAGTTTACCCCATCTACACGTGGTAAGAGTCTACAATAACTACTAAGCAGTCGGGTAGGAATAGTACAAGAAGTACCTCAAAGTCAGGAGAAATTTCAGGAGGCCTACATGTAGATTTGTAGGAGCGATATCAGCCACCTACAACAGTGATCTCATAGAGAAATACAAAGAGAAGTTGTTCTACCAATATAGACTACAATCGGGTTGGAGGGTTTTTCATAATTCCACTCCTACCATTTTTGGTAAAGGCACCAAGTTGGCTGCCTGTAGGGCTGCAGTGCACACATGAGCTAGCATACCAACTTGAGAGTGACCTACCCCAGGAGATACAACTGTGATGTCTTGATGAAGTGTAAAGATGGAATGTTCCCCTCATCATGGAGGATCTACCTACCAAAGGAATATCCAAAAGTCACTTGGAGGAGTCATCTACAACAACTATAAATAGTGCAGCAGAGAAGGCTGCACTTGTCCCTTTGTACACAGTTGTACCTAGGAGTACCTTGGTGCTTGGAGCCTAGTATTGGTGCCTAGTTTCAAGATGATATTTGGCTAGATCAAGGATGCCACTACAAATTAGGTAGTGACCTTAGCAAGGTGGTGAAGTGATGCTACTGGGAATCACACTCACACCTTAGCATTGGGAATAAGTGAGAACATAGTGAGAGACACTATGAGGAATTAGATGATGTTGTATAGAGTGTTGTTAGCCGGGGAACACACTAATTGTACTTGGTATTTTAGCCTCTATCTTGGGTTTGGGGATCATCCATTGACTCTCTCAGAAGTACCTGTACTGGGTATCATAGGTACTTTACAGTACATGTCAAGGTACTCCAGAGTACCTTCTGCAGATAGTAAAAAGTACCTTGAAGTACTTGTTTGTGTACTTTAAGTACGGAGATTGTATCCCATTGTAGATATGTGATTAATACAACATTGCATTACATTAGATCATTGTATCACTTATATTTGAGTTTGGCCATCTCCTCCCTCTCTCACATATATCTTGGTACAAAGATCCATCTCTCTTCCACCACTAATTTTCACAGATACAATACCTAGATCCACATCAAACCCAACATCTAGTTACTTACACATACTATAATGTTGCTAAAAGCAAGAATTGATATGCAACATTTGAAACATGGCTTACTTGTGATAAATTGAACTCCATAAATCTCCAAAAATCTACTTTGCATGAATTGCTAAATAGCTTTCAAGTTCATGTTTGATTTAAGGCGGAAATTTTCAAAATTCCAAACTTTCACTTGTTTTTGCTTTGTTGCCAAAACGACTCCTTTGCTGGAATTATTGTACTCTCTTCTTCTTTTGCAAATCTCTCTTCAAAATTTTAGTCTAAACTTGAAAGTCCTTCAGGCTTCTCATATTGAAATGGGTCGGCAGACTGTACAATCCTCCCTTCAGGAGAACTGGACGAGACATTTCTCTTTTCTCATCATCTTGAAATGGATTTGCAAACTGGACATTCCTCTCTTTTGGAGGATTGGGCACTCCCTTGAACTTGCTTCTTTGCAAAGCGACTCTTTTCTCTGAGGAAATATCCCCTTGATGCCCTTCTTGTTTTATCTTTCTCAAACATGCATACACCAATATATCCCACACATACCATAAAGATAGCTACCGGACTTCACAAAGATAACTACCCGACTTCAAGATTTGTATATGGCACCTTTTGTTTTTGGTTCTTTCTCTGCTTCAATTGACATTTCCCCTCAACAATATTCCAAATCAGCATTCTTTCTTTCCTCTACTATATTTGAAAATTTGGGGTGTCTAACTGATTGTGAACTATCAAGAATCAAAACCACTCAAGACGCAAAGACTCCATTGAAGGCTCAAACCAGCTACATGATTGCCAATGTGTATCATAGCACAAACGCTAGAAACATACACACATATAACAATGTCACTGCCCTTTAGGCAATCAAAATACACACACAAACTAAATATTGATTTACTGATTGTTGTAAAAAATGCAATGCACTACATTTCTCCTTTATTATAAATAGAAAACACGCTCGCATACTCTCAGAATACACAAAAACACACAATGTTGTGGCACACGACACCATTCATCATTATCAGGAGTCAGTTACAAAATTATGTCTGCAATTTAGTAAAACAACTCCTCTATCTAATTTTAACCTCATGCTACCTTTTTACATCTCCGGTTGTCCTAAGGTTTATTCAAGCCTCCAATATCCACCTTGTACACTCACCAAACACCTGAATGAGTCTCCTTCAAATAAGAGGGTGCATGATTGGTTTTTGAATGAATTCAAAAGAGAGAAAATTAGAGAGCAAGAGGTATCAAAATAATATAGAAATTTTAGCAATATGGTACAAAGATCTATGAAATTGGAGCAACATGCAAAGAAGAAAAATGGTCATAAGGGGAGAAAAAATTTGAGTGACAACAACAAATCATTGATTGAGGAGTCTAGTTTCAAATTTTTGATTCTTGTTCATTTGATAGTGAGTTAGAGGACCGATTAAAGAGTAAAAAGAAGGGGTCGTGGACTAAGAAGATAGAAGCAATGGTGAAGCAAATATTTGAAATGTCAAAATCAAGATTAGTAGTGGTGGCAAAGGTGGAGACCTGATGTACTAATTGTAAAGATTCATTGGTTTAGGTAGCATGACCATTGGTGTGGTTTTGTCAATGTAAGAAACACCAATTTCTAGACCATTTTTGCGGATGGTTGGCCATCACTCCCATAAGTTTGGTTTTGTTAAAATTTGAGGACAACTATATATCCCTTGGTGTAGATTTTTCATTCTTCAAAAACACCAAATACTAGACCATTTTGTGGATGGCTGGTCACCACTCCCATAAGTTTGGTTTTGGTAACAATTGAGGATAACTATCTAATGACCTCAAAAAATGTAATTCAAATGATATTTGAAAATTTTTTAGTTAATTATTGGATAATTTTTTGATAGTTTATTTTTGTGGATCACTTTGATAGAATTATATAGCATAGCTATTTGTGACTAACATACTCAATGTCAATATTCAACAAAGCAATCAAGATGGGGCATGAAGACACATTGTGTTGTTAATCAAAATGGAGTAAACTATGCTTGAAGATGCACACAATAGCAATCACAAATCAATTATTAATAACCAATAATTAGTTTTAGTGCATACAATCAATTCTCACACTAGATAATGACTTGTTGATGTTTTCCAAGCTATACGAGCTTGGAATGCTAAAAAACCTGAAGCAAATGATAGGCTAGAGAAATCATAAAAAAATTGAATCATCAAAACCTAATTTTGAAGGTATCACAACCACTATCCATCATTCTATGTGCCATAAAACCATGAATAGACTCAATCTAACAACTTTTTCTAAGTCCTAGGATCAAACTCCTATTAGAAGATTAGCATTTAAACCTGAATCTATCACTTAAATAGTGGATTAAGGCTTTCACAACCTAGAACCAAATCTTCACCAAATTGATAGTGAATACACTCATCAATTTTAAAGTGTTTGGATGTATTGTTTATGTGCATGTCCCGATGCGTGTTCATTGGCTATTCCCTTGAGTAGAAGGGTACAAGTGTTACAATCCTATCACACATAAAGTGAGGGTGAGCAAGGATGTTGTTTTTTATAAAATGACAAGCCAATATGCTAATGTAAAAGATGATTTTGGGCATGATGTAAGAGAAAATGTGGTTGCAAAAAATACAAGTACACAGTCACAAGTTTTGAGGGGGCGATAAGGGTCATCTAGTGCAAGTCATGGTGAGAATCCATGGAGTGGCAGGTTACGTGAAAGAGTGAGTTCTGCTAACTCTTCATATGTATCAAGAAAAGGGAAGTAAAAAGTTGATGATGCCCCTAAGATGCCAAATTTGAGTGATGGTTATGTTGATGGTGAGAGTAGTGGTTTTGAGCAGAGTTTGCATGAGGAGTTTGGTATACCCTCTATGAAAACTTGGGGTGCAAGAAGGATGCAAGTAGGGAACAAGGCACCTGTAAGTGATCCTGGACCATGCAGATCAAAAAGAGTAAGAAATTATGTGCAAAAATTGATGTATGACAGTTATGTGACTCGTCCTTGTGCATATATGGCGAAGATTACAGAGGAGGAAGAACCCACATGTTTTGAGGATGGTGTCAAAGATGAAAAATGGTGGCAAGCTATGGATGCAGAGATGGCTATACTTGATGCGAATGGAACATGAGAATTGCCATTACCAAAAGACAAAAGAGAAATTGGATGTAAGTGGGTTTTCAAGATAAAGCATAATGTTGATGGCAGTGTGAGCAGGTACAAGGCTAGGCTTGTAGCCAAGGGTTGTGCACAGACTTATGGGATTGATTATGGGGAGACATTCAGCCCCATAGCCAAGATGGCTAACATTCGTGTGTTTATTCTAGTGTTTTCCACACTAATATGGGTGTTGAAGAAAATCTAGGGGGGGGGGGGGGGGGGGGGGGGGGGGGGGGGGGGGGGGGGGGGGGGGGGTATATATTGTGTATATTGTGTGCGTTTAAGGACTATTTTTAAAACTCCATATCTATGATTTTTTGGCAAATAACATGTATCCTATTCAATCTGTAAGTTTTTTCCCAAATTCCATTTTATGGTTCCCTTTTGTATCTGAAAATGTAAAAGAAAATAAAACTTAATAACCCCCTCTGTTGCACTCTCGTGATAGTCACATGATTATTAAGTGACCCCCCCAAAAAGCAAATAGATGTAAAGAATGCATTTTTGAATGGAGACTTGAAGAAGTTGTGTATATGGAGCAACCACAAGGTTATGCTAATATGAGGCTACAAGACCTTATAGGTAGGTTAAAGAAAGTGTTGTATGGGCTGAAGTAAGCACCTAGAGCTTGGTATGAGAGGATTATGGAATTCATCATTTCATTTGGCTTTGAGATGTCTGATGCAGATCATTCACTATATGTACAAAAGAATGAGACAATAATTGTGGTGATATGCATTTATGTGGATGACTTGATTTTTGGAGGTGATAATGTGGCTGAGGTAAAAGGCATACAAACTCTACTTATGTAGGAGTTTGTAATGAAAGATTTGTGAGACTTCCATTATATCTTGGACATTGAAATTATTCCCCTAGAAGAGGGTGTATGGATGTCACAAATGCAATATGCTTTGGATATGTTGAAAGAGTATTGTATGGATGATTGTAAGCCAATTGCAATGCCCTTAGATCAAAATTTGAAGTTGGGAAATGATGCAGATCAAGTGCTTGAGAATGCTACCATGTACATGAAGATTGTGGGCAACTTGATCTACTTGACTATCTCGCATCCATATTTGAGCTACACAATTGGATTGGTGAGTCACTTTACGCAGTCTCCTAGGAAACCACACTTGGATGCAGTGAAGCACACTTTGTGCTATGTGAGTGCTACTTTGGATTATACACTCTTTTAGAGGACTGATGTGGAGATGTATCTCTATGGATACATAGATGTATATTGGGCTAGTAGTACATACGATGTCGGGGGATGTGTTCGAAACATGAGCCGGGAAGGCGCCAGGCCTCTGGCTATGAGAGGTGTGAGGGAGAATAAGAAAAACAATGGATTCAAAAATCACTGTAATCTTCAATTAATCAATTCAAGCTCTAAGTACATTTTAATCGGTAGCCAAGGCGAGCTATTAGTAGCATTAACACTTGGATTAGGTGACAAATAGGAGTTTAAGATCCCTTCACATGATTATGCACGGCCATTAACGACTCTTAAATTGATCAACATGATAAACAAGCTTAAGCCAATGATTATGATGAAGAAATCATCTATGTTAGTCTTTGTGCTTTGAATGTTGTCGAACTATGCATATTTTCATTGCTTTCTCTTACTAAGCTCAAGAGAGTGAGTTCAAAACTTTTAGCTTTCTATCCTTGGTCTCAGTTGAATACCTTCCCTTGGTTGAGTCCCTTTCTCGCTTAACCTTGTCCGAGCTCTCCTTTTCCTCCTTTTCAAGAGCCTTACTTGCTCCTTCTCCAAATCCTTTCTTCCTTCTTCTCAAGCTACCCTCCTCCTCGTTCCTTCATTAGTGCAATTATTCTACTTCTCCTCTTGCCCTCCCATTGATGCCCCAAGGTCCTGAGAGAGAGAGAGCAAGAAGAAGAGAGCCTTTCCCTTATTTGTCATCGAGAGAGAGAGAGAGAGAGAGAGAGAGAGAGAGAGAGAGAGAGAGAGAGGGAGAGAGAGAGAGATGTTGGCTTACTTCCTTAGTTTTGAGAGCGATAAAGAGAGTTGCTTCTTAGCTTCAAGAACGAGAGAGAGAATTGCTGCAGTTGCCCAGTCTGGTACATATATGCAATCAATCCCAACTTCAAACTGCCATAACTTCTTCACCGTAGCTCCAATCAATGAGCCGTAAAGATAGGCTGGTAGAGCACTTCAAGTATTACATTTCTAGATCATAAACTCCCATCTATGCTCACTTCAAACATAATCTTTTTTAGCATCTTTAAGGCATATGTTGGCCTTTTAAAGCCGCATCTAGCATACATTAATCGCAAAACTAGCTTGTTAGCAAGCCCTGAACACTGATTATTAATCAGTTAAGCTTCAATTAAGCTTGATGTGCATATTTTCCTGCTATATTTCTTAGCATGGGAGCGGAACTTCACGACATCAGCCCTCTTAACCTGCACAGCCGCCCGCCGATCTTTACTAACCAGTCTTTAATCTGCATCTACTATAGGCACTTAAAGCTCTTTGCCATCATCAAGCTCACATAACTGGTAAGTACATGTAGAACAAAATAAGGCTGCAACCCGATCATCAATGGTCTTGCTTAGTCATGTGTGCATTTTATTTGTGAGCTTTTATTTTCGTGCTTTTGCAATTGAAACTATGTTTTAGAGCTTTTTTCCATTAATTTTCGTTTCATCAAAGATACACATTGATATATGGCCTCCGTCACAACAAGAATCACCTAATAAAAAATGGATGGTAAACCATATAGGTAACATGCAAGTGAAGATGCTGAAGTGGATAGTGGGGAAAACTCCATAATATCATAGTGTAAGAAACCAACCAAGAATCACTACAATATCCAGAAACATTATATAGAAGGCATACACACAAGAGACAAATTTGAACAAAAATTTTCATACATTTGTAACTTAGCCCCCACAAAATACATTTTTGATTATAAATTTAGGGTAATGTTTAGGGTGATCAATGACCCAGGTGTAGGTGATTGATTTATTAAAAAGGTAATAATTACTATATCCAAACACATTACATAGATGGCATTCACAAAAGAGATAACATTAAAAATTGCATCCGATTCGTTATTAAAAAGGATACACCTTATGCGGTTGACCCAACAAAAAGGAAAGGTCTATGGTTGTTAAGGATGATATATGAGCATGTGTTCCTTGGTTTCGTGCTTGGTTTGAAGGCCAAAATTTTGCATGTTCATGTAATACTTGTGTTTGTAGGCAAGGAACACCTTTTGAGTAGATTCTCTCTTTTAAAAATCACGACATTTGCTATTAGGCTCTTAAAGAGTAGTCAAAAAATGGCATGCAGTCTTTGTGTTAATATACCTCTTATGTAAGGGTCACAACCATGTTGTTAATTGCCTCCAATCTTGGATCCTATCTCACCAAATGCATCTAACTTAGCATTTTTCACTTAAGATCGAATATATATCTCATCCATATCTCCCTAAACAAATGATATGGATTAGCATGTCATAGTTTATGACTAACTTTCATTTATGGATAGAGGAAAGAAAAGTAGATCTCCATCCATATAGATGAGCAAAACCTACCATGTTGCTAGCTGTTGAGGAATGAGTATAATATCGAGACGACCGTATCTTTATATATGGCTGAGGGATAGAAACATAGAGGACCATCTAGATAAGCACAACTTACCACATTTTTGACGAGTGACAAATGACAAGGTTTCAGTGTAGAGAAGCTTTGCATGCTTCCTTTGGGTGCAGCTGGGATTAGGTCAGCATCATATAGTCCTTGGAGTTCTAGAGACATAGAAGGTACACCACCCACCATGCGAGCATGCGTGATCACACCCTACTATAGTATCTAATGTACTACAAAGCCCACCACACCATTTTTTGCATCTACCTTCTTTTCACTTCATCTATTTGTGAAGTTTTTTTCAAGGGCTAGATATGAACTACCACCCGGCCTTTTGACGCAAGGTGGAGGTGATGGTGCCACAAAGCATAGCGCAAGGGCTCAAACTCAGGGGGGTCACTTACTAATTATGTGACTATCAGGTGAGTGCATTAGAAGGTGTTATTTGTTTTTATTCTTTCTCAAATTTTTATATACAAGATGGTACCATAAAATGAAATTGGGAAAAATTTTATAGATTGAAGGTATGAAAAGAGTCTAATTTTTTCTTGTAAAAAACTCATAGATAAAGAATTTTCAAAATAGTCCTTAAATGCATGCAATATACACAATTTATACATAGTGACCCCCCCCCCCCCCCCCCCCCCCCCCCCCCCCCCCCCCCCCCCCCCCCCCCCCACACACACACACACCCGCACCTCCAACCCCCAAGGGCTCCAAGTGCAGCTTAGATCCATTGGACGTTGGCAAGACTCACACCCACCCCTTGTGAGTTGAGTTATGGAGGCCCATGGGATATAGAACTATTCTTATTTTCATGTGGATTTGATAAGGGAAACTAGTTAAACTAGTATGTCCCTCTAATATTTTTCTGAATTCTTTTTGTAGGAATCTTGGAAAATGCTCTCACAGGTTTGAGCCTCTTTGAGGGAGAAGGGGGGGAAAATGGCACGTGGAGGGGAAGAGAGAGAAAGATAGGTTGCATGTGTAATTTTGGAAAACTGATTTCTCACAAGCACTGATAGTGCAAATGCTCGATAGTTGCCACGAGCCTGCAGTCGATGAACGAGCAGTCCGGAGGCGATGCATTGAGTGCAAGAAATGCTGACGCGTACGCATCGGCTATGGGGAGGAGGGAGGTGCATAGCTGGAAGTAAGTCTCTCTCTCTCTCTCTCTCTCTCTCTCTAGACGGGTGTTCTTCAGGTGGGCGGTTCCCTCAGGCTACGCAGATTGCACGTCCGCTGGCTGGACTGCATGGACACGGGGTTGGTGCCGCGAGAGAGATATCATGCTCGGCAAGGCTCGCGATGGCTTGCAATGGGATAGAGTGTACGCATGCGACTCTCTCTCTCTCTCTCTCTCTCTCTCTCTCTCTCTCTCCCCACCATCACACTGTCTTGGTGTTGGACTTGCTGCGTTACATTCACCAGTAGTGGCGACCCCTTCAATGCAGACGCCTGGTGATAGGAGATCTGCTGAAAACCCCGCAGGAGAGCTGTGCATAGAGACAGGAACTGCAAGCTGAGCATGGAACATGGACGAGATGATGTGCTCAAGGAAGTGCAGGGAAGACATGGAGGCACGCCATCAGGCAGGAGCGGTGGGCGTGGGAACCGGACATAAGCGACAGCCTTTACATTTCCTAAGGTTAACGAGAGAGAATCTTGACTATGAATTAATTAATGAGATGAGAACGTACCCAGTATGATAGTATCCATCTTTTCCTATTTTCCCTAAAGAGAATGATTTCTCAGCACGAGTAGATGCTTTCAAACGGTTTTGTAGTGGCTTCCTTTTGGAATTTTTTTTTCAAGAAATGGGGTGCAACCACACCCCTTGTGAGTTCATTTATGGAGGTCCACGGGGTATAGATGCTTATTTTCATGTGGATCTAATAAGTGATAATAATCTAACTAATATTTGTCTTTTTCTATTTTTCCTAAAGAGAATGCTTTCTTGGCACTAGTAGATCCTCCTCACCCCATGTCGATAACGGAAAATATTCTAACTAGTATTTGTCTTTTTCTATCTTTTCTAAAGAGAATGCTCTCATGCCCCCCATCTTAGGAAAAAAAGGCCTTTGACACCACTTGGGCCTTGTACTGCTAATTCATGTTCAGAGGTATACTCACCTATTTCCAATGTCTTTCATTGTGAAATGAAGTGATGGAAGTACTTTAATCACTAAACTTTATTTTTTGTGATTGTTTCAAAGCATGGGACCATGGACTCAATGTCACATTCCAGAACGGAATGTTGCATGGATGGGGAATGCAACACCCCCCTCCCCCGCGCTCTACAAAGTTTTTTTTTGATTGGAATTTAGTATGACGGTCTCGTGTTGCACCATAGCCTTACTATTGCCAATATAGATCTTAAGTAGGGGGAGGATAAATAAGTATTTTGGTTTGGCACAAGATCGTTGGTTTGGTATCAGATTATAGGAAACTTTGCAAGGGTAGGGAGCACACCATGCCTATGGGAGAAATATGGCTATCACTCACTAACAATGACTCAAATTACAATATAAGGGTAAAAATTAGTATCCCAATAACATTACTAGACCAAGAAATAATCTTGCCATAGAAGAAACGGGATCTCCCCTATGCATCTCCAAAGAACTTCCATACGTGCTCTCCTTTGTTTTAGCATAAAATTTTCAAAAAACACCTCTGCACCTTTATCATTAAGCCCACAAGAGATTAAGGATGTTCAAACAATAAAAACACAATAAAAAATCTTATTAAATACACTTTAAATCACTTTCCAAAGCACAGTTTCTCATTATTACTTAGTGTATAATAGCTGTTGCACCATAGCCTTAATATTGCCACATCCTTAAAAAAACACGTACCCCTCCTCCACCGTTATCATCAAGACTTCCACAAGAGATTAAGGATGTTCAAACAATTAAAACACAATCAAATTTTTTATTAAATACACTTTAAATCACTTTTCCAAAGACTTGTTTCTGTCATCCGCTTGCAAGCGGATGATCAGAGAGCTCAACAAGAGTCTTATGTTTTATGTAATTTTGAAACAATAGTTTAAAATAGACAAAAAAACTAATCTACTTCTCAAGGCTACATTAATACACTTTAAATCAATTTTTTTTTCTTTTGTGTATAGTAGGTGTTTGAGCTCTCTAATCATCCGCATGCAAGCGGATGATCAGAGAGCTCAACCAATCTTATGTTATATTCAATTTTGACACAATGATTGAAAGTAGGTAACAAAACTAATCTATTTTTTAAGGCGCCATTAAATACACTGTAAAAACCATATAATAAAAAAATCAAGACATAGAGATTTGTCAAAACCAAAAAAATCTTCTAAGTATAAAAAACATAGAAAACTGGACAGAGTTTCCTTTGTTTTAGCATAAAAGTTCAAAACAACCCACTCTACCTTCATTGGATAGAAAAAAAGGCAACCCAAAATCTTATCAAAATCCAAAAAGTGTTGTTCAATTGGAAAGACATACACACAAACTTGAAAAAAAGAGGGGGGTTGGACCCCTTGTCCGCGTGTGCGCGGACGATCAGGGTCTCCAACCTCCCCTTTTTCTATAAATTTGTGTGTTCGTATTGTAGGATAGAAGCAAGCATAACATGAGGACAATGTTTCACTTTGCAAAGCAATTGTAAGATAGAAGCATGTAAACAAAGAAAAAAACTAAAATGTTAAATGTTTCCCTTGGCAATGCATATGTGCATAAAGGCTATGGAGGAAAAAGACGGGGGACTCCATTCCCCCAATCGTCTTCCATTTATATGCCATAGCCTTTATGCACATATGCATTGTCAAGTGATAGGCAATGCAAAGAAAAGAAGCTTTGCACTCTTTTCGACAAGACTATAATAAACGAGAGAATATCTCCAAATGCAATTGCGGATTCTTGCATCTTGGCGGCGCTTCAAATGATGTTTGTGTGTGCGTGACCTTTCACCTTGGCGTACACACAACATTAGTGCATAGCAACAAATGTCTTTCTCTTCTTATAGGAAAGTGAAGAGAGAATGATAGACCGACACACTTGGGAGCCATTGGTTCTCTCCAATTTATTTTAGTAATGGGATGCACATGCATCAATGTAGATCTTTTGCTCTGAATTCAGGGCTCCTTGGCCTCTTGAGATTAATTCCTATCCTACTGCTAAAGTGAGTCTATACTTCTCACTTAGAAATTCAAGTACATTGTAGAACTTAGTACACATGATCGTGTCTCCATGTACATTAATATGGTGTGAAGGTGAAAGAGATTGCGGGAGCTTGGTAGGGAGGGAAAAAAGTTGGCTAGTGCAAGCAAGGGAGCAATTGGGGTGAAGTGGTTCCCCAAGAGAAGGCATCTATAGAAATATAAAACATAATACTTAGGCGGAAAAATGTAAAGGTCTGGGAAAAAAGGGGGGGTTGGAGCCTCCCCCCTTTTTTTTTTCCAAATGCAATCATCGATGCCTGCAGATTGCCAACACCATTTTTAGCAAGAAGCTTTGCGTTGTTTTTAGCAGGTGATGATTGAGGGCATCTTGACAGCATGCATAGCTAGCAGAGAAATTTTTATACTCGTGTTTTGCAGGGAGACCATGTCGATGCAGTCGATCAGCGCAAAGGCCGAGTAGACTAGCTGGGGGATGATTAGTGTCACATGTAGCTAGTTGAACTACATCCTCAAGCAGACTTGTGGGGTAAATATATTTATCATGAGCTTGCAATGGCGCCACAATTTTGACATGAGGTGATATGCTATCACTATTGCTATCTGTTATCACATCAGTACTGCTATGAATTCCTTCAATGCCATTGACTACAAGGATTGGAGCTGCAACAAATGCAAGTGGATTCCAAGTGTTTGGGACCGCCGGGGGTTTAGTGACAGATGATCTGCATAAAGTAGGTATTGAGGCTGAGTTGGGTTTGAGGGTTGTATCACTGTCGGTAGCGGCATGGACACCATAAGTTCTGATGGCAACAAAGTTTGCAACATCAGACTTGGTTACGTTGACGGCTACATCATTGTCAACAGTATGTGATGCAGTAGCAAATGTGGCAGCAAGCGAATCCTTCATGGCTGCAATATACTTGCTGGTAAGTGGTGGAGTGCCCCCTTTTTTTTCCAGTTTTTTTCCCTTGTTGATTATGGATTAGTTGGGCTGCATATAAGTATTTTCTATCAACGCCAATGCGGGTGATTGAAGGTATGTGTCAGAGTCCTCGCCATGCTTCTTCCACCTGCACCGGGCCCCTTGTAGTTCCTTCCTCCTGTTTGCATGCGGCTCTCCAAACCCATCCATCCGTATTGCAGGCGACTGATCTCCAAACTTGTCCATGCCGGGGTGAATGCACTGGCAATGTTGACATTGCAACAGCAATATAGAACACACACACACACACACAATGTCTCTCACGAAGATCTCCACTAATGCCTTAAATTAATGGAAAAAAGTTAATGCCCCCCCCCCCCCCCCCCCCCCCCCCCGGCAAAGATGACAAACTCTCACTTCCTCCTAATTGTGATCAGGGTGAGCTTTGAGAATGGTTGGACAACAATCGCGATGTTAATATTGTGGCAGCCCTCGAGTTCAATGATGATTCATAGTTGCATGCACGAGGTGTTGGCGGTTTTGTCGAATACTACCAAGTAGGAGGCATGTATGGGAACTGGCCGGCTTGATAGTCGCAAGTTCAAGGGAATTTCGTTCAAGGGGAGGTCGTTGTAAAAGCTAAGGCTCGTGTTGGTTTCTTGCATAGTTTTGTGCTTATTAGAAAGATGTGGTGCAATCACTTTTTCCAATGGTACAATGGGAAACCTCACCATATTTGTGCTTAGAACCTCCCGATCAAGACTGATGAATTAGTGATGGAGAGAGAGAGAGAGAGAGAGAGAGAGAGAGAGAGAGAGAGAGAGAGAGAGAGAGAGAGAGAGAGAGAGAGAGAGAGAGAGAGAGAGAGAGAGAGATGAAATGAAATGAAATGTTATATTAAACATCTTTAAAAAGCCAAATTGACCTTTGAGACCAAACTGATACAATCTTGGTGGATCTAATAGAATGCCGAGGCACAAAATAAAAATAAAAATGAGCTAGAGTGAGAAACTAAATCATCATCATCATGAATTTATGAGGATTCCCTCATTTTCAGAGAAATTATTGCATCGGTCTCACTGAAGAGCATCATCAATGTCTGTAGTTCACTATGTGGGAACTTTTTCTTAGAAGATGGGCAGCGAATTACTTAGTAGTTACTATGGTAATTACTATAGTAAACCCAAAGTGTATAAATAGGGCCCATTACATTGTAATCGGGTTGGCACTTATTATCATTTGGGTTAGCGCCTTGGATATACTTGTACTTGAGAATCATTGGTAGTATTGTCGGCTGTACTTTCTCTTTGTAAATCATATTTGCTGTAATCTTGATCTGTAATCCCAATCATGGCATATATTTCAGTTATACTTACTTCTCGTCCAGTCTTCTAAATCTGAATCTGAATCTGAACCTTATTTCCAGTACATAAGTCCGGTTCTTATAGTATCCACATTCTAGTATAGTCTCTGATTCCTGTCCAGTCTGCTGTCTAAAATCTTCCTACACTAATAGCTGAAATCTTCCAACACTAGAATTAGCTGTCTCAAGAGACCAGCTCCAATTCCATTTTGGCGATCACGGTGGCTCGAGCTGAAGCTCGTTGACTGAAAGACTCTTCTCCCAGTTCGAAGTTTTTAGCAATGGCACCAAAATCCAATCGTGGCCGGAAATCCACCATTCGTGTTGACCCCATTCCTGAGGAGTTAGGAAGAGAGTCTGACCCCAAGCAAGAGAAGATGATTGACACTGAGACTCAGGAGGAGCATAGTCAGGCTGATGAGGTGCAGGACTCACAACACTCCAGTCATTCTCGACGCCGACGGGCAGAACGGGAAGCACGGAAGGCAAAGAGTTCCAAGAGTTCTCGGTCCCGGCAGAGAGATGAGGATACCAAGGGCAGTAAAGGAAGTCACCGTACTTCTAGCAGACAAACCAGAGAAGACACTGACACAAAGACAGAGACAGAGATTGATTGGGATGCTGACACTGACAATTGCAAGAAGCTTCCAAGCATCATTCTGAATCCAAGAAGAGAAGTGGCAAGATCAGTAGTAATCAGAATGATTACACAACTTCCATGAAGATTTCTTTTCCAATATTCAAGGGAGGGAAGAAGGGTGATCCAGATGTTCACATACAAGCTTTCAAGCAGTATGCTGAACTAAAAAACATCGATGAAGATGATTGGGGGAAATATTTTCCACAAACCTTGAAGGAGGCAGCGAGGAAATGGTATTACCATTACCTTGCCTGTCAACTCAGATCATATAACAAATTGCTCAAAGCCTTCAGGTTGGAATATTCCAACAATAGAGGGGATGAAGACATTCTCTGTGAATTAGATAAGATCAAACAGAGAAATTTGTCAGTCCGCAGTTATGTGGAAAAGATCAAGGAGCTAACCAGGCAGCTACAAGAACCATCATTGGAGAAGAGGTTGAGGGCATGGTTCCTGAATGGGTTCAGAAGCAAGAAGCTTAGGGAACAAGAGGTACCAGCCCCTACCAAGAAATTCAATGATCTGGTCCAAAGGGCATTAAAGCTGGAACAACAGGCTAAGAAGGAAAAGAGCCACAAGAAGTGAAGGACCAGTAGCAGTAGCTCTGCTACTGAAACTTCTGATTCCAGTGAGATGTCCAGTAGCTCCGAGAGTAGCTCTAATGAAAGAGAAAAGGAGAAATCAAAGAAGGGATTCTGGACCAAGAAAATTGAAGATATGGCTAGGAAGATTGCCAAAATTAGCCACACGAGACAGCCAGTTCGAAAGATGGAGACTTGGTGTTCAAGATGCAAATCCAAAGACCATATCTCCACTGAATGCCCACAATGTACCTACTGCAAGGCCTTTGGTCACCTATGGAATAATTGTGGCATCAAAATTCACCACTTTAAGAAAGGAAAAGATCTGTTAGTGGTTGCCTACACTGAACCGGTGAAGGTAGAACCAGTCAAAGTATCTCAAGAGGAGAGACCAGGTACTAGTGGTACTTGTCAGGGACGTGGCCGATACCAACCAGGAATGGGCAGAGGCAGAGGAAGAGGAAAATTCTAGAACAGGAGCATGAATTGCTATACTTGTGGGAAGTATGGCCATTTTGCGGCCCAATGCCCAGATGCACCTGTAACGACTACTACTGAGGCTAAGGCACCAGAGCCAGTCAGGGTAGTTACCAGGAGTAAGGGGGTAGTCATTGAAGAAATCCCAGACACTTCCGAAGCACCAGTCAATCCTAACAGCAACAAGTGGGCTCAACAAAGAGAAGTTTGGAAGGCCAAAGGTAAAGAAAAGGTGGTCGATGAGTGGCAAGAGCAGAGGGAACTAGCAGCTAAAATCACGGAGGATTTAGCCAAGAAGCTGCCAGAGCAGCCAGAAAGTTCTGAAGCTAGTCATTCAGAGGATACCAGCCCAATCGACTGATAAAGATCAGTCAGTACCAGCCATGACTGAGACCATGTTGGTTGTGGTACATGGACTAGCTGATGAAATGGGAGTAGATGGAAAGAGTGGAAGCACTGCAAAAGAAGAATGGCAGTGTGAAGATACCAATTCTTCAAGCTCTGACAATCAGTCTGACCAAGAGAGAGAGAAGAAATTCATGTGAAAATTTGTGATAAAATTCAGAAGCTGATTGTAGAGCTAGAGGATATAAGAAAAACCTTGCCTGAGGTGGCCAACTTTATCAGAGAGCGCAGGAAAGTTGAGGCAAAGGCCAGAAGAGTGGACCTAACGGCCGTCCAGGATGATGAAGTTCCACTTATTCAGGTAGACTACAAGGTCAGGAAGCAGTGGGAGCCTCTCTCAAGTGTTATCCTGGATGGAGGGGCAGGAGTCAACATAATGGGAGCCCATCTTCAGCAAAGAATGGGTATCACTAATATGAAACCAACACCATTCAAAGTACGGATGGCAGATCATAGAGTCGTATAGGCGACGCGTATGATTGAAAACATGCAGATAAGAGTTGGGAGGGAGAAATTCAATACCAGTTTCCTAGTCCTGGATGTGCAAGGAGCATATGGGATGCTACTAGGGCGCCCATGGTTGAGAATATCACATGTTGTTCATGACTATGCAAACCAAAATTTGACCATAGAAGGGGCCAGTGGCAGAATCCAAATCCAGAACAACAATACCAGAAGCTGGAAAAAGGAACTGAGGCCGAAGGATTTGTGTCAGAAGTACAGAGCCAAGAAGATCGAGCGAATGCTAGCGGCTATGAACATATTCCCTTTGGCAAAAATTGACTTGAATGCAATCTTGCTGAACAAAGAGCAAGCTGACAAGCAGAAGAGACAATTCCCTAATCAGTTTACTGATGTCAATACAGGGGAAAGAACAGTTCAGCTACTGGAAGGATGGTGGAACTAGCTGATACTGGTATAGTAGAGGAACCAGTATGTTCTGAAGAGTACCCACTCGATCAGAATATTGATTCAAAAATGAATGGACCATCCTGGGATTACGCTGAAGAATCGACCAAACAAAAAGGAGGTGGACCAAACTGGTTGCTTCCAGACGACCAGGAAGTAGAAGAGTGGAACCTAGGATCAGAGGAAAATCCTAGAATGATCAAGGTTAACAAGCACCTCAACTCGGCAATGAAGGAAAAGGCCCGAAAAATGTTCCAAAACTATAAAGATGTGTTTGCCTTGGAACATAAAGATCTGAAGGGAGTAGATCCTGAAGTCTATCAGCACTGAATACCACTGAAACCGGATGCTAGGCCAGTACGATTGCAAAGATACCCGATGAACCCCAACTATGCAAAGAAGGTCAAGGAGGAGATTGATAATCTTCTCAAGGCTGGGTTCATTACGGAAGTGGCAAGCAGTGATTGGCTATTTCCCATAATCGTCGTCCCCAAGAAGAATGGAAAATTGAGAGTTTGTGTTGACTATAGGAAACTAAATGCCCAAACTATTAAGGATCCATTTCCCTTGCCTTTTACTGATATGTTGCTTGATGAGATTGCAGGATATGAAATGTATAGCTTCATGGATGGTTATAGCGGCTATAACCAGTTACAGGTCGCTCCTGAAGATAGAGCCAAGACCACTTTCATCACAGAGTGGGGAGCTTTCATGTATTTGGTGATGCCTTTTGGCCTGTGCAATGCACCAGCTACCTTTCAGCGGTGTATGATGGAGATGTTTAATGAATTTCTTCATCGGTTCCTCGCCATTTTCATGGATGACTTCACTGTCTATTCAGATGAGGAACAACACCTCCTATTTCTAGAAATGGTTTTCAAACGCTGTCGAGAAATTTGCGGTCTTGTCGGGAAAGCACCGGGCTTATGACTGTGAGAGTTTGTGAGAGAACTCCAAAAAAGTATTTGAAGGAGTTAAACCATAGATGCCATGAAGACTAGGGTTTGGACGGAAGTGTAATCAAAGAAGTTTCACTCTTTCTCTCTTGCACTCACACACACAAAGAAAGAACACAAAAGAGAGAGTCAAAACAACACAAAGATGAAAACATCCAGGCTATGGTCATATCGTATCATGGGTAGTATGAAAGGGTTAATAGATGAGTTAATGGCATTCAATCTTGGCTGACCAAATAGGCTACAAATTGTTCTTTGGAATTGTAGTTTTGTGCTTACCATAATATATATATTTTGTCTAGTGATTGGGATTAATTGTGTGTACAAATCCTCTTGGTTCATAGCAAGATAACTACTCTTACATCAAAAGAAAAATTATAGTCTATGAGAGGTAGTATGATGGGATCCGGTGATAGAAGTATTTCATTGAGCCTTTCTGGGCCAAAGAGAAACACTATACGTTGTTGAAAGTGTATTTTACGGCTAATCCATACGTTAATTCTAATAGATCGTACAGAGTGAAAGCGATAGAAATTATCATCATGTGGATTATTCATCTAGGATATTATGTGATAAATGTAGATATGAGAGAAGTGAAGAGATGAGAAGTTTCCCTCCCAAGCGCTATTCTTGTCCGTAGGCAATAAGGATACTGTGGGGAGAGATGTACCTGTAGCAAAGAGAACCTAAAATCTTTAGAGAGGATGAATTACTAAGAGTGAGAGAGATAGGTTTGGTTAAGGAGATGAGATTAAATAGATATATATATATATATATATATATATATATATATATATATATATATATATATATATATATATATATATATATATATATATATATGTAGGATTAGAGATGAAAAAGAAAACAACAAGAAATCAAGAAAACATCAATGTAGAACACATCTTACTTGACAAACCCTTCGGTACCATTATTGATGGAGAGAGAAGAAGAGTGGAGAATTCCAGTTTGATTGATACGCCAAGTGCAAGACCTTCTTTGATTAGAGTTGATCTTCCAAGGATAGCGTACAAGAATGGCTAGTCTTTCTCTAGGAGAAAGTGTAGGCTTAGGCTTATGTTAATGGCTAAGTACAATTAAGCATTACTACACACTCCCTCATGAATTCCTCTCATCAATGGCTTGAATGCTTGAGTTATTTTCAAGGAAGAAGAGGTCCCCTTTTATAGGTGAAGGGAACCCACAAGGGTTTACACAAGAAGAGAAGAGCCAGTGTGAACAGAAACTGGAAAAGTTGGAAATGAGCTGTCCCTGCATGATGTGGGTAGACTGGGATCCAGTATTTTGATCATGGCTCCAAATAAAAAAGTAAAAATATGGGCAAAAAATTCAGCTCATTAGCTACGATTTTCATTTTAGAATCGTTTTCCAATTCGGATTGGAACCTTGTGTAAAAAAATCATCAAAATAGGGTCCTTTCTGACAGCAAAAGTATTCCTGTGGTCCCCTTAGCTTAGACTTTCATTTGATTCCAAAGGACACCTCATGCCATATGAAAGCATGACATTGCTCCTTGACAAAGATTTGCAATCATGCTTGCAATAATGCATTAAAATAAGTGTATCTTTGAAATCATGCCACCTAGTGTCCCATTAGGAATTGATTCCCTCCCAGTAGCTATTTAAAAAGAAATATAAGAAAAATACATAGAATATATATATATTGGAGTTTACCCTAGATATAGGATCTAGCTAGGGTGTGAGATGATAATGAGATAGTAGAAATAAGGAATCAATGTTTTTTGCCCCAAGTTAAAGAGGCGGAGCTATTGACACTTTTCCCATAGTATTTTCTGATGGTAAAGTAAGAATAGGTTACCCTTGAGATAAATAATAGGATGAGATAGAAAGCATATTATTACACTTAAATATGTATATGTACATTATAGAAAATATAACTATGTATCTAAAAAATTACAAGATAACTCTTGTAGCATGCGTTCCCACTATGTACGTGTCACAGCACGACATCCACCCCCTCTAAACCTGCACATCCTCCGGCATGTGCCAACCTCATGGTAACTTGTGAAAGAATTGTATCTCCTGTCATCCCAATAGAACAGAGATGGCCAATGACAAAATTCAGTGTGTTCAGCAAGCTAAAGCACCCAGAACTGCTTCAGAGTTGAGTTCTTTCTTGGGTTATGTGAATTTCTATAGAAGATTTGTACATAAGTTTGCTTCTCACACAGTACCACTATATGAGCTTACAAAGAAGAATAGTAAGTTCAATTGGACTTCTGAATGCAAGGAGAGTTTCTAGAATCTGAAAAAAGCCATTACCAGTAAACCAGTCCTTAAGCAGCCAAATTGGGATATTATTTTCCACGTACATGTCGATGCTTCGGGATTGGCAATGGGGACAATATTAGCTCAGCCAGATAAAAGAACAAACTATCCGGTTTATTTTGCTAGTTGCAGATTCAGTCAGACTGAACAAGGCTATACGACTACTGAGAGAGAAGCCCTTGGAATGGTTTTAGCGCTACAAAGTTTAGGCATTACCTGTTGGGAAAGTTATTCCATTTTTATGTGAACCATCAAGCTCTTCTGTTTCTGATTAATAAAGTCATTATTCAAGGCAGGCTGATAAGATGGATGATGTTCCTTATGGAATTTGAATTCAGAATTTTCCATAAGCCTGGCCGAAACCATTGAGGGGTTAATTTTCTTTCAAGAAGCACGGAAGGATATTCAGAATCACCCTTGAGAGATGAGCCAGTGGATGCTGATTTATTTCAGTTAGAGGCAGAAGACTCAGTGGATCCTGAATGGTATGATATTTATCAATATCTTTCCCAAGGTGCCTTTCCAGAGGATTGGAAGCAGAATCAGAAGAAATCTTTGATCATAAAAAGCCTGAAATTTACTATCATAGGAGGATTACTTTATCGACTGGGTGTTAATGTTATACTTCGACGATGTTTCCCTATGGAAGGAAGAATGCAAGTAATTACAGAAGCGCACAATGGTGAATATGGTGGACACTTTTCCAACGAAGTAACCTACAAGAAGATTCTGCAAGCTGGTCTATGGTGGCAAACACTAATTGCTGATGTTAGAAGTTTTTGTAAAACTTGTGACATATGCCAAAGAATGGGTCGACCAATAGCTGCAAATATGACTCCCTTGATGCCAGTACAACCACTGGGGGTATTCATGAAATGGGGACTAGATTTTATGGGACCTTTTAAGAAGGTCATTCCCAGGAAGAACAAGTACATAGTAATGGCTACTTGTTATGTAACCAAGTGGGTTGAAGCCAAGGCTCTTCCTGACAACACATCCAAGTCAACTGCAAGGTTTCTATTTGAGAATATTGTCTGCCGATATGGATGTCCAGTAGATATTGTGACCGATCAAGGAACACATTTTATCAATGACACTACGGAAATCCTATTGGATATGCTTTCAGTCAAGCATCGGAAATCTACTCCTTACTATCCCAGATGCAATGGACAGGCTAAAAGTAGCAACAAGACAATAAAGACTATTCTCACTAAGGTGGTGCAAAAGAAACTAGACCACTGGGATTTGAAACTTCAGACTACTGTATGGGCTTATAGGACAACTTATAAGGTAACTATTGGAATGACACCATTCAGAATGGTGTATGGCACTGAAGCTGTGGTTCCTATGGAGTTTGTGATCCCTAGTCTGAGAATGGCTGTGAAGTATGGGTTAGACTTCAACCATAATCTTAAAAAGAGGCTAGATGAACTGATGCAATTAGATGAACTCATGCAAAGGGCTATGTTGGAATAAGAAATTGTTCAACAACGAAGGAAACACTGGCATGATCGCCGAATTAAAGTTCGAGAATTCTAGAAAGGAGACTTAGTGCTTCTATATCAGTCTAGACTGGGTCCAAAGAACCCAAACCTGAAGATTGCATGGGCAGGACCATTTGAGGTAGACTGAGTCTTCTCCAATGGCAGAGTCAGACTGAAATATTTATCTGGATTGTTGTTGCCAGGAGTATATAATGGGGCAAAGATCAAGCTTTATTATTCACAGACTAGAGAAACTGGGCCAGAACAAGGTACTAAGGAATGAGAACTTGCTGATCAAGAGATACTAGAATCAGACATTTTTGGACTTTTTCATGTGCAACCAATTTCAACTTCAGAACCAGTACCAGTAAAATCAGATCAGGCCGACCTTAGAATCAGTACCAGTGTGGTCGAGCCAGACTGGAAATCAGTCCAGTATCAGTGAGGACACACTTTTCAATTTTTAAGCGCCCAACGATCAAATGGCACACCAGTAGTAATTATTTTTAGGATGGGTCGCAGTCTTGTCCAATGCATGTCTGCCACGATAGTAGTGACGCACACAAGTCTAGGAACGGCGAGTGGTGGAGCTTTTATGGCGCGAACACGTATAACAGTCAGGAGAGTTAGCATTTTCCCTCATAAATCCTCTGCACGACGCTTTCCTCCTGTTAACCATTCGCCATCGCCAAGCTCCGAGGTTTCTTCGCTACAGTCGCAAACCTTGACCTCTGAAGAGACAGTTGACTGTCAGCTAGCCTTGCCAGCAACACCAGAAACGGCTTCGACACGACAAGTAAGTCATCTTCTCCTTCACTTGTTTTATCATCATCGTCTTCACAGTGTATGGGTAGAAGAAAACGCTTAGAGAAGATGCAGGAGTCTCTTGAGGAAACTCAGGCCATAGTTGCTGCTGCAAAGGCAAGCCTTCCCATTATACCGTACAGTAAAATCTAGCATTATGTATTCACTGACCAAGCAATGACTCTGCTACAACTCTGGGATCTTCGAGTTGTGTTGCAAGCTACAAGAATTTCTTTTGATGCAGACATCATCAAGCAAGTTCTTGATTCCTTCGACGCTGAAGATGGGAGTGCCATGGTAAATGGTAGGAAGGTGTCAGTGACATCAGAAGCCATAGCATTTGAATTCAGAATGCCCAACGAGCCCAAACCTTCTGTGGCAATTGCACAACAGATAAGTATAGCTCTGAAGGAGGATGAAGCGGCTAAACTTAAGCGCAAGGCAAGTGGTCAAGGAGTTCCAGTAGTAGCAGGACTGGAAGCTTCCACTGCTTATAGGTTTGTAGCCAAAGCAGTAAGCCTTAAAAACAACCCAACGTATGTATCTGAAAAACTGTTTGCTATGCTGTTGGCCAAGATATTGGATCCACAGGTTGCTATTAACCTTTGTCAAATTCTCTCGCACAATGTACTCCAGCAAACTGCCAAGCTAAAATCTCAAAATGTTTTCAAAGCCTGGTATGTTTGGCAATTCCTGTATTGGGCTACTGCTGCAGATGCTAATGAGTAGGTAAAAAAGACTTGGAGTGAGAAGCCAATTTCTGAGCCGAAGAACATTGCGTTGTCCTCAGACGACGAAGAAACGGACAGTCAAACTATTTCAACAGATCTGAAAAGGAAAGCAACTGCAGAACAGGCTGGCAGTTCAAAGAAGCCAAAGACTACACTGACAAAGAGCAATGAGTTTTTGAAGCAGATAGAAAGCCAGGTCAAGATAGTAAACACTGAGAAAGCTGTAGTGAGCCAGACAGAGCAGCAATCTGCTCAGAAGACTATGACTAACCAGTCAGTAGCAAAAAGTGCAGTTGCTACTGGTTCTGGAAAACATCAGGCCAAGCTAGTCACTTCTGAGAAGATAGAAAACCAGTCAGAGGACAAAGGCAAGAGACAATTGGACAAAGGGAAAGGTCCAGCTTCCTCAACTCTGCCAGGTGGAGTTCCTACTCCAAATACTGGAAACATTCTGCAAACTGGTAAAACAGGACAAGTTGCAGCAAATGCAGACTAAAAAATTGAAAGGACATCTTCTACTACGCAAGGCTGATTATGCAACTTTACCCTACATAGCTCCAGTGGCAATATATGAGCCTACTGATTCGGATCCAACCACAGTCAAAGACAAATGTTCAGTCCTCATACAGTCTTCTTGGAATACCATTGTCAGTTGTATGGGACAACTGATGGAGGCTGTTGGATTAGAAGATGAAGTCAAAAAGCTTAAAGTTGACTTGACGGAGGCACAAGATCAGATTGAAAAGCTCCAAAAAGCCCGGGAAGAGCAGAACATACAACACAGGGTACTGGAAGCTCATTCAAAAAGGACTAATGAGTTGTTAAACAAAAAATTAGCTAAGGCTGAATCTGAAATAATGATCATCAAGAATCAACAAAATGAAGCACTGAGAGCTGCAAAGTGGGCTGAAACAATGCTCAGGATGAAGCGGGCGGAATTCAAAAACCTGTTAATGTCCCATATAGCTTTGAAGGCTTCTCTGACTGAAAGATACATCTATAACAGCTTGTCTGAAATTTTAAATCCATCAGGCAATGCTGTTTTCAATTTAGAGAATTTAAAATCCTTGATGGAAAGTATGCAGAATGATTTGCAAGACAAAGTGACTGAGTATAATAATGCTCTGCTGAATCAAGCTATATTAGATTATATTGAGCAGCAGACTTCTCCGGATGAGGAAGAAGAAGATCAGGAAGATGAAGATGATCAGGAGGAGGATGATCAAGAAGATGGGCATACAAAGGATGATGATGATGCCCCACCACCATCCCCACCTCCAGGACCTGGTACTGGTGGGACAGGGCCAACTGAAGGAGGCCAGCCACAGCTAGACCAGCCAGGCGAGAATGAGGGCCAGCAAAAAGGACATGATGAAGGGCACCAGTCGGGTAACCAGCAGACTGAAGAGCAGCAGCCCAATCACACTGGGAATCAGCCAAGCAGATCAGTCCCAGCTCAGCAGGGATGTTAAAGGGAAAATGAAAGTGCAGGATGAGGGACCAATTGTTGATCATCAACATTCATTGCAGCTCATTACCCTGAATAGGCAATTGAGACATCAACAGGCCTCCATAACCAGACAATATCTGGAGGATGATGATCTCTTGTCCGACTTGGAAAGATTTCAAAGGCTATATGTTGGAGCCAGGGAAATGGTAGAACATTGGAAATTAGTAGCTTTCCATGATAAAGAAGCTTGTCGTCTACCTGTGCATCCCAGTACAGTCTAGCTGCTAGAACAAGTTCCTAAATGGATACTCAATGCTGATGAAAGAGTGGCAAACCCGCACTCGCAAAGGCAGTCTACTGCAGATTGTCGCTCCCTAGCCCTGGAACTGGAACTTCTGCTAGGTAACAAACCAACTTACTGTTGTATGAAGGATGTTAGGGTATAACTCAAGGAAGTTTTGATGCAAATGCAAACTGCTAGAGGTGTTTTGGATCAAAGAGTCAAAGCCATTGTTGAGGACCAGACAGCCACTAGCAAAGGACCTTAGACTAAAATGTTAGTCGAAGCACAGGAAACTGCTCTCCGAACATTGTTCCAGCTAGTGAGAATCACCAGAAAGATGATGCAGCAAGAGAACCAGGGTGTTATCAATTTCTTAGAATTTGTGCCTGATTCTCGAGTTCTCTTGTATGATGTTCCAGCAAGGGAAACAGAGCTGCCAAGATTCTTTCCAGTGCTGTATCCTCAACATCCAGAACCAATTGATCGCCTTACATACTTCAAAATCACTGATGAGATTCAGGATTCGTATGAGCGATCAACTGTGGAATGGAAGACTTGGCAGACGCTGTTCAATGATGCTCTCCAAATCAATGACATTCAGGCGCACTGAAAGAGGAGATGCATAGGATCCAGTTGTGTATGGGCTAGTGGAAGATTCAAGTCAGAGAATTGACCACGATTACTAATCAGTTGTTGTTGCTACAACTTACGGTCGAATCTTCTAAATTGCCTGAAAAAGACATTACAGCAAAGCCAGGTCTGGCACCACAGTAGAGGGAGATGGCTGAGATTCTTTTCGAAGCTCGAGTCAAAACTAATCAGCCTCTTCCAGAAGGATGGATCTATACTGCTTCGCATTGTCATAAGCTGGCCAGAACCAAACTTAGCAAGGGCAGGCGTACACTCTATGATCCTGACACCAAAACCTATCATTCCCTCACGCCTTATGAAGTAGAGATGACCACCGACCGGCGGGATCAGCTTGAGCAAGAGGCCATTTACTGACTGATTTAGAAGGAGAATGCTGGTACTGGGACTTCTCAGGCACCATCCAGGTCAAAGGGCAAACGGAAGATGGTCCAATGGAAGAATACTGGGTAGTTCTATTTCAGAATTCTGTGGCGACTTTTCTCCATAGCAGGCAGGTAGAGATGACAGCTCAACCTTGGCCTGATGATAGCTCCACCTTGGCCTGGTGAGAGCTCCACGTTGGCCTTTTCAGCTGCCTCTTGCAATCCTTGGCCTTTTCAACTGCCTACTCGCAATCTTTGTATGGCCATACTGTAAGTGGTCAAGCCGGAATCCAAACATCAGAACCAGACGATGGATTTTTCAGTCTCACATCAGAATCAAAGAGGGGAATTTTTCAGAAATTTTGGAATCTTGCCAAAATTCAAGAAAGAAGGGAAGGATGTAGATGGCTGGATAGTTCACTATGTGGGAACGTTTTCTTAGAAGATGGGCAACGAATTACTTAGTAGTTACTATGGTAATTACTATAGTAAACTCGAAGTGTATAAATAGGGCCCATTACATTGTAATCGGGTTGGCAGTTATTATCATTTGGGTTAGCGCCTTGGATATACTTGTACTTGAGAATCATTGGCATTATTGTCGGCTGTACTTTCTCTTTGTAAATCATATTTGCTGTAATCTTGATCTGTAATCCCAATCATGGCATATATTTCAGTTATACTTACTTCTCGTCCAGTCTTTTGAATCTGAATCTGAATCTAAACCTTATTTCCAGTACATAAGTCTAATTCTTATTTCAGTATCCACATTCTAGTCTAGTCTTTAATTCCTGTTCAGTCTGCTGTCTGAAATCTTCCTACACTAATAGCTGAAATCTTCCAACACTGGAATTAGCTGTCTCAAGAGACCAGCTCCAATTCCAATGTCCACCTCTGTAATTAGTCATCTTGGACGTCTCCCATTTCGTGCCATTAGGCAAAATTTGGGCTCACAAAGGGGCCCTTTAAGGAGTTTGACTTTACCTCTCTCTACCAAAACGGGCGCATGGATACATTTTTGCAAACAAACTCCAAAGTTGGCGGAGGTTTGACAGTTAGAATGTCCTCTTCAAGCTCTATCTACTGAAATATAGCACGCCATGAGATTCCTCATATTTTAGAAGATTCTTTTTCTGATTCACTTAGATTCCGACAGAGTTGACAGAGTTGTCACATCATAGGTGAAAATCAAAAAAAGAATCTTCTAAAATATGAGGAATCTCATGGCGTGCTATATATCAGTAGATAGAGCTTGAAGAGGAAATTCTAAGTGTAAAACCTCCGCCAACTTTAGAGTTTGTTTGTAAAAATTTATCCATGCGCCCGTTTTGGTAGAGAGAGGTAAAGTCAAACTCCTTAAAGGGCCCCTTTGTGAGTCCAAATTTTGCATAATGTAGGATAGTCCTGATCCTTTGATGGAGCTTTCATCGATGTCGTGGTCAACCTTGTGGACATGGATGTGGACTTCTAGCTCTCCTATGCTCCATGGATCTGTCAACTAATATACCTCTAATATAGGTGGGCTCCTGCCATTTTGCCAAGATTTTGTGCAGGAGCAAAAAACAAAATCACGGTAGTTTAAGCATCCAAATACACACACACACACACACACACACACACATGGAAAGTCGTGAAGAAAAATGATACAAGTAGGTCCCGAAGCTTTCATCATAGAGGAAAAGGGCTATGTATGATGATCTCTCTCTCTCTCTCTCTCTCTACTTGGAAGCTATGGGAAGCTTCCAATGGAAATCACAAAAAAGTGTTTGATGAGGTTCGTCTCTAGGAAGCGACTCTTGACACACACTGATTGTAGAATATGCCCAACAAGCGTACGGCCTGGAAGCTATGGGCAGCTTCTGATGGATGCAAAGTGAGGGGTGGCAATAGGCAAGATGTTGATATAGTTAGTTAGGGACCGTTGAAAGGTGTGAGGTCCCCACCCCGCCGTATCAACCAGCAGATTTGATGGTGAACCTGGTGGCCACTAGATCTATTGCGGAAGCAAACAAAATGGTTCAGGGTTCTACTAGCGGACGATCTCTCATCACAAGGTGAGTCCGAGTTTGAGCCTACTAGCAGGGAGATCTAGCTCCACCTCGCAGGGGAAGCATACTTAAACTATCTAGCGATCCTAAGACCCACCTTCCAAGAGGAGAGAAACCCCGAGCGCCTTTTTCCTCATGTTTCAGAGGCACGTACTCTCGAGATTTCACCGCTCTAGGGGCAATGAGTATTACTAATATCGAAGTAAGCACTATGGGGACAGAGAGTTCCCGACCAATCGGGACCACCCATCTCGTAGGCATTGGCAACCAGAGCCAAGCCCCCACTTTCCACCCCCATACTCACACTTCCTTGTATGACCTAATTACTACCACAAAGGTTGTTCAACATAAACATTCCTTTTTTTTAGTTCCGAAGCACATTGTCCGTTAAGACAGCCCTTCAACCAGTATTGCAAACAACACCAAGACAATATTCTAGTAAAAATTCTACTCAAACTTATTCATTAAAATTCCAATGTTCTGGAGGTACAACATCCCCCCTCCAGCGAGAGTTCACTCCTCCCGTTGTCGCCTAGCTGCCCATACAACTAGGTATGTCCACCGCATAGAAAGCACGTCATGGACACTCCCACCGCATAGAAAGCAAGACGTGGGTTCCCACCGCATAGAAAGCAAGTCGTGGGTATCCACCGCATAAAAAGCAAGTCGTGGATTCAAGAGCCCTTAACGAGGAACTCTGCCCCCCGTGATCAGTAGGGGGGTCAGGACTGATTCAACATTGGAAATAAAATGAACATGTCGAGCTAAATTTTCCCTAGCAGACATTCTTTCCTCTTGCAAACAACATACCCATCAATCATTTCCTTCCTACTTTAGAACTTAATGTACAATGAATTCAATGCTGAGGTTTCCGTCGGATTTCTCCAACATGTTTGGGGTATGTTCATTCCTAGCTAAATGTGTGCAATGTTAATTTAAACAACTTGAATGAAATTCTAACCTACCTCTTCCATTTCTTCGTCGATGGCCCGTGAGATGGTCGGTATTTGATCGTCCATGGGAGCTTTTCCCTTTCCATTGACATTGCTTGTTCCTGCCTCACGATCGTGGGCACCACCGAAGTGAGTTCTCTTAACCAGAGCCATTTTACTCACTACTTTAAGTAATTAGCTTGGAGAAAAGAGCTAAGGTTCGCAAGTGTCATAACAACCCAATAGATAGATTAGCAACATTAATTAATCCCTCCTATATGAGAGGTCTAGATTTTTCTATATAGCAATCATTATGAATGACACATAATCCTATGGGAACCGGATCTAAAGATAATTACTTGGCTTACATGATTAAGAATAATAAGATTTCACTAATGCAATTACCAGAGAGATGAATTAAGCATGATTAATCTCTTTCCTAGCAAATAGATGGTGCAGATTCACCTGACGCATAGGTGTAAGAAAAGTCAACTCTTAGAGACTTAACGACGGATTAATTATTCCTTAATTACATCTTAATGCATAAGGGAAATGAATTTAATTTAGCTACAATATTAATGAATGATAGAAAGAGTGATTCTCATCAATCTACACAATTACCAACTTACCGATTAATTACTATGCTACCTAGAGAGAGAAAATTCTAATAATCTGCACTTAATCATTAATTAAGAGTGATGAATGGCTGATAATCCAGCTATGGGATGATGATTACATAATAGAATATGGTTAAGGAGAATTTAGAGAGTAATTATAAAGAATTACGACTAGGAATAAGCATAATAGATGAGGAATTTAGATGGTAATGAAAAGAATTTACAGAAGGCATTAATTAAACCGTGGTTACCATGATTAAGGGCTGATAATCTTCTCGATTCTCTGATCTAATCGAGCTTCTTGAGGTGAGAATTCGACAGCACCTCCCTCCTTGTTCCTCCTTCAAAAGGTGTGTGTACCGGCAGCACCTTCCCAGTGTGTGTAGGTGTGTGTGTGTGCACTATATGCGTGTGAGCATATGTGTGTGTGTGTGTGTGTGCACTATATGTGTGTGTGTGTGTGTGTGTGTGTGTGTGTGTGTGTGTGTGTGTGAGTAGGCCTTTAAATAGGCTCTTACAGGCTGAAAATCGATTTGTGCTGCTATAAGCATCTGAGTGAGCACTTAGTCCTTGCATGGCAAGTCTAGTTGCCTACCCACCAAGTGTCCAGTTGGTTTACTTAAATGGTTCTCACACTTAGTTGCAAGATTGGAAACTTCCCAAAGACTCCCACAAGGCAAGAGGGCATCCCCTAGCTGCTAAAGCTGGTCTGGAGTGGCCTGGAACCTGTTCCCACACAGCCCCGGGCCCCCCGGTGTCTCCCCGGACAATTTTATGAAAAATTGGTTTTAGGCTAAAATGGGTCATACGAGTCGGATTTTGATTCCGTAAATTGCTCTATTGAGCTCTAACTAAGGCATACTGGACCGAGTACCTGCCATATTTAACAGCCCCCCGGGGTCCGAAATTGCATTTTTTCAAATTCGGGGTACGGGTGCAGTTTTTCGAGACGGTCAAAACTAGACAGGTCGGGCGACCAAAAACTTTTTATTTTTGGATTAATTTTTTTTAAAATTTTAATTCACATTTCAAAGCTTTAAAACATTTTGAACATCATGGCATTGATAGAATTTGAAAAACTGCTAAAAATAGTAACTTTTTTCATTATGTTCATTTCATGGTACAATGGTGCTCTTTTGATCGGGGTCATAGACCTTACAAAAGGAAACCTATTTCTTGGAAATTCCTTGGATGACTTGCATGCCAAACGTGGTGTATATCAGAAAGCCCAAAAAGTGCTTGAGGAGATTTGCCTCTGAATTTCATCTCTTGACATACACTCATTGCTAGATATGCCCAACAAGGGTATGGCCAACAATATTTCAATGATGAAGGCTTGCTGGTCCAATGCCCTTAAGTCTCGCTCTTGTGCATGTATACCATCACTACAAGACGTCACGCAGAAGTCGGCGCAGGTACTGACGAAATAGCACCAATTTTTAAATTAAAAAGCACTGAAATAAGCCTCATAAAACACGCCGATATCGTAGCATCCGTATGACTATCGGTATAGCTAGCGTCGGAATACACTTTCAAATAGGTGTCGGAATACGCAACATAATAAGCACCGAAATTTAAATATTAAATTCCGGCGCTTATACCGTTGGCTCTACCGACGCTCATACTGTTACCTATACCGACGACCAAAACTTGCAAACGTTTTTTGGGCAGAGAGGGCTAGGAACTAATGCTGCATGTACTGCAGCAAAAGAAAACAGCCCTCTCTGCCCAAAGGAAGAGTGCACAAGCAACCACACTCCACCTACAAGCTGACACTAAAGAGCAAGTGTATGGCAATTAGCAAAATTGTAAGAATGACATAACTTGTTAACATAATTAAAACATGAGTCGAAAACTGTAAAACCATAAACATAACCTGTTTGCCATACCATAACCATTATCATAACTTTCTTTTCATACCATAACCACAACCATAACCATAACCATAACCATAACCATAACCATAACCATAACCATAACCATAACCATAACCATAACCATAACCATAACCATAACCATAACACGATTGCTATACCATCATAGCAAAACCATAACCATCACCTGAACCAAAACCATAACCATAACCATAACCTTGCACAACCATAACCATAACAAAACCATAACCATAGCAAAACCATAACCATAACCATAACCAAAACCATAAACAAAACCATAACCTTGCACAACCATAACCATAACTAAACCTTGCACAACCATAACCATAACCATAACCATAACCATAACCATAACCATAACCATAACCATAACCATAACCATAACCGTCAAATGATTGTCATACCATCATATCAAAACCATAATCTTAAGTTGACTGTCAAACCTTAACCATAACATTTGTGCCATACCATAAACATAACCATAAACCATAAACATAAGCACTACAACATTGTACATATGCAAACAATCACTGAGTGAGAAGACCCTCATGGTAATGCCTCCCAATTGACGTCCTCTCCCTCCTCCTGCAGCTGCATGAAAAGGGCCACAAGTCCATGCTTGTACCCATGCTTCTCCTCTCGGCGTGTCGGAAGGCGCTTCACGGCAACTTCCTGCAAAATTATGGTTTAATCATTAGATAAATCTTCAAATAACATATATATTATCAATAATTTAAAGCATACGTATAATACTTACAAAATCATGTCGAAGCATATCGTAGCCTCCACTCCCAAGATGTGACAATCCAGCAGACTCCAAACGTGCTCTGGCTGCATCTCTCTACTGCTGAAATCTATTGGGATTGTCTTGTGTCTCTCGTGCAATCCCCGTCCATTCCTCTGTGTCCAACCATGCCGGCTTGGGACTGCCTTCATTGTACCTGTCTCTGGCCTTTGACCGACGGCGTGACATTGTGGACCTTGCCATGCTCAAAATCTAGGCGTTTGAGACCGCATCATACCCCTCTGCCGTCCTGTACTCTCTTTGAATGGCATCGACGATGTAATTCTTTCTCTCAGCATCGAGTTTTTCCCAAGTCTCCATCACAGAGTGACCAAACTGAATCGTACACAACTGTCGAATCCTCTATCGCATTTCCTTTTTGACCCTATCTGCCACAATAGCCCCATCCCGACTCCTGTACACCTTGCTAGGATCATGCTCATGTGATCCCCAAGGTGTACATGGTGTGCCCATTGGTGAACTATCTATCGAAGAGAGTGGTGGATGCTCTCTCGGTGGTGTGGACGCACCGGTAGAACTGCTACCACAGCAACCACCGCCTCCGGAAGGATGGCTACGTCGTCTCACGTATGAACCACCCGTCGGGGTAGAGGGAACACGAGTCCTAGGCGTAGGGTGTACACTAGACTGAGGTGTGGGGCCGCTCAATGTAGGGACCACACTAGTGCCGGGCGTAGGGTCGGCTGTAGTAGATCTAGAGGTACCTGCACCCCAAAGGTGTTGTGCCATCGCGATCTGCTCTGGTGTTTACTGAGACAAAAACGAGCCCATCTGCTCGGGTGACATGCCGGCCGGAGTGACTGGAAGACTAAAACTAGGAGAGTATGGCTCATCGTCATCGGCCATGGCTAATCATACACAAGCAATACCCACAAAATATGTTAGTTTACATAAGAAATGCTTAATCGATACAAATAAAAAATCAACGAAATTGTTACACAAATGAAACAAATCAACGAAACTGCTACATAAATGACAACATCTAAAGTGTATTGTAGACTAATAAAAAGAGCTTTACAAAAGGTTTCCTAGCAAAAGTCATTAGTTAATCTCTCATCCTCTATGAGATCTAATGCACCAAAGATGTCTATCTCAATCTGTACTTCTGCATCTTCGTCATTGAACTCTACTTCTACAAGATTTGGAGCTCTTCTATAAGTGGTGACAGATAGACATCCATGTTCTTTTCTTTGTACTTTCCTGGGACGATCAATGACAACAATAGATGGTCCTTCTTGATAGCGAGCCATGGTGGAAGATTATAATTAACCAGAAAATAGGCCACGTGCTCCATGACAAGCTCCGTAATCCGAATGGGTTTACTCCGTCCATTGCCAGACCAAAGTGGATACATCGAGGCTCATTCTTAAATGTAGGCCAACTTTCTTCTATATGCTTCCATGCACGAGAGTCAACAGGTACCCGCATAACATCATCTGTCGATCTAGTATTTGAGTGCCATGTCATCAAAGTGGCTATGGACTTGCATGTGAACATGCTCTTTATTCTTGGAATGATAAGAAAGTGTCGAAGGACATTTGCATGGATAAATTTTCCTTGTGTGTCCTCCCTGTACCTGTTTGATCCACAATTGGGACACTGTTCCAAGTTTGCATACTCATTACGAAAAAGTATACAGTCATTAGGACATGTATGTATTTTTTGGTAATCCAAGCCCAAATTAGTAAGAAGCTTTTTAGCGGCTGGACGGGTAGGGGGCATGTGATTCCCTTCTGGCAAGATTTGCTCATTCAACAACCTGACGTTACATGAACAAGTCAACCCTTTGTAATTTTCACTTTACCATGCTTAGGATAGTTATTTTTGCCTGAAAAGCTCTGTGACTAAGGTGTCAGACCAACCGTAGACATACTGAAAATTAAGCATTGCCAATGCGGTACGGAGAACTCAGATTTTTGCACCAGTGTAGAGCGCCATGCGTGCAAGACTTTGCATCTTCTTGCCCTCCTCATCATTGCTATCATGCCGTCGATATGAACTGGATGGCTGAGGTTGGTCACTAGTACTGTGTTCAATGTTGTCGCCTTCTATGTTGGAATCCATGCCAAAGAACGCATCCAACATCTGCTCCATCTCTGCTTCTTGAAATGCCGCTTCAGGTATTAGTTGGGAGGACTCAGTCATCGATAGCTACTCGTTTGAAAATCGTCTTCTCTGGGATGATGTTGGAGCAATATCTACTTGCGGACTTTGACCTTCAATCTCTAGACCATGAGATCGATAACGCAGGTCTTGTACTTGCTTTATCGGAAAGAGACCGTGATTGTGTATGTGCTGGTCCAGATTTTTCATTTTTAAAAGATCTGATGCTTGCAATGCGCACAAGGACACACCATCCTATCGTCCATACTTCATCTACCAATGATGCAACAAATAATTAAAACACTCTAGTTGTTATAACTACACACTACTAAGTACATGACAAGCTTAAACAACCTCACATTCTCTAGCCAGGCCCGATCTCCGCACACCTCGGTCTAGAGGTGCACGGAGATTAGGACTATATGGTAATAATCTCGTCTTTATTGGTCAATGTCTATATATTATAAAAGTTATTGAAGGCTGTGTGCACTTTTGAAGTCCGATTGCATTTTTTCAACTATTTTCTGCTAGCTCTAACAACCTCACATTCTCTAGCCAGGCCCGATCCCTGTACACCTCGGTCTAGAGGTGCACGGATATTAGGACCACAGGGTAATAATCTCGTCTTTATTGGTCAATGACTATGTATTAAGGTTCTTGAAGTCTGTGTGCACTTTTGAAGTTCGATTGCGTTTTTTCTACTATTAATTTGATGCTATCTCTAACCTAACCTATAACATAACCCTAACCTAACTTATAACCTAAACCTAACTTATAACCTAACCTAACCGAAGCCCCCGTTTGCGTTTTTAGAAGTACACGAGTCGTCTTCAAAGTCCGATTGTGTTTTTTCTACTATTAATTTGACGCTAGCTCTAACCTAACATATAATCGTTATGCCTAACCTATAATTTAACATAACGTAAAACCTATACCTAACCTAACTTAATGTAACCTAACTTATAACCTCTACCTAGCTAACCTAACCAAAGTCCGTTTGCGTTTTTAGAAGTACACGAGTCATCTTCAAAGTCTGATTGCATTTTTTCTACTATTAATTTGATGCTAGCTCTAACCTAACCTATAATCGTTATGCCTAACCTATAACCAATATAACGTAAAACCTATACCTAACTTAACTTAATGTAACCTAACTTATACCATCTACCTAGCCTATAACCTAACCTAACCGAAGCTCGTTTGCGTTTTTAGAAGTACACGAGTCATCTTCGAAAGCCGATTGCGTTTTTTTCTACTATTAATTTGACGATAGCTCTAACCTAACCTATAATCGTTATGCCTAACCTATAATCTAAACTAACGTAAAACCTATACCTAACCTAACTTAATGTAACCTATCTTATAACATCTACCTAACCTATAACCTAACCTAACCGAAGCCCGTTTGCGTTTTTAGAAGTACACGAGTCATCTTTGAAGTCCGATTGCGTTTTTAGAAGTACACAAGTCATATTTGAAGTCCGTTTGTATTTTTTGGACTATTATGCTATCGATAGCTCTAACTTAATCTATAATCTCACCTAACATATAACCTAAACCTAACCTAACTTAACCTAACATAAAAACAACACGATGCTAAGGTGTTTAGCAAAACGACAAGCCATACAGCTTGCCCACAATGCATATTCTATGTGGGCAAGCTCTATGGCTTGCCAATTTGGCAAATGGCTCACCATTGTGTTGTTTTTAGAGTTGCGAAGCGATTTTATGGCCTAAAAACAGCTCGCAGACATATAGACAACACAATGGCGAGCAGTTGGAAATATGGCAAGCCATAGAGCTTGCCCACAATGCATACCCCTTGTGGGCAAGCTTTATGGCTTGCGGTATTGCCAAATGGATCGCCATTGTGTTGTTTTTAGGGGTACGAGGTAATTTTAGCGTTTGAAAATCGCTCACAAACATATAGACAACACCATGACGAAAAGCGCGGTCGGAAGGAAAACCTGTTTTCCACACCACCTCCTGCGTCTACATCCACTTTGCCATAGGTTTTACTGTTGCATACTCGAGATACAGAATGCAGGAAATGGCGGCAACTTCTACTCTGACTGGTAGTGGCTCTGCCGGTGCGGACACTTCTTCGCAAACAGGGAATTCTGGAATCACCAACGCAGCTGCTTGATGGAAGCTACCCTTCCCGCAATTTTGCCATGGGAGGCGACGGCCGCAAATCCTTCTGACCAACTCCAGGTGTGCGGTACTTTTTTGCACTGTCTTGCGGAGTCTATTTGTTTGGCCTGGCCAGCTCCCAACAGAGGCACGAGTCAATGAGCTGGAAACACAAGTAACGGCTTTGCAGGCTCGCATTGCCGATTTAACCAGTCAAAATGCAGAATTGACTACAGCAGCTCGATAGTAAAATGAAGAAATAGAGGCACTTAGGGGGACTAATTCTACGTTTGTGGCTTCCATTCAAGATGAATTGCTTCAATTGCGAACGCAGAATAGCCTTGCCACATGCTTAGCCTCTCATCTTGGTGATGTCATGATTAATATGAAAGATTTGGATGCTTTAGCAGTGGAGATGCAACAGGACCTCCACATTTTTTTGGAAAATCAAATACAGAGTTGGAGAACACGGTTGTCTGCTGAGGTGATAGCACAGCAACCAACTTAGCAGGTTGTGATGTGGCATCCTGAGCCATCAAACATTGACAGAGCGAGTGATACATCAACTTCCTAAGGAGCGGCGTAGGTTATGTTTTTGGGTGGAGACTTTGGCTCACTCCTTCTCCCTCACTCTTCACCCATGTCCTCCTTTTTGGCCTGCCCTAAATAGATACCTGTGTCGTTATTATCCTCTGCATATGCCTCTTGCTCCTTGGCGTAGGCACCCCAGTCTATTTCTTTGCTGACAGAATTTATTCCAAGGGATCCTTGGCCGGAGCACATTGAGATAGATCTGCATCTATTGGCTGAGGTGTATCGGGCCCATACTGAAGATTTTGGAGGATTTGGCTACATCAACATTTCTTCCTCACCAGAACAGGTTGAAGACTAGTAACCGGAACCTTCCAACCGGAGGGGCTAAGCTGTGGGTTTGCACAATCCACCATGCGTGCCAGGTGTTACGACATAAGCCGCACAGTGCGGTCCTGCGGAGGCCTGGACATTGTAGACTAGGAGTCATGCAACGGCCTTGGCAATAGTTCTTCACAAGATATCATGGGACAGGATGGGGGTCTGCACCATTCTCGATCTGCGCTGGAGGAGTGGTTGTATATGGGGGGGCATACCTGTCTTTGATATACATCTACCTTATGTTATCCATACATCTTTTGTTGTAAATCTATGTTCGGCTTACATATGAATAAAGAAGAAGGTATTCTATTCTTGTGTACTGTCTCATTCCCATAATGCCTATTGCTCCTCTGCGGGCAATAGCCATTACAATAGCTTAACTTAATCTAACCTAACGTATAAGATAACTTAACCTAACATAATGTATAGCCTAACATAACAACGTAGCTTAACTTAACGTAGCCTAACTTAATTTAACTTAACTTATAACCTAAACTTAACCTAAAACATAAACCCCATCAACTACATAATTTGAAAAATGACATAATTCAATAGAAAATTTCTTCAAAACAAGATTTTTTCATAAACTTAAACAAAATTTTTCCATAATTTAAAATGAAATTTCACATAACAAATCCTAATTCTTTTAAAGCATTGAAAGTTTAAAGCATTCAAAGTTTAAAGCATGAAATTTTCTTTTCTTAATATACAAAGTAATTTAAATAAACTTAATATGCATTTAAAGGTTTGAGCACTCACATTAGTCCTATTTCAGTAATGAAAGTTGTTGTAAAAGTCTTGGAACCTGCAAAAACGCACAATAAAACATAAAATTAAACCCTAAACCCTAAATCTACAAGTAAACATGAAAACAATCTTACCTTAGTGTTACACGCTAACCCACAAGCAAGATTAGCACCTCCGACGGCGTATATCACAGCAGATCTAGGAGAGATGGTGAAGAGGAGATCTTGAGATGTGGCACAAGAATTAGGAAAAATGCACAGAGAAATCCCATGGTTTTGGTTTTTGCAGGTACCGATGGTACAGCTATCGGTATTGCCGTCGGAACAGTCATCGGAAGGGGCGTCGGAATGCGCATTTGTGTTGCCGTTGGAAGAGGTGCCGGAAGAGGCGTCGGTAATTTGAAAATGAGAATTTTTAAAAAACCTTAGCTCCCTCCATAAATACACACACATATACCGACGCCCGCCAGTGACGCCGGTAATGTGGCACCGAAATTCAAGTGACCTCTTGTAGTGCATATTGCTACTTGGAATCTAATGTGGTTTTGATGTTTCTTGAGTTTGTTGAATCAAAAAATTAATTAGCAACGGTCCATTTTTAAAGGAAATTTCAAGCTAATAAAATATGTACATGAGCATACATTCCCACAAGCAAAGACAAGCATACATGTTACATTTGATTGTTTGGTGATTGAATGCACAATCTAATGAAAACTTTTCTCATGCCACACTAATATTTGAAGATATTGTTATTGTAAAGCAAGCGTTAAAAAGCTCAAAAATAATGTTTCAATTGCAAAATCTCAAAAACGAAAGTTCGCAAATATAAAATCCCTCTTAATCATTAGGTAGCTGCCCACCAAAAATCTTTGAGCCGTATATGTCGTATCTCCAAAGCATTGAATTATGGGAAACTTGTTTAGTAAGTGCTCCAGTTAATGATGCACATGGCTTGACCATCAAGCTCGCTTTAGGAAACCCTGTCAAGCTCAAGTATGCTTTACTCTGTCTGTACACCGAATGGCCGTCAAGTCCTTTATTTTAAGTTTTGGTAGCATAACCAACTCAAAAGATGTGAAGGTACTTTGTCAATTGTCGAAAGATGTCAACTGGAAGCTAGCCATGTAAGCTTATTGATCACATAACCAAAAACTCTTCTGACTTAGCATAAATTCAAAAAAAAAAAACCTTGTACCATGCAACCTGCTACAAGTGACATCTTGTATCCTTTGAGTTTGCAACTGCACTTTAGTAGCCCCCAGGATCAAATGCAATAATAAGGAATTTGCCACACACTGGAGCATCACAATATCCACATGAGCATACATTTCCTGTATCAATCAACGTCACTAATAATTTTTGGTGCAAAAATTCTACCCTAGTTCAAATAGCACGCAATTACTATATATGCATACTTAACATTATCCATCCATATTGAATATGCTTATGAATATCCTTAGAATCTCCTAGATCAAACACCATTGGGATCACATAGCATTGATGGACTCCACAATATACTAGAGCTTCACCTGAAGCATATGCAACATCCACATTCATAAACTTTTGGCAACTTAAGCTCGTTACCAGAAAGAATTAAAGAATTGTGACTCCCTTTTACTGGCAGCAAAGACATCACTGACATAAGCATCAATAGGAATAACATCCAAATCCAACCACATTTGGCACATTGTCCAAGGAAATGAAAAACCCTGTGCACTTTTGCAGTATCAAGGATGATTTAGCATCATCACCCCCTCTAGCTTTATAGCCATCATGAAAAGACCTCGGAGTCTCTGGACCTGTATCATCAAAGGAATTTTTACCTGTTGGGGTTTCAACTTGATCATGAAAAAAAGCTTTATCTTGTAGATATTCATCTATAGCATTCTCGATAAAATCACCCTTGGAAGTCTCAACATTTATAAAAAATGTAGGAGTTATCTCCTCATGTAGCCCATGTACAAGCATAGATGTAGAATCTCTGTCAATAATCCATTCACAATCAGCAAAATCTAGGCAATCTTCATACTCATCAATATCATCCGTTGCTTCTTCATCTACATCCATGTTACTTAGCAGTCCATCATAGCACTACAAAGGTTCATCTCACACCCCCTCTGAAGAGGTACACACATTAGAAAGCTCTTCTATACTTTCATGATCATCTCCTTGAGATCTAGCCAAGATATCGTTGATTATGGCATCTTCTTCCGTGATAACAACATCTGCAAACATATTGCTAGTAGCAATAATAACTTCATTAACATTCTCAGGCTCATTCTATGATGGGTCCACAATCTCGGTTACTTCATCAGCTACTATGTATATAATAACTTTATTTATGCAATCATCTGCAACAAACATGTTGTCCTTCTCGGCTATAGTGTTGATAGTTTCAGTAATATCCTGTAGAGGCTCATCTTCTTGATGGACTCCTTTAGAATAATTCATGTCAAGGTCAGCAGCTTGTGAACCACTTGTTGTACAGTCTATGTATTCACTGGAACCATTATTGGAGGTAGCATCCATGCGAGCAATCTTAAAAAAAATTCATACAATTTTGTTTCAACATTAAATTCATCATTTACCTTTTCTACGCTGCTCAAAATATGCTCCTCTGAAACTGAATCTGCTACTTCCAATTCTGCATTTGCTTTGGCTTTGCTTCTTGCAGAAATGTGTTCCCAAAATTCATCATAGTCAAGGAACTACATCTGATCACCTTCACCTTTACCAAAAATAATTTGGCTTCATTCAGTAATCTCCTTTATTTCTAGATCTAGAATCCTTGAGCTTTTGCGATAAGTTCTTCTTCTTTTTAAAATTTAAGTTTACAATCTCTTCAAAAGCTGCAATCATCCAATTTTCTAGAACATTTCTGCTCTTCATCTTGGCTTAATAACATGCAATAAAACCTTATGGATCATATCCCTGAAAATTACAATACTGCTCCCATACAGCATCTAGTGCCTTCTCTACTACATCATCAATCTCCTTTTTTATATGCAAGGATTTTGCTTCCTATAGACATCCCTGAACTAATCCCATCATTTTTGGTAACTCTACAACTCTTACATTTTTATCAAATCCATTTTAAGCTTTAAAATAACTCTTCTATTGCTTGTCACGGCGGTGTGACAACCCGCTTGGTGATGTGGCAAGGATAGGGTGGACCAACTTAAAACTCAACGAGCATGGAGCCAAATTTGAGCGTGCTAGAGAGTTGCAGGATTTTGTCTTCTTGGGCGACGCCATTGGAGCATCATCACGCGATCTCCACAAGCCCTTCTTCTATTCCCTATGTTTGCTTACGCTACTTGCACTCCTTCTCAATTACTTTTTTCCCCTTCGTTCACACTTACCCCCACTTTAACTGGGTGGCCACCCTCTTAGGTCACGGGCGGGCGGCCTTTAGTTTATGGGCGGCCTTTTGGGTTAACACTAGTTCTGTAATTGGACACTTAAGTGTCCTATTTTCTTTCCAAGTTTTGGCAATTTGTTTGTCAAGGTAGAAAGAAGTTTTTTGCACCTTGCTTCTACCATAGGCTGGTTATTAGGAAAATAAAACATTGGATTTTCTCCATGTCAAAATACAATTCCTATGGAGAGATTTATGGTAAGTTCTAAATCATAAATTTTAGTAGCTGTTTTACCAAAAAAATCATAAAATTCTTATATCTTTTTGTAGATATGGCCTGTTTTATGTTTATAAAAGCCATGTGCTAGTACTTAGTGTTACAAAACAATGGAATGCTCTTCAAAGACCAGTTTTCAAGTCACGTGCAAGTTATAGAAATAATTGCAAACTTGAGCAAGTGCTGAATAAAAGCATAATTCTGGTCTTCCAAAGATCCCCTCGGAATTGGGGCTATTCTAGTGCACTTTGACAACTACAAATGACTTTATATGTTGAAAACAAGAAACTACGTATTTTTTCGGCTCCCTAACTCAATTAAATATCGTTGTGTGAACTCTATTTTGAATTTTTCATTGTGCAAAAAATCTTGAAAATCTTGAGTTTTTTTATAATAACGTTGAAACCAACGTTGATCCACGTGAAAAGTTTGATATTATTTGTGGTTTTGAATGCTTATGTCTCAAGAATGAAAATATCAAAGTTTTCTCTTACGCAGTTTTGAATATTTAAAATGATACAATAATTGTTGCATACGAAAGCCCTTCTACTTGCCACCTTGAGTCCTCAATGGAGAGGGTAAGCAATGTATCACTTTCTAAAACTCACGAATACATCTAAAACATGTTTTTCTTTGTATAGAATGATATACTCTAAAGTGATTTTTTTTGCACATGAAACTTTCAATTATCTATAGCACCATTGTTGAAAAGTCACGTTAAAATTTCTACAAGCTCGCTTCATTTTTTCTTGAGCTTATAAAGTCAATTTCTTCAAAGCATCAATTGCACTCTTATGAGGGTCAACTTGAAGAGTATAGTTCTTGATCATGGTAGATTCTAAAATGCAAGGTTATATTTTTAAAAGACCCTCTAGCTAATATATTTAAGCATGTCAAGAGGGTTTTCTTAAATACACTGTCTAATGCAAGTAGCATTTAATTTAAATTTGTAAAAAAAGGACACTTAAGTGTCCTATTTTGGTACCAAACTAGTGTTAATGACCCTTGGTGGTCACATTAATCAAAGAACCTCCTAATGGGCACCACATTAGGTATACACATCGGCCAAACCAATGATTAGCATGCCTTTTGATTTTCAGCAGCCCTTGACTGACAATATCATTGTGAATTTTGCTAGCATCTATGTGTCGTGGATATTGGCACAACCTTCAAGATGCTAGTAGAGGTGATTGCATTTTGAGAGAGGCATGTGACTTTGCATCCACTTAAGCCATAGCCATGTTGGGCATTTCTTGCTATCAGCAGTCTCCAATAAATAATATTCTTGTCACGCACAACATATCAACCAAAGAATTGCATGTCACAACACATTTGGCATTCATATTGGCTAAGATATTGCGAAGCACGACAAGGCCCCTTTTAGCTGAAATCTCATCAAGCACTTACTGCTCTACTAACTACATGATATTCCAAAATGTGGTTGAAGCCCAAAAATTCTCAGATGGAAAATTGACTGAGGTGACCAAACCAATACGGAACTAGCCCCCGATGAAACTTAATCTGCTAATATCTCGGCAACCAGAGCTCCAATTGACGATCTAAAAATACTGATGAGCTCTACAAAGTGAGCACTTTGGGCCCATCCATTCACTTCTTCCCTAATCCCACATCTACAGCTACCCAATCTGGTACATATCTGCAATCAACCCCAACTTCAAACTGCCATAACTTCTTCACCATAGCTTCATTCGACGAGCCGTAAAGACATGCTGGTAGAGCACTCTAAGCACAATAGTTCTAGATCATAAAGTCCCATATGTGCTATCTTCAAGGCATCATTATTGCATCTATTGGCCTTTTAAAGCCGCATCTAGCATACATTAATCATAACACTAGCTTGTTAGCAAGCCTTGAATACTGATCATTAATCAGGTAAGCTTCAATTAAGCTTGATGTGTATCTTCTTGGTATATTTCTTAGCATGGCACGACAATGATCGCAGGTCTACTGGAGGCTTCATGTTTTCACTTGGGAGTGCTGCTATCACATGAAGCAGCAAGAGTACAAAGGTAGAGTACAAGAGTGCTATAGTGGTGGCATGTGAGGTAGCATGGTTGGGATTGCTACTTCATGACTTTGAAGTATAGGTACAGAGGTCGGTTGTCATATATTGTGATAACCTCAAAAACATATCATTGGCACAAAACCTAGTGTTTCATGCCAGAATAAAGCACGTTGAGGTGCACTACCACTTCATCAAAGAGAGGGTCTTAGTAGGTGACATCGACCTTGAGTACATGGTGATGGATGAGCAGGTTGCAGATATCTTCATGAAGGCCCTTGGAGTGGAGAATCTACGGTGATTTTGAGCAATGCTTGGCATATGAGAGATGGCGTTGAGCTTGAGGGGGAATGTAGAGATGTCAAGCTCTAAGACTCCTGGATGACTACCACCAACAATCATCTCGTTACTGGTGCACCTTGGTGCATACACATATCTTTTCCAGTGATACTACAATTGTACTACACCGAGCTAGTCTACCTATCGGAATGATGGCACACTTATCTACTCACATCACTCACTAGTGGTTTACAATAGACCGTTGTATTTTTCCCTTATGTTTTCTAGACCGCTTATCTTGAAATAGTGAAGAAGAAAAAAACAGTCTTTTGCCTCCATCTGTGTGTGTGTGTGTGTGTGTGTTCACTCTTGCAAGTGATCAAGCTATCTCCTTGTCTACCTCTTGACATAGTGAACATAGAGAAGCCAATTGTCTCAATGGAAGTAATTACTAGTTTGCACAATTAGAAACCAGAAAACCACCTTGAATATGCACAATATAAGAGTTTTACACATAGTGAATGCTTTGAAACTAGAAAGGGATTGAGACTTATTCCATCATTGTACAAGATTCTTTACTACAAGCTAAGCCCTTAATGAAAGAGCAAGGGATTAAAAGGAGATTTGTGAATAGAATCATACCTTGAATGGTGCTAAAAAATCAAGAAGATTCCACAATGATAGACATCCACAAAGAGATTATGTTGCTAATGCCCAAAATTTTCTAGGCTTTGATGTTCAATTCTTTGAATGGGATTGGGATATTCTTGCAAAATATGCCCACATGTAACTAATAGTGCAGTGGCAACAACCAAGGCATACCAAAGATACCACCCTACTCGATGTAATGATGGAAAAGGTAGAGGGAAAAGAGGAGTAGCCAAGGCCTTTAGAAGAGGTGAAGGAAGTAGCACTCATGCACATGTAGGAGAGATTACTCTTGGTGAAGAAGAAGATTGGGAAACTATTTATGCAGCTATTGGCAATCCTAGAGAAAAATTATAATGTGTTGTTATTAAAAAACTAGCCACACATCAAGATAAAGGTTTCAATATCCTCATCAACACTGGTAGTACTTCTTCCTTTCTATCTCCAAAATGCTTACAAATGTTGAGCCTTAATCAAGAACTAGCTAGACCTATGATAGTAGAATTCTCTAATGGGAAAACCTTGGTATCAATATGTGGGAACAATAGAGTGACACTCTACCTTAGAACCCTTGACTTTTAATAAGGGGACATTGTACCTTAGATTTTTTTAGAAACCTTCCAATTGGGATATACATTGGGATTCAAAAAAATGGATTGGTTATCTACGAATTAGGCTAGCATCCATGGTGGCCAAGAAAGTTTGACCTTTCTTTTGAGAACCCTTCTAGTTGGGGATTCTAAAAAATGGACTGGTTATCCAAGAATCAGACTAGCACCCATAATATCCAAGGAAGTTTTACATTTGGAGATAAACATGCAAAACAAGTCAAAGTACAATAGAAAAATGGGATTCCAAAGCCTTAAGTAGTTAAATAAAATTGTCTACTCAAGGGTATGACAATTGGACAACATATATTTGTGGTCAAGTTGAATAAGATAGATTGAGAGTCAAAAAATTCAAAACTTTGTGAGAGTATGTTGACATCATTTTTAAAGATCTCAACACTCTTTGTCTTGCTCAAGAAATTAACCATGACATAGAGATTCTCTCAGTAAGTGAACATATATCAAAGAGACCTACTAGAAGCCAAAGTGAAGGAGTAGCTTTGTCAACTTTTAAGACAAGGATTTATCAGACCAAGTAAATCAAGTTGGGAAGCACCTATACTCTTCCAAAAGAATAAATATGGAACTCTTTGACTCTACAGAGGACTGAACGAGACAATCGCTAACAACTTCCCTATTCTACACATCAATGAGCAATTAGATAGATTACAAGGATCAAATGTGATGTGAATAGTAGAAGCTATTGACACCACAAGTGAGTACAAATCTAGGCACACTGCTTGTGCATGGGCTCATTATCTCCCTTAGGGATTTTTGATATTAGAGTCAATATATGGGTAGTCTTACCATCATATCAAAGAGGTATGGCACTGTTGATAGACCCATAATGCAAAATAAGTACATGAGCTTTTACATGCCCAAGAAAAGCCCACAAGGAGAAAAAGGCTTGGAAACTATTGATGCAATGCACATGATTTTAATGTCTAGAATTTGGCTTAGAACAAAAAATCATGGGTTATCCCCTTTTCTCCCAACTCCTCTTTAGGTTGATGCCACTCATCTTCTCCATCTTCTTCACTCATCTTCTCCATCTTCTTCTCTTCATGGAGAAAATATGCCTTCTTTATTTTCTATCTAAAAAAGAAATATCTTTCTTCATGTCCTATCTTATGACAAAAATCACACATAAGCATGTTTTTTTCTTGTTCTTTTTGCTAAAAAACACTTTATTGTCAGTATAATCACTCCAATCCTTGACTTCTAGCTTTCCATTCACCTTCTTAGATATAGGCATAATTGCTAAGTTTGTGACTATGTGATCATAGCTTGAATGAAGAGACTTGAGTAATACTGCAATAGCTATATTTGCATCCATTTTGAGAGAAATGCATGCAAGTTGAGTAATACTGTAATAGCTACATCCTCATACTTTTGAGAGAAATGCCTACAAGTTGACTCATAAGACTCTACAAATAGTTGAGGTGAGAAGCCAATGACTTTTTAGTCTCCATTTCAAGTTTGAAAAAATCAATGAGAACACAAATTTTGAGCTCTTTTCTTGGGCAAAAAAAGGGGTGTCAAGACGTTGATCCCAAGTCTCCTTAGTAGGCCTATATTTGGTTGTCTTTTTCTAAGTAGTTTCGGCAAATAGGTCTTGTGGTTATTGTTCCTTGCCATTGGTGATAGGTCAAAGCACCACCATCATGATAATTAGTTTAATGCAAGTTTGAAACATGTGAAAATCATGGCTTTTGAATCTTGCAATTGGAGCTCCAAAATTTGTAGATGAAATCATTGCTGCTTGCTTTTGATATTTGCTCTTAAGACTTTAAGTCAATATTAATTAAATGAGAAATTGACCTTTAAGGTCTTTGTGTTAACTAGACAAAGAAAATATTGTGTAAATATGCACATAAAGCACAATTTGCAAGTGCTATAGTGTTGGATCCCAACCCAAATGGGTGCACATGAGTTTAGAGGCCTTTGCATGTTATGGAACCACATTTATCATGCTTCACCCTACTGGATATGTTGCTATGTTGGCTAACAGGATGAAAAACCATGGTGCAACTTGTTGGCTTTTCAACATTGGGTGGTCTGGAGATCGATAAATGTTACTTTTCATGCAAAGCAGCGTTTTTATTATTATAATCAAGAAAAAATATAATCTTAGAGAATATTCATCAATGGAAATGTGTAAGCTCCTTTTACAATAAGCCAATGGCTATGTGTAAGCTTATATCATATTCACCAATGGCTAAGTGTAAGTTCCTTTCCCAAATAAGCCAAAAGAGATGTAGGTACATTCAATGGGCATACTTGAAATAGGTTATGCATGAGTAATGACTCAATGCAAGCATCTTGGGCTTTGAAAGAAATCTTAGTGAAGAAGGGAGATATGCATGCATTAGAAAAATTCCTTCCCAATGAGTCAAAAGATGCATATTTATATTTAGTGGGCATAGTTGAAATAAGCCACACATGAGTATTGCCCCCAATGCATGTGATGGGATTTTTGAAGCAATCAAGGAGATAGGCATACATATGAAAAGTTTTGTTCTCAATAAGCCAAAAGTGGTGTAGTTACTATTAATGGGCATAATTGAAATAGGCTTTCATTTCCATCAATAAAAAACATCAAATAACATATATTGTGAGATTCCCTCCCTGTTGAAGGAAGTGGGGCTACCAAAGCAGAAAACAGAAGAGAATCTATTAAAAAGGTAGTAGAATCATATCAATAGAACCAAAGCAAGATCAAATAAAACCAAAGAAAAAGAAGAGAATCTATTCAAAAGCCAATAGTATCAATATCAATAAAACCAAAGAGAAACCATATATCTCTCAAAAAACAAATCCTTTACCCATCAAGACATTGCACAATAAATTCTTCTATATCCCTCAAGATAATTGATTTTAAAAATTTCAATTATTCCTTTTTTACTTCTATTTCTCTTCAATTGTACATCGTTCTGAAATAATTTGTGTGTGTGTGTGTGTTTCTATTTATTTATATTCTCAATTTTACTTATTTATAATCTTAATGATTTATTTGTGAGTTTATCTATTTGTGTGTGTGTGTGTGTGTGTGTGTGTGCGCGCGCGCTCTATTTAATATCTATCCAAATCTATTTTTATTCTATTTATGTAATCTTTTTCTTTCCTTTTCTACTTCTATTTCACTTCTTTTGTATGCTTCTTTTTAAAAATTATATATAATCTCTTCTTTCTATTTTTGTTGTTCTATCTATCTATGATTTCTTGTTTTTCAACCTCTTCATTTTTCCACTTTAGTCAAATTCTTCTACATTTTATTTTCTTCTTTTACTATACACTTTTGAATTTTTGATTAATGTATTTTTTAGAATAGATAGACTGGAGAGAGAGATAGGGGGGAGGGGGGAGTGGGAGAGAGATGGCAATGAGAGTTTCTCCCACATTGGTGATAGTCTCGTGAGAATAGACACACATGAGAGAGAGGGAGAGGAAGAGAGAGTGCTTCCCCTTACTAATTTTGAAGCACTAAAGGAAACCAAAACCAAAAATGGAGTAGTTGAATTCTCTATCTATATATAAGTATATAAATATATTTATTTATTCACTTTCACTCGTCTATATAAAATGAAACCTGCTTACCTTTCTTCCTCACCTTGGAGATTCTGAGCTTGGAAGCTAGAAGGAGGATACAAAGGGTCTCTTATAAATGTTTCGAGCTAGAGGTGGAGTGAAGGCATGATGGATGTTGGGTGAAGGAAACCTTGACTTGCAAGGGTGTTGGTCTCAACTTGTGGGAGGCTAATGTGTTAAATGTACTACAAAGGGCTACTTGCATGTGATGTATGTTGTGTTGTATGATTGTAGAGGGATAATACTCTTAACCTGACTTACAAGAGGGTGTAGAGTTCACTCCACCTATGCTTCTATGTGCTGACAACCCTACCTCAACTTGCGAGAGGGTGCAAAATACATTCCATGTAGGTCGCTATGCTCCACAGAGGGCTACCGGACCTACCTCAACTTGCAAGAGGGTGAGTCCATGTGGACTAATCTAGGGTGATAGATCTATTTGAGCTACAAAAGGACTGCCTTGCCATGTGTGCAAGACTCGCACTCTATCCAATGTGGTTGTAAGTATTTGCAACACCTCACCAACATTCTTAATATAGTAGTAGATTGGACCTACCTTTGTATGTGAAGCATTGCAATCAATTTTCTTTGGTTTTTAGCTTGCAAAGGGTCCCTTCCTCATTTGATAACCTCATGACTTGCCTGTGATTTCTTCTTGAAATAGAATGCCAATGTGACCCATTACATTGAATTCATGAAAGCAAGTAAGCATGTATGTTGGTGATTTTATTTTTTTATCTACGGTGTGGGAAAGAGAATGAATCTTGCTTACACTTAAAAGAATATAGATTCAATCCATAATGGCTCATTATGATGAGATGCAAGATATGATGAGGTGCTTGTCTTTAAAATTTTGATTCTAGGCCATGTAGAAGGGGTACTATTGCATATGCTTCATCCACAGAGAACGCGGTAGGTATTGGGCAACATTGGATTCAATTACATAATGTGGGTAGGGGTTATACAAAATGGCGAGTGAGTATTTTTTAGCAAAAAAATAATTTAGCAAGTCCCTTGAGACATTATTTTATACTTTTGAGTGATTTAAAAAAGTGCAAGAGGGTTATCCATTCTTGAAAACTAAGCAACTTGACACTGCAAGAGACACTTTAGACTCAAAAAATAAACTCACTCTATATAATTGGAGATGTTGTTGCATACTTGAGAGGAAAAGGAGATATAAAATAAACTAGGAGATAGAGTTGTTGAGAATTTTATAAAACTTGTGTCTAAATCAATAGTCAAAACCATATTACACCATTGTTCAAGGTTGCATACAAATTATTAACTTGAAGCACACTTGTTTTCTACGAAGAGATGCCATCTTCAAGGCCTATCTTTTGGTCAACCATCATATCATAGGTTCAATGTCATGCATCATACCTAGGATTTCTTGGTAATGCACTTCAATGAAACAAAATACATGCAACATTACAATTCAACAAAACAATCATTCCCATGACATGAAATGCATAAAAAACCTTCAAATGACAATGGCAATGTTTGTCCATGAATCATGCAATTCTAAGGAGGATAGCAAGAAGATATTCAACCACAAATTTCCATAATCATGGCCCAAACAAAAGAAATGTAGTATGAATCTCCTATGGTGAGTCAAGGGTGGGAATCTCACAAATCATCAAAAGGGTTCCCACCCTCATCCATGGGTATGTCTCCCTCATTCACCACATTTTCATATGTGGTCACCTCCTCTTTCCCTCAATTCTTGGGGTGAACCAAGGGCCGCAAGAATAAAGAAAAAAAAAAGTGCCTCATCAAAATCTAACGATGCACATGCAGGACCAGAGGCCAAACATCCTATCAAAATAAATTCCCTCCCACAACGAAACATAAGGCCCAACCCCCATCTATGACACAAAACTTCAATAAAACATGCCATAAAAGAATGGATCCTCTATGTAGGCCCTCTCCATGGAAATCCAAAATCCATAAGGGCTTGATCTAAATCTCAAAAATAGTGGTGCATAGTGCTATAACTGGCACTCATCCCTAGTGCACAAAACAAGGGAGCACTCTTTGCAATGTGAAGCGGTGAGAGGTCCATGTCTATCAAAAACATGATAGAAGTGTCACACTACAAGGAAACACATAATAAAATTCAAAAAATGCACATTCATGCTTGCTTACCATGAAACTATAAATAGAGAGGCCACCTCATGTCATTCCACAAACAACTTTGCATATCCATAAGGTGCATGATGCAAAACCACCACATGTTGATGAATGACCAACTCCAATGCCACATGTCAAAATGGGATCTGTCCCACACGCACGAACAAAGGCAAAAAATCCTATCAAAATGGGATTTGTCCCACAACCAGACTCAAGGCACAACCACATAGGGGGACTTACACAACCAAACTCAAGGCACAATTACCTAGGGGGACTGACATTGCAACTCAATAAAACATGCCATAAAAGAATTTATTCTTTGTGTATGCCCTCTCCATGGAAATCTAGAATCCATAAGGGCTCCATCTAAATCTAAATAAAAATGGCACATAGTGCTATCCATGGCACTCCCTAGTGCACCAAAACAAGGGAGCACTCTCTACAATGTAAAGGGAGGGGGAGCTCCATATATTTGGACCAAAAACGTGATATAATTGTCACATTATAAGAAAAAACAAAATAAAATTGAATAAATAAATAAAATAGAGAGGTCATTTCATGTCACTTCTCAGATGACTTCACATATCCATAAGGTGCATGATGCAAAAACACCACATTTCAATGAATGATCAACTCCACTGCTCTGTAAAATCTCTCAGCCCACAAGATTGTGTCTCCTACAAGCACAAAAAACATTGATGATAAAAAATGAACATATTAACAAGTAGCCAATCCAAGTAGCCAATCCAAGTCAAGAAGGTACTATGGATCCAAATTATAATTCATCATGCATTATCCTTTGTACACGTATCCCATAAAGGTTGAGGTGATGGCAAGTGAAGATAGCCTTCAAAGTTGACAAAGATGAAGTCAGCATCCCATGATAGTGACCTACCACTCCTCCTATATGTAGATCAAGCTCTAATCATATGCTCGTGTATAGGCATCCATGATCTAGACTGCACACCACTATGGAAATCCCCAACACTTGCAATGTATTTGCCAAGCAAGTCGTCATACCTGGTATAAGCGCAACCAAGCTTTGCAATGTGCTGATGATGCCATGTCATGAAGACAAACTAGAGGACACATCACAATCTTTGTGTGCCCCCACTCTCTACAAAAACAAATAAACATGTTCTATAAAGATATGGATAATCCACCCTAACCATGATAACAAGACTCCAACAACAAAACCAAAAATATTATAAGATAGATGGTGGATCTTCAATCACATGGTTTGTAGAGAAGATGTCTACTGGTCCTTATTAAAAAATCTTGTTGCTTCAATTTAGAAATAAGTTATAAAAGAATCAAAAAATTTAAACCTACCAAAGTTTAGAGTATATGACAACAAAATGATGAGTCTAACTTACAAGCTTGGGCAATTCTACTAGATAGCAAAGGACAAGACAATGGATCGACAACATCCGTGTCTTTGGGTGGTGGAAGATCTATGAATGTAGCTTCCCTAAGCCGCACATCATAAAATCCTCTCTCTAAAAGGATATGGCCTACATCCATGTCAATTCACCAAGGAAAATGCTCAAAATCCCACTACAAGGGCTCATGCATGATCGGTGAACAGATGCATCACTCACCGCTCTCAATGTTAGTCCAGAAAAGCACAAGTATTGTCACATTGTGATGCATGGTTAAAAGGTGGGAAAAGTATCCACAAAAGACAGCAAGGAGTTACGCTTAACTAAAATAAGAGTCCATATGCATCACTAGCTAGAATGTCAAAATGGGAAAACCCTCACGTGTAAACTAGTTGATGAGAATCCATGTGGTAGTAGTCAATCTTCTTCAATGCCTACAACTCCACATCCTTGGTTTTGTTAAAGAAATTTCCTACCCTCCACCACAATCTCAATGTAGTGTATATCCATGGTTCATGATGGAGGAATATCAATCCATCTAGGTGTAAGGTGTGAGCTTTGTAGTACTAGAGCATGAGTCAAGGAGAGAAAAGGAGGAATTATACGAGAGGATTGATAGTCATTTTGAGAACCTACACAAGTAAGTCCAAAACTTCTTCAAACTTCACCATTACAAGGATTTCCTCACTTCATTCAACCATCTTACTTCAACCATCCACCTCATTCTACCTATTGTAAATATATCATTAACTTTCTAGTGATTACTAACACTAACCACTAACATACTAACACAAAATAGCCATTGACCTAACCATAAAAGACACCTCACCTCAAGACCTGTGCATAGTAACCTCTCTCTCTCTCTCTCTCTCTCTCTCTCTCCCCCCCCCCTTCCTTAAAACTCTACTTTCACCTTATCTACCATCAATAATGCTCTCTTTTGAGCCCATATCCATGACTCAAGTAGACAAAGAAGGCCCGCAATGTTTTGATATTAAGAAAAAATCATAATCCTGATTTGTTAGCTTGTAAATTAGGATTTCCAAATAATATTAATGAGGGTCTCCAACCTATAAATAGGCCCCTCTCCTTCTTGTAAAACAACCCCCAATATCTCACATAGCACCCCAACACTCTATGCGTGAGGAGAGACTTAGTCGTAGCAACCACTTTGTGAGCTTCACTTTTGGTGTGAGAGAAGCTTTCAAGCTACACATTGCAAGTGAGAGAGAGTGAGTTCAAAATCTCAAAACTACTATTGTATATGTTCCTCCATCATAAATAAATTGAGGCTTGGTGCATCAAAGTCGCGATTCAACGTTCAAATCTCCGCCTTCCACTTGTGCAATACGGTTTGGTGAATTCAAGGTGACTTGTGTATTTTAAGTTTCTATCATTTGATCTTGTTGAGAAAGTGTTTTAGTGTGGTTTGATTGCCATTTTTGTGTCCATTGTAAGAGGATATTGTGGTGAGAGGTCTCCCACACCCTAAGACAGTCTGTGTGTGAGAGGTCTCCCACACCCTAAGATAGTCTGTGTGTGTTGGCAATGTTTAGCATTCACTAAGCATTGAGTTAGTTTTTTTACAAGCTCTACGATAGCATCATAACGAACCATCTCCATTTGCAAGTCACAAATAAGTTATTACGCAAGATCCATTCCTCTCTCTCTTCCCCTTGCTCTAGCTCTCTCTAGTCCATTGCGTGTGTGTCTTGGTGTGAGGTTGCTTGTGTGTGTTTTGTGAAGCATCTTCTTGGGTGTGACAAAATCTCCTTTTTTGCGTCCTAGTTTGCATATCATAACTATGTGGTCCCCTTTCACTTGTTTGGCTGTGGGATTGTTGTTGTTGTTTCTTGCTTGTGGCTGCCCCAACCCCAATTGAGCAGCACGGGATCTTTGAGGGGTGTTTAGAGGTCGCCTCTCTTGTTTCCTGCCCTGGACCGCCTCAATTTTGGTGCCCCCACTGAGGAGGGCTTGTGTATGTTGTTGTGAATACTCAGCTTTTTAGAGTAATCAAGTAGCATGCATGAATCACGAAAATTTGTATGACCTGTTTGTTCCTATTGCAAGGCAAAAGGTGCATATCATGGTAAGCACAAAATTACAATTTCAACAAGTAATTCATAAGATTCTAGGTCCTCTTAGGTTGGCTGAGATAAACACTTCAGTAAACCCTTTTATTTTGCCTCTCATTAGGTACGACCTTAGTTTGGATGTCTATATTTTTGTTTTATTTTGAGCATTGGTCATACATAGACCATGGATAATGGCCCAGGAATAGAGGTTTTCCCTTTGCATTCCACTCCACACATTAGAATAAACATTGAAATTCGTAGAAAGATCCAATTTTTGATAGCATATGGTGTTCATGTTTGGTGCCCAAAGAGTAGGAGAAATTCTTTCATCACCAAACCTTGTCATCCTGCTGCTTGTTGATTATCATAGATCATTTGATGTGCATAATTTTATTTTGTTGTAGAACAGATTGTAATTTAGAAAACATTATTATGTAAATCTTTTTAAGAAAAAAAAAACGTGCGTCACTTTGAAATCAATTCAATGGAAAGCCAACGCCAAATGTCTAGATATCCTCTTTTCTTTGGAGTGCCTGGAGAGGATGCAGAATTATTTGTAGCAAATTTCAAGATGTCTTGCCGTATCAAGAGGATAGTAATTGATCAAGAACATGTAGAAATGTTTGAGGTGGTCCTTAGGAAAGATGCTAGCACTTGGTTTGACTCTTTGCTTGAGGAAGTTAAAGGGAATTACATGAAAGTTGTGAATCATTTCGAGAGATACTTCTTTGATCCTCAAAACACTCAAGAGCTATGGCAAGACATTGTTTCTCACAAACAAAAAGACTTAGATGACTACTACATGTATAAACAAGAGTTTCTACGTCTTTAGGATGTATGGGTAAGAAATGTTGCTAACCCTGGTGATGGTGCAGAGTTCCTAAATAAGGAGAGGTGCATAGCCGGTCTCTTTCCCACACTAAAAATAAAAGTTGAGGTGGGTGCACCTGCTACCTTTGACGCAGCTGAAACTAGGACTGTTGAGAAGTATAGGAAACTCAAGTGTCTAAGAGGAGAGGTTCCAATAGAGGGTCCAAGACTCAAGGGAAAATTGCAAGCATCAACATCCAAAGAGAATCTTGAGGTAACGTCTAAAGTGATTGAGAAGTTAAATGAATCTTTAAGCAACCTATCAATTCACCTTGCACAAGCTATAGGTCCAAAGGGACAAGCAAAGAAGTCAGAAGAGCGAGATCCACCACGACCTAGGAGAGTATTGCAATGTTGGAATTGCGGAGAGTCTGAACATGGGATGTATAATTGTCCTTAGCCCCGTGGGGAGTCAGGGAGACCTAACTTGAATTACCCAGTGATGAATGAAGGTGAAGGAACTAGTCAACAACCACGGCTTCTACAAAGGCCACATGGAGCAAGACCACCTCCACGAGAAGTGGAAGGAGTTCCGCCTTTGCCAGACCCAAATGTGCATGTGGTAGAGGTGACAAATTACAATGAGGTGACATGGAAGCAAATAACATTAAGCGTGGCCATGGAAAAGGTAAGGAGAAAGAAGCAGTCACGTCACAAAGTGATCATGGACAAGAAAAGAAGGCAAAGGAGACCAAGGAAACCAAGAGGAATCGACGTCGTATTAACCTCCAAGAATTTCCTCTTGGATATGGTATGGCTCCGTACAACTTGTTGGAAGGCATGAGAGGTAAGATTCTTGGTATCTTATGGCCTCAATTTCTTGCATTATGTACACAAGCTAGGAGGGAATTAACAAGGGCAGTTAGTACTAGGAGAAAGGTAAAAGAGAGTGTTCCTATTGTAAAAATTGCACAAGCTGAAATGAATGAGGATATTAAACATATGCTAGATTGCTACATCAAAGAGAGACTGGTTAGGAAAGGTCTAGTGGATGGGGTGCAAAATTTTGTGTCATGATAGAGGGACTCATGCAAAGACTAGGCATGCACATCCATGAGACACGTGAAATCAAAGTGAAGAGGGCAAACAATATCAAGGCTAGGTGTGTAGGCATTTGTAAAAATGTCTTTATAGAGGTCTTTGGCATTAAGAAGGCGGTGGATTTTTATGTTATGTGGACCAAGGGAAGTGGTTATCCATTTATCCTAGAAAGACCATGGCTAATGAAAATGCAAGCTTTGCAGGATTGGGAGAGTGAAAAATTAATTTGCAGGAATGACAATCATAAGAAGGTTTTCTTTAACATGAAGGAGCAACACCAAAAGGAGCTCCATGAAGAATCATCTCAAAGTGAGACGGAAGAAGATTGGATTGATAACACTTTAGAAGAAGAAAGTAGCGGCAAAATTATTGAAGAGGAGTCTTCCATCGAAGTCATGGGGGTAAGGTTTAAGCCAACCAACCAAGAGACCTCTTGTCAAGGTTTGGAGGAGGTAGGTTCCCAAGAGAACCAAAATGTGGAAGATGAAGGAATGTTAGAAGGTATGTTGTCTACAACACTTGCAAAGGATGAAAGAGAGGAGTTCAAAGGTGTGTTAAGGAAATTTCCTAAGCTTTTTGCTAAAGACTACACCGATGTGCGTGGAGTAGATGATGTTCAACAAAAGATCGATCTAAAGCCAGAGGCCAAACCTAAAGCTCAAAACCTACAAAGGCTAGGAGTCATCAAGGAGCAGGCTTTACTTAAGGAGGTAAGAAAGCTTCTAGCAGTAGGTTTTATTTATCCAGTGGAGAATTCGGAGTGTGTCTCTCCCGTTGTTGTTACTCCCAAGAAAAATGGCAAGTGGAGGGTGTGTGTGGATTACCGTCCACTCAATGAGGCAACAAAAAGGGATCACTTTCCCCTCCCATTTCAGGATGAGATACTAAATGAGGTAGCTGGTCATGAGAAGTACACTCTGTGTGATGGCTACTCGGGCTTCTTTCAAATAGGTATCACATTGGAGGATCAATTGAAAACAACCTTCATCACTCCTTGGGGTTGTTATGCTTTCAGAGTCATGCCATTTGGCCTGACAAATGCTCCTGCAACCTTCCAACGCTTCATGAACATGGTGTTTCAAGAATTATTTGAAAAGTCCATTAGGGTTTTTATTGATGATTTTTACATTTATAGCTCAAAATCATTGCATTTACAAAAGGTAGAAGAGGGTTTAAAGAAACTTTATGACATGAGAGGTCAACTCAACCTTGACAAGTGCCACATAGTGATCTTGCTTGGTCATAAAGTTTATTACAAAGGCATCGAGGTGGATCCTTCAAAGTCAAAGGATCTTATTGAGTTACTGTCACTGAAGAGTCTTAAGGAGGTCATCTCATTCATTCAAAAGGTGAAGTATATGTCACGCTTCATTCACTTAGCCTCAGAGTTACTTCACCCTTTACAAAAGTTGACACAACAAGTCGAGTGTGTTTGGTCTGATGAGCTTGGAGTAATATTTTTGTAACATCAAAGTCATTTTGTCAGAGCTACCAACATTCTGCCTCCTTGTTGGGAGTACACATTCTTTGTTAGCTCTAGTGTTGGGAAAGAAACAATTGGAGCTGTTTTGCTACAATAAGATCCCCACAGTACCAGGATGCTACCCATCTATTTTGATATAGAGTCATGAATGCCTTGGAGAGAAGCTACACGGATGCAAAACTCATGATGCTTTCTCTCATGTTTGCGGTGAGAAATTTTTGATCCTACCTACTACCAAAACCTTTCGTAATTCTCACATTAGAAAATTTGTTCCCTTGGGGGTCATCTCAAATGAATCTTAGTACTAGAATCTCAAAGTGGATTATGGAGTTGCAAGAGTTTCAATACTCTTTCAAGGTAGAAGATAGTGTGCGTGCACAATTGGTAGGGATTCTCACTTATAGGGGGCATGAAAAGGAGATTAAGGTGCCTAAAGTAAAGACCCTACCATTGCCACCACCTAAAAGTATTCCGAATTCTTTTACCTTGTTCTTTGATGGAGCTTTTTGATGAGTCACAGGAAAGCCAGGGGGAGGGCTAGTGTTGCTCAACCCAAGTGGAGAGGTGTTCATGAAAGAGAAGGTTAATCTACCAGGTTCAACTAGCAACAATGAAGCAGAATACGACACACTACTTCATGGTTTAAAGATGTGCATTGGCCAAGGTATACAATGTCTCATGGTAAAGGGGGATGCACTTCTCATTGTGAAGAAGATTTTAGGCATTTGGGCATGCAAGAATGAGAGCTTAAGGACAAAAGTTCATGCCATTCGTAGGTTGTTTAATCAATTAAGTGCAACTATATCATAGTCCTAGGAAACAAAATGAAGATGCCAATTTACTTGCACAAAAAGAAAATTACAGGTGTTGAGAAAGAAGTACAGGTCATCATGGTGGTAGCAGTTATCAAGCAACCAAGATACTAGGGATTGGAGTCATTGGCTCCCATTATTGGCTACATTTTGGAGGGTGAGTTTCCACAGGACTTCACAAAAGCTCAAAAAAGGAGACTCATGCAGAAGGCAAGTTTCTATCTCTTCCTAGAAGGCTCCCTCTATCAAAGAGGGAAGGATCAAGTGTGTGGAAGAGTACCAACTATCAAGGAAATTCCAGCCATTCTAAAAGGTTTGCATGAAGAGGCATGTGGTGGTCATTTTGCCCAAGAATTAACCGTGAAGAAGATTTTCTTACGGGATATGTTTGGCCAAGGATGTCCAACATTGGTGTAAAAGCTGTCACAATTGTCAGGTAAACGGAAATAGAAGGTTGGCGCATAGGCCGAGGCAAATCATTCTTGCAAATAGACTCTTTGAAAAGTAGGGCATTGATAATATGGGTCCTCTGCCTAGAACAAAGAATGGTAAACTCTACATTCTAGTGGATGTAGACTACATGACTAGGTGGGTAGAGGCTCAAAGTGTGACAATGGTAAATGGGAAAACAGTGAGCAGGTTTGTCTATACTAATATTTGTTGTAGATTTGACACACTCTAGAGATTGTTTTGGATAATGGTCCAGGGTTCAAGAAGGGTTTACTCACAGAAATTTGTGAAGAGCTTCATATTCTACATCGTCATAGCACACCCTACTACCCATAGTCAAATGGTTTGGTGGAGAAGGTTAATGGTGTCATTGCAAGCATCATTAGGAAGATGTTGCAAAACAAGACAAAGTTGTGGGATGACTTCCTGGATGGTGCCTTGTGGGCATATCGAACCACATATAGGGAAGCCACGGGGTTCACACCATTTTACTTGGTCTATGGTCAAGAGGCTTTGCAGCGTATCAAGCTCAACATCCCAACAATACGACTTCATGGTAGAGGTACACAAGATGATCAAGAGATATGGATAGATTGACTTCTTACACTAGTGAATCATGAGTGGAAAAGAGAAGAAGCTTACGAGTGCTACAAGAGGAAATCCACACAAGAAAAACAAAATCTCGACAAGAAACTAAAGGAAAAAAGCATCAAGGAAGGAGATCTTGTGCTAAGGTATGACAATCGACTTGATAATTGTTTTGATGCCAAGTTTGAAGCTAGATGGTAGGGTCCATACATAGTCAAGAAGGCTTTCAATTCAAGTTACTTTCAGCTTATGGACTTGAATGGTAAAGAGCACTCTAGGAAGGTAAACGGGTATTGTCTGAAGCCCTATTTGAGTCGCCTTCTACCAAAGGATCTACCAAAGAACTATCAAAGGGTGACTATCTCATGTAATTTTTGTTGCATGAAGCATGAGTGTAACTCAAGAAAAAATGCCAAGGGGCCAAACAATGAAAATCTTGTCAAGGACTCAGAAACACTCTCTTTGTAAAAGATGTTGTATGATGGTATATGAATGTACCATCATCCTGGGGGGGAGGGCTAATTATACCAATTTTTTGGCTAGCCAAAAATGCCATAGTGAGCTACCTCACCCTACCAAGATCACCTATGTACATTTACTCACCATTACCATAATCTTTCTTACTTATGTATTCTATAAAAAATCATTTCATGCAAGCTTCTCTTATTTTTGGGTGAGAATCTACACCAAGGAAAAACCTCAAAAATACCTTTCACCATTGGTCATTGCCTTTCACTAAATTCCTATTTTCTAGAGGTATTTTTCTTTTCTCTTGTAAATAAATATACTTCAATAAAAACAAACGAGGGTCCCCTCATTTGATTCCTTATATTTTCATATATCTCTTTTTTCCATTTTATATTTATATATAGCTGACACTATTCTAGATTCCATAAATTGTTTATATATACTAGCCTGTTTTTTCCCATCATATCCATGTATTATATTTATCCATAATCTACAACCATGCATATTTTCAAATTCTTAAGACTCAATTAGGTCATTTTCTAATGCAAGGAGGGGCTCACCTTTGGAGCCATATGCAAATTGAACAAGAAGGGGGCCACTGAAGACTTTTTTTTTGAAAAAAAATAGGTTTTTAAGTAGGATTTTTAAATTAATCCCACTCTAAATTTGAGGCAGTGGAAAGAAGACAAAATGTGGACCAAGAGTTGAATAATCACCTGAAAAATTTTGCTAATTTTTGGAGCTACCACTGGTGAGGTATGCTTTTTTTATTGGAACCCAGTATGCCCACTTTTCTCACAAGTAGCCCACAGTCTCTTCTCACCTCTTTCCACACTTCTACACACATACACACACTCATTCCTCTCGATCCCTCATTCAAACCTTCAACTTCCATGGTTTCTCTCATGTTATTCACCATAACCTCCCCTCTTACTTCCATAGCTCTCATATGAGCTCTCCATGTACATACACTATCTCTATGCCTCCCTCTATTACTTCCAAAGTACAATTCCATCTTACCTCTTCTCTATATACATAAAAATCAGCTTAACCTCTGCAACTTGAGAGATCTCATCAACAAAATTACCATTTTCATCACAATATTCAACCTTGGCACATGGCATAAAGAAGAGAAGAAGAAGAAGAGGATCAATAGTCATTTTGAGAACCTACACAAGTAAGTCCAAAACTTCTTCAAGCTTCACCATCACAAGGATTTCCTCCCTTCATTCAACCATCTGACTTTAACCATCCACCTCATTCTACCCATTGTAAATATATCATTAACTTTCTAGTGATTACTAACACTACCCACTAACACACTAACACAAAATAGCCATTGACCTAACCATAAAAGACACCTCACCTCAAGACATGTGCATAGTAACGCTCTCTCTCTCTCTCTCTCTCTCTCTCTCTCTCTCTCTCTCTCTCTCCTTTCTTAAAACTCTACTTTCACCTTATCTACCATTAATAATGCTCTCTTTTGAGCCCACATCCATGACTCAAGCAGACAAAGAAGGCCCGCAATGTTTTGATATTAAGAAAAAATCATAATCCTGATTTGTTAGCTTGTAAATTAGGATTTCCAAATAATCTTAATGAGGGTCTCCAACCTATAAATAGGCCCCTCTCCTTCTTGTAAAACAACCCCCAATATCTCACATAGCACCCCCACACTCTATGCATGAGGAGAGACTTAGGCGTAGCAACCACTTTGTGAGCTTCACTTTTGGTGTGAGAGAAGCTTTCAAGCTACACATTGTAAGTGAGAGAGCCTGAGTTCAAAATCTCAAAACTACTATTGTATATGTTCCTCCATCATCAATAAATTGAGGTTTGGTGCATCAGAGTCGTGATTCAACGTTCAAATCTTCGTCCTTCCACTTGTGCAATACGGTTTGGTGAATTCAAGGTGACTTGTGTATTTTAAGTTTCTATCATTTGATCTTGTTGAGAAAGTGTTTTAGTGTGTTTTCCTTGCAAGTTTTGTGTCCATTGTAAGAGGGTATTGTGGTGAGAGGTCTCCCACACCCTAAGACAGCGTGTGTGTGTGTTGGCAATGTTTAGCATTCACTGAGTATTGAGTTATTTTTTTTACAAGCTCTACGATAGCATCATAACGAACCATCTCCATTTGCAAGTCACAAATAAGGTATTACACAAGATCCATTCCTCTCTCTCTTCCCCTTGCTCTAGCTCTCTTTGGTCCGTTTTGTGTGTGTCTTGGTGTGAGGTTGCTTGTGTGTGTTTTGTGAAGCATCTTCTTGGGTGTGACAAAATCTCTCTTCTTGCGTCCTAGTTCGCATATCATAACTAGGTGGTGCCCTTTGACTTGTTTGGATGTGGGTTTGTTGTTGTTGTTTCTTACTTGTGGTTGTCCCAGCTCCAATTGAGTAGCACGGGAGCCTTGAGAGGTGTTTAGAGGTTGCCTCTCTTGTTGCCTGGCTCGGACCGCCTCAGCACCTTATAACTTGTAAAATTCACAGAGCAACCCGATATACTAGCAAGCATTTGTACCACAAGGTGATCAACTAGATGAAAAGTTTTTCCAAGAAAAACATGTGTTTGTAAGCTTTATGAAGAGTAAAACTTTACTACGTGCATAAACACAAAGTCCAATTCCTTACTAAAAGTTTCTATTACACAGAGTCGTCAACATAACTAGGGCAAAAAGCATGCTTTTGGGCCTTTTACACCTGGTTGGAGTAAGTATCATTTCCGTAGAAGAAGCTTTTGTGTTTCCATTGCAAGAACTTTGCCCTTTGAGGTACAAGCTGAGCTTCTTAACTGGAGCTTGGAATCCATTTTTGAGGAGGACCCAAAAATTTATGAAGCATGATGATTAGCTATTTCTAGCAGTCTTCCAAGAGCTTCGAAGCAGCATAAAGATTTTCACAATAGTTTGACAAAGGTTGCACGCACATTGGACCCCAAGTCTGTTGATTATACCAGTCAATCTATTTATGCATTGAAGTCCAGGCAGACATGGAGACGATCTTTAGAGAGAAACTCTGTTTGTGAATAAGGTCACAAGGGATGGGCAGTCAAGATCACTTCTTGGCTACAAGAGACTCAATAGTAGGTGGCTGAAGACAAAGAGCGAGAGTTGGTCGGCACATAGTTGGCAGTTGCAAGTGATCAGCTGCATGGGTAGGTGCCGTTTGGTGGTAGGGAGCAATTGTAGAGAACAGATGAAGTTGGGCTATGGGTTGGTGATCATTAGAAGAGTAAATTAACTCTCTGTGAAATGTGACGTGGGCTACATGGTTGGTGCCAGTGAAGAGAGAGATGGTTAGAACACTATGTTGATTGTGTGTTCTACACTCATGATAAAGGAGTTTGGGTGTGGGGTGGGTGGCGTGTGATCAAGAGCACCTCTACTTTTTGTTGGGTGCATGCACCAACTACAGGCCGCTTCAACTGCAACCCACAGTGTGTTTGGCACCAGTGGTACATGTAACTTGCTAGGGCAACGATGAGGGGCACCGCCATGCGAAACGAATCATGTGGTTAGGAAGGTCCTATGAGATTATAGCCAGTGTGGGTGTTGGTGAGATGCGCAATGATTACTAGCTCTATGGCAATGGCAATCGATTGTTGGTTTCCTCCTTGAGCAGTTCCAGACCTAGTGCCCACTGCCAGCGATGTTAGCTTGGAAGGCCTTGCCCCGTCAACTTGTGTCCGCCACATGAGGACATCGAGTGAGCCTTATACTGCAGATGGGATATTGTGCTCACTGCCTCTTGTGTGGTAGGCGTCCCCAGCTGAGAGAGAGAGAGAGAGAGAGAGAGAGAGAGAGAGAGAGAGAGAGAGAGAGAGAGAGAGAGAGAGAGAGAGAGAGAGAGAGAGAGAGAAGGAGGAAGTCTGCTGACTGTGTGCCACAGCATGTGTGAGAGAGAGAGATAGGTTGCGCACATGCAGGGCCTGGGCCGCTCTCAGAAGTCCACCCGACGCTCCACCGGCCATTCTAGGTCACTTTGCACACATTCTTTGGCGGCAGCTGCTCTACTCACCTACCCCATTGGTTATTAGTTAGCGCACATGCAGGTCGATCGACATGGTTCCGGTGATCTCTCGTCAACAATGACCTATCATCAATGCATTCGGCTGCTGCAACAAATGATGCAGTTGATTGAAGCAGCTACAAACGTGAACAATGAAGTGGATATAGTGCAATCCTCAAAGGATTTACTGGCCCACTATATTTAGGGTTCTACCGCTTAGCGACCGTTGCAAACGGCTAGGGAAGGGGAGTCACTTTCCGATACAAGCGGTAGGAGAGTGTTGAAGAAGCGATATGCTATAGTCCAAAAAAGTGGTGGGGCACCATCGAATCTCCGCCAACCGGGGTGCTGCAGCTGGTGCATGTGCACACCCTAAGAGAGAGATGAACAAGTATTGTGTGTGTCTGTGTGGCTGCTAGTAGGCCAAAGAGAGAAAAAAAATGGTTGGCTACTACGATGCATGATGAGACAAGTGGGCCGCTACTTGAGAGAGAGAGAGAAGGTGGGTTTGGTTGCTTGTTAATGGTTAGGCATGCCCGCCAGGGAATTTGATTTGCATGACAGTTGAAGTTTGCCATCTTTATTGCGGCCCCAAAAAAACAAAGGATGGAGACCAGACGTTGGTAGTCCTTCATGGACAGTTGTTGCCATGGTTGTGCTGCCGCTACAAAAATTTACTATGTAATTCCATAATTGGTCTGAGTATAATTAAGGGGCTTTTCCATGAGGTGGACGTAGCTCTTGGGTTGAAATGCTCAAGATATTCATTTGAGGTCTCTTGGAACTTGTAGGACTAGTGGCAAAAATGGTGATCGAATGTCCCCCCAAGAAAAATTACTCAATCTTAGGAATCATCTCGACCATCTTCAATGGCTACCAAACCGTCTTGTTTGAGTCTCTATTGAAATCTCAATTACTACCTAGCTAAACTTCTAGTACTCCTACATGGACTCCTAATCCTATCCTTTCTTCTCTATTACACATGTGTTACTTTCATACAACCATAAATGCAATCGAATGCTCATTGATGCATCAACTCAAATACAATTATCTTTCAACATCATAAGTGATTAATTTCTATGCTATATAGTTCACTTAGCTATATCTAGCCATAAATTTATAAGGCATAAACACCTTGCCTATGAGTGAAGACGAAAATCAAAAGTAAAAGAAAAAAAAAGTTATCAACGTAATGATAAAACACACTTGGCTTTGGTAGATTGATTCTGAAGTTCTTTGTGTATCTATACGTACTTGCAAAGCAAAGAGAGTACCCATGGATCTGATACCACTGCTATAAATCGAAAGACACGGCTGCCCTGAAAAATACCAAAAACTAAATCTATAGTCGATGAAACACACAAATTTGCATACCTGGCAACCATACCTGCACATAATCATGCTGCACACAAGCAGAGAGAGAAAGAGAGCATGATAGAACGAGAGAGCACGTGCAGGTGCACCTCCTAGAGCGGAGTGCTACGCCGGCATGGCGAGAGAGAAGAGGGGAAAGGGGAGAAGAAGTACACAGACACTGGGTGCAATCTCCCCCCGTGCAAGAGTGACCATTTCCCTCTTTTATGTATTTCATTTGTAGATTTCTTGAATGGTCAAATTGAGTACAAACTGGTTCGTCGGTCATAAATGACCAAAGCTCATAAAATAGCACTTGAATAATAAAATGTACATAATATGCATATCCGTTTGCATAGGCCTAGATTGGTCAAGCCTTTTCCACATGTCAACTGCAATAAACAGTAGAACATCAATTCCATAACAGTGTCCATTGGCCATTTAAATTTTTGTAAAGACTTTTTGAAATTATATTTATTTGAGAACCATGGTCAATTAAGGCAACAAATGGTTCTTCAATATCACCTACCTTGACCAACGTCTCCGTAGTAGCCCGCACCCAATGGCTTCTAGAATATTGGATCCTAGGAACTCTTTGAGATTCTTCCCCATCATCAACAAATTTCACTTGTCTTACATTTCAAGAAGATTGGTAGACTCCTACCATAGCTTCATCAAATTTTTTAGCATTCACCTATACTCCTTGTGTCTTCACAGTATCACCTTCAACTTCTCGGCAGGTTTGAAAATTTTAATTTCTTGGGTGAGGGTTTCCACTTTTCTTCAAAGTCTCCCTTGACCCCTCTCTTGAGCTCAAATGATGTGGACTCTCTTTCTATTCATGGTCCTTCTTTTCTTTGGAACTACCTCCTCCATTTCGGCTTTCCCTTCTTCTCTCTCCTTTCTTTCTAGTGGAGTTTCCTCCTCCTTCTCTTCTATGGAACTTTTGCTTGCCTTTTTTGCGACCGTAGTTGTCTGTGGTTGCTTCTTTTGAGACATTGATAAGTATCCTCCTTAAACTTGTGGCCACTTGTGGTGCCCTGTTTTGTACTTCCTCTTCCTCTTTGCTTTTTCTTGCTAGCCACAAATTTTGTTCCGAGGCTGACAGTAGGTGTTTTTCTTGGCCAATAGCATGGTACACTATCTTGATGAGCACTTTTGGAGCCCCTGAGAATGATATGTTCTCTAGCTTCTTTACATGTGTTAGGGTGGTATAAATATAGTGGGCATGGTTTACATTGGTGGTTCCCTCTTTCTTGGATGCATGTGTGAATGTATATGCCACTGCATGTTTCAAAACAGTATACCTTCGTGGCCTCTTTCCAGTAAAATGGAAGTGTTGATGGTAGAGTCAAAGAGCCCTCTCTATCGCCTTTTGCTTGAGATCCGAGAATGATGTGGATCTGTTAGTGAATATGCCAACTATCAGTAGAAGGTACCTGGTAGTCTGCCACTGGAATTGCTCCCTTGGGTAGTCTCAAAGCATCTGCTACCTGTTTATACTAGGATCTCTTGTAGTCTACTCCACAAGGTTTGAGCTGGATGTAGTCCTTGAGGCCGACCTTTTCCCATAGCGGTCTAACTACAACTTCTTTTGCAAGGTCTTGAGCTTCCTTGGGAAGAATGTTTTCACTTCTACCCTAGATCCTTGTGAAATTTTAAATATTCCATGAAAGGGCGGTGGTAATGCGTGTGCTAGTCTCCACCCAACCGTGCTATCTTATAGCCTCCCCCTAGCGTACACACTGTTCGGCCGTGCCGGTGGCCTTGCCCATAGGACCCATGTCCTTACAATCATTTTAGTCCTCGAAAATGAACGTAGGAAAATGTTTCTTAAGTGTGGAGACATTCTCCCATGTAGAACCTTCTTCAGGTCTATCTAGCCATTTTACCAACACTTGTTGTCTGGTTCGGGCTCATGAGGAATGCTTGGCAGCTCGATAAGGTCAACCAACATACCTGTGTCAATGATATTATCATTCTGTCCTAGCTGTTTTCGTTAAATCGCTAACATGGAAAACAGGATGAACTCGTGAGTGCTCTGGAAGAGCTAACTTATAGGCCACTTGACCTATATGTTTGAGAATGGTAAACGGTCCACAATAGCGTGGTGAAAGTTTAGCAACTTTTCCCATCTTCAAACTTTTTGAATGCTCTGGAACTTTGAGGATAACCTTGTCTCCTTCTTCAAAAGTAGCAAGACGTCGATGCTCATCTGCGTACTTCTTATATCGATCTTGAGCTTGCTTAACATTCTGTCGAGAAACTCGAAGCATGTCAAAATGGTCTTGGAGAAAATCCTTCACTTGTTGTATCTTCTCCTTGGCCAACCCCACCATAACGGGCGATCTAGGTTGAAATCCATACAAAAGCATAAATGGACTAAACCCTGTAGTCACATGCTTTGAACTATTATAAGAAAATTCCAATATAGGTAAGTAGTCTTCCCAATTGGTTTTCTTCTTGCTAACGTATGCTCGTAGCATATCCTCCAACACTTGATTAACTCTTTCTGTTTGACCATCCGTTTTTGGATGATCAGTCGTACTTAGATTAAGTTTAGTTTCCAACTTTTGGAACACAGCTCTCCAGAAGTGATTATCAAAATTTCGATCTCTGTCACTAATGATACTAGCTGGAAGACCATAGAGTTTATATATATGCTCTACAAATAGCCGTGCTAATTCCGGTGTTTTAACCGTAGTCTTAGTGGGAATGAATCGCCCCATCTTTGTGAGACGGTCTACAATTACCCAAATGGCATCATGGCCACGATTTGTAGTAGGTAGTCCTACTACAAAATCCATAGAGATACTCTCCCACTTACCTTGTGGAATCTCTAAAGGATGTAAAAGTCCACCTACCTTGAGGCGCTCTGCCTTATTAACTTGGCACTGCTGGCAGTTTAGTACGTACTCTTGAACATCATGATGTAAGCCTGGCTAATAAAATTTTCGTCAAACTAAGGCATACGTCTTACGGATACCTGGATGACCAGCACTTGGACTATCGTGACAATCAAATAAGATTTGGCGCCTAGTGTCTAAGTCCTTTAGACACACATACTCTACCTTTGTGGAGTAAGTAGCCATCATCAATGGAAAAATTCTTCCATCGCCTAATGTCTTCCTGAGTAGGGGTGGAGATCTATGTGTTGGAGTTTCTATCTGCACATGTAGAGACATGTTGATCTCGCTGTTTAGAGACATGTGAGTGTGAGGGATCCCTTTTTAAAATTGCACTCCACACTTTAGCATATGAGTGATCTTATGCACACTTGCCACGTAATGACTTCAAAAATCCACTCTTTAGTTCCGTGAAAGCAAGTGAATTAATCTGAGGCATCCGACTTAGTGCATCCGCTACTACATTATATCGCCCCTTGCGATATCGTAGCTTACAATCATAATCTTGAAGGATTTTTGTCCATCTAGCTTTACGGACCTTTAAATGTGTTTGAGTAGTAAACCATTTGATACTCTCATGGTCAAAAACTACTTCAAACTCGTCACCATATAAATAGTGTCGCCACTTTCGTAAAGCGTGAATTATGGCATAGAGCTCTCTCTCATAGACATAATAATTCTATTGAGCTCTATCTAACTTTTTACTTTCGAAGGCTATAGGTCTTCCGTCCTGGAGAAGTATCGCACCAATGGCTTTATCACTAGCATCAGTCTCTACCACAAACAGCTTAAGTGGGTTGACGATTGCTAGGATGGGAGCAGTGGCTATAGCTACCTTAAGCTGTTTGAAACTACGTTTTTGGGCTTTTTACCAAGAAAATGTCTTACCTTTTGCTTTAAGTTGATCCGTCATAGAAACAATGATTTTGGCATAGTCACGGATATACTATCTATAAAATCTAGCCATGCGTAAAAATATTTGAAGCTCCTCAACCGTGTTGGGATGTGGCCATCGAAGATTGGCAGCGACCTTGTCAGTGTCCATCTTGATGCTAGAATAAGAGATCACATGACCGAGGTAATGTATCTGCGTTTTAAAAAGATCGCACTTGCTTTGCTTAACATATAGCGCGTGAGCTCGTAGCTATTCAAACACTAATCGTAATTGTTCTATTTATTCATCTTCAGTCTTACTGTGAATGAGAATATCATCAAGGAAAACAACAACAAATTTTCCAAGATAGGGACGTAAGACACTATCTATGAGTGTCATAAATGTAGATGGAGAATTGGTTAGACCAAAAGGCATAACCAAAAATTCAAAATACCCGAACCGTGTTCTAAAGGCAGTTTTGGAGATATCTTGCATTAGGATATGTACCTAGTGGTATCCTACACGAAGATCTATCTTTGTATAGTATCTTGCCCCGTGGAGTTGATCAAACAACTCATCCACTCGAGGCAGATGATACTTATTCTTGATGGTTATCACATTTAATCCGTGATAATCTACACACATGCGCATAGTACCATCTTTCTTTTTTACCAATAGAATTGGTGATGCCCAAGGTGAAGTGCTAGGTCTAATGAAACCACGAGCAAGGTAGTCATCCAACTGACTCTCAACCTCCTTGGCTTCTTTAGCACTCGTACGATAAGGTGGTTAACTCACTGGTTTAGTGCCTGGCAAGACATCTATGCCATGCTGCACATCACCTGTAGGGGGTAAACCCGATGGTAAATCACTTGGGAACACATCACTATACTCCGTGATTAAGTGAGTTAGTTTTTGCCGTGCAAAAGGAGAAAGTAAACTAGAGTTATGCTGGGATGGAGAATCTTGTAATTCTTGTTATGTTTGTTTTACAACAGTTGCACGTTGCTCTATAGAATTAAAATTGAGAGCACTTTGCTCGTTAGATTTGTTAACAGTTTGTTTATCAGTAAAATTCATTTCACTTTGCATACCATTACGAGAATTCATTGCACTTTGCATACCATTACTAGAATTCATTGCACTTTGCCTACCATTACTAGAATTCACTGCACTTTGAATACCATTACTAGAATTCACCGCACTTTGCTCTTGAGAATTCACAAGATTTGGAGACAAGCAGTAACACAAAAAGACTTCATCTATTAAATTTGCTTTCTTCAAAATAGAAAGATTGGCTGTACATATAAGAGGTGCAGATGGTATATTTTTCTCACCAAGGAAAAGCACATGTTTACCATTGGCTATAAAGGATAAGGAGTTGTGTTCATAACTAGTGTGCAATGTGTTTCCTAAACCATGCAACCACTCCCGTCCTAAAACTACATCAGCACGGTCCATGTTCATAACTTGGAAGTCAAGGGTCATCGTATGATCTTGAACAATAAGCTCAACCCCTTGAACTACCGTGTCCCATACTTCTTTATCATTCCCAGACATCTGCTCCACCACATACTTGTGAGAGCAGGGAGTCTGTGTAAGCTTCAATTTCTTGACTAGCTTATATTTCAAGAAGTTATGAGTTGTACCATCATCCACTAAAATACAAACACGTTGTCCGTTAATAGTGCCATGCATGCGAATCAAATCATGGGGGCCAAAGGTGGGCTGCCACTTCGAAGCAGGCACACAACACTTGTGCTTTTCTTCCATATGAAGAACCTCTACAACACAATATTTAAGAGATGAATCTAAGGTGAGGCGTTGCACCGTGTGCATGGCCTTTTCTTTGCCTTGCAAAAGAGGACAATATTTCTTGTTATGTTGGTCTGAAAGACATCTAAAAATCAAATTGTGTTTCTTTGCACGCTCAAAATTAGCTGTGCTGAGAGACCCACGCAAAGTATCTCGTGATTGCTTAGTCTTCTTAGGGTGAAAGCATGGTTTGGTGGTACGAAAAAAGGACCTATTTTACTTCTACCAATGAAAAAGTGGGGACTGGTAAATTCTTTGTAGTTTAGGTCAAAACTTTTCAGACCTTGTGTTTTTAGATTCTTCTTTTGAAGATCTATCCATTGATATATAGTATGATAAGTAGTTTTTCATGTGACATGCAAAAATTGTAACTCAAAGATTTGTCAAAGGTGCTGTCAAGGACAATTCTTTTTGTACCACCAAAGCATGCTTTTAGCCCTTAGCCTCTTGTGGGCGTGGAGAGGTAGATTGTCTCTTGTTCCTCTTGGAATGTGTGGGAAATCTACCTCTCCATTGACTCTTAGCCACATTGATCTTAGCAAAAGTATTCTTAGAGTAGGGAACATTTCCTTTTCTCTCTTGGTCATCATCATATCTTTGTGCATGACTAATGGCTTCTTCCAAATTTTTTGGATGTTGGGTCTTGACATGAAGACGATAGTCTTTGTCAAGACCCTTATTAAAACCCCGTATCTTTTGGAATTCATCTAGAACTTCTAGTTTTAATATGATTTTCCGATACTTTGAAAGGTACTGTGTGAGAGAAAGGACACACATGCAGAATGCATCCCATGCTAACCAATTCTTATCTTCTTCATTGGAGTCCAAAAACTCTTTGAAGAAAGAAGCTTGAAACGCAGCCCAAGACGGAGGACGAGCATCTATTGGAAATGTCATCCACCACTTATAGGCCTTGTCTTTAAGAGATAAACTTGTTTCCACAACCGTCTTTGTATCCGGGGTGTGTCTCAATCTATGAATATCACTCCATTTCTGTAAGAACGTATTGACCGCATCCTTGTTGCGATCACGCTCTTCCCTGTGAAACTCAGGAATGGTGATATTCTTAAGTAATGCATTGCTACATTCTGGATCTTCTACAACACTTGTCTCTTGGACTCCTTGAGTCACGCGAGCTTGGTTCCCTTGAACCGTGCCACTTATGGCTCCTTGAGTTGTCTGTGAATTCATAAATTTCACAAGTAACTATGTAAGATTGGTAACATTTGCATTGAGTGCAGAGAGGTTTCTTTCAAGTACGCTTTGACGATGTTCCAAAGTCTTGAAAGAAGCCATATCTACAAGCCCATGATCTCCTAGAGCATCATCATCATGCATATCAGTGTCAGCAGTACCCGTGGTGCCCTGATTTTGATCTACGTGCTCAAAATCAAACGTGTGTGTAGTGGGATATCATCACTGGCCATGGTAAACACACACTAATGCAAAGAGAGAAAAAGAAACGACAACTTGTACCTTGAGAAATTGAAGTCTTTGTGTTTTGTATGCTTCGCGATTTGCGTTGCATGTGAACCTCGCCTTGCGGGAAGTTGAGCGCTTCACTTGTCATTCCTTGTAAGAACACCGTTGATGATTCTTCACAAAAACTCGTCGTTTTTGTGAAGGATTTTCTTCACTTTGAAGCTACCTCCTTGAGGAAAAAAGAATTTTTGGAGGAAAACTTGCCTTCCTCCAATAAGTGAAAAGGAAGGGTAAAGCTACTTCTTTGAAGTTTGAATCTTTCCCTTTCCTTCTAGTTTTTCTTTCAACAAAAGTAACTAACTTTCCTTATTATACACAACAAGGGCCAATAGCTTGAGGGTAAAGTGTTGGCCTCTTACCCTCATGGGGTGGGTTCAACCCTCCTTCATGGAAGGGTTAAGCAGGCCTTCCTACGTGCACAACCAACAGCACCAATGGAAGCCTTCGGGGCCTCGGTGCGGTCGAGTTTGCCTTGGTCGCCCACCTTGGTTGTGCACTGTGGAGGGCGTAGATGGGACGGCTGCGGTTGGTTGTCACTGTCTCTCCACGCGTTGCTCGCATAGGAAACTGTGCCTGTATTCTTTTTGCTGCACAACGGAGACGTCGTTGTTTGTGGAACGTGGGGGAGAAGCAGGGCATGGCACGCACATGCAAAGCCGCTTTTAGCCTCCTCCCAAAAATAGCTTGGATACCAGTGAAAGGGTGGTGGTAATGCGTGTGTTAGTCTCCACGCGACCGTGCTATCTTATAGCCTCTCCCTAGCGTACACACTGTACGACCGTGCCGGTGGCCTTGCCCATAGGACCCATGTCCTTACATTCCATGGTATACAATGATGTGTTGGCTCTATAGCTGCTCCTTGGCAAGCCATGTGACATTTGCTTCTTTTAAAGATTCCTCTTCTATCTAATATGGAGGCAGCTCATCCAACTTAGCCTTCAAAGTCTTCTTCTTTGGAGCTCCCGAAGTTGATGAGAGAGATCCTGACAAAAAATCACCAAATATGGTTGCTAGACCAGTTTGAGAATTCCCGACAAGTCTAAAAGCTAATAAAGCAAGCAAGGTGCGCTAAAAACACAATTTTTTGCAATCTTTATCTTAGGCGTGCCTAAGATGTAAGTGTATGTTTGTGCTTGCAAATTGGGGATGTACATGTTGTGTATGTGTAGTAGCTAATATTTATGAAGTATGATAGCTTTTTGACCCCTCTGGTGAGAGTTATGGGAATTTTTGTGTTTAGTTTGTCTGCTATAGCAGTCTGTTGTGTTGGATGGAGTTAGCTTTCCCAAACTTGATGAAAATTGGCATGGTGCTTTATGTGAGCCATATAAACATTTCTGTGGCTAGATTTGATGAGTTAGGTCCCTCTGATCACAAGGTGCACTAAAAATACAATTTTGCAATCTTTAGCTCAGGCGTGCCTAAGATGAAAGTGTATATTTGTGATTGCAAATTGGGGATGTACATGATGTGTATGTGTAGTAGATAAGATTCATGAAGTGTGATAGCGTTCTGACCCTTGTGGTGAGAGTTATGGGCAGTTTTGAGTTTTCTTTTTCTGCTATTTGAGTCTGTTGTGTTTGATGAAGTTAGCTTTCCCAAAATTGACGAAAATTGACATGGTGCTTTATGTGAGCCATATAAACAATTCTGTGGCTAGATTTGATGAGTTAGGTCCCTCTAGTCAAAGTTATGTCTTAGGCACGCTTAAGATAGATTTGTGTGATTTTGGGTATTTTGGGCTCCTTTCAGCTTGAGTGTCTTTATAGAGGTTAAACTTGGTGTTTGATGAAGTTTGGGCTCAGTTGATTGGCTAGAAGTCAGTTGTGTCCACTTTTAGCGTCTTTTGGACAATAGAATGTAATATAGTGGAATGCATGCATGAAAAGTGTGCACCAGGGTGGTGTTGGCTATATGTCAACTAGGGAAATCATGCTTAGGTGAAAATATGTGCAAAAATGCTTTAATCAAGCTAGTTTATCTTTGGTGCACCTAAGATAAGATTTGCATTTTATTGTCGTTTATGCTCCCAACTTGCTCTATCTAGGTTCTACTATGCTACTTATGGTGGGTGATGGCCTTGACCATGTATCTGCACTTGGTGTTGATCCCTCTGGAGTTGATTGTCCTCTTTTGAGCCGAACTTCATTTGGAGTCACAAGCCAGTAGTTGTGTGCCCACCGAAGGTTAGTAGGGGTCAGTCATAGTCTATATAGTTCCCCCCTTGACTTTTGAGGTCAAACATATCAATATTTTGCACAAAAGTGCCATATGTTGCATTGCGATGGAGATATAGTCATTTTTCTCTATCTTGATGAGTTGGACTCTAACACACCCCCAAATCTCTACAATTCTTCTACATGATGGTATCTGTTGCAAGTGGGTGAAATTTGGTCTAAAGATGAGCCTTTTATCTTCGACGTGCTTAAGATAATAGGTCATCTTTTTGGCAATTTTTGCACTTTGGACCTCAGTAATGGGTTCTCATACTACATATGAGCCTATGGTTCAAGGCCAATGTAAGCGTCTTTGTTCATAAAATTTACCATATTTCCCTAGGTTGATGTGCCCCCTACGACCTTGGTGGTGGACAAAGTGATAATTAAAATACTTCTTGGTATAGTTAGAAACTTATCCCTCATGGCCGGAGCAAGTAAGACCCGATAAGCGGTGCATAGAAGAGAGCAAAAGGTTGCCAAAAATCACAAGTTGGAGCTTTCTCTCAAGGGACTAGAATTTAAATGAGAGTAGAAATGGCCTAACAGACTATACATACCTGGACTTTCTTTGTAACATTTAATGGCCAAATAACTTGTGTGTAGCGGAAATTAGCATGAACATAGTGGACATTTCATTAGAATAGATTGCTAATAAGAATTACAAGAGTGCTTGGGTGGAGAGAGCAACAAAAAGCATAACACCTAGTTAGATAGCATGAACAATACTTTCAAAAGAGAGAGAAATTAAGCAATTGACAACAATTGAGGACCGGATTTGCATGGAGCCATTGCATGGAGCCGGTCCCCCCTCCAAAAGGCTTTGTATTATGGTTTCTCCCATCAAGAGAGACATTGTACAATACAATTCTTTGTGTTCCTTCAAAAAGTCTAGCTAGTGCAATGAAGATGAAAGCTTCATGCACTAAGCAAAACACTTAGCAAACACAACTTCAATTATCCGCGTCCTCAGACCCAAGACCTCACACACCTTCGAAGATGGTGAGAGCTAGCAGGGTATGAGAGTAGATTGAGAGGAAGAAGGAGTATCTTACGATAAAGATGTACATCTCCTCACATAATCACTCATATTAGCATAGATTAGCTTAGTAATTAGCTTAGTAGAGGAGATGAGCATGCGTTGAAGCTTGGATCTTGGTTGGATTTGCATCCACATGCCAAGAGTGTGTCGATGTAGGCTTCTATCTCATAAGGTTGGAGTAGGTGATGAGCTCTCCATTAAAGCTTGGGAAGAGATAGTCTTCTCTTTATTCACACATGAGATTGTGTGTGTGTGTGTGTGTGTGTGTGTGTGTGATAATGCCTTGCAAAAATCAGCCCCCTCTCTCTCTTGGGTGAGCCCTCTTGCTATTTGCTCTTACTCAACCCTCATTGGCCCTCCCCAAGTCAAGCCAATGACTATTAAGCAACATAAGTGATAGACTTCTGACATGTGTCCCCCTTTCCCCTTTTGTGAGAGCTTTAGGTTAATTAATAATTCAATTAAACTCTCATTGGACCCCTTTGCCTCTTGACCAATAGGAATCAGGCAAGCCATTGGGCTGCTGAATGCTCATTGGACCCCTTGGGAGACTGTCCAATAGTCTTCTAGAGGACATAATTCTCATAGGTTCTTTTATTAAGTGTTTTTAAATTAATTAAACTAGATTTACTCTAGCTTTATTCTCATTGGTCCACCTCCAAGGCCATCCAATAGAAATTGGGCACACCTTGTGGGCATCTGGGCTAGAGAGCTGACATGTGTCCCTAATTCCCTTGCTGTAAAGGGAGCCTGTGTGTGTGTGTGTGTGTGTGTGTGTGTGTGTGAATTTCTCTCTCATCCCCTAGTCCCAAGGCTCGCCCCCTCCTATGTAGGGATTTGAAAAGACTTTTTGGTCACACACAAAGCATCCAATTTCCCCTAGGGTTGACCTTTGGACACAACCTTTGAATTTTGGAACCTTAGCATTTTGGAAGTCTTAATGGGATGAACCTTAGGGTCTTTTTAGCCCATTTTTGCACATGGCTCTTTTGCAGATGGACCTCCCTTTGGATCCCTATTTTCCCTCCTTTGGATCCCTAATGTGGCCGGTCTGCTAGCTTAACCAATATTCTAGCTTTTTCTCCCCTGTCACTTTCCCATATTAAATGATCAGTTTAACATGAGAAAATCATTTAGGAGAATTAGATATTGATTATTATGACATTACCTCTCTCTTGAAATCATAGTCGTCCTCGACTATGGTGTAGAGAAGATAAAGCATATTCATGAGTCCTTTTCTTAGCGGGTAGAGGATCCCTATGTTACCGTACGACATCATTCCACAATGGATGACTAGTCCATTTGGTGCTTGAGAGCCTGAGGCTGCCGCAAGCATGTCTGCACATTAGTCCTATCAGTCTTCCATAGTAGAGTGACAAGCTCTACTTGGTGTTTGGGAGACGTCGTCTCCACAAACTTGATCTAAGCATGCATACTACTTAATTTTTGTGCACAATAAAGAAAAAGAGAGTCTTATAAGACAAAAAAAAAACTTTGTTCATTTTTAACATTTTGTACATTTGCTTACTCTTGGGAAGCATTGTAAGCATTGACAAGGTTTAGGTTATCCTTTAATTTTATGCCTTGCATTCATCTAGCATCTTCAAAAGGATAATTCTTAAACTTAATAAGATATCGTCGGATAGTCTTACCGCCTCTTAATACCTTGTCTTCATGTCGGAGAATAGACTAGGGCTGCAGCACCTCCTCTTGGTCCTCAATCTCCGGTGGGTCTTCAATAGTTGGTTCTTGAGGTGGCTCTCCTTTGTAAGGCTTTAATAGGCTCACATGGAAAGCATTGTGTATGAGCCAATGATTGGGCAACTTGAGTTGATAGGCCATCTCATTGATTGGCCTAAGAATCTGGAAGGGACCATAGTACCTTTTTGCTAGTTTAGCATAGTATTTTTGGTGGCCCGTAGGATTCTTGCCCGTCGTGTGCCTTAATCGAGCCTTGGGAAACTTTAATAAGACCCAATCATTTTCTTTAAAGGTTTGGGATCTTCTGTGCTTGTCAGCAGCAGCCTTTTGCCTTTGCTGTGAGATAGAGATAGCATCCTTAATCTTTTGAAAAGATTCTTGTAGGTCTCGGCTATACTCATCTGCAGCGAAGATCTTCCCATGTACCTTAAGTAGCAAGGGACTTTTTTATCTTCCCTCAATTACCTCGAAAGGTGCTTTTCCCGTGGAAGTATATACAGTGTTATTGTAAGCATACTCCACTAAGGGTAAGTACTTCTCCCATTGGGATCTTTGATCTACTTTCGTTACATAGGCTTTTAGTAGATCTAGAATGGTTAGGTTAGCTATTTCACTTTGGCCATCGGTTTGTGGATGATAGGCCGAAGAGAAGTTTAGCCTTGTCCCTAAATTCTCAAAGAGACCCTTCCAAAAATTACTGGTCATTCTAAGATCTCTATCCGACACTATGGACATTGGCAAGCCATGGTACTTGAAAATTTGTGAAATGAAGAGGGTTGCCATTTGATGGGCTTTGATAGTCTTTTTGATAGGTATTGTGCGCTCCTTGCCGCACTGTCGAAGCAAGGGACTTGCCAATACACCGTATGCGAGCCACAAACGGCTCCAAGCACACAACAAGCCTAAACTAGCAAGCTCAAGAAAACAAAGGGTGTGTCACTCACCGCTCTACGCTCGCCTTCGTGGTGGATTCCTCGCCGCGATGAAGAAGAAGCTGCAGTCGTGCCGCGCTCAACCGCTTCGCCGCCGTCGTGCCTTCGTAATGCTCGATCGCACACACACTCTCCCTCTCTCTCTCTCTCTCTCACACACACACACACAAGGAGGTGAAGAAGAAGAAGATGGAGATGGAGCAAGAGCACTCTTCTATTGCACAAATGAGAGAATGAGTAAAAATTAGGTTTAGTTGGCTTTTATAGGAGCTCACCCCATTCACACTTGGGCGCCCATGCTTAACCAACTAATCCCTTGAATGTCCAAGTTAAAGTGCGCCTCTCATCGACGATCACTCTACCTTTCCCTATTGGACCGACAAGCCCGGTACCTGACTCTACCAAATACATAATACGCGTCCGTCGTAGGTGATGGGGTGTCCGTGTGCCGTGAGGGTTAACATGCCCCCCTTCCTGATGTAGATTCTGTCCTCGGAAGCTATTGAGTTGAAGCTGGTTCGTCGAGGTGGAAGAGCATTTGAGATGAATGTCCTTAGCCTTCTTCAGTCACTGCAAAATCAAACAACATTGACACAGTAATTGCATTCTCTTAAAAAGCATATGCAGTTTTAGGTAGACACATTGGTTGGTCAAAGAATTTCAAACAATTTGTTAGCAATGAACATTAAATTGCAATGTAATCAAATGCATAAACAGATGTAAAGGTAAAAAATTAAACAAGTATGGGGTCGCTAATTTGACGGTCGAAAAGCACTAGAGATCGAATATTAATACCATGGGTAAGCTTCTTAATTTTCAGTGGTCAATTAAGTTGTTTAATCGCGAGAGCCAAGTATTCATGTTCGAGGGCTGACTAGAGGCTATATCTAGAAAACCTTGTAGTTAAGCTACCATAAAAGGAATTTCTCATGAAATCATCGCCTGACTGATTACTTTTTCTTTGACCCCCCAAGGTCTTTTCACACTGATTCAATTTTGAAGTGGGTGCTTATTTTGTATGCCTTGGGTTTTTTGCTTTTCAAGGAAAAGCGCCCACGCTGGGAACCTCTAGGGCTCTAGTACCATAGGCGATACATGTGAGTGAAGTACCAAATCAAGCTGAGATTTCTCTTCCAGCTTAAAATTTTACATTGTGGCACTTTGATTTTTTGTTTGTTCATGTTCAGCATTTTAATTTTGTAACTTTGGGGGGTCATATAACACTGTTACCCTCCCCAGGCTCATCACATTAGTAAACTCCCTTTATAATACTTAAGCTAAAGGTCAATAGGGTCAAGCCCACTAGAAAGCCCTAGTACATTTCATACAATGCTGCCTAAATCGGATTAAGAACCTAAGTAACCATTGTTTATTAGGAAGGCATTCCCCATGGTATTAAGAGAAGATTTCTAACACCTAACTTGGTCAAACTAGCTTAGTCGGACTGCTTGATTTTTAAACCTAGACAAGTGACTATGACAAAAGATTACATTGAATTAAATGTTTGATACTAAGCCAATGCGCTGAATAGTATGCTACCAATCACAATCAAAGCAGACAAACATGGATGCAAAAAAGATAAGGGCAATGCTAATGGACAAGAAACACCTGTTTGTGTTGATGGTCGTGCTTGATTTGAAGAGTGAGTCGAGATAAAGATTCCATGAAGGTCCAAATCCTATCAATAGCAACACGCTCCTGTACACACTAGGAAACACAAACAATACCTCTAGGAGGCACATCAGTGGGAAAAGAGAACTTTTCTAATCACTCAACTCTAAAACAGAAACACTCCTATCGTACTAATCTTACCTACCCTCCATCACTCAAGTGATGAGGATCAAAGGTGTTTTATGGCATAGGTTTCTGTTTCACTGTACCAAATGTGACATGTGTAGGTCTGAGTCAATGTTTTGACTTTTAATGTGCATACTCGTTTGCTAATTGCTCTTGCTCTTTTTTTTTAAAATTGTTTTGTGAGTATAAAGCTTTATATGTACATTCCCTAAGATCGGAGATTAAGAGGTCAGGGAAAAAGGTTGAGAGGGAAACAAGTGAATAATGGATGTCAGCAAACACTCCCCCCTTCCTTGGGTAGATCATACCGTTTGAAATGAGCTTGTCACCCTTTGAAACCAATTGTTCCAGTTGGTAATAGGTGAGGATTTTTGCCAGTAGTTTTCTATTACCCTAGGTGCCTCGTCAAGCTGCAAGGGTGGTAAGGTACTCTCCCAGGATCGAACTTGAAGTGGTTCATTAGGTGATTCTTGAACACTGGGAGGTGTGGATTCTTTGGTAGCTTCATGGAGGTCCACTACTATAGATGGAGGTTGTGTAGAAGCTTTTACCTCTATGGATGTATTACATGAGGAGCTAGAATCTTCATGGGACTCCCCCCTTCCTGAGCTAGGTGGAACAAATCGTTCTTTCTTTGGTACCCAAACTAGCTCGGGAGCAGGTGTGTAGCATTCTGTGATTTTTTTCTTTCCACGATCATTGATTCTTTTTGGAGCTACGGGATTGGGCTCACTTGGGTCAGGTGATAGGTAAGAGTACAATCTACGTTTTGGCACCCAGATTTGATCATTTCCTTGATAGTAGCCTTGGGCTTCCAATAGTCGTTTAGGAATCCAACGCAGCATTTTCTTACATTTCTTGGAGTGAGTGGTACGGTTCTTACTAGGTTTCCGTTTTTTTGCATCAACCATGCTCACTACAGAGGTTTTAAGGACCCACTTGTATGTTTTCTCTGTTATATTAGGATGGTTCTTGTGTGTCTCAAGCTTTCTTTCAACTACATCAGTTGAAGCTCTAGAGAGTTGGGCTATGGGGACGTATGGTTCAACCTCCTGGACATGCAATGTCTTGGGTTTTATTTCCTTGGGCAATATCTGAGGGACTATGGCTTGAGTGGTAGGGCTAAGAGTTGGTTTTTGCGTTGTAACACCCCCAGTCCCCCAATCAATAGTGCATTTGGTGGCTATCATCCACGTGCGGCCTAGGTTTATATTACCCTCCATAGTTCCAGTAGGCATGACCAAAAAGTCTTGAGCTACCACCCCATTGTCATAACTGACAGAAGTGTGCCAGATTCCAAAAACCGTAGTTTTTTTCTTGTTGACACCCTTGACTTGGATAATACTCTCAGATAGAGGTGGCTTCCCTAACTGACACCACACCCCATAGGATAGCAGATTGTATTTAGCACCCGTGTCCAATAAGGCGTTATATAGCACTTTTCCATAGGCACTATTTAACTCAATGGGGTATCGTAGAGGTGTGTCAGAGTCCAACCCATCCTCTTCGTGTGCTTCATTTGCATCAGGTTCCGAGCGAGTAGCTCTACCTAATGTTTCCATGAAACGGCTAAACATACTAGTACTAGGCTGTGGAGCTTCGAGAGGTGCATGGCCTTCTCTCTCAGTGTTTTGGGTAGGGTATGCTTCCATGATTTCTGAGTCGGAGGAGGAATCACTAGCGGCTATTTTAGGGTCTTGGGTGGTGCTACCTTGTGTCCCCGCTGAGGGTCTAGAGCTTATCGTGGATAGGTAATGGGTGTCCGTATGAACAGAGGCACTCTCAATATGCTCGTGTTGTAGCACCCGCCCAGAGCGTAAGTGCATGTGCTTTTGATACCCTAAGGTGTCAAAAAGTTGCTCTAGGAGGCCTTGTGACTAGTTTTTAGCGTGTTTTTTGTTTGTTTTTTTGCTAGATTTTTTAGAGCGTGTCGTGGAATGGGCCGTGTGATAGCTCAAAACGAGCGTATCGGTCAGAGGGTCGTGCCGTGCTTTACAGCCCTCCGTTTGGTCACTCTATGCCCTCGGAATCCCTAAAACTGTCAATTTCCAGTAGGGAACTAGGCCCAAACTAGAAAGTCTAAGGGTGCAAGTGGGAAGAGAAAGGAGGAGAGTGGAGGACTGTCGAAGCAAGGGACTTGCCAATACACCGTATGCGAGCCACAAACGGCTCCAAGCACACAACAAGCCTAAACTAGCAAGCTCAAGAAAACAAAGGGTGTGTCACTCACCGCTCTACGCTCGCCTTCGTGGTGGATTCCTCGCCGCGATGAAGAAGAAGCTGCAGTCGTGCCGCGCTTTACAGCCCTCCGTTTGGTCACTCTATGCCCTCGAAATCCCTAAAACTGTCAATTTCCAGTAGGGAACTAGGCCCAAACTAGAAAGTCTAAGGGTGCAAGTGGGAAGAGAAAGGAGGAGAGTGGAGGACTTGTCCCACATGCTCTCATTCTCTCTTGAGGGAGTAGGGTATATATATAAGAGTGAGTCTAGTATACATCATAAGACTGAGGATTGAGGCTTGGGCTTGGGCTTGGGCTTGGGAAACCGATCCCGATCTATCTTTTATACAAACCAACCCGTCCGTTTTAAGAGTCACGTTTTTTATTTTCGAAAAATTTCGCCGCCCGCTCGCTCGCGTTTTTAATTTCCGAATTTTTTTCCTTTTAATTTTTTTTTTCCGAATTTTTTTTTTCTCAAAAAACTTTTTTTTTCCCAAATTTTTTTTTCTTTTTTTTTTTGTTGATGCAGAAATTGCAGAAAATGCAGAAAAAACGCAGAAATTGCAGAAATTGCATGAAAAAACGTAGAAAGTGCAGAAAATGCAGAAATTGCAGAAAATTAAAAAAATGCAGAAATGCAGAAAATTGCAGAAATTGAACACGCCGAACTTGAAAATGCAGAAATTGAAAAACGCAGACAATAGCAGAAATTGAAACTTGACAGCAATTGCAGAAAACGCAAAAAACAGAAACCTTCCACGCACTCCTTCCCTGCCTTTCCTATGATAGAAATTGCACCACAAGGAAGCGTAAAGTGCTAACCGAGCTTAGTGTATGGCATATCCCCGGCAGCGGCGCCAAAAATGTGCGCTCCTTGCCGCACTGTCGAAGCAAGGGACTTGCCAATACACCGTATGCGAGCCACAAACGGCTCCAAGCACACAACAAGCCTAAACTAGCAAGCTCAAGAAAACAAAGGGTGTGTCACTCACCGCTCTACGCTCGCCTTCGTGGTGGATTCCTCGCCGTGATGAAGAAGAAGCTGCAGTCGTGCCGCGCTCAACCGCTTCGCCGCCGTCGTGCCTTCGTAATGCTCGATCGCACACACACTCTCCCTCTCTCTCTCTCTCTCTCTCACACACACACACACAAGGAGGTGAAGAAGAAGAAGATGGAGATGGAGCAAGAGCACTCTTCTATTGCACAAATGAGAGAATGAGTAAAAATTAGGTTTAGTTGGCTTTTATAGGAGCTCACCCCATTCACACTTGGGCGCCCATGCTTAACCAACTAATCCCTTGAATGTCCAAGTTAAAGTGCGCCTCTCATCGACGATCACTCTACCTTTCCCTATTGGACCGACAAGCCCGGTACCTGACTCTACCAAATACATAATACGCGTCCGTCGTAGGTGATGGGGTGTCCGTGTGCCGTGAGGGTTAACAGGTATAAAATGAGTTTGTTTACTAAACCTGTCTACTATTGTCCATATTCCCGTATTCCCATGGGTAGACTTAGGAAATCCAAAGATAAAATCCATGGATATGATCTCCCATGGTGAATTAGGGATTGGCAAGGGTTTAAGCAATCCAAGTTGCTTCCCTCTATCAAATTTTGTCTTTTGGCATACCACACATTTAGAAACATACTCTTGTATGTTCACTTTCATGGTAGGCCAATAGAAATATGTTTCAATTCCCTTTAAGGTAGACTGAATCCCTCTATGCCCCGCATCCGGTGGAGCATGAGATTCATACCTTACTTTCTCACGTAGTGAGTTAGTAACGCATAGTCTATTGCCATAGAGAAGATAACCATCTTGTAAAGTAAATGGTTCTTCTTTCTTCCCTAGTGCAAGGGCTGAAATCACATCTCTAAAATCGGGATCAATAGCGTACTCATCTATCATTGAAGATAGATCATTGTGAGTTGCTATGAAAACCGCTGATGGGGGCTTTTCACAAGCCAAGCTCCCATACCCCTCTTCTCTCGTCCCCACCCCATGAAAACCCCCTCTTAGGGAGGAAGTGATAAAAGGCATTGGAAAAAGTAAGAAAAAATAAAGTATGATTATGTAAATATATAAGAAAGGTAAAATAGGCCACCTCATGCCTGCGGGGTAGCCCATCCCCACCTTGCCTCCTTTTTCTTCACTGTTGTCCCGCCCTGTGTCCCTTTTTCTCTCCTCCACTCAAAAGGTCAACCCCCTCTCTCTTCCCCTTGTCCTTTCTCCTTTCTCTCTCCCCTCAAGCTACCCCACCTCTCACCAATAATGCATTATAACTCACCAATAATGCACCCTAACTCACATGCAACTTACCCTATCTTCCAAAATAGTATACCCCACCCCCTCTTTCTCTCTCCTATCATATCCCATGACCCAAATACCCCCCTCTCTCTCTAAAGGGCGCCATGTCTCTTGTCTTGTAGCTAAATAACCTCCCCCACACTCACACACACTCAGTTTCACTGAAAAAGGTGCCCACAGACCCATCCCCACCCAGTGGTTACCTGATTTTTCTTGTGTTCACACACATCTGCACACAGATTCACCTCTGAACACACTCCCCTCTCTCCCCTCTTGTAATTACTTTATTCTCCATGTCACCTCTCACTTTTTTTTCATCAACCCATCTCTCTCTCTCATGAGACTGCTGTTCTGGCACATATACACACAGCCAGACAAGTGGGGCCCATAGTCACATGGCCTATGTAAATAATGATTTCTTCATTTCTAAATTCTAGAATTCCTCCCCCCTCCTCCCCTATATAAAGAGGGGTCACCATCACACTAAAGACACACACAACATCACCAAAGAATACACTATGCATTGTGTGTGCCTAGTGCACACGCACACACCCACACCATCACCATCACCGCAATCACCATGCTTGTCTTGAGCATGACCTCTACACCCTTGGCTATGGAAGATGAAGGGAAACTAAATGAAGGATGATGGCCATAACCCCCGTGCGAGTCTTCGCCATCAACTCCCACCTATCCGCCATGTGCTCTACCACTCTCTCCCTTCTCATTCGCCATGTGTGAAGGGTGTGCGGATTCGCCATCCTTTTGTGGTGCCTAAGTACTAAGCCGCTATACCCCCTCCCTCACTCTCTCTCTCTCTCTCTCTCTCTCACTTGATCTCATTCCCTTTCCTCTTCATCATTGCTCCCAAGCATCCATCTCTCTTGGATGGAAACTTTGTTATGGTGGTGTGTTGTTTGCGTCCTAGCCGCTGAAGCTAGGTGGTGCCCCCTGTTTGCTTTACCATGACAGCCTCGAAGCGCTCCATTCGGTCCCCGGTGTTTTAGAGGCCGTCGGGGGTTCGGGGTTCGCTTTGCTCCCGTCATTTGGTGCCCCCACTGAGGATCTTTTCATGAAACCCTTCAGTCTACAAGACTGAAACCCCTAAACTATTGTGAATGGATGAATGGCTAGCAGGATTTGCTAATTGGACGACAGAAGAAGAAGAGCTCCAAGCACAACTAGACGAACTCCGCATCTCCATCGAAGCTCGAGTGCCAGGCGTAACGATAATCGATTTGCAGTGGGAGAGTCAATCAACACGCCAAACCCAGTGGATATACATAGGCCAAGTGCCAAGAAGAAGAAGGAGAAGGTCGAAACCATGTCCGCAACCTACAACCAACCCACAACAACAAAATGGAAGGAGCTCTACACAATAGAGAATCAACACTATTCTACTTTGAGAATCGGGTAACTCAAGTCACCGAGGTAATTATCACAGTCAGTTTTCAAGTCGCACCTGATGCTGCAGCACAGATAACGGAATCATTGGCTCACACTCTCACTAGAGAAACTAGGGATCTACTGAGTTTGTTTCAGGAAAGAACACCACCCTCTCCCACAAGCTTGGACAGTGACTAAGCACCTCTAAGCTTCACATGAATCAGTACAACCTACCTCAAGACAGATCACACATACCAACACGTGTACGCTCAATCAAGGTAATACTGGATTTGAAAGCTCACTACGAGCACGTCATTGACACCATGCTGGGTGGGGAGCGATTTTTTGAGGTTGTGGCATCAGATCAACCATTTGTCCTACCTTTGGTACAAGGCAATGTACCGTTTGAAGTTTTAATCTATGTCCTAGTATAAGAGGGTATACACGCCTCCTTGTAAAGAAGAAGAAAACTTTTGCAAGTTAAGTAGTGTGTCTTTCTAGCTCTCTCTCCGTAATCATGGCAAGTGTAGCATTTTCAACATTTAAAGGAAACAAGGGGGAGGATTTGGTAACAGACTTCCTAGATGACTTTGAAGTAGCATGTGTAGTGAGCAACAAAGATACGGATGAATCCCGGGTTAGAATCTTTAAGCATCTCATGAAGCTAGAAGCTAGATCATGGTACAATGCACTTCCACAAGCAACCAAGGATGATTGGGAACCCTTAAAAACCGCTTTTAAGAGGCGCTTTGGGAGAGGTACCGCTTCAGAAAAGTTGTGGGACAAGTTGAGAGACTTGAAGCAGGAGGGTCTTTTAGAATATGCCACCTATGAGTCCAAATTTGTGGATTTGTGGGAACGGTGGATTGAGTCACTGGCAAGGGGGGAAGCTGCACCCGATTTCCTAAAAAAAGACCGGTTCACGCATGGCTTATGGCCGCTTCTCAAGGAGAAGGTGAAAGGTAGATTCCCGGCTACGTACGAGTTAGCCGTTGAGATTGCTCGCCTTAAGGACAAGAAGTTGCGAATGAAAGCCAAAGAAACCGAGTCAACAGAAACAGCAACATCATGTCGACCAGCAACTACGACAACCACCATTCCACCACCACCACCGGCTCTTGGGGTAAGAGATGACCAACAAGATATATTGGCCCATATTACTGACCAACTGCAGAATTTGTTTGTCCACTTAATACAACAAGGGAGGAGTCAAGAAAGAGATCAAGACCCTGGAAGAGCACGACGACAAAACAGGGAGTATCATTGCTACAACTACGGAGAAGACGGTCACGGTATGTACTACTTTCCCAAACCACGACAAAACTATAATAGAGGAGGTAGGAGGAACCAATTGTCACCCCCTAGAGAAAGAACACCCCCACCCTGAGCACCAACCCCACCAACACAAATTCTACGTCCACCCCAGACACCACTACAAGCATCCATTCCACCTCTTCCACCAGCCCCACCACCTGATTGCCCTGTAAACATCATAAGGCTAGAAGAGAAAGGAAAAGCCGTAGTAGTGGATCCACCCAGAGCAAAGGAGAGGGACAAGGGTAAGGAGAAGGTAACCTTTTTAGAACCACTTGAGGCCATGACTGTGAAAAGAGATAGGAGGGAGAAAGCTACACAATCAGATGATGAGAGAAGCATGAGAGGAGAAACTAGCAAGAGGCCATCCAGGCCGCGACGGAAATTGGGCATCACCGACTTCCAGGTAGGGGAAATTTCTAAGCCCTATGATCTAACATTGGATGTGGCAGAGCAAGGACCGAAGATTACATGGCCACAGTTGCTACATCTTGTACCTAAAGTAAGGCGACAATGGTCTAAAATGGTAAGTACAAGACGCTCCAAAACAAAGGTAGTCGGAGCAATTTCGGGATGCAACATGGATGACATCCTTCCAATTGTCGACGTAAACATAAAAGGAAAGAGGTTTGGAAACACCTACATTGATGGAGGTGCACAAATCTGTGTAATGAGCGAAGCTATGATGCTTCGATTAGGGCTCAAGGTTGACAAGCCTTCTCCATGCAAGGCAAAGATGGCAAACAACGCAAAAGTAAAGTGTGTGGGTGTGGTAAGTGCCGTGAAAATCAAAGCTTTCAACACTGAGGTAGAGGTAGATGTTTTTGTAATGCCTACTAAGGGGGAGGGCTATCCACTAATTTTGGGAAGGCCATGGTTGATGGCCATGAAGGCAAAACAAGACTGGGGTACTGGCCTTCTACGCATGACCGGTAAGAAAGGGGAGACAATCTACTACGACATGAGGATTGGCAAGCAGAAGCAAATGAATCTGGAAACATCGGCAGATGAAACCACTAGCGAATCTTCCAGTTCTGAGGAGGAGACCATATCCACCGACGAAAGTGACAGTTCCATTGATGTGATGGGTATCATTATGAAGGATCCACAAAGGGTAAGCACAACTGGTGATCCATCACCAAAAGGGCAACCCAATGAAGAGGAGAGCAAATCACCTGGCCTAGAAGGAAGTAGGTTGAAGGGTATGTTGTCTACGGAATTAACACTTGAGGAGAAAGATAGTTTTTTGCAAATGTTGATGGGATTTCCTAACCTGTTCATTGACAACTATGAAAGAATCACAGGCATTACAGTGGTGGAACATCATATTAAGCTGAAGGAAGGGGTAAAACCAGTTGTGCAAAAGCTACGACGACTTGGGGTCATACAAGAAAAGGCACTCTTGGCCGAGGTAAGGAAACTGCTGGAGGCGGGATTCATCTATCTTGTAGAAAACTCAGAATGGGTGTCACCCGTAGTGGTGACGCCTAAAAAGAATGGTAAGTGGAGGTTCTGTGTTGACTACAAACCACTAAATGCAGCTACAAAGAGAGACCACTTTCCTCTCCCTTTCTTGGATGAAATTCTGAATGAAGTAGCGGGTTTTGAATGCTATACCGTCTGTGATGGTTATTCAGGATACTTTCAAATACGCATAGCCTTGGAAGATCAGCTAAAAACCACTTTTATCACACCATGGGGTTGTTTTGCATATAGGGTTATTCCATTTGGTCTCACAAATGCTCCTGCCACATTCCAAAGATATGTCACATATGTTTTTCAACCGTTCTTTGGAATATCCATAAGAGTGTTCATTGATGATTTTTGTATATATAGCTCCCGTATTTCACATTTAGAAAAGGTAACTGAAGGTTTGGCCAGGTTGCAGAGCCTAGGTGGGCAATTAAATGTGGATAAATGTCACATTGGGGAGAGTAAAGTCATTCTACTAGGCCATGAAATTTCAGCAAGAGGTACCAACGCCGAACCAAGTAAGGTGTCCGCACTCATAGCCCTACCTTCACCAACGACCGCACGTCAACTGTTCTCTTTTCTACAGAAGGTGAGGTACTTAAGTAGATTCATACATCTACTATTACAACTTGTTCTACCACTGCAACAACTCACTCAAAGATCAACTTTCACTTGGGACGAGGAAAGCGAACATCACTACAACAAGGTAAAGGAGGTCTTAGCCACTCTGCCAACTATCTCACCACCTAAGTGGGATGAAAAATTCTATGTCACCTCAAGTGTTGGTGATGACTCATTGGGGGCTGTGCTACTCCAAAAGGATACGACGACATCTTTCATGAGGCCAATCTACTTCTCTAGTCGAATGATGACAGCAGGAGAGAAAGGTTTCACCCATGTGGAACACTTAGTCCTAGCTCTTAGATTTGCAACTACAAAGTTTAGGTCATATTTGCTGCCTAAGCAATTTGTGATTCTAACCACATATGAAATATTTCCCTATGTTGTACAACACATGGATGTGTCTGCTAGAATTACTAAATGGCTAGTTCGTCTGCAAGAGTTTGACTACACGGTACAGGTAGAAAGCACGACAAGGGCAAGTTTGGGGGGACTCATGACCTACCAAGTCTTTGAAGGGAAGGAGAAGCAATCTAAGGAAGGAGAAGTCCGATTACCTCCAGTACCACTGATGGTAGAAGGAGCATACTCTCTCTACTTTGATGGAGCCTACAAGCGAGCGTCCGACAAAGCAGCTGCAGGCATAGTGGTCTTTGATGACAAATGGACAAAGGTATTTTTGTTAGGCCAATTGTTAGATTCACATTCTAACAATGAAGCTGAGTATGCAGCACTAACCAAGGGTCTACAATGGTGTGTTTCGCAATGTGTACAACGCCTTAATGTATTTGGGGATGCTCTACTTCTGGTAAGGTAAGTAAATGGAGCAAGGACATGCAAGAATCCTAGTTTAAGGACTCACTTAAGTGGTGTAAAAACCTTGTTAGGTAAGTTTGAAGAAGTTCAAATACACCATATCCCAAGGGCTCAAAACCAAGAAGCAGATGCCCTAGCAAGTGAAAGACTACAGGAAGTGGTGGTTGGAGCAATAAAACTAAAGCTCCCTCTATTTCAAGGAAGTGATGCCTTGCCTGACATCATGCATTTTTTGGAAAGAGGGGAATGCCCATCAGATTTAACAAAGGGACATAAGCAATGGCTGACGCGGAAGGCCACAAGGTATCGACTCATCAATGATGGTTTGTACTGTAAGGGTAAGGACCAAATACTCAGGAAGGTGCCTCTCTCTCACGAAATCACGGGAGTAATTGCTAGCTGTCACGACAGGGTTTGTGGTGGTCACTTTGCCCTAGACATAACAAGTAGGAAAATCTTGTAGGCAGGCTTTATATGGCCTAGCCTCAACCGTGATGTACACCATTGGTGCAAAATGTGTAAGTTGTGTCAAAAGGCCGGCACTAGGTCACTTATGCCTGAACCACAGACACCTATTCTCTCATATGGCCCATTTGAAAACTGGGGTATCGATGCCATTGGGCCATTACCTAGGGCCAACTCAGGAAAATTCTACATTATCATGGGGATCGACTACATGACTAGATGGGCAGAGGCTACAACCACCACTAGAATCACAGCGGTAGAGGTAGCTAAATTTATCTACGAGCACATATGCTGTAGGTTTGGCACACCTTTAGAGATCATCTCTGATAGAGGGCCAGGTTTCAGAGCAGACTTGGTAGGAGAATTAATGCAAAAACTGGGCATTACAAGGAGACACTCTTCACCATATTACCCTCAATGTGATGGCCTAATTGAAAAGGTAAATGGAATGGTTTCTAAAATTATTACCAAGCAGGTAAACAATCATCCCGGAGACTGGGATAAGTATCTACTACCAGCTTTATGGGCCTACAGAACTTCATTTCGTATATCCTTGGGATTCACACCGTATCATCTAGTATTTGGTAAGGAAGCAATCTTGCCCATTGAAGTGCAACTACAAAGTCTCAGAGTAATGGAAAGCCAACTTCTTCAACCCAACATGCATTTGAGAGATCACATCATCAACTTGGAAAGACTGCAGCTGGACAGAGAAGAAGCAATAAATTATTATGCAGCACAAGCAGAGCATAGACGGCTTAGCTTTAACGAGCATCTCTGGAAAAAAGAATTGAAGAAAGGAATGTTGGTGCTCCGCTACGACAATCGCTTCGACACGCGCAAGGATAAGAAACTCCTGCTCCGATGGGAAGGCCCTTTCATCATCAGGAAAAAGTATGCCAATGGAAGCTACCAGCTTATGGAGGCTGATGGAAAACTTCATAAAACCAGGGTAAATGGTTGGCGACTTAAACCTTATTTTCTTCGATTTGACCAGGCTCCACCAATTGACATTCCAGATGAGGACACACCATCAGCCGCCACCTCTGACGATAATGATCAAACAGATTAGCTAGAGACATGAATGCCTCTAGCCAAAAGGGGAGGGCTAATGATGGGGGCTTTTCACAAGCCAAGATCCCATACCCCTCTTCTCTCGTCCCCACCCCATGAAAACCCCCTCTTAGGGAGGGAGTGATAAAAGGCATTGGAAAAAGTAAGAAAAAATAAAGTATGATTATGTAAATATATAAGAAAGGTAAATTAGGCCACCTCATGCCTGCGGGGTAGCCCATTCCCACCTTGCCTCCTTTTTCTTCACTGTTGCCCCGTCGTGTGTCCCTTTTCCTCTCCTCCACTCAAAAGGTCAACCCCCTCTCTCTTCCCCTTGTCCTTTCTCCTTTATCTCTCCCCTCAAGCTACCCCACCTCTCACCAATAATGCATTATAACTCACCAATAATGCACCCTAACTCACATGCAACTTACCTTATCTTCCAAAATAGTATACCCCACCCCCTCTTTCTCTCTCCTATCATATCCCATGACCCAAATATCCCCCCCTCTCTCTAAAGGGCGCCATGTCTCTTGTCTTGTAGCTAAATAACCTCCCCCACACTCACACACACTCAGTTTCACTGAAAAAGGTGCCCACAGACCCATCCCCACCCGGTGGTTACCTGATTTTTCTTGTGTTCACACATATCTGCACACAGATTCACCTCTGAACACACTCCCCTCTCTCCCCTCTTGTAATTACTTTATTCTCCATGTCACCTCTCACTTTTTTTTCATCAACCCATCTCTCTCTCTTAGTCTCTCTCTCATGAGACTGCTGTTCTGGCACATATACACACAGCCAGACAAGTGGGGCCCATAGTCACATGGCCTATGTAGATAATGATTTCTTCATTTATAAATTCTAGAATTCCTCCCCCCTCATCCCCTATATAAAGAGGGGTCACCATCACACTAAAGACACACACAACATCACCAAAGAACACACTATGCATTGTGTGTGCCTAGTGCACACACACACACCCACACCCACACCATCACCATCACCATCACTGCAATCACCATGCTTGTCTTGAGCATGACCTCTACACCCTTGGCTATGGAAGATGAAGGGCAACTAAATGAAGGATGATGGCCATAACCCCCATGCGAGTCTTCGCCATCAACTCCCACCTATCCACCATGTGCTCTACCACTCTCTCCCTTCTCATTCCCCTACCCTATGCTCCCCATTTCATCGCCTTATTCTCTAAATAAAGCTTGAGGTTTTGTGAGTATGTTTTCTTGCAATGTTTTGCCCATGTGAGGTGTGCGGAATCGCCACCTAGTTTTGTGTTTGGAGTGAGCTTGTGTATGTGTGAAGGGTGTGCGGATTCGCCATCCTTTTGTGGTGCCTAAGTACTAAGCCGCTATACCCCCTCCCTAACTCTCTCTCTCTCTCTCTCTCTCTCTCTCTCTCACTTGATCTCATTCCCTTTCCTCTTCATCATTGCTCCCAAGCATCCATCTCTCTTGGATGGAAACTTTGTTATGGTGGTGTGTTGTTTGCGTCCTAGCCGCTGAAGCTAGGTGGTGCCCCCTGTTTGCTTTACCATGACAGGCTCGAGGCGCTCCATTCGTTCCCCGGTGTTTTAGAGGCCGTCGGGGGTTCGGGGTTCGCTTTGCTCCCGTCATTTGGTGCCCCCACTGAGGATCTTTTCATGAAACCCTTCAGTCTACAAAACTGAAACCCCTAAACTATTGTGAATGGATGAATGGCTAGCAGGATTTGCTAATTGGACGACAGAAGAAGAAGAGCTCCAAGCACAACTAGACGAACTCCGCATCTCCATTGAAGCTCGAGTGCCAGGCGTAACGGTAATCGATTTGCAGTGGGAGAGTCAACCAACACGCCAAACCTAGTGGATATACATAGGCCAAGTGCCAAGAAGAAGAAGGAGAAGGTCGAAACCATGTCCGCAACCTATAACCAACCCACAACAACAAAATGGAAGGAGCTCTACACAATAGAGAATCAACACTATTCTACTTTGAGAATCGGGTAACTCAAGTCACCGAGGTAATTATCACAGTCAGTTTTCAAGTCGCACCTGATGCTGCAGCACAGATAACGGAATCATTGGCTCACACTCTCACTAGAGAAACTAGGGATCTACTGAGTTTGTTTCAGGAAAGAACACTACCCTCTCCTACAAGCTTGGACAGTGACTAAGCACCTCTAAGCTTCACATGAATCAGTACAACCTACCTCAAGACAGATCACACATACCAACACGTGTACGCTCAATCAAGGTAATACTGGATTTGAAGGAGTACGTACCTATTGAGCTAAGTAGCCTTCACAACGTATCCTTGGATCAAATTTTTTTGAAAACCGGCATTCGAGGACTTTTTTATTGAACTTTTTGATCGAAGTTGCCCCAAAATTTTCCTAACCTTTCCATTAAACTTCAAGATTTGACGTTTGAAGTCGGAATCCAATTTTGACTTTCTTTCTTATTTATTTATTTATTTGAACTTTTATTAGCTTTTATTAACAAAAAATGAACATAATTATCCAAATCACCTGAACATTTTCATTCTTCGCTTAAAAATACAAAAACTCTTCCAATTTGATTATTTGGCCGTAGTTTTATGGATTGCTCTATTTTGATCATATTTTTGGCTTAGAAACACACAACAAGAGTAAAAATTGGAATGTCTTTGGTTTTTTTAACCTGTATTTACAAAATACACACACACCTAGGCTTATCATATTCCATTTTCCCCTTTAGCTAGTTATCAACATTTGACTTTTCCAAAAAGATTCACACGTTACCATACAATTACTTCAAAACATTTCCATTTTCTCCATCAAATCATACGCTTGGGTCCACATTTAGAACGTCTTTCCCCTCCTTGCTCAAGTACTTTGGGAAAATAAGATACAACCCGATTTGTGCAGTGCAAGGGTGATAAAATTGTGTCTATGCATGGACGAGATTGGCCCTATGCTATTGATGTCAATGCATGTAAAACACACTATGCCCTGCAAGAGGTGGGTCTTGAGTGATGTACTCAGGGGTTTCTAATGGAGAGGTAGCCTATGCTGAAGCTCTCTTGAAGAGTAAATTCTATAGTAGTTGAGCAGGATGTAGTCCTTGAGGCCGACCTTTTCCCATAGCGGTCTAACTACAACTTCTTTTGCAAGGTCTTGAGCTTCCTTGGGAAGAGATTGAACTTCTACCCTAGATCCTTGTGCACTTCTCCATGTTATACTATGATCAGTTGGCTCTGTAGCTGCTCCTTGGCCAGACATGTGACATTTGGTTTTTTTAAAGATTCCTCTTCTATCTGATATTGGGGCAACTCATCCAACTTAGACTTCATAATCTTCTTCTTTGGAGCTCCCAAAGTTGATGAGAGAGATCCTGGGAAAAAATCACCAAATATGGCTGCTAGGCTAGTTTGAGAAATTCCCAACAATTCGAAAAGCTCAACAAGGCCACAAGTTATCTTGTGCAACCCTCATGGGTGGGTATGCCTGCAACTTGATCACTTGCACCACAACGCACATGAAAAGAGAGAGAGAGAGAGAGAGAGAGAGAGAGAGAGAGAGAGAGAGAGAGAGAAACTATCTGCCAAGACACCGCTCTTCACTTTCACTTCCAAAAAGACACCAAGACCTCTTGGCTTTTCTCTTTCAGCACAAAAAAGCATCTTTCGTGATTCTATCAAAAGAAATCGATCCATAATCATAGCTACATATTTGCCACCGCCTATAGAAATCACAATGCATAACATCTTTTTTGGATCAAAATGTATAGTGTGAAAAATTTTGAGGACTTCGATTTTATTAACAGAGGAGGAAGTAAAATATATTCAATCATATTATAGTTTCCTCTACAATGCACATATAATCTTCTTCTATCGCTTAAAGATGTCGACAAAGTAAGTTTGTATAACGTTGATTACATGGTTCTTTGGAGACAAGCCATAGTCTTTAACAAATTATGCATGAAAAGTTGTGAAAATGTACCATGATTCAAAAGATTCATGACTGATTGGACTTAAAAAACATTTTCTTGGGTTTAAAATGAAAATTTTGTTTGGTTTAAGAGTAAGTAATGGAGCCCCAAACTAGATTTTCATTTAACTTTAACAAAAAAAAAAAAGAACAATTTCAAAATCATTTTCTTACATTTTTAATGTTTTTATAGTTTTTCTTTATTATAATAACTATGTAATCTTTCTTTAAATGATATTTTATATAGTAAAGAATTTACACGCATAAGAGATAGAAGTTTCTTCGCATGATACAAATTTTATTTTGTTGAGAAGTTACGGGAGGAGAATTGCAATCTTTGGAGAATTTATGCTAAACTTTTATTTCAATCTTTGGACTTCAAAAATTCATAAATCTTTATCTAGTATATTCATCTCAACATAGGAAAAAAGCGAGAGTTTCTACAACTACATGCTAAATACATAATGAACAATTGTTTCTATCCTCACAAAACAATCCAAAACCTTGGTAGGAGACTTTAAAGTGTTGAATAACAAATGCAAAAGGCCATGTTTTGCTACTTTAAGCAAATTTAGAAGGCACAAACTGTCGAATCTTTGAGAATGATCTTTCTTCTGTTAGTTTCTCGAAGATCGTGCAAGAAAGTAGGGAATTGATTGTCCATTGGTAAAAGGAAGAACTCGGACGACTGATATAGGGCCATCAACGTTGTCCTGTTGAATTAAAGCTAGCTAGAACATGGGTAGGTTTTCGCCTCTTGGTGGGGCCAGGTATCTTATCATTGTGATACGAAATCCCTCAAAGCTTTGACACAAGCTTGAGGTTACTTTGTTCATTTATTTCAGAGGAAAAAAGTTACCAGATACAATGCTTGACACATTGATTTTTAGCATAAAAGTCTAGTTTATTAATAGGATGAAAACTATTTCACTCGCGTCATAGAGAACAGTTCTTTGTGATGATAAATGCCATACAAGCTGGAAGGTTCATATCATATCATTCTTTTGAGCAAGATAGATGAAAATAATAGGATACGAGCCATACGAAATTGGCGACGATGGGAATCTACTAACATAATATGGCGGAAGGGGAGTCCTTTACATGTGTCGCAATCTGCGACCTGAAGGGTAAAGTCAAAAACAAAAACAAGTCCCTTTGCACGCGATAAAGAGGAAGAGAGAGAGGTTGCTGAAGGCGACCGGCCGTACTTATTGATAATGCGTGGGCATGTGGGCCTTAAACTCCCGCACATACAATGTCCAAAAAGCTTTAGAAAACGATGACAAGAATATTAGAAAATGAGCTGCTAGTCAATTGATCAATGCTTGCCAGAAACAGTTTACCTAGCCAAAGAAAATAGCCCGGCACGCTTAAAACTTTAGGTCAAAATTTGGAGCTTTTGCTGCCGGCAGCGACACGAGATATAAAGCCGTCACAGATGCTCTGTGTTTCGCATGTCGAGCTCGCAGGTAGCGCAACCCCAGCGGGTGGCTTGGTTTGCAGAAGGCGGGGAAGGTGAATCCCAGGAGATTCGCCTTAAACAAATTGAACGGTCTGCTCTTTCCTGCTCAAGCTAGGCCGGCTCCGACGGCTCTAACTGAAGCTCCAAGCTAAGGTAAGTCTTATAAGCTACATCAGCGTGCTTCCGGGTTTTGTTGTGCTCGCACACCATAAGCGCTTTTTATCTTGCCCACTGTGTTGGGGTTTAGTCTCACCCTCTACCAAGTGGTGCATGACCATGGGGTCGTCAACTAAACCGTCATATGTAGATTCATTGCTAGGGCTGGTGAAGGACCCTGTGCTCGAACAAGGGGTTGTCAGGCCGAATGATGCCTCAGGCCAATCCGACGGAAGCGGCATGGGGGACTTGACCGGCGGACTAAAGTAGACCTGAAAGGACGTAAGGCGGCGATTGAGAAGGAACTTACCGAGACTCTCGGTGCGCTCTCTATAAGCAAAAGAACCCTAGAAGAGTGGCAGCGACACCCTTCACGCCCTCAGATGACTCTAAAGGGGACATAACCTTCCAAGTGCTTTAAAAAAATGCTCCCTCAAAGAGTAGAGGTTGAAGATGCAGTCATAGTAGCAGTCCCACCGGTCTTGATAAAGAGACAACTCGCGGAGTTTGCAAACTCGACATTGGTCTTTGGATTTGTGGGTAGGGTTCCTGCCAAAGCCAAATTGATTACCTAATTGTATAGTGCCAATGTCCTCAATCACAACGAATTAGTGGTGATGGCGCAATACCTAGCAAAAGGATTCTTCTCTGTGCAATTCAACGATGAGACATCATGTCTAAAATCCTAGCAAAGAGCCCACTCTTCTTCAGTAGGATGCTTGTTCGTGTGCTCCCATGGGACTCCTCGTTTGAATCCACACTGATGCTTTCATCGACATGTGCCCAATGTGGGTTGAGTTTTTTAATCTTCCTATATGGTTGAGAAACAATTTGAGAGATCTGCCAGTGTTCCTCTGCACATCGCTTTTTGTGCCAACTGGAAGAGTCGTTGGGGCTACAACGAATAAGGTGTGTATTTGGTAGGATCTTAAAAAGCCCTAGCCCAAGAACCTAGTGGTGAATGTGGGGGTGGGTTGAAGGTTATTCCAATGAATTTTGGCACCTTCTTTGGTGCATGCTTCAAGTGCAACAAATTTGGAAACTTTGCGAGGGCTTGTCCCTTGGCCTTGAGTATGGAAACGGATTCCAATGAAGGGAAAAAAGAAGAAACCTCAAACTGTCAGGTAGCGGCGGCTGGCACAAAGGCTCCACCACAAAAGGATGCTGAAGTTGCAAGAAAAGAGCAAGCTAAGGAGATGTCAATTACCAAGGAGAATATTGTGAAGTCCAAGACAAGAATGGAAATGAAAAGGCCACCCAAAGGTACCGCTTCTTGTCCATAGCCCATCCGAAATCTTCAACTACAGTGATACAAAAGACTCTACTGGCACCCTCATTGAGTAAGAAAGAAGATGGTTGGCAGTAGATATCCAATAGATCTTGTAAGGGGTTCAAATCCCAAGCCAGAGCGGTTGGGCTACTGACCAAGGGGGGGATCACTATGTATAAATTTTGTATATTGCGTGCATTCAAGAAGTATTTTTAAAACTCCTTATCTGTGAATTTTGACAAAATAAAATACACCCTTTTTCTATTCAACTTGTAAATTTTCCCAATTCCATTTTACGATACCCTTCTGTATGCGAAAATGTGAGAAAAAATAAAATATAATAACCCCTCCAATTGCACTCATATGATAGTTACATAATTATTAAGTGAACCCCCGGAGGCTATTGAGAGCAACCCCGTCAAACCCTTTCAAAACACCTATTCTCTACTACAACTTGTTTGAGGTACTACACGATTCCAACCCTGCAGATCTTATGACAACTAATCTCTCATGCTCACAGATTGGGAATATCTTGATGGAGGAGGAGCATAGGAAACAGACCATTGAGAAAGAATTCATCAAGGTGGAGGAATGCATACCTCTATCTCAATGATGGAAGATATTATTTTTCAATCTTGGAACATGAAAGAGTTGAAAACCCAAAAAAAGTGCACCCTATTTTGAGAGGAAGTTAAGAGGGCTGGGGAAAGTTAGTTACTGGGATATTCAAGAGCATCATCTGGATGTTAGAAGTAAAAGAAAGTAAGATCTTTGAAAAAAGTTGGTGCTCTACGGAGAGAGGGAAGATAGGTACAATGGAATCCTCTCTATTGTGGATAGGGACCTAGAGCCAGAAGTGATCATGAATAATCCCCTTGAGAGAGTCCTAGGAGTGAGAGCCAAATGGACGGATCAACCACACACAATAATCAACATATATTTTGCTTGCAATGCGAAGGATAGAGCCAAGTTGTGGATGCACATTTGTGATACCCATATTGAAGGGGAGTGGATTCTGCTAGGGAACTTCAATATGGTTGAGAAGATAAAGTAACGAACAGGGTCCTTGAGTTTGCTGTAGGCTTGTAAAATGTAAATAGCTAAGCCTCTGCGAGAAATGGGATTTGATGGACTTGTGGGAGGTTGGCACATGGAATAGCATGTAGGGCTTTGTGTATGCTCACATGACCTCTCGGATAGAGAGATGTTATTGTTCTCACAATGTTGACTCGATGTCACCGCTCACACAAAACCTATCAGATCACTTGCCATTGTTCATCAAATTCAACAAAGCCAAAGTGGAGGGAAGCTTTTCCAAAGGGACCAAGAAACTACTAATCAGAGGGGAACATCAGTTCAAAGACCCACTGCTCCAAAGCCTTACTAAAAAAGCTCTTCGTAAACTTAATAAAGATATTGGTTGCAAAAACCCTTAAGCTTGGGATATCTTTACCAAGAGTATTTAAAAAGCAGTCAAAAGCATAGGCCCCAAAATGAAAAAGGCCGGCGCCCAAGATGAGTGTACGAAGCATCTCGAGGAGGAAGTGGCTCTACTGACCAAACAAAAAATGGTGGGGTTGGCTTCTGAAGAAGAGCACAAGAGGTGCCTAAAAACTAAAGCTGACCTAGCAAATCATCATATGGAGGAAATCATAAGGACTAGAGTGCTCTTTAGAGATACCTTTCTTCAGCTTGAGGCATCCAATCAAGTACATTTTTTTTGGGACCATGAAAATGCAAATGAGTAGGGGACATGTCTAATCGCTTGTAGACGTGGCCGGGAATACTATACGAGATCAAGACCTAATGGCCAAGAGGAAGTCAGAAGGACTAGAGTGCTCTTTAGAGAGACCTTTCTTTAGCTTGAGGCATCCAATCAAGTACATTTTTTTGGACCATGAAAATGAAGATGAGTAGGGGACATGTCCAATCGCTTGTAGCTGTGGCCTCGAACAATATACGAGATCAAGATCTAATGGCCAGGATGATTCTTCAGCATTTGAGCCAAATCATTGGCCAACCCGAGGTCCGCTCTCAGGAAGTGGATGAAGCCAGAGCTTCTCTTCTTGCTAGTGTAAGTAGAATGATATCTTATGCTGAAGCTAACCTTCTTGAGAAGGCCTTCTTGGGAGACGAACGCTCGCTTGCGTTGGAATCTCTAGGCAAGCAAAAGTCTCTGGGTAGGGATGGCTGACTATTGAGTTTTTTTGAGAATTTTGGGATGGTCTTAAGTTCCCTATCCCGAGGATGGCTAACCAAGCCTTGCATTAGGAAATTTCAGAGGTCATTTGGAGGGCCATATGAAGAGAGAGAAAAATAGAGCGCGTCCAATGAGCATGAAGGCTACGTTACGTAGGAAAGTACGTGGAAAGACTCAAAAAATAGGAAAATAGCATAAAACTTTCACGAAACTAGGATTGTAGCATAGTAATTTCCTTCCTTTTACCGAGCTTTTAGGTGCTTGCATGTGGTTCCACTTCTGATATTCTCTTATGGTCATTAACGTACTTGAGGGTGACCATTAAGCCCGCACAAGATATTGGAATTCTAAAACACTTTCCCTCCATTAGAATGCTTTCGAAGTGAATCTCCCTCCACTAAAGCTTTTCTCTGAGAGTTATGGCGTCCACGTCTTCTCGCCCAAGAGCCTCCAGGTGTTTACTGTCTCTCACACCAACAACCAACAACTGCACTTTGCCTAGAAGGCCAAGTAGTAGCATATCCTCAATTACAATACCAGCTTCAAGAAGTGCAGAGAACCAATGGGTTGGACAAAGGATAAACAAAGGTTCATGGGTCCTCATGCAACCAAGAAGACCCAAGAGGTCTAGTGGTATCAACGTTTACCGCTCAGCATTGAAGGCCAGGGTGTTGGATTTCAAAGTTGAAATCGGCAAAAGATCTGTAAAGGAAGTTCTTGTTCAGCATGTGTTTACCCATCCAGAGGTGATAGAAAACGGTGGAAATGTATCAGATATACATCAACCACGTTGCAATTGTAAGTACTCTTGACATGTGAACTTACTGATACTCTCATTATAACTTTTCTTATATATTTTGCAATGTTTCTCCCGCTTGTTATGAGTAATGTCTCCATTCTTCACAGCTCAATTACATTAGATTTGTCATTTGTACTTATTGATACTCTTAGTTTAACTCTTCTTATATATATTGCAGATGTTTATCCCTCTTCTTATGAACAATGAGAACCTGTGGAGTGCATAATAGGCCTCTTCCATGTTGTTCATGCCCACATTGGTTCTCTACAGTACTCAGAGAGGAGCAGCAAAAGACTGGCTGATGAGGGAATCTTTTTTTATGACCACTTTTACCAACTCAGCTCAGGGAATAAGAATGGCATGTTGGTGAAAGTGCCTCTACCAACCGATTGGAACACTGTGGACTGGCCAGTTCCCGAGGAAACAATGGTGGAGGCAATGCGAAGTAAGCTCTACAAGGATATACAAAGGTCTCTACGTAGCTCTATTCCTACCAAACTGGTTAGAATTGCAAACTTTTGTCCTGTTGCACTCTTCATAGAGCTGTTTCATAGCTACAACATCCGAGTTACAAAAACTATGTTCATGTGCAAGTCATTTCAGCAGTCATCCTGTGACAAACTTCTTGACAAAGGATGGTATGCAAAGGAAGAGATTGGTTTACGGTGCGAGGCCGCGCTTGATACTCTAGTTGTCAAGTACATGATTGCAAGCCAATCACTGTTACTCTCATTTTGGTATATGCGATCACAAATGCTAAACGGTAAGTACATTCATATGGACCAGGTTTCTGCAGGTTTGGAAGATAATCCTACTGTGGATGTGGAAGTGATTGATAAAGAGCATGGCCTACTATTGGTGGTTACAATAAGGGAGCTATGCAGTCTTCAGCATTTGCGAAATGACATCATTGAAGAGTCAATGGACAAGGACCTATCAGATTTTTCCTTTTTCTTAGCTGGCCGTAAGGTGATGCGGCGAAGGGAAAAAGATATTTTGTGCAAAGAGTTGGATGGTCGGGTTGAAGTAGTGTCAATGTAACAGATATTCTTGTGAACCCAAGTGTATACAAATGACTTTCAAGACATGAAGTTTATTGATCTCATTTTTCAATTGTGCCCTGTGAAAAAGTGTGCTTGAAATACATTTCTTTACCACGTCAAATCTCTCTCTCTCTCTCTCTCTCTCTCTCTCTATATATATATATATATATATATATATGTTAGACAAGACAAAGACATGATAGAAGAATCATCTTAATTCATTAGAAAGTACAAACTCGTCCGTGAACAATGGACTGAGATACAATTTTTGTAAGTATGGAATCAGAATGTCTTCAAGGTAAAAATCGAAGGAATGCCCCTCGAAAGAAGATGGTGAGATAGTTGTTCCCGGCGGATTTAGTTCTCCCTTTTCAGGAGTATCATCAATTAGTAGTGTGTTAGTTGCATCAAAGGGTACACCAATTTGGCTAAACGGTTTGTACAAAAGAGGTAAGCTTGGTTTTTTAGGGTGGTAGTGGCCCTCAACGGTAACGCATTTTCTTTGATCATACAAAAAGGCAAAATCTGACGTGTGAGCTTGGCATACACTGCAAACTATTGCAACTAGTGGCGACAAGTTTTGCCTTTGCATTGAAGACCATATGGCAACTCTGAAGCGCGGAAGAAGAAACTGAATAAATTCCTTGGTTCCTGGACGAACCACGACTCGACAAGTTCCCATCCGAAACGTTTGCAAATCCTCAAAGGGTCCTCTGTCACTGAGAGGCACCCACATCAGCAGCAATCCATTGACGTCCAAGATAATCAACCTCTGTAAAAGTTGACAAGTATATATAAGTAGTTAGAAGCTGAACATATTTTGCCATACTTGAATAGACATTACCGGAACAACCGTATCTACAGGTAGCAAGGGTCCATACTGGGTCTCTGTAGTGTTCATGTCGTTGTTGCTCTCCTCCGCTTTATCTTCATAGTCATCATTCACATCTTCATCAGGGGTCTCCCCCATGGCTCTTTCTGCCTCATTCAAGGTTTCTTCCAAGGTCTTTTCGTCTCCCTCGGTCGATCGGCTTGCCTCATATATCCTTGCCTGATCCATATCATTTTGCTCATCCCTAGGCCTGCTTTCCTCATCCATATCCTTTTGCTCATCTATAGGCCTGCTTTCCTCATCTTGGGTTTCAGCCATAGGCTCTTTTGGCTCCTCCACTGGCTGACTCGGCTCTTTCATTGTCTCTTCCGGTTGAACCTTAGCACCTTCCATATGCTCATTTGACCTTTCCTCATCCTCGGCTCTTTCATCTTCTGCTGATATGACCCCCTCGGCCCGTTGTGATTCCACTGTATCGGATGTAGGGGTTTGTCGTGGTGGCACGTCATGTTTTGTAAGATCAATAGTGCGCTCATCCAAGCCGCTATATGTAAGATCAATAGTGCGCTCATCCAAGCCGCTATATATCTTCAAGCTCTCTAGGGCTAGACATAGTAAGCAGGTGTTGTATTAAACTTACCCGGTATCTTTGCAAATAATCATATGTGTAGTTTTTTAAAGCACTCTGCAAAATTGAAAGACCACATGGTGAGAATTCTTTTATAGACTAAACCAAAACTAACTGAATGCATTGTCAAATGGGTACCTTAGTCATGAAAGGTTTTAATGCAAAGTAGCTTTGCAGGACATATTCTGCATGGAGAAGATATCTCCAGCTGCAAGAATTCCCATCGGTTTGATTTGGGACAGGTACTTCTTTGATTGGGGCCTTGTATAGTTCATACCTTCCACATAGCTTGCCATAGGCAAGCAACAACCTCTTTATACAACTGCACAAAGCAATGTCAAGATGTTAGCATGAGGCTTCAAATTTACATGGATATCTATAAGAAACACTTTCTGATACAAAAACTTACAGCCTAATTTCAGGGTGGGTTCCTTTTATTGAATTGAACACCCACACTACTGGTTGGTCAACATCAAGGCATATGAGACTCCAGTGATGGTTGTTCTCATATGGAAAGATGATCACAGTAACTTCCAGCATAGCACAGTGGAGAAACCAACTCTCAAAGGTCCCAGATGGACTGTTCTTTTGTCTAATAATTACTGACATTTGTGGATCAAGGAGAAACACCTCTGTGTGAGTGTGCAGTGGGAGTTGACTTTTGATCAGGCTGCAGAGACTCTACCTGAGTTAGCAAACCTATTATCTGAGTTTTCAAAGCTAGCAAGATAGTAACACTTACTTAAGACAAGCATAGATAATTGTGTCTGAAATCTGAGCATCTGGAACCTGCAATAAATTAATGTCCACTTTTTCCAGAGCTAGCTTTCTGACTCCATCTACAAATGGTATCTCTACAAGCAAGCCATTCTTCATTGAAAGTAGAGTTTCTTGATTGCTTGCCTCTATAGACAGGGTCACATTGCACTCTGTTTGCCTCTGGGACTCCACTGCTACTTTTGCTTTCTCCTTAAGCTCTGCTTCCCTCATGTCCTCTGTTTGGCGAGCAATAGTCTCTGCCCTTGCCCTTGTATTCACATCATGTGTGACATCTACAACTGTGAGTTGTGGCACTAGCTCCGGGGGGTATAACAAAATTTCTCTCATTTTCTTATCCTTGCAGACATTGGGGACCAGCAGTTTGTCATACCTCCACCTTATTCTTTTCAGTGTCTCACTATCTTTGTCCATTATAGTAACCCTGTGGGCATGGGCTGCAACAATGGTCATGTCACTGAAGTACTCCAGTAGGAAGTCCTCTGCTGCTTCCTGTAGAGCCATTAATGCCACCATCTTCCACCTTTTGGTGCCCCAGGTAGCTTCATCACATATGGACCTCACCATTCTCTGGAAGGGCAGCTTTGGTATGCATAAATCTACACATTTCTGTGCCTTTCTGATTTCTCTGAAAAGTCCCATGCAGGTTTGCAGCTTCTTCATCCTTGGCCCTTTCAGAATTTTATTTGGTTTTCCAGGTCTTTTCTTTGGGGTTGCAGATCTGCTACTTGCTTTAGATGCTAATCCTGGTCCCTTGCCTGCCTTCCTTGCAGTGGGTTTTGTTATAGCCATCTCACTGTACACCAAAAGAAGAGTCTCAATCCCCTTCTCTCTTTCTATGACTCTCTCTCTCTCTCTCTCTCTCTCTCTCCTTTCTATAGCTTAGCATATCTAAATAGAGAGAGAGAGAGAGAGAGAGAGAGAGAGAGAGAGAGAGAGAGAGAGAGAGTGCGCATTACTAAAGGCGCGCGCGGAGCACGTTTTTACCTCAACAAACACCTCCGCGTGCTGTTACTATAGGGTAAAATAATACACACATACTCTCTCTCTCTCTCTCTCTCTCTCTCTCTCTCTCTCTCTCTCTCTCTGGTCAATGCACAGTACTAACGGCGCGCATAGAGACATGCACTACGGGTATGCCTCTCTACGCGCGCCTTTGGTACAGAGAGAGAGAGAGAGAGAGAGAGAGAGAGAGAGAGAGAGAGAGAGAGAGAGAGAGAGTGCGCATTACTAAAGGCGCGCGCGGAGCACGTTTTTACCTCAACAAACACCTCCGCGTGCTGTTACTATAGGGTAAAATAATACACACATACTCTCTCTCTCTCTCTCTCTCTCTCTCTCTCTCTCTCTCTCTGGTCAATGCACAGTACTAACGGCGCGCATAGAGACATGCACTACGGGTATGCCTCTCTATGCGCGCCTTTGGTATAGAGAGAGAGAGAGAGAGAGACAGAGAGAGAGAGAGAGAGAGTATGTGTGTGTGTGTGTGTGTGTTTGTATTTTAAAGATGTGTGTCTGTGTGTTTGTGAGTGTGTGTGTGTGTGTGTGTGTGTGGGTGTGTGTTTGTGAGTGTGTGTGTGTGGGTGTGTATGTGTGTGTGTGTGTGTGTGTGTGTGGGTGTGTGTGTGTGGGTGTGTGTGAGTGTGTGTGTGTGGGTGACAGAAACAGAGATAGAGAGATAGAGGCAAAGGCAGAGGGAGAGACAGACCTTCGTTATGTCGATGGGTGGGCTTGCTGTCGGAGACGCAGATGACGGCTCTTGCACTCTCTCTCTCTCTCTCTCTCTCTCTCTCTCTCTCTCTCTTTCACTCACTCTCTTTCACGAGGTGTGGTTTTTCTCTCTCTTGACCTCTTCATATGACGTACAAAAGTATACGGTCTCAATAATGACCACACGTGTGACATCATGCAAATATACTATAATTTATAGTGACACGTGGGGCGCCGCCGTGTGTATCCGTTATAAGTGTGATTTTGAGAGAGAGAAAGAGAGAGAACAATAGAGAGAGAGAGAGAGAGAGAGAGAGAGAGAGAGAGAGAGAGAGAGAGAGAGAGAGTCTTAGAGAGACAGAGAGAGAGAAAGAGTGATCAGATTGTCAGAGAGATAGAGAGAGGGAGAGACACAGATTGAGAGAGAGATGGAGAGAGGGAGTCCTTACTCTCAGAGAGAGAGAGAGAGGGAGGGAGAGAGACAGAGTCAGTTTGACACACAGAAAAGCAATGGAGGAGACACCTCCCTTGGAGTTCCTGCAAACCCCACCAACAAAAGGTGATCTCTCACTCTTTCTCTCTGTATTTCCAACAGTTGGTACAAATTGTGTGTGTGTGTGTGTGTGTGTGTGTGTCTAAACAAAGAAAAACCCAGACTGTTGTTCAACACACACACCTCAATACCCATACTTCCATAGACAGAGACACAGACACACATACACACAGACACACACAGAGATATATATACATTGTCTCTTTCCCTACCCTCTCTGTACACGTTACTAACGGCGCGCATAGCCAACCAAATATTGGCTCCAGCTCTCTCCGCGCGCCTATAGTATTGTTATGACTCTCTCAGTTGTACTTAAGGCGCGCGGAGAGAGTTGCAAAACGCACTTTTCCTTCCTTGCGCGCCTTTAGTCAAATAGAAAAATACAAAGAGAGAGAGAGAGAGAGAGAGAGAGAGAGAGAGAGAGAGAGAGAGAGAGAGCTGTGTGTATTTTTTTAGTGTTCTTTGGAGAGAGAGAGAGAGAGAGAGAGAGAGAGAGAGAGAGAGAGAGAGAGAGAGAGACTAGGTGTGTTTTTGTTTGTGCTTTGGTGAGAGACGGATATATATATATATATATATATTTATATCTATCAGGAGAGAGAGAGAGAGACAGAGAGAGATCATGATGGTTTGGTTTTGGAAGAGTTGTCATCTTTCCTGATGGTTTTGACTTGTCATGTTTCCTGATGAATAGGATTAAGGTCTAGTAGACAGAAGAGGCTGAAACCTGATCCAGAGCTTGTGCCAGGATTTCAACCCTTGCAGGCTCAGTTGCTTAATGTATCTGCCAAAAGAACTGTTGACTTTTGTCAGGACATATCTGAAGAAAAGTCAATTGGTGAAGATCAATCAGAGAGTTCACCAGGGCAAGAGGATCCCTCACCCTACAAGGCTGTGGTGCCCTCTACAGTACTTCTGAAGAGAAATACAAGAAAGAGGAATATAGACTTCTCAGATGATACAAATGTGCTAGAAGGAAGTCCCTGTGCAACTAAATGTAAAGACAAAGAGGATGTGTCTTCTCTGGAAGACCCAACTGCAACTGATGAGAGGCTGTTTGATTTTGCAGCATCTTGTGGTGCTGGGGACAAGTATGATCTAGTTCATTCTATGTTTAATCCAAAGTTTGACATTGAAGACTTGTTAGCTCAGCACAATAATTTCTTGCAGTCCTACAGAGATAAGTTTGAAGTGATGGTGCAGGTAGGAAGGGTTGTTCTGCCTACTATGACTCTTGTGCATTTAAATGACTGTGGTGGAAAGGGACAGGGAGTGAAGAAGTATAGGGAATTACCACCCTCTTGCCGACATTCAGCCTGTCCTTTGCATCAAAAAGAATGCAAACTCATTCAGGAAGCCTTTGGCTTTATGATTTACCTGAACAGCCTGTTTGGATTCCTCATGCAGAATCCTGATGAGGTGTTAGAGGAGCAGGATGCAGCACCAGATGAGGAATGCGAGGAGACAACTCATATGCAAGAAGTCGAGGAGGTTGAAGACACAGTCGACCTTGAGGTTGAGGCAATTGAAGTACAAAGAAGTAAGATGCTCTCTGTGAAAACCACAGAAATCAAACTTCCATTGGATGTCAGTAACTTCACTGAGAAGCATGCTCAGATGATGTTGCCTGCTGTGCCTGACTTCAGGATTGGAGACAGGACCTATATCTTCTTACATGATGTGCAAAGTGTGTTTTATTTAAGGGAGGATTTCTCCCTGGCTATTATTTCCAGAGTCCAAGAGGAGAGGAGTGGATTTGTTTCAGAGGATAGTAGTGATGATGAGGCAATGGAAACATCCAGCAATCCAATGGAATGCCTTCGAAGATGCTTTGAGAAAGCTGAAAAATACAAAGAGACACTACCTGATGAAGCCACCTTCCAAGCAATAAGACAAAGCCTAAGACCATCGAAAAGTAACAAAGAAGTGGAGGATTGGTTTAACCATTCAGGTCAGGGGTCAACTACATCTGTAGACCTGTGGCAAGAAAACCTCTTTCTGCAGGATGAGAGCTTCATGGTAACTCTCTCTCTCTCTCTCTCTCTCTCTCTCTCTCTCTCTCTCTCTCTCTCTCTCTCTCTCTCTCTCTTTGTGTCATTTCTGACATTGTATGTGCAGTCTTGGATTGCTGACAAGGATGACTTCCTTCGGCGCCGGACAAGAGAGTATCGAGGAAGGGATGCGGCCCTAGCACAGTACCTTTTAAAGCTTTGGAAGTCGCCGATAGTCGTTTTTCACAATTCCATGTCACAAGAGGGTTCAATAGCAACTTACACATTCAAGACACTATCGCGCTTCTTGGGTGGACCGGTGCTGCCCAAAAGTGCAGATAAAGTCATTCTTGTGGACAAAGTGTTTGCTAGAGATTGTTTTGGTTACTGCCTAGGCTATACAGGTGGTCGGGCAGCGTATTACTACACCTACACAGCAATGGCACTAGCTCTTGGTAGACGAAACCCAGATGAACTTTTAGAGTATGGCAAACATCTCATGATTCGTTACAAGGGTGACGTGCCAAAAAACAAAATTGAACCTGCAAAATCTTGATACACTTCAAGTAGCAATTGTATAAGATTTTGTATTACATAAATTTTGTACAATGTCATCCACTCAGAGTATCTTTCTCCACTTGTGATTCACATACACCATTGTCTCTCTCCACCTTCGTTGACTTTCACGAGCTCCGGAGTTGTTGTATGCCATTGATCTTTTAGCTTTTTGTTGTTGTAAATGTCTGATGGCTTGTGCTGTTGCTGAATTTTCCAAGACTTCTTTTGCCTGCATTCGATGAATGATTCTACGATAGAACCATTCAAATAGTTCTCTCAAACTGTTAGCCTTGATTCGAGAGCCACCATGTCGTGTGTGCCTGAAATAAGCATTTCTTGCCATGTAATGAGACTTTTCCATCCCTTGGGTATTCCATATTGCCGGGTTCCCATACTTCTGTATAAAATATGGCAAATGATTGAAGATGATGTGCTGGATATGAAAACAGATTAGTTAGAATGTTTTACAGTCACATATTTGCACATAAGAGAGAAAGAAATACATTATAATACCATGTAGTGAGTAATCTGGGTGTCTGTCCATGATGCTGTCTTGAATGATTTTTTCAGAAGGTTGAGATTTTCCTTGAACTTGTTCATATCACCTTGTGACCAGTCATCTTTGTCGCACATCAAAAATAGGATGTCTATTGATCGCCAAACCTCAGCCTTCGAGTTACGAGTAGTTGGTTCGTGGTCTTTGACTGCAATATGTAGCTTTTTCCAGCTGTGATACTCTACCTTGCTAACATAAGATGTGTTATATATTTTTCCATGTTTTGTTAGCTTTGGATCTCTTGTACCTTGGGGCTTAGATAAAAAACCTCCGTGCCTTCACCCCACCGATGGATGGTTTGCATGGGACATCCTTCTCAGCAGTTGATCTCTTTTCATCCCGCTGGATTTTCGCATTGCCACCATGAAGCCCCATATCCGACAGTACCATTTCTAAGCACTGCAAGGCTACTTGTCGTTCTGCGGAGTTCTTAATCTTCCAAGCAAACCCGATGTATAAGTAGACCAATTTCTCCACAATTCTACAAAGGGCATGCATTGTACAAATGTGGACATTCACAAGTGGTATTTTAAAAAGTGGTCGAAAAGCAGGATCCTCAATGTGACGTGTTGGAGCTTTTCTCCACCACTTTGGGTCCATGACCTTTGCAGGCTCCATGCAGAACAAACACGGCGACTTTTCCATTGCACCCATTCCACAATTATACATGCATTGTAATGTTTTAAGGTCACCTGCAAGATGCCACTGAACTTGAAAGTCTCCCCTTCCATCTAGACGTAGTACCTCTCCCTGGTTAGTCTGTCGATCAATCACCTCCGGAATATTAGTTCGATGGAACACCCAATATAGAATCTCATGATCTTCTTTCTTTACCTGCAACACAAAATAAATGAGACTTAAGTAGATCTGAACATTTGAGCTTACTTGAGAATATCGCTTACCTCAAACGCACCAAGCCACCATATGTTAGATTCTGATTGAACACTAAAATATAAAGGATCCTCACTGGGACACTTTGAGAGGGATCTATTCATTAAAGTAATAGTAACACGCTCTAGCTTTTTCTCTTTAACAAGCTCACACTCATCCAGTTTTAACACAAAATGTAATAGCCCACGTGACTCTTCAAATGTGATGCTGTAAAACTCCACCATTCTCTTCTGTAGTATCCGCAGGTCCATAAAAATATTGTTGAACTCATCATATGCCATGTTCGCTCCATGGCCACTGTAAGTTGCTTTAATATGAAAGGGCTGTCCAAGATAGTCTCCCTGTGCCTCGTTAAGCTGAAGCCTCTCTTTCCAAACACTTAAGGCTGATGGTAGAAGTTTGGATTTTATACCCTTCCTAACAAAGATGGATGAGACAGACTTTTGGATAGCCGAATATCCTCTTTTGCTTACACCAAGTGAATCAAGTGTGCCTTGTATCTCTTTTGCAGGCACTGAGTTCTCTGAAATAAAGCGGTCCACTACATTTCTTTGTAGAACCTTAAACTTCTTGTCATGTACTATATCTGCTGCCAGGCTTCTACTTATAAGTGGCTTCAATCTCTTTCCTATATTGGCTTTGGGGTCAATGTTTTCCTTGTCAGGATAGATTGAATCTCTACATGAAGACAATGCATAAGTAAATAACAGAAAATTTGCTTCACTAACACTATTTAGGCACATGAAAACAATGCATAACAAGAAAAAACAAAAAGATTACTTAACTAAGACAATGTAGCCAACCAAGAAGCATCACCTTAATGCTCGGATTCTTTTCTTGAGACCTCCTGATGCAACCTGCAATGTTTCAAGATTGCGCAATTTCTTCTTTCGGATACGACCACCCAAGATGGTGTCCTTCATTTGACAACTTCGCACCTTTCCTTTCAGTTCTTGTACCTCTGTTTTATGTTGCAAAATGGTAACCTGATCTGTAGAATGTAAATGTGAAAGGCGAACAATCTCACATTGTTGAGCTTGGAGAATGCTCTTGTAAGTTTCAGCTTCTCTTCTAAGTGATTTACAATAACCCAGTAGGCCCTTTTCTCCATTACCAGCAAAGGTCAATAAGCTTGTAGGATTGACAAACGGTGGAGACGCATTAGTTATTGGATTCTTAGGGTAGAGAGAGCCTCTCGTCCAGATATCTATGTGTTTAGCTCCTTGAGCTTTGAGCGCTCTGAGCGTGTCTATGGAAGCGGGAGGTATATGTGTGTTTGTTTTACTGCGCTTAATTAATGGTTGGTACTCATTGTCCAAATCAATGTGAAGGTGATATTTGGCTCGTTTCTGGGTAACATTTGTGCCATTTGAGGAGTGCGCCATTAGCCAAATGTGCAGGTTTAATGGAAAGTGAATAGCGGCTACGGATTCGTCCCTCCATGTTAGCCTCATTCCCTCCATATTGACGAGGTTCATTCAATGCAACTGAAAAGAGGATTATCCCTCAATCACTACGAACGAATGTTCAGAAGAGTAAGGAATCTACTTAAAGTACACTTTTTGAAGTTTTACTATGAAAGACCCAGCTCTTTTATTTGCCATTTTTTCTAGAGAGAGAGTGCAAAAAATACATTTTCTTAGAAGGACCTCCAAATGACCTCCGAAATTTCCTAATGCTTGAAGGGATTTTGGACTCTAGCATAAAGAAAGAGCTCATAAAACCTATCCTGAAGGTTATAAGCTGTTCTCGTGTCCAATCTCCATGATGTCTATGGCATATAAAATCATTGCAAAAGCAGTCGCTCTCAGGATTACCACTACTTGATAAAGCTCTCCCCCTATCAACATGGATTTATAAGAGGCAGGTCAATCTATGACAATATTTTGACAGCAGTGGTTGGCACTGAGTATGCTTCCCTCACTAAGTAAGAGTGCAATCTACTACAGTGATCGACCTAGGCAAGGCCTATGAGACAGGATTATGTGGTCATTCATAGAAGATTTCATGAAATCGTTAAGCCTTAGGTCTTGACTTTGTAGACTAGTCCATACTATGGGATTTTGTATGGACTTTGAGCTTCTGTCCACCAATGATAGGATTATGGGCTCTTTTGAAGTCAAAAGATCAATCAAATAGGCATGCCCTCTCGCCCCCTTTTTGTTAGCCATCAGCTCGCACCCTCTTGTTACTATGCTCAAAGAATGTGTTGTGAGAGGGGAGATTCAAGAGTTGGTCTTGCCAGACAACCACCAACTCCTTGAAAATTTATTCACGAATGACTCACTCCTCTTCTTAAAATCTTTCCCCTAGGTTGTCCCAAAGGTTTTTGAGATTGTGCAGACTTTTGTTATTGCCTCAAGGTTGAAGTGCAATATTGAAAAGTCAAGGATGATCTCTCTGGCAGAGAACAACTCATTCAACTCACCTTTTTGGTATGAGGAGATTGTTTTGAAAGATAAGATCTTTCGACATTTGGGAGCCCCCTTCTTAGAGGTGGACATAACACACAAGCAAAGATTCCAGTGGGTCTTAGAAAATTTCAAGAGAAAAATTAGAAGGTGGAAATATGTGCTATTCCTCTTCCATAGCCAGGTCAAAGTGATCAAATCCTTCATGATCATGTACATTGCCTTTACTAGCCCGCTCCTCAAAATAGCCAAATGTTACTAAAAAGAGTTCTTGAAACCTGTGAAAAGGTTTCTACGAAAAAATAACACCAAAACCTTGATGCCTTGGCAATGCGCAAAATGGGACATAGTGGCTAGACCAGTGGCAAACAAGGTCATGTAGGAATCCTCAATCTTGTCGTTCATGCAGAAGACCTCTCTGCCAAGTTTGTGGTCTGGATTGTGCAACAAGACCAAGCATGGGCTATTGTGACACCAATGATATGATGGTCCAGGTGAAGATCTTCTCAGAAGGGGGGGGGGGGGGGGGGGGGGAATGGAAAGGAGTTTAGGTTCATGACAAATTGCTATCCCCTCAATGAACCAACTTGAGATTGGGTGGCACGATGGATGAACTGGCGTGCAAGTGAAACAAATCAATGGAGGCTTTGGATTGGGTAGAGTTAGCTAGATACTTCCAGAACACCATATCTTTATGGTCCCCTTGGCTCTCCAAAGAAACTGGCATACTTTTGAGCCCTTACTAGAGAGAGATTGTGAGAAAGGTAAATAACAAAGGACTCCATTGTCTGACCCACGTATGGGACGTCATATGCCTGAATTGGAAAGAGCCAGAGCTTGTGGCGACCCAACTTCACCTTAATGGCACAAAGAGATTGTTGATCAATAGAGCTCTGGAAAGGTTGTGCAATCTCATAATGCCCCTAAGCGTACCAACTTTTGAGTGGAAAGCCTAGTGATGGCCTCAACGTAGCCACTTTTTCAAGCCACACACCAAGGGAATATACCTAGCCCTTACGCACAAGGTGGATTTGTTTATGCCCCTCAAAAAAATAGTGGGGCAAGCAATGGCCAGAGGCTCGATGATTGGTGTCTACAAAGGACATTTGGAACCCTCAATTACCCTTCTCCATAAAGACTTTTTAATGGAAGGTGTTATGGGGTCCCCTACCAACAGGCCGGCAATAAGGTCTTAGCCTACAACATCAGCTCTATTAAGCACGCACAAAAGCTAATAGCTTCGCGGATGGACATGGTAGTGGAGAGGATCATGTGCAGATAAGAGAATAAGATAAGGTTGCACAAGAGCGCACAATGAAAGAGGGATATTGAATTAAGTTTTGTGCCTTTGAAAGGGCTCTTACAAGATGTTCACACCTCATGACCGCCCAAGTTGGGCTAATCCCAACAATCACCCCCTTCAACCAAACTTGGCATAATCATTCATCACCATACACTTCCTTGAGCTAAATTATTGACTCTCATGACACAACACGTTTTTGGTATACTCGCAAACTGTGAGTTTCACGTTTTATCTGATACCAAATGTTGAGCACGCGCGAAAGCCAATAGCCTCACAGATGGACACGGTAGTGTAGAGGAGCGTGTGCAAAGAAGAGGAGAAGATAAGGTTGCACGAGAGAGCACAATGAAAGAGGGATATTGAATTAAGTTTTGTGCCTTTTAAAAGGCTCTTACAAGATGTTCATACCTCATAACTGCCCAAGTATGGATGATCCAACATGCTCGAGCTGTAGAGCTTGGAGGGAAAGGGTTGAAAAGCCAAGCGCTCTTGATATATACCCAAGTTAAAAGATTTTTCTCTTTCCACTAATTTTTTTTCCATGATCTCTCGGTAGCCAACTACTAGCAGATCATCCAAGAAATTAGGGAAACTATTATTGGGATTGGAAAAAGCAAGATCTTAGATGAGTGGAACAAGGAAGCTCTCACCATCAGGTCTATGAAATTTTGATGTATTGGAGGTTGGGACTCCTTGTGAGAAGCCTGGCCATCGGTCTCCATTGGATTGTATGTGACCATGGCTCGATTTGAGCATGGTGCTAGTGTAATGTTTTTCTATTATTAATATAACCTCTCACATAATGTGAGATTAGCATTAAAAAATAAAAAAAGGAACAAGAGGGATACAAGAAAGCCCATGCCATGGGGGAAAAGGTACAAAAATTCCTTCATCAACGTACGTAACCACAATGGAGCAGAGGCATAACTTTTACTTCTTCTTCTTTTTTCCCTTCTTGATCAAAATCATGCTTGTGAATGAGCTAGGAGTACTAACTAGGTGCTATAAAAGGTTCTTACAAACCATAGGTACTAGGAGTGGCATCGATGGTGGTGGAGTTGGAGCTGATCTCTTCAGATAGTTAGCTGATTCCAATGTTAGAATTTAGAGCTACTGGTAAGTAGTCAATTCATTTAGGGAAGCTGAAATAGAGACCAGAGACTAGACTGAAATAGTTATCTGAACTGAAATAGTAAACTGGAATGAGAGAAAGACTAGACCACTAGAAAAGTGTTTGCAGTTTTAGATTCATATTCAGAGACACTTATTACAATGTATAATGGTTTGAATCTCCAATGATTACAGTAGTAAAGTTTACAGAGTTATAGGCGAAGAGATTGTAGCTCGAAAAAGACTCAAAGGCTAAGACAAAAAGGACTCCGAAGAAAGAAGTCCGATTACAATGTAATAGGTCCTATTTATAGCCTTCTAGAAGTTACTATAGTAACTGACGTGGTACTTACTGACTGATCCTCTGTTCGGCCTCCAGGAGAAAGTTCCCACCTACTGAGATACTGAGACTGCCTTCTACATCCTTCCCTCCTTTCTTTAATTTTGGTATAACTCCAAAATTTGTTGAAATTGACCCTGAAGGGCCAGTTGAAGTGGAGGAGCTCAACGATGTTGGAATTGAGTGCATGGCCCGTGAGAAAGGCGGTGCAGAGTCAAAGATAGAGGTGCTTCCTATGCAGTCAGTGCACTCTATAACAGGTGATACGGATTCCAAGGCGATGTCCAAGATTTCTAAGGAGGTCTGTGAGTGGTGGTTGAAAGAGATGATGATAAAAGCAGTTTTGCAATGGGCCGTTGAAGAGATGCAAGATCTGCTAGATGAGAATCTAGCTTTACATGATGGGAGGGTGGGTTAGTTTAGCCGTAATATCCTCTTCAAGAATTTTAGAGGATTCCACAGTAAGTTGAAGCAGCTGATTTGTGATCTTTGTGAGACCTTTGAGCTGGATCTTCCATTGTCTCATATAGATCTTAATCCTTTGCATTTCTTCTTGGAGTTCCACAAGATTATTAAGTTTTAGAGCATCATTAATTAGTGTTTGCTAGTTTTTTCACTCCACAGTGGCTTGCTTATACCAGTCTCAAAGATCATCACTGATGTTATAGTATGTGAGCGGATCCATTGGTTCTAGATGTTGCGGATATAACGGTGGAAAAAACCTCGGCAGCTTGCAATGTATACAGGAGAACTGGGGAATCAAGTATAAACTCTAGAAATTTGAGAATAGCCTGGTTCTCCTGTTGCATCATCTTTTTGACCAGCTAAAAACGTTTTTGGAGATCAATTGCTTGTTCCACTACTATCATATCAGTCTGAGGTCCTTTACTACTGGAAGCCTGATCTTTAATCATAGCTTGCACCCTTTGATCCAGAACTCCCCTGGCAATTTTCATTTGCAGTAAGACTTCTTTTAATTGACTTCTGACGTCTTTCATACACTTATATGTCGGCTTGTTCCCAAGCAGAAGCTCTAATTCAATGGCTAGGGAATGACAGTCTACAGTAGACTGCCGCTGCCAGTGTGGATTAACCAGCTTATCCTCAGAGGTTAGTACCCATTCAGGTACTCTCTCTAGCAGCTGAATTCTGCTAGGATGCTCAGGTGGTTGAAACAATTCCTGATCATGAAAAGCGGCTGATTTCCAATGTTGGATCATTTCTCTAGCATCGACATATAGTCGCTGAAATTGTTCCTGATTAGAAAGAAGAACATCATTCTCTAGGTACCTCCTGGTTATAGGAGCTTGTTGATGTCTTAACCTCTTATTCAGTGTGATGAGATGTAATGAGTGATGCTCATCATCTTTCAAAATCTCAGTCACAGCTTTACCTTTCCCTTTCACATCTAACTGTGATGTGCCTGGTGTACTGGTGAATCTTCAGGGTGGCCTGTTCGTTGATTCAGTGTGTTGAAATAAACTCTCTTTATTCTCAATATTGTTTCAAATCTATCAGTAGCTCTCTCAGCTTTTTCTTTTTTTTTCATTCAACTGCTTAATGTCATACTCCAACTTTGACAACTTACTTTCCAATGTCTGGATTGTCCTAGCTGACTGATTTTCAAGAACACTATGCTGCAAGCATTGTGCTCTTATATCCTATTGAAACTTCTCAACTTGTTGCTCACTGCTCCTCAGTTATTCTTTCAGCTTGGTTATTTCATCAATAGACACTGATGCATCCATCATTTGTCCTAAAGCATGAACAATTGTGTTCTAGGATGACTGGATAAGTACTAAGCAGCCATCCATAACTGTTGCTGGGCAAGAGGCAACTGGCTCATAGACTGTAACATGAGCCATATATGGGGGTGTGGTAAAATCATGTTTATGCAAAACTAATCGTCCCGTTAGAGGGTCATTCTGCATTTGTTGTAATCTATCCTTTTTTGTGAGGGATAAAGCTAATTGGAGTAGCAAGTGATGGACCCTTTCTCTTATCAGTTTGAACCATCAATTGTTCAACACTCCTCCTGTCTAGCCGATCTTTTTCTGCACTCGGGTTTGCTGAAATTTTCCCTACTTGCTGGCTGGTTCCAATAGTAATCTATAATGGAGGTTGATTTAACAGAGTAAATGGAGTTTGGTCTACTGGAGACTTTTCAGTAGACACCATTTTGACCTGACTTTTGAGCTGCTTCAAGAAAGTGCTGCTCTTGGCCAATGTAGTTTTCTGCCTCTTGGAACTACCAGCTTCCTCTTGCGTGGCCTTTCTTTTTTGGCCAGGGAGAGCTAACCATGTACCCGAGGTTTCTTCATATGATGATAAGTCAACATTGTTGGATTCTGGAATGGGTTTTTGGCTCCACACCATCCGTACCTGGTCATGAGCATCAGGAGAAGTTTCCCAGTAAAGACACTGCCAGACATACCAGGCTTTAAAAATAGTATAGGACTTCAACCTAGCAGTTTGTTGAAGCACATTATGTGACATAATCTGGCATGAGTTTATTGAAGTTGTGGCATCTAATTTCTTTGCCAGTAGCATAGCAAATAGATTTTTTGAAACATATGTTGGGTTATTTTTTAGACTCACAGCCTCAACCACAAATCAATAAGCAATAGGGACATCCAGACCGGCCACTCGAACCCCTTGCGCACTGGCTTTATGTTTTTACTTGGCCGCATCATCTTCTTTCAGAGCTGCACTTATCTGTTCTGCAGTTGCCACAATCAACTTTGGTTCATATAGCATTTTGAAAGAAACAGCAATGTTGTCTAGGGTTACTGACACTTTCCCACCATATACTATAGCACTGCCATCATCAACATTGAACGAATCAAGAACTTGCTTGATAACAGCTGTGTGAAACCCAATTCTTGTGGCTTGCACCACCACATGAAAATCCCACAATCGCAGCAATGCCTTTGCTTGCTCGATAAACACATAGTGTTGTATCTTACTGTGAGGAATTTGTGGAGAGAAGCTTTTGCAGCAGCAATAACTGCTTGGGTTTCCTCTATGGTGTCCTGCATCTTCTCTGACATTTTCTTTCTACTCATACACTGTGAAGACGATGAATCAATAGAAGAAGAAGACTTACTTGAATATTCAAACCCGTATCTAGGTGTGGCTAGTAAGGATAGACAACAATGAACAGTTGCTTCGGATGAAGAGGTTTGTGGTTGTAATGAAGAAGCTTCGGAGCTCGGCAATGGCGAATGTGCAACAGTAGGCAAACGTCGTGCAGGAGACTTACGAGAAAAATGCCTACTTGCCTTACTGTTATACACATTCGCATCATAAAATCTCCACTACTTACTGTTTCTAAAGTTCTGTGCACCGCTAATGATGTGGCATACATGCATTGGCTAATACTCCCCATGTTCCTTGAAATGAATATCATTGACAGTCCAACTGGCCCTTTTCTCCATAAAAATTGATACTGGTTCCGACACTTTACTATTCTACGACTGAGACAGTTTTGTCGTACTGAGACTTCTCCGACCGTTTGACTGGCTTTGGTACTCGCTGTACATGAAAAAGACTTAAAATAATTGATTCTGAACTTTCCTGATTATCAGTTCCCAAAATACCAGTATCATTATTCCTAGAATTCTCTTTGTCTTCTGAATAATATAGCTTGATTTTGGCCCCATTATACACCCTTGGAAGCAGTAATCCAGATTAATCCTTCAGCCTTACTGTGAAGTTGGAAAACACCCAATTGACCTAATATGGACCAACCGAAGCTATTTTTAGGTTTGGCTTCTTAGGACCCAGTTTAGATCGATAGAGAGGAACCAATTCCGTTTCCGAAATTCTCTAACTTTGATTATTCTATCATGCCAGTGTTTTCGTCTTTGCTGAACAATTTCCTGTTCTAGCATAGCCCTTTGTCTCAACTCGTCTAGCTGTGTTAACTTCTCCAGTCTCTGTTTAATTTTGTGATTAAAATTCAATCCATACTCTACTGCCATTCTGAGACTAGGAATGACAAATTCCATAGGCATGACAGCTTCAGTGCCGTACACCATTCTAAATGGTGTCAATCCAGTAGTGACCTTGTAAGCTATCCTATATGCCCAGAGAGCAGTCTGAAGTTTCGGATCCCACTGGTGTGGTTCTTTATGCACAATTTTAGTGAGAATGGCCTTGACTGTTTTGTTACTGCTCTCTGCTTGCCCATTGCATCTGGGATGATATGGTGTTGATTTTTGATGCTTTACTGAGAGCATTTCCATTTGAATGTCCAAAGTATCATTTATAAAGTGTGTTCCCTTATCAGACACAATCTCCATAGCACATCCATAACGGGAAATAACATTCTCAAATAAAAATACAGCAGTGGACTTTGTTGTATTGTCGGGAAGAGCCTTGGTTGCAACCCATTTGGTGACATAACAAGTAGCCATCAATATATACCTGTTCTTCCTTGGGGTAACTTTCTTGAATGGACCCATGAAATCTAGACCCCATTTCATAAACACACCCAGTGGCTGGATTGGAGTGAGAGGAGGGAGTCATATTTACTGTTGTGGGTCTACCCATTCTCTAGCATATGTCACAAGTTTTACAAAAGCTTCTAGCATCCGATATTAAAGTTTGCCACCACAAGACAGCCTGCAAAATCTTATTGTAAGTAATATCAGTGGAAAAATGTCCTCCAAAATTTGCATTATGTGCCTCTGAAATAACTTGCATTCTCCCTTCCATAGGCACACATCTTCGAAGAACCACATCTACTCCCAATCGGTAAAGCGACCCGCCAATGATGGTGAACTTCAGACTCTTGATAATCAGAGACTTCTTCTGGTTCTGCATCCAGTTGTTTGGAAATCCTCCCTTAGACAGGAGCGATATACATCATGCAACTCTGGATCAATTGTTTCTCCGGTTGTTATTTGAAACAGGTTTGCATCCATTGGCTCATCTCTCAAAGATGCCTCAGAGTAGCCATCCGTACTCCTGGATAGGAAGTCAGCACCACAATGGGTTTTACCGGGCTTATGAAAAATGTGAGATTCAAAATCCATCAGGAACATTATCCATCTTATCAATCTTCCTTGAATAATGAATTTGTTAATCAAGAATAATAATGCCTGATGTCCACATAAAAATTAAATAGCTTGCCCAACAAATAGTGTCAAAATTTAGTAGCACTGAAAACCATTCCTAAGGCTTCTCTTTTAGTAGTGGTATATCCTTGTTCAACCTGATTGAATCTCCTACTGGCGAAATACACTGGATATATAATCAGTCCTCCCATCTCGCTGAGCCAATATTGCTCCCATCGCCAGTACTGAAGCATCTACATGTACATGAAAAATGACATCCCAATTTGGATGTTGAAGTACTGGCTTACTGATAGTGGTATTCTTCAATTTCTGAAAGCTCTCCTTACATTCAGCAGTCCAAATGAACTTAGTGGCCTTCTTTGTGAGCTTATACAAAGGAAATGCTTGAGAAGCAAACATATGCACAAATCTTCTATAAAAATTGATGTATCCCAAGAAAGAACTTAGCTCTGATGCATTGCGAGGCGCCTTGGCCTGCTGGACACACTGAATCTTGTCGTTGGCCATTTCTATACCATTCTGTTAGGAAATAAGACGTAGCTAAATAGATAATTGAGTAGATTACTTAATGGAGAGAGACAGATTTATATACACGAGATTATAGAGTAGAGAGAGAGAGAGAGAGAGAGAGAGAGAGTACACACGATATACATGGTTCACCCAATGTGGGCTACGTCCACGGGAAAGCAGCCACTCAATGGCTTTAGTACTTCAAAACAAGAAGTAGTTTACAAAGGGATTATACCCTTAATGGAGCTCCCGCCTTGCTTCGCTCTCACCACCTCACACTCACCTTGTTGCATCAACTTCACACACTATCAAATGTGTGTAGAAATGGCCTCCTTTTATAGGCCAAAAGGGCTGCCCTCTCTTATGAGAGACAGCCATGTGTAGCCGCCCTTGTGCGAATAAGTCCAAATCGGACCCTCCAATCCGCCCATGTGTGTCCGCCCTTGAGAAGACAAGTCCGCTTTTGAATTCGGCCACCGGCCATTGACTTCCGACCACCGGCCACCGGCTTCCGACCACCGGCCATTGACTTCCGACTACCGGCCACCGACCAACCGACCGGTTGTTTTCCGACCACTTTCCGGCCGCCGTCCGGCCATAATATTCCGGCGAAAAGGAATATTCCGGCGAATAAAAAAATTCTCAGGGGCCTCCGCCCCCGAGGCCTTTAAAGTTGCCCCTGATTCTTGTCCATGAAAATTTTGGTTTCCGGTGAGTGATTTTCCTTCACGCACGATGGCTTCTCCTCATAATGGGGGCCTTACAAATGTGCGCTTTTACCACAGAAAATTACAAGGGTAAATCAGGCTCCATACTTAACAATCTCCCACTTAGAGACTGATCTCCAAACCAAACCTGTGACTGCTTTTCATTCTGGCTTCTTATCCTTGAATGCCGATTGAAGATGAGCAAAAGCTCAACTTCTCCTTGTTGACCACCTTTGTAAACATGTCTGCAGGATTTTCACTTGTATGCACCTTTCCTAGCTTTAGCTGTCCCTCTTCCAAAAGAGTGCGTATGACGTGATATCTCACCTCAATGTGCTTTGTCCTTGAATGAAAGGCTGAGTTCTTCGCAAGATGGATAGCGCTTTGGCTATCACTGTACAAGACACAATTGTCTTGTTTGAATCCAAGCTCTTCTAAGAATCTGTGAAGCCACAGAATTTCTTTGCTTGCCTCAGTCATTGCTACATACTCTGCTTCCGTGGTAGAAAGTGAAACCACTTTCTGCAGCTTTGAAGCCCAGCTTACTGCTGTGCCTCCAACCGTGAACACATAGCCAGTAGTGCTCCTTCGAGTATCTTTGTCACCAGCCATATCTGCATCAGCATACCTTTCTAGAAAAATATCAGTTCCTCCAAAATACAAAGCATTTGTTGTTGTCCCTTTTAGATACCTAAGTATCCACTTCACAGCTTGCCAATGCTCTTTACCTGGGTTGTCCATGAACCTACTCACAACTCCCACTGCATGTGCAATGTCTGGCCTTGTCCAGACCATAGCATACATTAGAGAACCTACCGCTGCAGCATATGGAACTTTAGACATATAGGCTATCTCCTCTTGTGTCTTTGGACACATATCCTTCGTTAGTTTAAAATGACCAGCCAAAGGTGTAGAAACTGGTTTTGCATTTTGCATTGCAAACCTTTCTAGTACCTTCTTGATGTAATCTTCTTGAGATAGATTTATTGTCTTCTTCGTCCTGTCCCTTGATATTTTCATACCAAGTATCCTCTTTGCAGCACCTAAATCTTTCATTGAAAAAGATTTGGACAGCTCCTCTTTTAGGTCTTTGATGTCCTGCATGTTAGCACTTGCAATCAACATGTCATCAACATACAACATTAGGATGATGAATTTCCCATCTCCCAAATTCTTCGTGTAGACGTAGTGATCCGAGTTGCATCTTGTGAATCCATGATCCAACATCCATCGATCAAACTTCAAGTACCATTGTCTTGATGCTTGCTTTAAACCATACAAGCTCTTCTTTAATCTGCAAACCATTTTCTCCTTACCTTTTACTTCATACCCCTTTGGTTGAAGCATGTAGATTTCCTCCTCTAAGTCACCGTGAGGGAATGCCGTATTTACATCCATTTGCTCGAGATTTAGATCATGAGCAGCAACAAGGCTTAAGACAAGCCTAATTGAGTTCATTTTTACAACAGGAGAAAATATTTCATTGAAGTCAATACCTTTCTTTTGAGAAAAACCTTTTACCACATGCCTAGACTTGTACCTTTTCTTCCCACCTTCTTCTTCCTTTAGCTTGTACACCCATTTGTTTTGAAGTGCCCGCTTACCTTTAGGCAACTCAACCAACTCCCATGTTTGGTTGCGATGTAGTGAGTCCATCTCCACTTGCATGCTCTTCGTCCATTCTTCTTTGGATTCATGTTGCATAGCTTCTTCATATGATTCCGGCTCTCCAGAATCTGAGATCAAGAGATGGTTGAAGGAAGGAACAAACCTTTTTGGAGGTCTACTTGCTCTTGTAGATCTTCGGGGAATAGGTTGAGGCTCCTCATTTGGTTGACGTTGTTGCACATTGTCACCGTTTGCAGTCCTTGAGTCTTCACCGTCCTCAAGCTCCATGTACTCATCACCTGTTTCTTTTGTTTGTTTTCTTTCCAAGTAATCTTTGTACATATTTTGTTCGTTAAAAATTACATCCCTACTCCTTAAGATTTTACCATCTTCAGGATTCCATAGGCGATACCCAAAGTCTCCTTCTCCATAGCCAATGAAGAAACACTTTTTGGACTTTGCATCTAACTTTGATCTTAGGCTTCTATCTATGTGCATGAAAGCCTCACACCCAAACACTTTGAGAAATGCATAATTCACCGGTTTACCTGTCCATGCCTCTTCTGGAACTCCCCCATCCAATGCCGTTGAGGGTGACCGATTGATTAAGTACACAGGCGTACTTACAGCTTTCGCCCAAAGTTCAAGCGGTAGGCCTGCATGTAGCCGCATGCTTCGTGCTCGTTTCATGATTGTCCTGTTCATCCTTTCCGAAATCCCATTTTGTTGAGGTGTCCTTGGGGTTGTCCTTTGCCTCCGAATTCCATTGCTAGCACAAAAGCTTTCAAAAGCTTGGCTGCAATATTCACCTCCATTGTCGGATCTGAGGCATTTAACCTTGGTACCTGTTTCATTCTCCACAAAGGCTTTCCACCTTTGAAATATGGAAAATACATCGGATTTATTCTTCATGACATAAACCCATGTTTTTCTAGTCGCATTGTCTATGAATGCTACATAGTACAATGAGCCACCAAGTGATGGTGTACTTGCAGGACCCCAAACATCAGAATGAACCAACTCAAGTTTTTTATTTTTTCTTTCATTTCCTGATTTTTGAAATTTTACCCTCTTTTGTTTACCATAAACACAATCTTCACAGAACTCTAAGTCCACTTCTTTCAAACCTGGTAGAAGCTTCTTTGTTTGAAGGATTTGCATTCCTTTGGCACTCATATGCCCAAGTCGGTAGTGCCACACCGCACTGTCAACTTCTGTAGTTGCTGCACAAGCTGAAGGTTGCGTGCTAACAGTACACAAGTAAAGTGTACCGACTTTTTCACCCTTGGCAACCACCAAAGATCCCTTTGAGATCTTCCACCGTTTGTTTCCGAATGCAATGTTGTGACCTTCATCGTCCAATTGTCTTGTAGAGATCAAATTTTTGCGAAGAGAAGGAACATGCCTAACATCTTTAAGCTTCCATTCATTTCCGTTAGCAGTTTTGACAGAAACTGTACCTTTGCCGACAATCTCACAAGCTTCATCATCTCCCAAGTATACATACCCAAAATTACCTTTGGTGTAGTCTTGGAAATGTTGCTTGTGTGGTGTCGCATGGAATGAAGCCCCGGAATCTACTATCCAGGAATTAGACACATTGTCTAATGAGAGAATTAGAGCATCTTGCTCTACTTTACCTGCCACATTGGCCTCCGATGTTGGCTTGTTGTCTTGAGACTCTGTCTCCTTCTTCTTCTTGGACTAGCAATCCTTCTTGACGTGGCCCTTCTTGCCGCAGCTCCAACATTCAAGAACTGACTTTGTGCGTGACTTGCTCCGCCTTGAGCGATCACGACCCTTTTGGTTTTTGAACCTCTCCTTAGGCCTTCCTCTTGTTTCCACTGATAGTGCAGCACTTGATGATTCTCCTGTACTTCTCCTTCGCATTTCCTCGCTTAGAAGAACACCCACAACATCATCAAACTTAAGAGTATTTGTGCCAGAGATAGAATTACTTACAGCCATCACAAGGCTGTCCCAACTATCCGGTAGAGATGATAGTATAAGGAGAGCTCGCACTTCGTCATCGAAATTGATTTTCACTGATCGAAGTTGACTTATGTTTGTGTTAAAGTCATTTAGGTGTTCTGCAACTGAACCATTCTCTGCCATCTTTAGATTGAACAAGCGCTTCATAAGAAATACCTTATTGGATGCCGATGGTTTCTCGTAGAAGTCGTCAAGTGACTTCATCAAGTCCTCCGTGGTCTTCATCTCCGAAACATTGAAGGCCACCGTTGACGCCAAGCTTAACTGGATTGTTCCCAGTGCCTTTCGATCAAGGACAATCCATGCTTCATCTGCCATTGTTGCGGGCTTCTTCGCAAGACCGCCTAGTGGCAAATAGAGGTCTTTCTGGTAGAGATAGTCTTCAATATGCATCTTCCAATGTTGGTAGTTTTTGCCGTTGAACTTCTCAATCTTGAGCTTCCCCTCCTTCGCCATAACTCCCACTCAATTCAAGGAATCCTTTCCTTGAGATAATTTAGCTACGAGCAAACCTTGCTCTGATACCAGTTGTTAGGAAATAAGACGTAGCTAAATAGATAATTGAGTAGATTACTTAATGGAGAGAGACAGATTTATATACACGAGATTATAGAGTAGAGAGAGAGAGAGAGAGAGTACACACGATATACGTGGTTCACCCAATGTGGGCTACGTCCACGGGAAAGCAGCCACTCAATGGCTTTAGTACTTCAAAACAAGAAGTAGTTTACAAAGGGATTATACCCTTAATGGAGCTCCCGCCTTGCTTCGCTCTCACCACCTCACACTCACCTTGTTGCATCAACTTCACACACTATCAAATGTGTGTAGAAATGGCCTCCTTTTATAGGCCAAAAGGGCTGCCCTCTCTTATGAGAGACAGCCATGTGTAGCCGCCCTTGTGCGAATAAGTCCAAATCGGACCCTCCAATCCGCCCATGTGTGTCCGCCCTTGAGAAGACAAGTCCGCTTTTGAATTTGGCCACCGGCCATTGAATTCGGCCACCGGCCACCGGCCATTGACTTCCGACCACCGGCCACCGGCCATTGACTTCCGACCACCGGCCATCGGCCATTGACTACCGGCCACCGACCAACCGACCGGTTGTTTTCCAACCACTTTCCGGCCGCCGTCCGGCCATAATATTCCGACGAAAAGGAATATTCCGGCGAATAAAAAAAAGTTTCAGGGGCCTCCGCCCCCGAGGCCTTTAAAGTTGCCCTTGATTCTTGTCCATGAAAATTTTGGTTTCCGGTGAGTGATTTTCCTTCACGCACGATGGCTTCTCCTCATAATGGGGGCCTTACAAATGTGCGCTTTTACCACAGAAAATTACAAGGGTAAATCAGGCTCCATACTTAACACATTCCTGGACACTATATGTCCATATAGTTTTCCCTTCCAGACCAAGAAAACAGATTTAAATGGATTTAAACAGGTCCGCTTTTCCTGACAATGCTGGAAAATCATTTCCCAAAAAAGTAAATGCTTATCCTAAGCTGAATATACAATGAAGTCATACATGAATATAGCAAGAAACCGATGAAGAAATTCACTGAATATTTCCATCATACATCGTTGGAAAGTCGTTGGAGCATTGCAAAGACCAAATGGCATAACCAGATACATAAATGCACCCCATTCAGTAATGAAAGTAGTTTTACCCCTGTCCTCAAGAGCAATCTGTAACTGGTTATAACCACTGTATCCATCCATAAAGCTATACATCTGATAACCTGGCAATTTCATCATGAAGCATGTTCGTAAATGGTAATGGAAATGGATCCTTAATGGTCTGAGCATTGAACTTCTGATAATCTACACAGACTCGAAGATTCCCATTCTTCTTGGGTACCACCACAATGGAAAATAACCAATCACTACTAGCTACTTCAGTAATGAACCAAGCCTTCAGAAGGTTATCGATCTCTTCCTTGACCTTCTTAGAATAATTAGGATTTATTCTGTATCTTTGCAACCATACTGGTCTGGCATCTGGTTTCAAGGGTATTCGATGTTGACATACCTCTGGATCTACTACCTTGAGTTCAGTATGTTCCCATGCGGACACATCTTTATACTGCTGGAACATGTGTCGGGCTTTCTCTTTCATGATTGGATTCAGATGTTTGTTAACTTTGATCATTCTAGGATTCTCCTCAGAACCCAAATTCCATTCCTCTATTTCTTGATCATCTAGAAGTAACTAGTTAGGCCCACCTCCCTTTCTTTTGGTTGATTCCTCAGCATAATCCCATGAAGGACCTCTAAGCTCTGAACTGCTATTCTGATTTTCAGTAACTTCTCCCGAGTATGTTTGTTCGAAAGCCATTGGTGTGTTGAAATCTGAGAATTTCTCTTCAGAGTCAACTAGTTCTTCTGCTGTTCCAGTTAGCTTAACTGGTCGTTCCCCAGAATTCAGTTCGATGAACTGACTTGGAAATTGTTTCCTTTGCTTTTTAGCCTAGTCTTTGTCAGTTAATACAACATTTAAGTCTATTTCGGCCAGTGGAAAGATATTCATTGCCGCTAACATCCTCTCAATTTTCTTCACCTTATACTTCTGGAAAAGCTCTTCTGGTCTAAGCTCCTTTCGTCATCTCCTCATATTGTTAGTCTGAATCTGAATTCTGCTACTGACACCTTGTATTGTCATAATTTTATTGGCATATTTGTGAACAGCCAGTGTTGTTCGCAACCATGGGCACCCCAGTAGCATCCCATATGCACCTTCCACATCTAGTACTAAAAAACTGGTCTTGAACTTTTTCCTTACCCACCCTTAGCTGCATATTTTCAATCATCCCAGTTGCCTGCACAACTCAATGATCCACCATTCGGACTTTGAAGGGTGCAGGTTTCAAGTTTGTGATGCCCATTATTTGCTGCAGGTGTGCTCCGAGGATATTTACCTCTGCTCCTCCATCTAGTATGACACTTGATAATGGTTCCCATTGTTTCTTCACCTTATAGTCTACCTGGATCACCGTCACTTTATCATCCCTGAGAGCAGCTAAGTCAACTTCTCTGGCTTTCACTTCAGCCTTCATTTGCTACCTGATGAATCTCGCTGCTTCAAGCAAAGTTTTTCTAATATCTTCCAGTTCAACTGTGAGTTTCCGAATTCTTTCACAAATTTTGACATGAAATTCTTCCCTCTCTTGGTCGGAGTTATTGTCCGAACTTGAAGAGTCGGAAATATCTTTATAGTGTCATTCCTCTGCTTTGGTACCTATAGTGCCTCTTTCAGTGTTTCCTGTTGTTGCAGCTGTTTCTGATTTAACATTCCTGACTTCCTCCATCAGTCCCTGGACTGTAGCCAACATGGTCTCCGAAATCCCAAATCCTGACTGATCTGGTTGTGCTTTATCAGAAGACTGGGTTGGTATTTTCTGAATAACCTGGGCATCAGAACTTTTTGGCTGCTCTAATAGCTTCTTGGCTAAATATTCTGTGATCTTAGCCGCCAGTTCTTTCTGCTCCTGCCATTCATCAACTACCTTTTCTCTACCCTTTGCCTTCCACACCTCTCTCTTCTGAGCCCATTTGCTACATTCAGGACTAGTTGGTTTTGTTGGCTCATATGAAATTTCTTCAATAACTACCCCTTTACTGCGTGTAACTGCTCGTACAGGAACTGGCTCTGGGGCCTTTGCCTCAGTAACCGCAGTAGTGGGTGTTTTTGGACATTGAGGTGCAAAATGCCCATACTTACCACACGTATAAAAGTTCAAACTTCTGTTCTAGAAATTACCACGACCCCGACCCCGACCTATACCTCCCTAGTACTTGCCTCGCCTAGTGCCAGTACCACTGGTACTTGATTTCTCTTCTTGGGGTACACTAGTTGTTTCCACTATGATTGGTTCAACATTAGTAAATGCTACAACAGACAGATCTTTGCCCTTCTTGAAGTGATGAATACGAATACCGCAATTGTTCCATAAATGTCCATATGCTTTGCAATAGGTACACTGTGGACATTCATCAAAAAAATGATCTTTAGATTTACATTTTGAACAATAAGTTTCCATTCTTCTAACTCGTTGTCTGGTCTGACTGATTTCAGCTATCTGTCGGGCCATCTCATCAATCTTTCTAGACGAAGACCCTTTCTTGGCCTTTTCTTTGTTCTTCTCATCTGAGCTGTTTCATAACTACTAGAGATTTTACTGGAATCAGAATTCTCAGTTGAGGATCTGCTACTACTGGACCTCCTCTTTTTGTGACTCCTTTCCTTCTTTACCTACTGTTCAAGCTTCAAGCCGCACTGCACTAAATCATTAATTTTCTTGGTTAGTGCAGTTTCTCCTGTTCCCTAAGCTTTTTAGTGCGAAACCCATTTAAAAACCATGCTCGCAACCTCTTTTTTAATGATGGCTCCTGCAAACTGCCTATTTAGCTCCTTGATTTTCTTGACATAACTTCTGGCTAATATTTTTCCTTGCTTTATCTTATCCAATTTACAGAGGATATCCTCATCTCCTCTATTGTCTGAATATTCTTGTCTAAAAGCTTTGAGCAGTTTATTGTATGATATAAGTCGGCATGCTGCGTAATAATAGTACCATTTCCTTGCTGCATCCTTTAATGTCTGAGGAAAGTATTAACCCCAGTCATCTTCATCGATATTTTTCAACTCAGCATACTGCTCAAAAGCTTGGATATGAACATCTGGATCATCTTTCTTTCCTCCTTTGAACACTGGGAAATAAATTTTCAATGAAGAGGTATAATTATGTCGGTCAGTATCTTCCTTGCCTCTCCCATCCTTCGGAGCCTTACTCCGTCTTGAAGACTTTTTGTAATGGTCCGTGTGAGTATCCCAATCGATGTCTTTGTTAGTCTCAATTTCTGTTTCTTCCCTCGCTTTCCAACTGGAACTGTGGTGACTACCCTTGCCACCTTTGGCCCCAACATCCCTATGTGTGGTTCGAGAACTCCTGGCCTTGCGTTCTTCTGGAATGACTGGAGTGCTGAGAATCCTTGGCTTCATCAGCATGACTGTACTCCTCCTGAGTGTCAAGTGACACATCCAACCCTATGTGTCCATGGATAAGCTACTTTTTAAACGGGTTCCGTCAGTTGAGTCAAGTCTAGATTAGCAAGTATCCTGGCACTTTTGTGAGTCTGTTCGTAGACCGTGCATGCCCAGGAACTTAGTGTAGATCCATAAATTTTGGTTTCACACATCATGATCATAAGCATTCCCATCAAAATCCTTCAGGGGAATATTCCAGTGTATTCGACCTATTTTTCCTATTTTTGACATTTTTCACTTATTAATTTACATGACTTTTGTTGAAAAGTAGGTAGGGTAAATTGGGTAAGATAATACATAAGCAAACAAAGTATAACACTATTTGGTAGAAGAGCAAGGAGAACACAGGCCAGAGGAAACAGGTTCCCCCTCTCTCTTAGCAAGACTCCCCCCTTGGTGGCGTTTTTCCTCCAAGCAAGACACCCCTTCACCTAGCGTTTTAATTCATCAGCAAGGCATCCTCTCCATCAGACCTCAATACCTAGCGTTTTCAAACAAGCACCCTCGCCAAGACCTCCCATCCTCTTGCGTTCTCTTCGGCAAGAATTCATCGCCATAGGACCACCTTTTTGCATAGCATTTTCAGCATCGCAAAGCATCAACTGATTTGAGCAGTTTGACAGCCTAAAACCAGCAAATTTCAGCCATCAAACATCAACCCACAGAAGCGTTTTTGGTTCCAGCAATGTTGAGCCATTAGCATTTTTGGGACAGCAGCAAATTTGCACCAGATTTCAGCCACTAGCATTTTTGGACAGCAGATAAAGAGTAGCAGATTTCAGCCATAGCATCGGTCTCATCGTTTCCGTTTGTCGACCTCGACATAGCCTAGAATTGCATCAGTCCACAATCATCCATTTGTACGAGTTTGTGCAATCAATAATAGACCACTCTCGCCAACGAGAGTGGGGCCTTCGGAGGAGGGTTTTACAACATTTGTGGTGTCATATTTCTCTTCTCTCTTTATCTCTGAGTCTCATACACTTTCACGCACAGTGTCCATTCACTTTGTTTGTGTCCATTGCACTCTCTCATTAAAGAACGGAAGGCTCTACCTTCCATAAGAAAAAGGAACCCTTGAGCATAGTTCGGAGCACTCATCTTGAGAAAAGTTCAAACATTCATTTCGCTGCACCTTACATTGGTATCAGAGCTTTGGCAGTGTTCTGTATCACTCAAGGAAAGAACCACAAGAATCACAATAATTATTTTTATTTTTTTCTTGTTGAGGTCGCGCGAACCCAAGTTCGCTTGGGCGTGTCGATTCCTAATCGTGTTTTTTAAGAGTGATAGGAATCCGAGTAAAGAAGGGCTTGTCCAACCTCCCCTTGTGCCTCTTTTCACTCATTGAGAGTGGACCGTGCACTTAGCGGCCGGCCAATCGATGTGAGGTGGGAAAAGAAACCTTGGTGTGACCGCAAGGCCGCCAAGGGGTGCGTCCGCCGCGGAAAAGAGAAGAACTTGGGTGAAGAGAAGATCCTTCTCAAACACAGATTTCAAGCAAAAGAAGACCCTCAAGAACCTCAAGAACCCAAGAACCCAAGCCCCACAAGAACCCAAGTTCCTCGTGAACTTAAGAACCCAAGATCACAATGTATGGTCATCACTCAAGCAGAATGGATACTTCTCTTGGAGGTGATGAGCATGAGAGAGGCAACGAAGAATTTTCCCCACCAGGAGTTTTTTCCAACCCTCCCTCTTCCCCATCTACGCCACGACTTGTACCAAATCCTATGGAGGCAATGGTCAAGTCGATGTTGGACATGATGGCACAACAACAAGAAGCAAATCAAGAAGCGACTCGTGTTGCGCTGGCGCAACAAGAAGCGAATAGCATTGTGCTGACACAACAAGAAGCAACTTGCATTGTCTTGGAATGCGACCGTGACGAACAAAAAGAAAGAAAAACACAAATAAAGGAGGAAGCCAAAGCAAGACAAGCGGCCTTGGAGGCTGATCGTGAGGTTCAAAGAGACCTCCGCACTCAAGAATTGGTTCGATAAGTTCTTGCCTCAAAGTCTGAACGAACCAAAGTTGTTGGTAGTTCTTCAAATGGCGCAAGCCGGGATGCGGACTCCAACAACCCCGTCACAGAGAAGTTGGGTTTCAATAAGTATGATGATAAGATAGATGCTACAGTTATTCATTCTTGGTTGCATCAATTGAATGCTTATTTTGCGACAACTAAGAAGACAGTTTTGGCGACAGCTATGTACCTTGCCGGTGATGTCATCAATTGGTATCACGCATGGCAAGAGGCACATTTGGCTGCAACCTAGAGGAAGCCGACGAATTCACGCCCCTTTCCTTTAATTGGGCTGATTTCCAAGACAAGCTCAAGGCGTGGTTTATGCCACCTCAATACCTAGCACGATTGAAGGACGATTGGCGCGCTCTCAAGCAAAATGGTATGCCGGTTATGTCTTTCTCTAATCGTGTTTTACAGCTAGGTACCCAATTACGCAAGTCCGATGATGAGCGCAAAGAGGAATTCCTTTATGGATTGAACGAGTATATAAAGTACAATGTCGAGGTGCTTGATCCAATCGATCTCAACAAGGCGGTAGCGATTGCTCTTGCACAGGAGATGAAGCACAACAAGGGAAAGCCTAAGGAAAACAAGACTTCGACAAGTACCTCTCTGAACCCTCAGAACAGTAAGAACAGTAAGAGTGGTAAGAATGGTAACTCTTCTAACCAATCTTCCAATAGTCTTTCGAAAAAGTACTCTATCAATGAACCTAAGGGTAAGGCTAACACAATTGCTAAACCTAAGCTCACTCTAGATGAAAAGGTAGCACAAGGAATTCTAGGAGGATACATCACGTCAGAAGAGCAAAGCACTTATTCTAAGGAAGGTCGTTGTTTTCATTGTCACATTAAGGGTCACATAAAAAGAACATGTCCTAAGCTTGACTCTAATGAATCTAAAGAATCCACAGAACCCACTTTCTCTGTCAATGCAATTAATGACATCACGAGTGTGCCCCAAGTTTCTCCTGACCCTCCCATTGATGAGTCTCTCATTAAATGTTATGGTCATATGATAGGGCAGGGTTTTGTCATATTGTTTGACCCATGCAGTATGCATGATGTGATCAATCCCTCTCTTGTTGAAAGAGTCCGCCTAAAGGTTAGTCAGAAATCTCCTCTCGAGGTCTCTGGCTTTGCTCTCGGTATGGACTCTCTCATAATAAAATAGTGCCTTGATGTGTTGTTTACAATTCAACAAGTTGCTTTCTGTAGAATTTTTTTTGTCTCTCCTCTCTCAGGATGCATTAGAAGATTTCAAAGGTCATTTGGAGGGCCTTCTAAGAAATTCTATTTCTCTCTCTAGAAAATTTCTTAAAATGCCTTTGCACTTATTCAGTACGTCCAAAAAGACAACTAAATACTCTAAAAAGTGAACCTAACTTTTCATCATTCCTTTTGAAATGGTCACTTTTTCACTAAATGTGAGTGTCTTTTTCATGAGCTCGACGTCGCTCATTTAGAATGTCTTACGTCATCAATGAATTTAAAAAAATCACAAAACTCTCAACTAGTGTCAAAAATTGAAGATTTTGACACCGCCAGTGCGTTCGGAACGCCCAAAAACCTAACAATCGAATGTCTATTTACCCTTTTCTGACAGCCGGAGAGGGAGAAATTACCAAAAAACCCCTAAAAATGGGTCTTGGGATCACGGCGCACGAGGGACAACTTTTGTTTTTGTTTTAGGGGTTTTTTGGTAATTTCTCCCTCTCCGGGTGTCTGAAAAGGGCAAGTAGACAAAGTGGATCACGGCGCGTAGAGGCCACTTTACAAAAACAAAAGTTGTCCCTCGTGCGCCGTGATCCCAAGACCCATTTTTAGGGGTTTTTTGGTAATTTCTCCCTCTCCGGGTGTCAGAAAAGGGCAAGTAGACATTTGATTTTTAGGTTTTTGGCCGTTCTGGACGCATTGGTAGTGTCAAAATCTTCAAACTTTGACACTAGTTGAGAGTTTTGTGATTTTTTTAAAAATTTCATTGATGACGTAAGACATTCTGAATGAGCGGCGCCGAACTCGTGATAAAGACACTCACATTTAATAAGAAGGTGACCTTTTTCAAGGACCGTTTGCTCATTGAATGTTTTTTTTTTTTTTGTTAATATCAGGCTTTTTTCTACGTAACGTAAGCTCTTCTCTCAGTGGAGGAGCTCTTTTTGCTCTCTCTACTAAAAGGCCCTCCAAAAGACCTCCAAAATTTTCTAATGTGATATGATTTTGGGCATTCGATGGTTTCGTGAACATAACCCTCTCATTGATTGGGCGGAAAATACATTCACTTTCAATGGCAAAAGTGACTCTTCCATTGTCATTCGTGGAGGGCAAGTTGTTCATTCTCCATCTCTCATTGCTAATGTGCAACGGATTCAAGAGAAGGAGAATCTCTCACTCTCTTCATTCTCCAAAGCATGACACAGAGGATTTGCATGATGATAAGCATGATGATTTGCATGATGATGATGAGCATGATGATTTGGATGATAAGGACAAGCATGATGATCAAGATGTGTTTTCTCACAAACATGATGATTTGTATGATCAAGACGTGATTGTTCACAAGAATGATGGTTTAGTTGATGCTTTTTCTAGGGAAGCTAACCTTGTTGGCATATTCGATCAATCACGAAGAATCGATCTTGGCTTTCGAGTCGAGGTCCACAAAACCCCCACCAGAAGATTCGATAGATCCAGAAGAACCGATCTTGGCTCTCGAGCCTAGGTCCAAAGAACCCTTATAGGAAGTACTGTGTGTTCGCATGATTAGTCAGCACGCATTGTTCGAGTGCTTCATTCGTGATCGTTTCCTGTATTTTTGTCAGTGTCTTTATGTGATCCATTTTCCTAGGTATGATATATTGTACGTTGAGCAAGTTTCACTCATGAATGAGCACAAATGTATGCAGATTATTCATGAAAAGTTGAAAAGTATGCATTCACGGAAGTCACATTCCATGTCTCTTCCTTGGTACGACACAGTTGTAGAAAGAGCATATGAAAGTATGAGCACCAAGCATGGGCATTTCCATTGTGAATTGCCACAGTTGATTGATTTAGATCCAAAACACGAGATTCGATCTCATTGTTTACGTGTGTGTAGTGAATGGTTTGACACTATGTCTCTTTGTTCATCTACATTGCATGCATAGTCTTTGAGGAAGACAAGATTTTTTCCCATCACTTTACATAGAATAGGTATGTTCATGTTTTTGTTTTGGAAGTGGTCTCAGGAATTTTCAACCATGAAGATTCTTGAAGAAGGAAGAAGCATGACTCTCGAAAAAGTTGAAGCATTGAGGTAACCACATAAGACTTTGTGTCACTTTCAACACGGCCCAAAGAAGCAAGCGTTGCAGACCTTTATGAAGTTCAAGTACTGCATGACCCACACATCAGAGTGGGCCGATGAAGAGTCCCCAGGATTCCAGATGCTATTGGCGATCTCCCTTGATACCATACAGTTCGGTACCAGTACCTCACTTTGAAAAGGAAGGGATGTCATGTGACACATCCAACCCTATGTGTCCGTGGACAAGCTACTTCATAAAACAAGGGTTCCGTCAGTCCAGTCAAGTCTAGATTAGCAAGTGTTCTGGCACTTTTGTGAGTCTGTTTGCAGACCGTGCATGCCCAGGCACTTAGTGTAGATGCATATCCTCTGGTTGCACACAGCATGATCATAAGCATTCCCATTAGAATCCATCAGAATCCTTCAGGGGAATTTTCCAGTGTATTTGACCTATTTTTCCAATTTTTGACATTTTTCACTTATTAATTTAAGTTACTTTTGTTGGAAAGTAGGTAGGGCAAATTGGGTAAGATAATATATAAGAAAATCAAGGCTAGCACTATTTGGCAAAAGAGCAAGGAGAACACAAGCCATAGGCAGCAAGCTCCCCCCCTCTCTCTCAGCAAACTCCCCCCTTGGTGGTGTTTTTCCTCCACGCGAGACACCCCTTCACCTAGCGTTTTTCATCAGCAAGGCATCCTCGCCATCAAACCTCAATACCTAGCGTTTTCAGCCAAGCACCCTCGCCAAGACCTCCCATCCTCTAGCGTTTCCTTCGGCAAGACTTCATCGCCATTGGACCACCTTTTCGCATAACGTTTTCAGCATCGCCAAGCATCAAAAGATTTCAGTAGTTTGACAGCATAAAACTAGCGAATTTTAGCGATCAGACATCAGCCCACATCAGCGTTTTTGGTTCCAGCAATGTTGAGCCACTAGCGTTTTTGGGACAGGAGCAGATTTGCACCAGATTTCAACCACTAGCATTTTTGGACAATAGATAAAGAGTAGCAGATTTCAGCCAGCATCGGTCTCATCGTCTCCGTTTGTCGACCTCCACATAGCCTAGAACTGCATCAGTCCACAATCATCCATTTGTACGAGTTTGTGCAATCAATAGTAGACCACTCTCGCCAACGAGAGTGGGGCCTTCGGAGGAGGGTTTTACAACATTTGTGGTGTCGTATTTCTCTTCTCTCTCTATCTCTCAGTCTCATACACTTTCACGCACAGTGTCCATTCACTTTGTTTGTGTCCATTGTACTCTCTCATTAAAGAACGGAAGGCTCTACCTTCCATAAGAAAAAGGAACCCTTGAGTATAGTTCGGAGCACTCATCTTGAGAAAAGTTCAAACATTCATTCCATTGCACCTTACACTGAGCCTCAGTTTCAGTCACCGGGTCCTTCTTAGGATCAGAGTCACGTTCTGATTCCTCAGGGACAGGGTCAACGCGGTGTGATGGTTTTCGGCCATGACTAGTTTTGGGTGCCATCCTTCAGCTGGAAATCCTAATTGGGAGCAAAGTTCACTTGTCAACAAGCAAACAACTCTAACCACTGTGATCGCCAAAATGGAAATGGAGCTGATCTCTTCAGATAGCTGATTCCAGTGTTAGAATTTAGAGCTACTAGTAAGTAGTTAGTTCAGTTAAGGAAGCTGAAATAGAGACCAAAGACTAGACTGAAATAGTTATCTGAGCTGAAATAGTAAACTGGAATGAGAGAAAGACTAGACCACTCGAAAAGTGTTTGCAGTTTCAGATTCATATTCAGAGACAGTTAGTACAATGTTTAATGGTTTGAAGCTCCAATGATTACAGTAGTAAAGTTTACAGAGTTATAGGCGAAGAGATTGTAGCTTGAAAAATACTCAAAGGCTAAGACAAAAAGGACTCCGAAGAAAGAAGCCCGATTACATGTAATGGGTCCTATTTATAGCCTTCTAGAAGTTACTATAGTAACTGCCGTGGTAATTATTGATTGCTCCTCTGTTCGGCCTCCAAGAGACAATTCTCGCCTGCTGAGATACTGAGACTGCCTTCTACAGGTGGCTTCATCAATCTCAATGTTAAACCATGTATATGTGTGTGTTTGTATGTGTACTCTCATGATCAATGAATACTGAAGACATAAATACCCATATAGTCTATATGTGGGTATCCCTCTATTTGTGTGTATGAGAGAGAGAGAGAGAGAGAGAGAGAGAGAGAGAGAGAGAGAGTTTCAATCAAATTCTCTTGGCCAAAGTGTGTAGGGCTCATAAAAAAAACTGGCCATAGTTCCAAACTCACCCAGAGCACTGCACAAGCACAACATCCTCTACCCAATTGGCAATGGAAACAAAATTCATGATGAAAGTGTTAATTTATGCCATAGATTCTTGCAAAAAAGAAAAAGTACTTTTGGAACCATGTACACCTTACATATTTCAACTTAAAAATCCCTTCAATAGAGAACAATCAACGTTGAACCCGCTTTTTGATACAACAATAGAATGCATCAACTCTTGGTTGGGAGTGCTCTAACCAATATACAAGATTTTGACTCTTCATTGGACCATCTATAGATCCACTTATCAAGTGCTTTCAAGCAACAACACAAGTTCTAGCATAGGGAACTTGGATTGCTTCGATGTTTCTAATGGGCCCGATAAAGTAATACGGAGGTCCCTCATCACTGCTCGCAGTGCTTCTAGTGAGCATTATGAAGGTTTGGTAGCTAGGTGCACCTCTCAGAGGAGGTAAAGTGAGGTCTCTTCCTTGACATGTGTACACTTGTAATTGCATCATAAAGACATGTGACCTTATGCTAGAAGTTGACGTGAGCAAATAGAGTCATAATGAAATGGTTTGTAAGGGGCTACTAGAAGAATGTGTCCTACTTGCCAATGAGTTGGTCAACATGGAGTCTTACCAAATGGCGAGCTAACATTCCCGAGCAAAGAAAAAACCGAGCAACTTTCTCACAAACATTGAGCTTTGTTATTAGCAGCATCTCATGTGGCATTCTATCAATACTGGAAACAGTCCGTGCCAGTTTAGATCTTAGTCCACGCCTCCTCATCAACTACGGACATAGCATGTGCACATACACACTATTATACACACCTATGCTAATTCTTTATGTGTTATCTAGATTAATAATATCTAACAAAGAGTTGGGAGAGAGACTCAACTGCAGAACAAAGAGTTATCTAGACTTAACTGCAGAACAAAGAGTTGGAACTTTTTAGAAAATTAGTAGGTTGATTTTTGACTGACCCGAGTTATAAGGAGTCCATTCAGTTTTCATTGAGATAATGAGGTCTACACTGAATATTAAAAATGCAACTCCAGCCCTTCTAGATTTCAGGGGAAGCAGTTCTTAAAGCGACTAGTGAACCTTCCGGCAAGATTACTAATAAGTCCACATTTGAATATCCTTAGACATCAAACGCTACATAGTCATAATTGTAGAAGGGATTACTTGGATTGGAGAGAGAGAGAGAGAGAGAGAGAGAGAGAGAGAGAGAGATATGACATGGTAGTGGCATCAAACCTCGAAAAACTTAAAAAAAACCCTGAAACAGTTCGCACCTTGACTGTTTTAGGGCCTTTTTTTTTTAGTTTATGGAGGTTTCATGCCACTACCATGCCGACTCTCTCTCTCTCTCTCTCTCTCTCTCTCTCTCTCTCTCTCTCTCTCTCTCTCTCTCAGGTTTGTAGATGATTTGAGAAACCTCTCTCTCTCTACCAAACATAAATTGGAAGTTTGATTATGTCACTACCATGTCGTCTAGTGCTCGAGAAAAGTGTGCCTCGGCTTATCCTTGAGCCGCTTTTATCACTTGTTTCTCTCACAAATGTTTTGGGTAAGCACTTGATGTTGAAAAATGAAAATATCAAGTTGAAGAAAGGGGGAGAAGGAGAAAATGCGCTTGAAAAATTCATGAAATAAGAGTTAAATTGTAAAAAATATATGCTATTTGGAAAATTTTCTTATTTGAATCTACATAAATTGAAATTTGTACGTTTGTGAAATTGATTTTCCCCGAACACTGATACCGGCTCTCTCTCTCTCTCTCTCTCTCTCTCTCTCTCTCTCGTCTAGACTGCACATGAGTTGAGAAACATCTCTCTCTCTCTCTAGTAAAAAAAAAAAACATAATGGAAATAGTCTGCGCCGCGTCGAAATAGTCCATGTCGGCACGGACTATTTCTAGTAGGTTCGTTTTTTAGTTTTTGGGTGAGCATTGGATCTTGAAAATTCAGAATAGCTAGTAAAAGGGAGGGGGAGAAGGAGAAAATCCGCTTGGAAAATTCATAAAAATAGTTAAATTGAAAAAATGTACGTTATTTGAGAAAATTTTCTATTTGAATATACCATAGAGGGGAAGTTTGTACGTTTGTGAGATTGACTTTTTTTGCAATGATGCTGACACTCCCGCTCTCTCTCTCTCTCTCTCTCTCTCTTATAATAATTCCAAAAGTGTTAATCATTCACTTCAGCAAATACGTAATTCAAGGCAAGAATACTTTAAAATGCTCTCATGGAATTACAATACCAGCTGATAAAGAGAAGAAGCCCTCTAATTGAACTCTAAAAATATTATTGCACAGATCAGTATCAAAACTGTTAGGAATTGCATCCTAAAGACTCTGCAGTGCCTTGACTTAACACTTCTTGGACACACCAACTGTCCTCCCCCGCCTTCCGGTTGTTTTTGTGTGCTGACCACGTCGCACGCGCAAGCCCCAATAATGACGAAGACCACGGTGGTTCCTGATCTTTTGCAGCCTTTCCAAGTCATCTCTCAACTTCATATCAAGTTGATTACACACCACTTGAAAAAATCGGCCATCCTTGTAATCTTTCTTCCTGTTCAAGAACCACTCAGGAATCTTGAACTGCCGAGGATTGGCAACGATAAACATCAGGTTTTCAAGCTCTTGAGCAAACAGCTCTCTTGTTCATGTCTACAACCGCTTTCTTGCAGACAAGGTTAGCAAAAGGTCGGCCGATACTCTTAATAGATGTCAGAGCAAAAATGATCTTCTACCGTCCATCCACTTTGGTTTTGAGAACATGCAAAATGTGCTGACTCTCTCTCTCTCTCTCTCGTGCTCTACGCGGATGTGGTATCTGCAGTTGAGTTGAGAGCCACGTCCCACCTAATACTTGCAGGGGTCGGAGAGGCTTACCATTCTCACGCTGTATGCACCCATTGCTGTCACACGACCCTCACACAACGCAAGGAAATTTCCAGCCTTCCGGTGAACAACTCACGCTGTATCAAGTTGCTCAATTTGCTGCAGCATTTTCGGTCGGCTATTTGCTTTTCTTGGCTGCTAACGACCTACCACAGCCGATTGGCATGGTGATGCTCTGTAAAAGCTCGTAATCAAGACAACTTTTGCAGCGCTAACAGATCTTTGATCCATCCCCTCCAAGTGCTGGAAGCACTTCGCGTGACCTGAGCGCCAAGTTGTTGCAGCGTCTTCAGACCCTGCAGGCACTCTGCGGGACGGGGCTCTGAGAACACTCTCTCTCTCTGTCTCTCTCTCTCTCAACCAAAAACTGAAAAAAAAACTGCTGGAAACAGTCCACGCCGGTCTCTCTCTCTCTCTCTCTCTCTCTCTCTCTCTCTCAACCAAAAACTGAAAAAAAAACTTCTGGAAACAGTCTACGCCGCTGCGGACTGTTTCCAGCAGTTTTTTTTTCCAGTTTTTGTTTGAGAGAGAGAGAGAGAGAGAGAGAGAGAGAGCAGCTAAAGCCTGTATCTCCCTCCATGTCGTTCAGGCTTCCTTGGGCGTGTGTCTATGCGTTTGGTTTCTTTGCGAGGCAGGGCTCCAGAGAGTGAGAGAGCTAGATGTTGCTCGATGCAAAGGGAGGGATACAAATGAAATTAGGGGAAATGATGAGAACCTGAGTTAACCACACCTCTCTCTCAACCAAAAATTGAAAAACAAACTGCTGGAAACAGTCCGGCGCGGACTGTTTCCAACAGTTTTTTTTTAGTTTTTGGTGGAGAGAGAGAGAGAGAGAGAGAGAGAGAGAGAGTGCAGTTGAAGCTTGAGTTGACCACACCTCAAAGCCCTTTGCCAGCACTATCATGCGACATTGATATCTGCATGGCAAAGCCGATACAGCCTGCTTGGTTTGATGTGAGAGTCTTATGTCAGCGCAAGCTCGTGTGTATCTGACGAAGCTTCAGTATGAGACGCAAGGAGTTTCTAGGGATTGGCGAGAATTACGGCTGGCTCAACGCGTTAGCTCTGAGAAAAATCGACATGAGTGACTTATCAGTGGATAATGAATGAATCTGGCTTGGAGGGTAGAGTTAGTGACAAGAGATTTGCAACACGTGTCAATGCTACACTCAATCGATGGAGGACGTCTCGAGGGAAGATGTATCCACTTACTTTCTTTTGGATGCTGTGGGCAGGCTTTGAGAGAGAGAGAGAGAGAGAGAGAGAGAGAGAGAGATTATGTACAGACTCTTTGTGGCAACAGGTTTGCCAACTAAATGGCACTGAGTCCAATTGTATTGTGGAAGAGCTTATACTACTTTGGAGTTATTGGTAATGAGTTATTATAATAGCCCACTTTGTGTTGCTCACTTGTTCTAAAGGTGTGCCTAGGACCTCAGTGTTAGGTACTGAAGGGCAACCTTTTCTTTGGAAAGACAGGCACTAGGAGCTTGGAATGGCATATTTTCAGTCTAGATGCCCTTTTAATGACAAAATATCACAAAAATTACAAGTCAATTTTTGTAATTATGCAGTGTGCTCGGTGAGAAATATTGGTAGATTGTCTATTTATTGTCAAAACAGTCTACCATATGAAGCCTAAAACACGCTTTTGTTTTCCATTGTATGCTTTCTGTTTTCAATGCAATAGCATGTGACCCGCGAGTTGTTGCGGCCTAATAAATGACACATATTCTTCAAATGCTATCTTCCCATCCAGTTACAAAATAATCATTGCTTTATTTCTCTCCTCATTGTATGGCACATACCCTCTGATGTGGAAGCTGCCCTGCCTAATGTCCCATAAGCTCATCCTTATCAATAAAACTCAAATGGCAGATCCTCACTTGTTCTAAGGTTGTTGGTGCTCACATAGGTCCTGCATCCACACTATCTCTTCTCAAAACAAAGCACGCTCTCTCTGACGGCAAAATTCTGGCCCCATTTACTTCAAGCTTTGCACCAATTTCCCTTTGAGTATGAATCAACAAAGGATGGGCACATTTATGGCTTCTGCACCTTCCCATAGTAATGAGGCAGGCTGGAATATGGAGTGGGCATGTGTAAAAAAAACTACTGGAAACAATCCACGCCGGCACAGACTGTTTCGAGTAGTTTTTTTGTAGTGTTTGGACGAGAGAGAGAGAGAGAGAGAGAGAGAGAGAGAGAGAGAGAGAGAGAGAGAGAGAGAGAGAGAGAGAGATTTGAGCTTGCAGATATCATACAAAGAGAGAGCTCCAAACTGGTGAGCAAGCAAGAGAGAGAGCGAGAGAGTGATTTCTTGGCTCAATATCAATATCGTGAAAATTGTGTCTCAGCTTAATATCGTGAAGAATACGCTTGCTTAATATCGTAAAAATGTTTCGCAGCGTAATATCGTGCCGTAATTGCCGTTTTCAAAAAATGCGGGAAGGCAAGGGGAAAATGAGAGCATATGTAACACAAATGTAAAGAATTTCATTGGCTCATTGGGATACACGAGAGAGAGAGAGAGAGAGAGAGAGAGAGAGAGAGAGAGAGAGAGAGAGAGAGAGAGAGAGAGAGAGAAGGCATGGAGGAGCGCCAGAGGTACCCAAAAGACATATGAAAAAAACCTCTTGAAACAGTCAGCATCCAAAAGACATCAAAAAAAAACAAAAGCTCTTGAAACAGTTTGCTCCGGTGCGAACTGTTTCAAGAGGTTTTATTTTTATTTTTTAGAGAGAGAGAGAGAGAGAGAGAGAGAGAGAGAGAGAGAGAGAGAGAGAGAGTCTTTCAACGGCAACTAATTGTAACTTGTGCTTGTGAGGTAAGTGGGTTGTTTACTATCTACCTAGAGCATGTAGTCTATTAAGCCAAGTGGGAATGTGAATAAAAACGGAGTGGTGGCAAAGACGAGTAGGCGTCGCTGTTCTCTGTGGTATTGCATGGAGAGAGAGAGAGAGAGAGAGAGAGAGAGAGAGAGAGAGAGAGAGAGATCAACATAGTGGCGACCTCCAAAACTAAAAAGAAAAACTTGAATGGCAATAAGAAAAATTCTCAAAGACAACTATACACAGCTCTTGCCAATCATATGAATGGCAACAACCAATGTGCACTGCACGGAAATTCAATAGCCTTGAACTTCCTTGTTGGCTTGTAGCACCACTCCAACACAATTGGATGCCACAATAAGTGTCAAAGCTTCTGAGACGACATGAGGAAGGGAATCTCTTCTACAAGGATGTACAAAGGCATACTACAATAGAAGAAGGCTTCAAATGACACCCCAAGATTGACTGCAATACCATAAGGCTTCAAAAGAATTGAGCTCCTTGCTTGTCCTACCAAAGGAATTAAAAGAGATGATATACGTATACATCCTAGGGAAGGCTTATTTGAGGGTGGGTGCTTCAGATGTGAATCTCCAGTCGTGACCAAATTGGCATCCATGATTCTTTCCTGACACCTTTTACTTTCCTTCATAAGGCCTACAACCTTTTGAAAAGGACTAGGTTGCTTGCCTCTCACCCTTTGTTTTCCTCTAGTAATAGTTGTCTGAACTTTCTTTCTTTGAATGACACAATCACCTCATAAGCTATTAAGTGCCCTTAAAATCTTCACAAATATGTCTCTCTACAAAGAATATCATAAGGTGGTGAGTCCTATTAGTCTTTAGTTCCACACTTGTTGTTCGTAGAAGCTAGGCAAGCAATTAATGCCCTTGCAAGGCAATATGTGCGCCTATATACAAAATCTATGGAGGTGGCGGATACATGCAAGCGATTGGGTGGATGCAACTAGTGTTGTTTGGGACACATTGCAAAAGAGACCCCTGCTCGCAAAAAACAAAGGTAGGGCGTAGGGCATCTCATTGTCGGTGCTAGTACGAATCCTCATGAGGAAAGAGTTGAGAGGCTATAGGTGGTGCAATTGCCATTATTACTAGTATTGACGCTCGTGGATGGTAGCAGTAGTATTTGGATATTCCAATTTTCATATAAGTTGCGAGTTGGGTAGAGAGAGAAAGGGAGTGGGAGGGAGGAGGTGTTTAGGGATAGCTAAGCTATTGTATGTCTTTTACTATGCAAATGCCTTTTATAAAAAAAATTAATATCAATCATGTTTGACTTTGCTCGGTTTTATCATTGCTCGAAAAGTTTTGCTCGGAGTTTGGAATTCCCCGTCAACATGTATAGAAATAGCTCTTAATGAGCACATATAGGAGGATATGTCCAGGAAGTAGAGATAGACTAATCACAAGAAGATTTAGAAATTTTCTCATGTAGGAAAACGGAGTCTTTCTCATTGTTTTTCATACAATGCATAACATCATGAGCTTCTACTGGAGAGGCACTGCATACCTAGCTAGGTACGATTGGGGGTAGGAGACAGCCGCCCCCCCCACTGGGCCGGCAGTCCCCTACCCCCAATCATACCTAGCTAGGTATGCGGCGCCTCCCTCACAGAAGCTCATGATGTTGAGGTAAGTCACAATGTGGGAAATATTGGGAGAATTTTTCCAAAACTTCTTGTGAATAAGCTATGGATTGTTTTAAATGAATGCAATTGTAAGGCATTGCCCTATATCAACTCATATTTATTTGATGTGTTTCCATGCGTGTACCTACCCGACTCGGGATGTCAAAAAGTGTTTCGAAAGCATTTGGTAAAAGTACACTTGCAAGAAAAATCATTTTTGTGGTCCAAATGTATTTTCTAACAATTGATCAATCTATTGTTGTAATGTATGTGCATTGTGCAAGATGGGAAAGGGCACAAAAAAGCTAGTTTTGCTTATGACTAGAGTCATTGAAATGCATGTCAAATTTATTATACTTTCAAAAGCACATGCTTCCATTCGAAATGCTTTTGCTTTTATTTGCAAAAAAATAGGCTCAACTGTATTTATAACAAGTTAGGATTGCAAAATCTTGGCTAGATTTTGAGCTTGTCTTTAAGAAAACAGACAAAAATTTACAAAATGGAAAGTGCTTCATCTTTTGACCTCAAGATGAGTTTTAAGTGTGCCCTTATATAATTCAGTTATAGGAAAAATGTTTTTGGCAGGCCCTGGTGTAGGATAAGTGCAAGCCTAAAAAGACGGCCATCAAATCCAAAATATCGAGTTGTGTGACTCCTTGCTTCATAATACTATGGGTTCAAACGGTGTAATTTTATGTATACCTTAAACCTATCTGAGGCACTCAGCCAATATCTTCATGAGGTACTTACTACCTTGAGAAGATACCTAATCTTAGGCTCTAGCCCACAACAAGTTTATTAGGCAAGGGATGACACGGCACAATCATCATCCTTCATAGCACGTACATTTATATCTTGACTCCCAACTAACAAGATGCCATCCAAAATTGTGCAACCTAGCACCCATACTGCCACCTTCATATGCTCCCTTTCTAGAAGTAGAAGACTCCCCCACGACTCGCCCAATGAGCATCTGGCTCTTTGTTATAAAAGGATGTAATTGGGAGGTCAAACAACATCGTGATTATGTGTAACATTTTTGTTGTCCTCTTGAACTGCTAAGTGGTGGTGGAGATGGTTGCTAAAGGCACACATATCTCTTGCTTTGGACTCTATATGGGATATATCCACTCAACTTTGTTTCCAAGATCTTAGAGCACTCCTTTAAGATAGGATCACCTAACATTATGACTTTCATGTGAAAGATGGTATTGCTAGTTGGATATCGTACTCTCCATTTCAGAATCTCCCCATCTCAAATGTGCATACTCCATAACACTCAATAATGGCCAAAGCCCTTAATAGATAATAGAATATCTCTCTCTCTCTCTCTCTCTCTCTCACACACACACACACACACACACACACACACACACACACACACACACACACAAGTAGTGTCATAATAGATACAAACTTATAGTTATAGTCTTGAATGGTTGAGCCATGTCATGTGGCTGAGAGAGAGAGAGAGAGAGAGAGAGAGAGAGAGAGAGAGAGAGAGAGAGAGAGAGAGAGAGAGAACGTACAGCATGGCAACGAGAGCTTGCAAATGGACCTGAGGTTGGAGACTCCCTTCGCGTTGATGAGGTTTTTATAGCTCGAAGGGATATTGGCATTGCAGAGGCAGGACGGATCAGAGGACTTGAGCAAGCTGCAGCAGCTACTAGAGGCGGTAGGGGTGGGCGGGTTCGAGCCTAGCACGTACTTCCTGCATTGGCTAGAGACCTGCTGAAAGCTGGGGCAAGCAGCCGAGGCCGGTGTTGTCCAAGAAGCACCAACGACAAGCACCACCATCATCATCATGACATGGCAGGTAAGTCCTCCTTGGTAGCCAATAACTTCCATGTCTCCGTTCCCTCTGTGGTTTTTTAGGCTCTTATGACCCCTCTCTCTCTCTCTCTCTCACACACACACACACACACACACACACACACACACACTCAATATTTGCGCACTGTACTACCTTCACCCTTCCATTATATAAGCCCAAGCATTGAAGCAAATAATTATCTACTTTTATTGTTGGAACTTGGCTGTATAGAGCTCAACGGCGGTCGACCCTTCGCTTCTCTTTGGACCCATAAACAATGGTACGTTTGTACATCTTTGGACTTAGTGTCGGAAGCTTTGGTAAATAAAGCCTGAGGCTGAGGCCCTGAGCTCGACACGTGTAAAATTAAAGTTCCAGGTCACCCCAAATTTCATGTCGTACTTTTTGGTGGTGTCGTATTGCATTTCGATACCATAGCTATTGAGGTGACGGTTGAACCGAGCACCTCTAGAGCCTAGGCTGAGGGGCTCTCACTCAGCAATACAGTTCTCAATAACCACCAAAATACCCTCTAATTTGTAGAAATTCCTAAAATACCCTTGTATTTGTTTTGGTTGGATTGCTCAAAATTTTCTAATCTTTAACAATTGAGATCCGTTTTTGAGTGCTTAGCACATAACTAGCATGTGACCCGCGTGTTGCTGCGGCTAAGAAGAAGCAATCGTGGCACTCTCCTCCCTCACCTTCCCTCAAAGGTGGCAACATGTACATATATACAATAGTATGTGACCTGTGCATTGTTATGGTCGTAAAGAAGTAACTGTGGCACTCTCCTCCCTCACCTTCTTTGAAGGTGGCAACATATATGTGTGTGTGTGTGTGAACACACACACACACACACACACACATGCATGTGCATTGACAGCGGCCTAGCCATGATCTTAAAAGACGATTCACACAATCAAATGCACTTTTGTCAAAGTTGATAATGGGATTTCCACAAACCTACTCTCTTTACCAACTCTCTCTCTCTCTCTCTTCCCCCCCCCCCCCCCCCCCCCCCCCCCCCCCCCCCCCCCCCCCCCCCATGACAAACTTGAACTACATTTGGAGTTGGTATGTGGATGGATTAACTGTGGCATAAGCAAGTGAGTCCCTCTCTATTTGTAGAAACGTACTTAACCTTCGAGTTTTCCTTAGTCTCTCTCTCTCTCTCTCTCTCTCTCTCTCTCTCTCTCTCTCTCTCTCATGTACGCACGTCTCGTGTGCGCGTGCGTACACACACTCATCGCAACAATCAACAACTTAGTGGGGGAGGGCAGGGGAGGGGGGTAGCTCAATTGCTTGTGACATGTGGAGGTGTCAATTTTTCAAGAAGAAAGAGTATAGGAGTGCGTCTTTATAATAATTTGTTAAAATTTTAAATATAAAATTATACAATTTGTTAAATAATATCAATATTGGTCTTGAAAATTTTCCCTTTAACAAAAATCCAAATATGTGTTCATAAGACAAATTTGCATTGAGAAGCAAAATCACCCTTAAATTTATCTTTTTTCTATGATTTACTCTAGTAGAGGAGAACGTCTTTTGTATAATAAAAAAAGTAAATTTTTTTATTTTTATTTTTCAAAAGGCTTTTCATTCAAACAATTTGGTTTTCATTCATACAGTCTTACTCTTCACTTATATATATGTGTGTGTGTGTGTGCATGTATGTATATATATGTATACATATATATCGAAATATTTAAAGAGAGAGAGAGAGAGAGAGAGTTTTTGCAGAGTGTGGTTTTGGTAGAATGACCTATCTTTCAAGGTTGTTTTCATCCTCTCTCCACTTAGCTTACCATGGAATTTTACTATCTTTAGGAGAGGCTTTTCTTGCACTTTTTGGTTTTTTCATTTGCGCATGTAGCTAGTTGTACTTGGTTCTCATAGTTCCAATTTGTTGCTTCAGTTCTCTCAGATTCATCATCATCTGGACATTCTCAGAGATTTTTCAAGTAATACAAATAAGCCTCTTTTGAGAGAGAGAGAGAGAGAGAGAGAGAGAGAGAGAGAGAGAGAGAGAGAGAGAACAATTAAAAATTCCTTTTTATTGCAAACACGTAGTAGATTGGTTATCCAATTCCCTTCTAAGGAACAAATTCGGAGTCCCAGATTTATTGGAGGTAGAGCTAATTTTCTTCTTCTTCTCCTCTCTCTCTCTCTCTCTCTCTCTCTATATATATATATATATATATATATATATATATATATATATATATATATATATATACATATATATATGTGTGTGTGTGTGTGAGTGTATGCATGTATGTATATATATGTATGGAAATATTTAAAGACACACACACACACACACACACACACACACAGAGTTTTTTCACAGTGTGCTTTGGGTGGAACGGTCTATCTTTCAAGGTTGTTGTCATCCTCTCTCCATTTAGCTTACCATGGAATTTTACTATCTTTAGGAGAGGCTTTTCCTGTACTTTTTGGTTTTTTTCATTTGCGCATGTAGCTAGTTGTACTTGGTTCTCACAGTTCCAATTTGTTGCTATAGTTCTCTCATATTCATCATCATCTGGGCATTCTCAAAGATTTTTCAAGTAATACGAATAAGCCTCTTTTGAGAGAGAGAGAGAGAGAGAGAGAGAGAGAGAGTAAGCAATTAAAAATTCCTTTTTATTGCCAACACATAGTAGATTGGTTATCCAACTTCCTTCTAAGGAGCAGATTTAGAGTCCCAAATTTATTGGAGGTAGAACTATTTTTTTTCTTCTTCTCCTCTCTCTCTCTCTCTCTCTCTCTCTCTCTCTCTCTCTCTCTATATATATATATATATATATATATATATATATATATATATATATAGATATATATATATATATATATATATATATATATATATGTCACACACACACGTCTCTTTGCTCTCTTCTTCATGTTGATTGGCTTGCTCTAACACACACAACCTCTCTCTGCTCTCTTCTTCTCTTTGAACGATGCCCTCTCTCTCTCTCTCTCTCTCTCTCTCTCTCACATACACACACACACACACACACACACATACACATGCATGCTCGTGCGTTCATAGTGGCCTACCCATGATTTAGAAGCAGATTTACACAAGCAAGTGCACTCTTGTCGAATCTGACAATGGCCTTTCCACAAACCTTCTCTCTTTACCAACTCTCTCTCTCTCTCTCTCTCTCTCTCTCTCCCCCCCCGGGTTATAAACGTAAACTACATTTGGACCTAGCATGTGCTTTGCTGAACTTTGTGTTAAGCAAGCGAGTCCCCTCTATTCATAGAAACATACTCAACCTTTAAGTTTCTCTCTCTCTCTCTCTCTCTCTCTCTCTCTCTACATACACTCATTGTAACAATCAAAAATTCGATGGGAGAGGGGACGTGGTAGCACGTTTGCTTGTGACACGTGGAGGTGTCAAATTTTCAAGAACTTTAAGAAAGAGTATAAGAGTGACTATCTATAGTAATTTTCAAAAAATTTAAAATACAAAATTACAAAATTGTTTAATATAATATCAATATTGGTCTTGAAAAACTCCCTTTGAAAAAATTTTCCCCAATATATCTTCAAATTCAAAAGTCAAATTTGCATTAAAATTCCCCTCCCAATTTACCTTTTTTCTATGAGACATATTTAACGTGATACATTTACCCTCTTGAAAAGTCTTTTGGCAAAAGAAAAGTAATAAGTCTTTTGACTTTTTATTTTCAAAAGGGTTATCATATGGTCGTTCCAGTAGTTTTACCCTTTCACTTTTTCACTTAAGATTAGATGTTTTGTAAAAAAAAATTGAAGTGAACCAATGAGCGACACATGGAGGGCCTCTCCTTTCTTAGAATTTTTAAGCTACATTACACACAACCTCTCTCTGCTCTCTTCTTCTCTTTGAACGATGCCCTCTGATCTCTCTCTCTCTCTCTCTCTCTCTCTCTCTCTCTCTCTCTCTCTCACACACACACACACACACACACACATACACACACACACACGCATGCTCGTGCGTTCATAGTGGCCTACCTATGATCTTAGAAGCAGATTCACACAAGCAATTGCACTCTTGTAGAATCTGACAATGGCCTTTCCACAAACCTTCTCTCTTTACCATCTCTCTCTCTCTCTCTCTCTCTCTCTCTCTCTCTCTCTCTCTCTCTGCGTCCCCCCCCCCCTTCCCCCTCAAGTGATAACCTTAAACTAAATTTGGACCTAGCATGTGGTTTGCTGAACTTTGCAATAAGCAAGCGAGCCCCCCTCAATTTATAGAAACATACTCAACCTTTAAGTTTTCCTCCCTCCCTCCCTCTCTCTCTCTCTCTCTCTCTCTCTCTCTCTCTCTCGCGCATGGTACACACACTCATCGTAACAATCAACAATTCGGTGGGAGAGGGGACGGGGTAGCACATTTGCTTGGGCGACACATGGAGGTGTCAAATTTTCAAGAACTTTAAGAAAGAGTATAAGAGTGACTATCTAGAGTAATTTTTAAAAATTTTAAAATACAAAATTACAAAATTTGTTAATATAATATCAATATTGGTCTTGAAAAAATCTTTTTGATTTTTTTTTCCAAATATATCTTCAAATTCAAAAGTCAAATTTGCAATAAAATTCCCCTCCTAATTTACCTTTTTCTATGAGACATATTTAAATGATACATTTACCTTTTTTCTATGAGGCATATTTAACATGATACATTTACCCAAATTCCACATATAAATTTTGAGATTCACATCTAAATCTGCCCTCCCACCTTGGATTCCTCGTGCTGCTTTGGATTCGGTCACGCCGCCGTGGGTTCACTCACCTTCTGCCTCGGTTTTGCTTGTGTTCAACGTTAAACCTCGGATTTGTTTTCAAATACAAAGCTTCCAATGCTCATATAGTAGAAGTAGATTGCGTCTAAAAATTTTCATATGCATGTTTACCAAGTGTCTCAACAGAAGCATTGTGTATATGAGTGGCTATTAGATTGCTTGATAGAAAAACACAAGTTTTGTGTATTCTCACCTATGAAAAATTGAAATCCACCTCTAAATTCTAGTTTTGAAGATGAGAAAACCTACAAATTTTAGGGAAAAATCATTGATGAAACATAGCAAAATTGCCTTTAATTTTTCAATAAGTCGATTTTTAAACTTTATTGAAAAAACATTGTATTGTGTGCAAATGCTCAAAGTAAACTTAGGAAAGACCTATAAATTTTGAGATTTAGCCATAAATTCTCTTTTTTTTTTTTGCTATACTCACAATTGTGAGTGAGAGAATTTATATTAACGTGACGGGATTGTATTCTTTTGAAGCTAATATAGATTTAGCAACAAAATTCTAACTTGAAGGCAAGAAAAAAAACCAAGTTTAACACAAAGCCTAATGAAATTTAGTGTAAATTTTCTCTGCCTATTGCCTTTGCCACCTCGGTTTTGCTCGTGCCACTTCAGATTCGTGCATGCTGCCTTGGGTTCGCTCCTCCTTTTTGCCATCTCAAATTTTCTCGTCACATCGGATTCGTGCATGCCGCCTTGGGTTCCCTAGCAAAAACACTTGTCTTTCACATTGATTTTGCTCGTGTGATTTGCTGCAAATTTTTCTATATGTCGGTTTTTAAACTTTTGTGAAAAAAGCATTGTATTGTATGCGAATGCTCAAAGTAAACTTAGGTTTAGTGTAATTCTACCAATCAATTTTGAAACTTAGCCATAAATTATACGTGGAAGGTGAGAAAAAAACCCAAGCTTAGCACAAATCCTAGAGAAATTCAGGGTAAAATCCTTCAAATATCATCAAGATTTTTCTCCTAGTTCCGCCTTTGCTACTTCGGATTTGCTTGTTCCACTTTGGATTTGTGCACACACCGACGTGGGTTTGCTTGCCTTTTTCCCACCTATTCCCTCGGTTTGGATTCTTCGGATTGGCACACCCCACCTTGGGTTCGCATGTCTTCCACTTTGATTTTTCTCGCCTTCAACGCTTTCCTCCATCCCTTGTCTTGGAATCAACCTCTTATTCTCTCTCTCTCTCTCTCTCTCTCTCTCTCTCTCTCTCTCTCTCTCGTAAACACCACTGTTGGCTCGAAGGATGAAAATACACCCACACACGATCCTTCTCGCGTCAACTTTTGTAGAGCTCTCTCTCTCTCTCTCTCTCTCTCACACACACACACACACACACACACACACACACACACACACACACACATAATAACTCTTAAATTTAGAAGTTGACACCGGGTAGTGAGTCTCTCTCTCTCTCTCTCTCTCTCTCTCTCACACACACACACACACACACACACACATAATAACTCAGAACTTTAGAAGTTGGCACCGGATAGTGAGTCTCTCTCTCTCTGTCTCTTATATATACATACTTAGGCTCGTCATAATTGAGAGAATTTATGAATTTTAAAGGGTGACACATAGTTTAACTCCTAAAAATAGAAGGGGATAAAATATATTTGAACAGGTAAAAGCCCTCTCAGCTGGGCAATCTCTCTTCTCATTTGGGATGCTAGTGTCACGGCTGATTTGTTACGTACATTTTACCCATTTTAAGGTATTTTTTTGTTTTCTATGGGAGAAAATGTTAGCCACTCGCTCAAAAATACACTATAATTCCAAGAAAATAATAATTTCTTGGAAATTGACAAGGGTTCTCAAATTACCTCAAAAAAAAAGGCAATTATGTTTAAAAATAATGAACCAATTCATCTCCAAAGCCTTTACAACCAACTCAAATTCTAGTTTTAGCATCTTGAATTGATAGACAATGAGTCTTCTTATGAAAATATGAAAAGCTACAAATTATTTTATGTCCGGAGAAATTTAATCTCAAAACCCAAGGTATTTTGGGAATTTTGGAAAATTTGAAGGACATTTTGGGATTTATGATAAAATATCATAGGTAATTTGAGAATTTTTGAAATTTGAGGGGTATTTCGGTAATTTTTCCTAGAACTTATAGCTAAATTTTGACATTGAAATTTGAAAATTATCCCGTATCCTTCACTATAATCGGAGCACTACTTCCTTAACACTAAAGGGTGCCGGCTCTTAAATGAAGCCCCCATGATGGGATCCATGGAGGACAAGTTCGGACACAAAAACACAGAAGTGCGTTGCCGTCGAATCCAAGAAAAGTAAACACAAAAATTGTGAGAGTAAACCGCGAACAAGCATAAGTAAAAGTAAACTCACATGCATTTTAGTGAACTGCAAGTGCATGTTCGGTTTAGGAGTCGGGTTGCCACAATGCCCGTGAAAGTTCGAATCTAGAGGCGACCCATAACACAAACTTTTTGGATGTCATCGGATATCCTCGAGATTTGCGTGCTAATCACTTCTCCTTCGTGGATCCTATGACCAAAGGTTCATTTAAGACCCCGTGCCCTTTAGTACTTGCGGCACTCCTCCCAAAGATTCTATTTTGACATGTATATTACCTAGGTTAAAATGTGAGCTGTACAATGAAAAATACATTAATTTCATGTAAAATACATGTAAAATACATAAACGTTAAAATACCTTACATGTAAAATACATAAACGTTGAAATGCTAGAGTGCCACAAAAAAATCAAGTCTCCCTCACACATAGGGTGAAGTGGAGTGTTTCTGGGCTAGTTTGCCCTTTTGTTGTTTGGGTGAAATTGTGAGCTACCCTTCAAAAATACACTAAAACGCAACAAAATCATAATACCCATCACTAATTTACCATGAATTGCCCACCCTAAACTTTCATCCAAACCCGTTTCAACCAAAGATGTTATTACATCTCTTCATTTGGTCCACGTTGTTAACCATTTATTAAAGCAATATTATTTTTGTCTACTAGTCTTGACATTCCTTGCATCGATAACGAGGCCATGGCTTTAAAAAAAAAAACAATCGTATGTTTTGTCTCCCTTGCTCGTCCACTACTTTCTGCCATGTGGAGGCTTCGCCTCAATATGTTTGCCTCTGTCACTCCCCGGTTCACCACCCGTTGTCCAGCCAAAGTCGACGATGCGAAAGTGTAGAGACCAAGGGGAGTGTATGTGTGTGTGTGTGTATGTGTGAGAGAGAGCGAGAGAGAGAGAGAGAGAGAGAGAGAGAGAGAGAGAGAGAGAGAGAGTAATGCTAATGATCAATGAACTTTGAGAGTAGCGAAATTAGGAAAATTAGATAAAGCACTTTTGTGAGATTATTTTGAGAGCATAGAGGGTGAACTTAATTGAAGGTAGCAACATAAACATAGTATTTAGTTAACTTGACATGAAATATACTTTTGTAAGAGAGAGAGTTTAGAGAACATGACACAATTGAGGACCGGATTTATGTGAAGCCAGTCCCCCCTCCAATAGGCATTTGTATTATGGATTCTCCCATCAAGAGAGAGACTTTGTACAATACAATGTTTGTGTTCCTTGTGACATAGGTGATGCAATGAAGATGGAAATCTTCATGCATCACGAGCATAACATAAACTTTGCAAGAAGCATTAACTATCCCAAGGCCTCAAACACCTTTGAAGGTGGAGAGAGCTAGTGGGGAATGAGGGTAGGGAAGAGGAAGAAGAAACATTCCATAGGAGAAAGAAAAGTTCCTCACTTATCATCACTCTTCTTGCTAGCATACATAATAGCATAGTAATGAAGATGGACAAGATGGCAAGCTTGAACTTTGAAGCATAGCTCTTGGTTGGATTTGCATTCCATAGCCAAGAGTGTTGGTGTAGGCTCTCAACTTCTCTACTAGCTAGGAGAAGCCCCCCTTCCTGCTTTGGTCGACCCCCCTTGTAGATCATGGTTGAAGCTCATTGGACCTCACAGGCCTAGCCAATCACATACAAGAAGCATATCAAGCAACAAGGGTAGGCTTGGGACAAGTGACCCCCTTTCTCCTTTGAGATAGAGGACTTGATAGATGCTAAAACAATTAATTCGATTAACTAATTTATCATTGGACCCCTCGGGAGACCAACCAATAGGCTTTGGACACTCCTTGAGGGTAACCTAGCTAGAGGCTTGACATGTGTCCTACTTACCTCTTGAGCAAGGGGTGCCCTTTGGGAGAGAGAGTGGTCAAGCAACCACCCCCCTTACTTGCATGGCTCGCCCCTTCCTTGTAGGGATATGTGTTGACTTTGGTGACACTTCAAGCCCCTTAACCTTGGGCCGATTTCTCACCACAAGCTTGGTCCCTTAACACTAGGTTGGTAACCTAACAGGACATAAAAGTGTCCTTTCAGGGTTTTGAAAAAAACCTCCAAAACCATAGTAGATCCACTCATTTTGTAAAATCCTTTCATGAGGTTATAGTTCAAGGCCTACTACACATGGAAAAAATAAGAAACTTGTAAAATTTCTCATCTTTTGGTCATACCAAGCCTCCAAAGTTGATGGACCAATACATTTTCATCAAAACAGTCATTTCTTACGTTTTGTTGCATAAAAATAAGATTAGGGATTTTTGTAGGATTTGAGATAAATTCCCTAGTTAACTTCAATGGGTTGGTGATCAGAACATATGATTGCTTCTCACTCACTATTTTTTGTTTTGCCAAAAGAAATAGGTACAAAAAAGTTGGATTTTTACCATTCTGCAAACCTATCATCAAAGTTTCTATAGCCATGCTCAATACAAATAATACATGCATGTTTTCTTAGTTCCCTGTTGTCCTTTAGGTTTATAAGGAGCCATGGACCATGTCAAAAGAATAATACATCTCTTACCAAGGAGAATCTTGGGGACAAAATTGAAGTGCTAAATACAGCAAACATGAAAAAACTAGGTTCAACATTATGAGTTGTAGAATCCCATAGAAACTATTCAATATCTAGCCAAATTTGATCCTTATGACTAGATATGGTTACTACCTACAAAATGCATGTAGTTGTCTTTAGAAACTAACAATATTGAAAAAGCTATACTTGATATACTAGAATGTTTCGTTTTCTTCTATAATTGAAAAAATCAACCATTGTTGTTTACTATGAAAAATAGGGTATTAGGTGCCCGAAAACTCAAGGAATATTAGCTTTATGTTACAATATGCCACATAGAAAATCAAAACTGCATTTGGCTATCATGAAAGCCACCAAAAAAAACATAGAAGAGCTAAAATTGGCTAAAAAACAGGATATGACAATTTTTGTAAATTGGTCATAACTTACAACTTTAACATTTATTTCTCCCTAGAAGCATCAGGACATGTTGAGGACTACTAAAGATAGTTATCTAGCATTATAGACCTCACAAACATGAATTCTAGAGTGGTATAGTTGCAAAAAGTTGAAAAAAGCCAAAAACAGGACCCATTTTTTCACACAGTTTAGGTTGTGAAATGTTGTGCAAGGACAAGGTTAAAGATGGAATTGATATTCCAAAAAAATGTCGAGTTTTTTTCAGCTCATGAGACAACTTTCTAAACAGATAGCACCTGAAAATCCATTTTGAAACTCTTGACATGATTCAAGGAAAATGGTCACTAAACAGGACATAAAAGTGTCCCATTAACAACCTAGTGTTAAGCCCCTCAAGCTTGGGCTGTGTTCCCACCTCATGTACAACCCTAGCATCTCAAGCATGACAAGCATCTCAATCATAGAGTACCTCAAGCATCTCAGTCATCAGGCAGAACAAACACCTCAAGCTTGGGCCGGGTTCCCACCTCAAGCACAACCCTAGCTTACCTAAGGTCAAAGGACTTTTTAACATTAACCTTTGGATGTCTTTAATGAAGCTAACCCTAAGGTATTTTAAGCTCCATTGGCTAGCCTTTCTCTTTGACAAACCATCTCTCATTTGGATCCCTTTACCATTGGCCCCGTGTTGAGATTGATCTATAAGCACATGTCTATATTCTAACCCTTTTTCTCGTTTATTATCCCACATTAAATGATCATTTTAGTATGAGAAAATCATTTGCGTTGGTTAGATATTAGATTTTATGAGATTACCTCTCTCTTGAAATCATAGCCGTCCTCGACTATGAGGTAGAAGAAATAAAGTCTTAGTCATTAGTGAATTTTGCTTAGTGGGTAGAGGATCCCTTTTTATCCTACGACATCTTTCTAAGATGGATGACTAATCCATTTGGTGCTTGGGAGACATAGCTACCGCAAGCATGTTGCGCTTTAGTACATTTCATTATCCCAAGTAGAGTGACAAATTCTACTTGGTGTTTGAGAGACGTTGTCATCACAAACATGATTCTAAGTATGCATACTGTTTAAATTTGTGCACAATAAAAAGAGAATTAGTCCTATAAGACAAAAACATTGGTCATTTAAAAGAAATTTATACATTTGCTTACTCTAATGTAGCATTGTAAGCATTGACAAGGTTCATATTATCCTTAAGTTGTATTCCTTGCATCCATCTAGCATCTTCAAAAGGATAATTTTTTAACTTAATAAGATATCGCCGGATAATTTTACTATGTCGTAGTACCTTGTCTTCATGCCGAAGGATAGCTTCAAGTTGTAGCATCTCTTCTTGTTCTTCGATTTGGGAGGGTCTTCAATAATTGGTTGACTTGGTGGCTCTCCTTTGTATTGCTTAAGTAGGCTCACATGAAAAAAATTGTGTATGACCCAATGGTTGGGCAACTTGAGTTGATAAGTTCTTCGATTTTGGGAGGGTCTTCAATAATTGGTTGACTTGGTGGCTCTCCTTTGTATTGCTTAAGTAGGCTCACATGAAAAGAATTGTGTATGACCCAATGGTTGGGCAACTTGAGTTGAGAAGCCGTCTCATTGATTAGCTTCAAGATTTGAAAAGGACCATAGTATCTTTTTTTTACTTTAGCATAATACTTTTGATGGCCCGTAGGATTTTTGCCCATCGTTTTTCTTAATTGAGCCTTGGGAAACTTAAGTAAGACCCAATCATTTTCTTTGAACGTTAAGACCCTTTTATGCTTGTCACAGCAGTAGCTTTTTACCTTTGTTAAGAGATGGATATAGCCTCCTTAATCTTTTGAAAAAATTCTTGTAGGTCACGGCTATACTCATCAGCAACGAAGATCTTCCCATGTACTTTAAGTAGCAAGGGAATTTTAGGTCTTCCTTCAATGATTTCAAAAGGTGCTTTTCCCGTAGAAGTATGTACAGTATTATTGTACACATACTCTATAAGAGGTAAGTACTTTTCCCATTGTGAGTGTTGATCTACTTTAGTAACATAAGTCTTTAGTAGATCCAGTATCGTAAGATTGGCTATCTCACTTCTACCATCCGTTTGTGGGTGATAGGCCGAGGAGAAATTCAATCTTGTACCTAGATTTTCAAAGAGACCTTTCGAAAAATTATTGATCATTCTAGGATCTCTATCCACGATGGATGTTGGAAATCCATGGTGTTTGAAAATATGTGATATGAAGAGAGTTGGCATTTGGTGTGCCTTAATAGTCTTTTTGATAGGAATAAAGTGTGCTTGCTTGCTAAACTTGTCGACTATTGTCCATATTCCCGTGTTCCCATGGATAGAATTGAGTAATCCAAAAATAAAATCCATGTATATACTCTCCCATGGTAAATTTGGAATAGGCAATGGCTGGAGTAATCTAGGTTGCTTCTCTCTATCATAATTGCATGTCCACTCTTATAGTAGGCCAATAGAAATATGTCTCTACTCCTCGGAGAGTAGGTTGAATGCCTCTATGCCCCGCAAAAGGAGGAGCATAGGATTTATTCATGACTTTCTCACGAAGAGAGTGGGTAACACATAGCCTATTTCCATGGAGAAGATAACTATCCTGCAAGGTGAATGGTTCCTCTTTCTTTCCCAAAGCAAGGAATGACATTATGTCTCTAAAGTCAGGCTCACTAGCATACTCATATATCATGGAAGATAGATCATTGTGAGTTGCTATAGACACCGCATAATCTTTTGGTCGTCATGAAATTGCATTGGCCACTTGATTGTGTTTACCAGTAATGTGAGCAATATGAAAAATCAATTGCGGAAGAAAATTTTCCCACCTCATTTGTTTGTCGAAAAGCTTGGTTTACGTAATAAAGTACTTGAGACTTTGATGGTTTGTTCGTAAAATGAATAGAGTCCCCAATAAATAGTGCTTCCATGTGTCTAGGGCATGTAGAACAACTAAAAGCTCTTTCCCATAAATGCCTAAGACCCCTTCATCCGTATTGATCCTTCGGCTCTCATATGCTATGGCATGCCCTTCTTGAAGCAAGACTGCTCCAAGCCAATCACCACAAGCATCACATTGGACCTCAAATGGCTTTGAGAGATCGGAAAGCATGAGGAGTGGCTGGGAGGTAAGCTTCTCTTTGAGCATGTCAAAAGCATTTTGCTCCTTAGCAGTCCATGAATACTTGATATTCTTCTTTATTAAGTCATGTAATGGTCTTGCTATCTGAGAATTTTTTTCTATGAAGCATCTATAGTATGCATACATACCAATAAAGCTTCTTATCTCATGTAGATTCCTTGGATTAGGCATTGCTTTTATTACCTCTAACTTCGATGGATCCATATAGATACCATCTTGAGAGATAATATGACCTAAGTATTGAATCTCTTGAAGGAAAATTTTTCTTTTCTTCTGGTTAAGAAAAAGCTTTTTCTCCCTCAATGCTTCAAAAATCACTTGGAGATGTTGCTTGTGTTCCTCCAAGGACTTGGAGTAGATGATGATATGATCAAAGAATAATCCAGTGAATTTGCGATAGGGTCTAAAGATTTTCCGCATTAGATGATTGAACGTGGCTGGCGCATTAGTCAAGCCAAAAGGCATGACTAGATATTCATAAAGACCGAACGTTGTACGAATCGTGGTCTTTAGGATATCCTCATCCAGTATCCTTATTTGATGATAGCCACTTTTAAGGTCGATCCTACTGAAGTAGGTAGAGCCTTGTAGCTTGTCAAACAGATCTTCTACATGAGGCAAGGGAAATCAATTCTTGATAGTGATATGGTTTAGTGCTCAATATTCCACACACATACAATATGTACCATCTTTCTTTTGTACTAAAAGGACTGGAGAACAAAAGGGAGAGGAGCTAGGCGTCACCATAACTTTGTCTAGCAATTCTTGTACTTGCCTCATGATCTCCTCTTGTTGACTTGAGAAACTGGATAAGGAAGCTTGTTAGGCAGTGAGCATCCTAGTAGGAGCTCAATTTGATGGTCATCATCCCCTCCTTTTGGAGGTAAGTCCATAGGGATATCATCGATGAACACATCTTGGAATCCTTTTAGAAAAGTAGACAAGTCTAGCTCTTCTTGATTCATAACATTTACATTTGATGAAACATTAGGATCTTTTAGGGATTCTGTGAAAAAATCATGTACGCAAAAAAGTGAGCTCTTCATTGATTTATCAAAAGAAAGAGGATTTACAAGTGGTATAGTACGACCAGACTCACTAGCATCTATATACATGTTCTTTCCCCTCTAAGTGGAGTAGATTCTCCTTTTAGGGAACTTCATGTTGGCAGCCATGCAGTTGAACCATGGTGCCCCTAGGATAGCATCCTCATGTTGGAGAGGAGAGATGAAAAAGTCCTCTTTGTTGGCATATCTTTGGACATGGAGCCTCAACTTCCCAATCAAGGGAGTAATGGAGGCTCGCTATCCCTTGAATGCCGTGTCAGCCGTTACACTATCTCCCATCTCGAAATCTTGAATGTCCAACTTGGTGGCCAACTCTGTTGATATGAAGTTGTGAGTAGAGCCAGGGTCAAACAAGATGAAGGCATTATGCTCCCTTAACTTTCCTCAAGCATAGGAGAGAGGTGATCCTTTGCAATGAGCATCCTCTTTTAGAGCTTCTATGGTGGAAGCTCTAGGAGTCTCATTGCGAATTTCTCATGGGGCAAGAACGATAGCCATGTCCTTGCTCCCCACACATGAAACATTTATGGTCATTGTAAAAAGATTCAAGCTCTTCAGGAGAGAGTTTGTTTTTACCTTTGTAAACTCCCTTCTCCTTGGACCGATTGTTGTTGTTGTTGTTGTTGGAATTGCCTTGGGAAGAATTTTTGGCATTGGTTTTTCTCTTGCATCATTTTTTTCTTTGCTTTCCATGGGCTTGACATTCCGTCTATCCCCTTATTGGAAATTGATGTGCAAAGCAACCATGGTGTGGTGGATTACTTTGGTGATAGAACCAGACCATTGGGAGTTGATGTACTCGGCCATCTCTTCAAGTAATTGTAAAGAATGAGGATGCAAGAGAGCTACACAAGACAAGCACAAAGCACACAGAGATGGAAAGCTTCTTCTTCTTCTTCACAGAAAAGAGAGTACAAAATGACTAAGTGCTAAAGCTGAAAAGTAGCACATATGTACATGCGGTCACTAAGTGTGAACTCACTAGAAGCGTACTAGGCTGGCACTATAAGTGTAGTCCAGCTGTAGAATCATTGGCAGAGATCCTCCGTGTCGGTCACCTAATGCGCCAGTGAGTAAATGCCGTAAGCGGCCAAGACCCGTAGTGGATGTAAGCTCAAGGTGTAGAGCTCGACATCTCAACACTCCCCCTCGAGCTCTGCATGTCGCAGAGTCCAAGCATAGTCCGGAAACGTCGAAGCTTCTCAGCTCCGAGGGCCTTGGTAAAGATATCCGCTATCTGCTCCTCTGTGCTGACGTAGACCAAGTCGATGTCGCCCGCCAACACTCGCTCTCGAACGTAGTGGTAATGGACCTCTATGTGTTTGGTCCTAGCATGGAACACTGGGTTCCTATCCAACTGCATGCTGCTGAGGTTGTCACAATGAATGAAAATCTGCTGGTCCACCTGCACTCCCAAGTCCTCAAGTAATGTGCGTAGCCAAGCTACCTCGCACGCCGCAACTGCTGCACCTCTGTACTCGGCCTCTGTGCTGGATAAAGCAACCGTAGGCTGCTTTTTGCTGCTCCAAGTAACAGCAGCACTCCCAAAAGAGAACATGAAGCCACTCGTAGATCTCCTATCAACAATGCTACCTGCCCAATCTGCATCTGTATACCCATACAATGCTAATGGTGCATGTGCTGCATAGAACAATGCATAGTCAAGAGTACCTTGCACATACCTAAGTGTGCGTCGTACTCCATCCAAATGTGGCTTCCTCGGAAGCTGCATGAACTGACTCTCCAAGCCTACTGTGTAGCTCAAGTCTGGCCTTGTGATAGTCAAGTAGATTAGACTACCCACAATCTTCCTGTACATGTTTACATCCTCAACAACATCACCCTTCTCTGCACTCAGCTTTGCATTCACATCCAAGGGAATAGAAATTGGCTTACAATCAGCCATACCATACTTTGACAACATGTCCAAAGCATATTGTCTCTGTGATAGCCATACACCCTCTGGAGTCCTGATCACCTCAATGCCAAGAAAGTAGCGCAACTCGCCTAAATCTTTCATTTCAAACTCCTGTTTGAGAAGACCCTTCACATGGTCAATCTCCATAGCATTGTCACCAACAATAATAAGGTCATCTACATATATGGTAATGACCACAATCCCCACATCACTCTCACGTACATAGAGTGAATGATCAGCATGAGCTCTCCTAAAACCAATACTGACAAGATACTTGGCAATCCTGTCATACCATGCTCTAGAGCCCTGCTTCAAACCATACAAAGCTTTGAGAAGTCTGCATACATAATCTGGGTAACCTGGATTGACATAACCAGGTGGATGATCCATATACACTTCCTCTTGCAACTCACCATTCAAGAAGGCATTCTTTACATCCATTTGATGCATAATCCATCCTCTAGATGCAGCCACTGCTATGACAGCTCTCACTGTCGTCATCTTTGCCACTGGAGCAAAGGTCTCCTCATAGTCTATGCCATACGTCTGTGCATAACCCTTTGCGACCAGCCTTGCCTTGTGATGCTCAATGTTACCATCAACCTTATTCTTGGTTTTATACACCCATTTACAGCCAATAGCTTTCTTGCCACTTGGCAATGGCACCAACTCCCATGTGTCATTTGCTTCCAATGCAGCCATCTCTTCATTCATTGCATCATCCCAATGCACATTTCCAACTGCATCCTCAAAACATGTGGGCTCCACATCCTGTATCACCTTAGCCATGTAGGCTTGGTGATGCGCTAGATACCCATCATAAGTCGATTTCTGAACTGGATTTCTGACTCTATTAGATCTGCGCGGTCCTGGGTCACTCCTTTGCCCTCTAGCATCTTCTTGTACTTTCCTTACACCAGGTGTCCTGACAGCCGGAATTCCAAATTCCTCATCAAGACTTTGTTCAGAACCATCTGAATCCATGTCTACATGTGAAAAACCTGATGATGCATCAGCCATAAAGGGAGGTTCATCAACCTTTTCCTTTCCTTTTCGTGATACATTCCCTGTACCTGTTGGTGGAGTAACCTGCGTACGTAGTCTACCATTCCATGGTTTCTCAACAGAGCCACGAGAAGAGGACTCTTGTGGTCCACTCAAAACCTGTGACTGTGGCCTCACATTTTGTACAACCACATCATCTTTTACATCAGCCCCAATAGTGCCATGTGAATTACTGTACCAGCTGCTCATCTCATCAAAGACTACATCTCTGCTCACTCGTAATTCTCGTGTAGTAGGATTGTAGCATCTGTACCCCTTTTGTTCAAGGGAATATCCCACAAGAATACATTTCTCTGCTTTAGGATCCAATTTCCTACGCAACTCATCTGGTACATGCACGTAAGCTATGCAGCCAAACACTTTCAAGTGTGCCAAATCAGGCTTTGTACCTGTAAACTTTTCCTCAGGTGTTACATCATGCACCGCAGCTGTAGGTGTCCTGTTCATAATGTACACAGCTGTATTTACAGCTTCAGCCCAGAAATGATGAGGCATGTTCTTCTCATTCATCAATGCACGTGCAACCTCTGCAATGTGCCTGTTTTTCCTTTCTGCGACCCCATTCTGCTGTGGAGTATATCTGCATGTAAACTGCCTGTGTATACCATGCATTCGCAGAAAATCTAAAAAATCATTGGAGAAGTACTCTCCCCCTCCATCTGACCTCAATGTCTTGATTTGCATATCTGTCTCCTTCTCAATCATGACTTTGAAGTCTTGAAAGTGACCAAACACTTCACTTTTGTTACGCATGAAGTAGACCCATACTTTCCTTGTATGGTCATCAATGAAAGAGACATAATACCTGCAACCATGTATACTTGCAGTATCGGTTGGACCCCAAACATCTGTGTGCACCACCTCAAGTGGCTTTTTACATACATTGCGCTCATGTGGAAATGAGCCCTTTGACTGTTTTCCAAACTGGCATGCTGCACACACTTTATGCATACCATCCACCTTGAATTTGGGCAAACCTTTTACAATCTGTTTTGATTGCATGCTGCGCAATCTCTGCTCATTGACATGGCCAATGCGTTTGTGCCAAATGTCAACATCAGCCACAACACCTGTGCCTTGTGCAAATAATGCAGCTTTTACCTCAGGCATGTCTACATTCAGCGTAAACATTCTGCCCACACATTTTCCCTCTGTGATCAGCTTACAGCCATTCTGGAAATCTTCTACATAATAGCCATTTGGATTGAAGCGAACCTCCAAACCCTGCTCAACCATTTGTCCAACAGAAACAAGATTCTTTGTAATGTTTGGGACATGAAGTACATCTGCTAAATACTTTGATTTCCCACTCTTCGTATTTAGAGGTATGTCCCCTACATGAGCAATGGGGTGAGCTGTGTCATCTCCTGTCTGCACATAGCCTGACACATCTGGTTTGCGCATATCTCTAAACCACTCTCCACGAGACGTCATGTGATTAGAGGCACCTGAATCCACATACCAAACATCATCTTGGGTGGAATTCTCTGCGGTCATTGTATTCATTACATGCTGCATAACAAACATGCGCTCGTTTTTGCTGTCATCTGCATCTCTACTAGTAGATGCATAGTTGCCCTGTTATCTCTTTCTACTTGCTTTTCCCTTTGGACAATCACGTGACATGTGACCTCTTTCACCACAAGACCAACATTCTCTACTATCTGGAGTATGTTGCTGCCTGCTTGATCCTGCACCACGACCTCTTTGACTCCCCCTGCCTTGAGACTGGTTCCCCCTGCCACCTGTATTGTTTTGATTTGATTGACCTTCCAGAAATTGGCCCCTGCAACCCCTTGGGCCTCGACCACGACCTCTACCTCTACCTCTGTTGGAGTTAGAATAGAAGGCCTGTTCAGAATTATTTATGCCATGAGAAGAAGATGTGTCAAGGTTCTTCTCCTCAAGAATAAGCATAGAAATCAAATCTTGGAACACGGGGATGTCGTCTCTTGTATTCATGGAAGACCTAAAATGTACATACTCATCTCCTAAACCATCCAAGCATGCACGGACAATGTCATCGTCTTCCACTGAGACTTTAATAGATCCAAGAGCCTCAATGATACTCTTGATCTTCAAAGCATAATCATTGATGGAGAGGTTGTTCCTCTTAACCTGATTTAGCTCCGACTTTAGTTGAAGCTTCCTGGCCTTGGTGTTCACCTCGAACACTCTGCCTAAGTTTTTCCATGCAATGGCGGGGGTTTCAGCATCCTGTAGATAGCCCATCATGCCATCTGTGATGCTCATAGAAAGCCAATACATCACTTTGCTCTGGCCTTGTTGCTAGTCCCTCAAAGCTTTCCTTTGTTCTACTGTAGCATTTGCCTCGGGAATCTCTGGTTCCTTTTCATTGTCTCCTTCTACATAGTCCCAATAACCTTTTCCTTTTAGGAAATTTGTTATTCTGAACTTCCATGCAGGGTAGTTATTTTTCTCAAGCTTCTCAGTAACAATCTGACTGAAACCGTCAGACATCTTGAAGCACCAAGACAAAATAGTTGCAATCTGCAAAAACCTCCAAATCTGCTGAACCTGCTATCGTGGTTCCTGTAACGCTTTCTACACTCAACGAGTGTCCACAATCAAGCGTTTCACAACCACTGTACTTGTACAGTAAATCTCTGTATACTGCACTTTGGAGACCTGTTCAGAAACTTGTGCGAAAAACCCCTAAAATGTTTTTTTGCTGCGCGAGGTGCCTTCGGCATCTTGTCGTGGATTGCGAACGAAGGGATTGTGATGCTCTTGCTCTCTTAGCCTCTCTTGCCTGCACCAGGCTCTGATACCATGTAAAGAATGAGGATGCAAGAGAGCTACACAAGACAAGCACAAAGCACACAGAGATGGAAAGATTCTTCTTCTTCTTCACAGAAAAGAGAGTACAAAATGACTAAGTGCTAAAGCTGAAAAGTAGCACATATGTACATGCGGTCACTAAGTGTGAACTCACTAGAAGCGTACTAGGCTGGCACTATAAGTGTAGTCCAGCTGTAGAATCACTGGCAGAGATCCTCCGTGTCGGTCACCTAACGCGCCAGTGAGTAAATGCCGTAAGCGGCCAAGACCCGTAGTGGATGCTAGCTCAAGGTGTAGAGCTCGACATCTCAACAGTAATCCCGCACTAAATTGTTGTTTTTTCTCAGTGAGGGTCTATCTTTTGGAAGACAGTAGCCTTGAGATGTAAATCCCAAAACTTGTCCACATATTTGTGAGAATAGAATCATGGGAGAGAAGCTTCAAACTGTGCCATTCAGTAAGCACTTTGTCTTTTGCATCGCTTGCAAGGAATTTCTTCATGATGGAAGCTCGTAGAGTTTTCCATGTCTTTGGGGCTTCGCCATTGCCACAAAGGCTAGCCCACCATTGACAAGCCGATTTCTGGAAGTGCATAACTACATGGCGTAGCTTGGAGGACTCCGTGAAGCCCTTGTCTCCAAAGGCCGCATCAAATTTCTAGATGAAGGCCAATACTTTGTGAGTGGCACCAAAGGTGCCATAATAGGTGAGAAAAGAGATACTCTTTCCACCCTCTTTGAACTTCTTGAGATTTTGTGACCTTTGCCATGTAGGGTATGATTTGCGAGTCCTCCACTCTTGTATTCTCTAGGAGAATAGCCATAAGTTTCGTCGGAAGAGGAGGAAGGTGAATAAGCAGGAGAAGAGGGTGACCTCTTTCTTTCCCTTTTCTTCCTTTGTTTCCTCTCATACCTTTTAGAGTGATGAGGAGAAGTATTGTGTGTTGAACATTTCCTCTTGGGAGGAGTTGGCGATGATCGTCCAGACCCCCGTCTTTGTGGAGCCATATCTTCAGAGGAACTTAAAGACTCATTAATTTCTTACTCTTTGGATTACTCCTCTCGTATGGGAGAGAGTATTCTTTTGGGGGTCTCTTCAAGAGGCATCCTAATGTCTCTCTCCTCTTGGAGAGGAAGGGAATTCCCATAAGCGTGAAGTTGTTGGGTAACTTCGGCTTGCAAGGCAGGGTTTCCCATAGCTTGCTGCAACCTAGTAACAAAATAATTGACAAACATGGGGGCATCATCATTAGCACTTTTGTGTGCAAAATCAAAGTTATCAATGTTCATTCTACTCTCTTGGCTATTGTTAGCCATGCTAATTAAACTTATGTATCTACTTAGTGTACTCTTTGGCAATTCAAAAGCTTAGTTGCTAATCCTCTTAGCCTTTGAAAATCATCACTTAAGTATCTACACCCACGACTTAAATTGGTTAATTATAGAGAGTAGTGGAGTGGGTCTAATATTACAAAATTACTGAAGTTTAGCTCCTTTTGGACTTGTTAAGGCTCAATAATGGTAAAACCGTAGGCAAGTTTAAAAGACCCCATTATTAAGTCCAAAGCTCCAAAGATGTGCACCATATCCCACATAGTGGGCTCAACAAAACCGATAATAGATCCCAATCCCACTTACCCTAATATAATTAACAAAATTAACCATTAAGGACATCTCTTATTAAGCAAGAAAAGAGAAACCAAATGCTCTGATACCAATGTAATTCTAATGGCCTATGAAATTTGAGAGTAGGGGAATTAGGAAAATTGGATAAAACACTTTTGTGAGATTAGTTTGAGAGCATAGGGGATGAGCTTAAGTGAAGGTAGCAACATAAACATAGTACTTAGTTAACTTGGCATGAACAATACTTTTGCGAGAGAGAGTGTTTAGAGAACATGACAACAATTGAGGACGGGATTTATGTAGAGCTCCCCCCTCCAATAGGCATTTGTATTATAGATTCTCCCATCAAGAGAGAGACTTGGTACAATACAATCTTTGTGTTCCTTGTGACCTAGGTGACACAATGAAGATGGAAAGCTTCATGCATCATGGCATAACATTTTAACTTTGCAAAAAACATTAACTATCACAAGGCCTCAAATACCTTTGAAGGTGGAGAGACCTAGCTGGGAATGAGGTTAGGGAAGAGGAAGAAGAAACATTCCATAGGAGAAAGAAGTAGTTCCTCACTTATCACATCACTCTTGTTGCTAGCATAAATAATAGCATAGTAATGAAGATGGAATATGTGTCAAGCTTAAGCATTGAAGCATAGCTCTTGGTTGGTTTTGCATTCCATAGCCAAGAGTGTTGGTGTAGGCTCTCAGCTTCTCTACTAGCTTGGAGAAGGAGATGGAGCTCTTGCACTTTGCAGTTCCACACAATGAGAGTGTGTGTGAGTATGTATGGGAGAGTATACCCCCCAAGTAGCACTTCTTCTTGCTTTGGTCAACCCCCCCTTGTAGATCATTCTTGAAGCTCAATGGACCTCCCAGGCCTAGCCAATCACAAACAAGAAGCATATAGAGAAACAAGGGTAGGCTTGGGACAAGTGTCCCCCTTTCCCCTTTGAGAGAGAGGACTTGATAAATGCTAAAACAATTAGTTAGATTCACTAATTTATCATTGGATCCCTTGGGCGGCCAACCAATAGGATTTGGACACTCCTTGAGGGTAACCTAGCTAGGGGCTTGACATGTGTCCTAATTGCCTCTTGGGAAAGGGGTGTTTTTGGGAGAGAGAGTGGTCAAGAAACCACCCCCCCTACTTGCATGTCTCACCCCCTCCTTATAGGGATATGTGTTGACTTTGGTGACACCTCAAGCCCCTCAACCTTGGGCCCAGTTCTCACCACAAGCTTGACCCTTAAGTCCGTCAACCTTGGGTTCCCACCTCAAGTACAACCCTAGCATCTCAAGCATGACAAGCACCTTAAGCATCTCAATCATCAAGCAATTCAAGCATATCAGTCATCAAGCATGACAAGCACCTCAAGATTGACCGAGTTCCCACCTCAAGCACAACCCTAGCTTACCTAAGGTCAAAAAACTTTTTAACACTAACCTTTGGAGGTCTTTAATGAAGATAGCCCTAAGATCTTTTAAGCTCCATTGGTTAGCCTTGAGCTTTGACAAATCATCTCTCATTTGGACCGCTTTACCATTGGACCATGTTGAGATAGATCTGTAAGCACATGTCTATATTCTAACCCTTGTGCCCATTAATTCTCCCACATTAAATGATCATTTTAATATGAGAAAATCATTTGGGTTGAATAGATATTAGATTTTCTGACAACGAATCTCTTGAAACAATCAACCTTGGCAAAGAATAACTGAATGTATATACAATGGAGGCAAGGGGTTGTTTATATAGAAACCTTAATAAATTGCCCTACCTAGACTTTGACAAATAAGTAAAATAAATATCTAAAAGCCAAACTAAATAATGGGATCACATTGGTCATTTTACTTGAGATGCCAAAACTCAAATACCCTCTCTACAACTCATAGTGGAAATCAATAGTGAGACCAAGTCGATGAAGAAACTACAATGGACACCCCAATAGAAGGCCTTGGACTATTAGATACACCTCAGTTTTGCTACCTTCAACTTTGTACCTTAAAATAATTCCATCTTGAGCATCGATTTAATTTTTAGAAAATTTGAATAGTAGACCACACTACGTTCAATAATCTGCATTCGTGAATTGTGAACACATCACATCCAAAATATAATTTGTGTAAAAGACTAAGCTGGGACTCATCTTGTGGTAGCTGATCTATCATCCCCATTTCTTGATATGAAATTCTCATCAACACAAATCCACCATGCATGTAGGTTTTGTTTCTATTATTGTTCTTAAGATTTGTTTCAACCTAATTTTCTAGTATGTATATGCCTAGATCACAATGGATCATCCTTTTCTCTAAGAATTTGATAGCCATCACTATAGCAATGTGAAGGTTAGGCTCAGTGTACCTAGGTGGATTTTGGACCTTCAAATGCTTTGAGATGAGCCGCAATGGCAATTTTGTCTCTGTGTTCACCAAACCCGTGTATGTAAACTTGTGTCCTTGCTACTTGATGATAGCTTTGTCATTGTCTACAGCTTTGGTCTTTAGCAGCAGCAAGTTGTGGCTTCTTGGTGGCAAGTGTAAGGATTGATTGATCATATATGTAGCTATCAAGACTTTCATAGTTGCATCATACTTATCTGTCAGAGTAGCTTCTCCGTTGCATTGAATTGATACATAAGTTTGTGTGCTCTTTGGAAGTTTTTTCCCCACGGTTGTAGACAAAAACATGTTTCCATTTAAGGACACCATTAGGAAGAGGATGGGGTGTAGGAGGGCGTCTTTATTTGCCATGAACTTATGGAGGTGATTAACATTTTAACGAATAGGTCTATGCCATGTGTGAAAAATTGGTGGGTGTGTAAGAGATGTGTAAGAGTGGTCAAAGGATGCACTTTTCCCCCAAAAAGGAGGTGGAAAATTTTATGATTTTTGGCCTCCCATAACTCCCACATATGATCTCTGATTTGAGCGAAGATCATAGATCTGCAATCTATGTGTTGAGCTCTTTCCATAGATATGCTACATGATATGGTTTTACCTGCTAGATTTTAAATTTCATTTCGGGGGGGAGCTTTGAATTCAAATAAACTAGTCGTTTTGCCTGTTTGACTTCAAAAGACGTCCTTTGATTACTTTCCTGATACTAAAGGTTTTACTTTCGTAAATTGCTAAACAAAGGGGCCCTCCTAGACCTTATTCTCTTCCTAATGCTTGATCCTTCAATCAATTCCTATTGTTGATGTATAGTACAGAGCTCCCTTGGAAAGATTACAGTCTTTACTTTAGTGCCATGTGCTGCTTCAAATATGCCAATGAATATATAAGCTGTAATTTGAGCAAGCTCCTTCTCTGATACATGAGCTTTCTCATTCAATGAGATGTCCACCACTTGGTAGGGTGGGGCTTCCCATTGCTTCCTTGGTCGTCTACGAGGAATTATCTGATCAGACATTCCAGATGTTACATTCCAAAATTGACCAACAAGTTGTTGAGAAAGTCAGAAAATACAAACTTTGATCATTAAATGAAAAATGAGTATAACTTGATCAAAACAATTCCAAATTTGTCCAAACTTCACTAGTGCATCTAGGGTAGCTACAGACACTGGGTCAGAAGGTTGCAAGTCAAATTTGGCTCAGGGGGTTATGGATCATGATCCATGTTGAACAACATTTTGAACCCAAATTTGACAAAAAATTGGGGTTAGCTTTTGTACATGATCCCTAAACCTATGGTTCATGTTTCGTCTTAGTTTGGGCCAAAGTTCCTCATTAAGGGTCAAAAATGACCATTTAAAGAGTGACTTTCCCATTTTGCTTGGTTTTTGATGATTTTCAAGTCCATTTCATCCCAAAGTTTCTAGGAATATTCCCAATAGCAGGATAAAATTGTGTAGACAAAGATTTCCCTATGTGGGTATGTTGAGGTACATGGATCACGATCCATATCCAACAACATTTTGCAAATGTAATTGCAACAGTGCACTGGCGCTTTCACATGGAACATTTTGCACTACTTAACTTTGAATTCTAAGGTGGGGTGGACATGGAACGTGATCCATGTTCCACTCCATCTCACAACAACTATTCTTACATGGCTAGATTTCGTTGGGTGAGGGAATCATTCCTATGCACTTATCCTTGACTTTAGCCTTCTTTACCCATCCCAAACATCCTCTGACACTTTGCACAAATCTCACCTTTTATTCGACTGATTCTGGTTTTTGTGCATTTGTTGGGTATTATTGGCAATTCACAAATGTTCTAGAGCTGAAGAGAATCATACTTGACCCAAACATCCTCTGACAGTTTGCACAAATCTCGCCTTTGATTTGATTGATTCTACTTTTTGGGCATTTGTTGGGTGTTTTTGGCAATTCACAAATGTTCTAGAGCTGAAGAGTATCATACCTGACTGATCTGGTGGAGTGTGGGTGTTCGATGTGGCTATAGTAGGCTGAACTGTTGCATAGTACTAAGACAATGCTCTAGGTCACACAAGCTCTCTATCTCTCTCTCTGAACTAATAGAATGCAAATGAGGTTTGTCTTGCCCATTTCTACTATATGTGCTCGGCTTACCCCCCCCCCCCAAATGCAATGTGCATACTTCTATAGGTGTCTTTGAGACCATGGTGCCCTTTTGAGGCTTCTTTCTTGGCACCCTATGGCCCCAAGGCCATAGTGGATCGAATTTGTCTCTCTTTCTCTGTAGGTTCCTTGGGAGCTTAGGTGCCCTTATTTCTTGGCATCCTGTGACCCAAGGGCCATATGGAGGGGGGGGCTATGGTACCTATTATATTTTTTCAAAATCATTTTTTTAAAATAATTAAATTATTAATATTTAAAATGTACTCTTTAAGTTATAGTTGTTTGCCTTTTCCACTTTGTCATTCTTTCTTTCCAACTATAACTTCTGTTTTCTGTTGGAGTTTTCTGTTTTTCTGTTTTCTATTTCAATTAGAGTTTTCTGTTTTTTCTCTTTTCTATGTATAGAGTGAGGATGACCTGAATGTAATTAGAGATTAATTAGAAATTAATTAAGATGGGATCAAAATGTAATTAGACACTAACTAGAATGAAAATACATGTGAGCTTCAGTGCCAATTGAGAATGGATGAGGTATAAGTAGACGATGGAATGACGACAATGACAAACGATTTGCAGCGACGATGACGGAGACGGCGACGACCACAAACCCTAAATTGATAGATATGTGCGCCGACGATAGCAATGGGTGGCGACGACAACGATGACACGGCGACACTCTAGGAAGAGAGAGAGAGGGACGTGGCGACGGTGACGGCGATGTTGATGTGTGTGCAAGAAGAGAGAGAGGGAGCGGATCTCTGTGTGTGAAAGAGGTATTGTGCAAGAAAATGAGAGAGAAGAAAAACGCCAAAAAGTTGTTTTGCAGAGAGAGAGTAAGAGAGATAAGGTTAGGTTAGGCTAGGTCAGTTTTAATTTTTAAAATTAGTTGTTTTTCACACACTTAGGCTTGGCGTCAGTATAGTATAATTAAAATTCCTAGAGATCTAGGCACTTGCTTGAAGTGGGACGTAGGTCATCGGGTCAAAAACTCTGATAGCTTTCCTGGAAAAAAAAAGTATGGGTAATTTAAAAGTTAGCGGGAGGCTTTGCTAGTGTCCTTATCTCAACAATACGAGTGGGACGATACCCATGAAGCAAATTTGGATCCCGGGACCAAAATCTTCATAGTAAAAAATACATTGAAAATAGCCAAAATTCATAAATTTTGGATCCCGAGACCAAAATCTTCATAGTAAAAGATACATTGAAAATAGCCAAAATTCATAAATTTTGGCTCCAAAAATGTGTGCTATTTTTTTCACTCGTCGTTATCAATCAACGAGCTTGAAAACCCATTATAGCAAAGTTTGGGGTGGCCCAAGAAAAAAGGAAAAATAATTAAATAGATTTAGTTAATTAATTAAATTTCTTTTTGCAATTTTGATCTATTGGGATTTTGTTTAGATCTAAATCACACATACAACAAAAACATATAATTGAAAATGCAACACAAGCACATTGACCTAAGAGCCTAATAAACAACTGTAGCTAGCACCCTATGGACCCAAGGCCATAGGATGTACATGTGCCCACCACAAAACACCTATAAATAGCACCCGATGGACCCAAGGCCATGGAATGTAAATATACCTACCACAAAACACATGTAGCTAGCACCCTATGGTAGGATGTATGGATACCCGCCACACAACAGCTATTGCTAGCCACAGTATGGTCCCAAGGCCATAGGATGTACATATACCTGCCACAAAACACCTATAGCTAGCACCCTATGGTAGGATGTACATATACCCTCCACACAACACCTATTGCTAGCCAGAGTATAGTTCCAAGGCCAAAGGATGTACATATACCTGCCACAAAACACCTATAGCTAGCACCCTATGGTAGGATGTACATATACCCTCCACACAAAACCTATTTCTAGCACCCTATGGCCCCAAGGCCGTAGGATGTACATATACCCGCCACAAAACACCTATTACTAGCAGCCTATGGACCAAGGCCAAAGGATGTACATATACCCACCACAAAACACCTATTGTTAGCACCCTATGGCCCCAAGGCCATAGGATGTACATACACCTGCCACAAAACACCTATTGCTAGCACTCTATGTCCCAAAGGCCATAAGATGTACATATCCCTGTTAAAAACCACCCGTAGCGAGCACCCTATGGACCCAAGGCCATAGGATGTACACATAGACGCTACAAAACCCCTATAGCAAGCACTCTATGGCCTCAAGGCTATAGGATGTACACATAGCCGCTACAAAACACCTATAACGAGAACCCTATCACCCCAATGCCATAGGATGTACACATACCACCACAACACATTTCTATTGAGTACCCTGTGGCCCCAAGGCCATATGATGTACATATACCTGCCGCAAAACACTTGTAGCGAGCACCCTATGGCCCCAAGGCCATAGGATGTACACATACCGCCAAAACACACATGTAGCTAGCACGCTATGGCTCCAAGGCCATAGGATGTACATATACCCGCCACAAAATGCCTCTAAGATAACATCAGTATTAGTATTGAAACATCATATGCTGGTTAGTCTACTATTTCTGTTGAATCTCATGCATGTAGCATCAATCTAGTATGTTGGCATATCAATAGAGTGACAACTATGGATGGAAAAGAATTGTTGCGGTATGAGGATTTACATGCTATGGATGAATTCAAGATACATGCATTGAATCAGCTCGTTTGGTAGAGCCTATTTCAAAAAAGCGAAAGTATTGCTTTATAATCAGGAAGCCAAAAATATCTGTGAAACCTTCTAAGAAATCCAATCAAGAATCCTTACCATTTGTCCAACTCATTTCAGCCATACATTGTTGCTCCAGATGGTGTTGTCAATATGCCAATCGAGATAAGGTCATGTCTATGTGCAATGAATTTTGGGGACAGAGTTTGCAATATAGAACCAACTATGTGTATGATACAATGTTGACTGCTTGGTGTGAGAACAAAACAACTACAAAGAGCTTCTATGTATTTTCATTTAATGGAAATGAGGCTTGCAATAGAGCTTGGTACGAAATTCATGGCATTCCAAAAACTTCTTTTTATCGTTACCATGAACAATTTGAGAATGGGGTTTGACACGCAATGCATGGTAATGATGGTGTCATAAGAAAAGGAAGGGACCATACAAAAATGGGAAGGGCCTTGATATGCTCTTTTGTTGAGGAAAACTTAGAGAGAATGCCACATAAGAGTAGAACTATGGAGGATGGTACTAGGTAAACCTTGCTTGCAATACCAAACATGTACAAGCAAATCTACATTTTACATGATGTCAATAAAATGCTCGAGGGTATGAGTCTCAAGATAATGTCTAGCACTACATTCAATATGGTTTGGAATATAGAGTTTGCTAATGTGACCTTGTCAAAAACAAGTGAGTTCTCCAAATGTGTTGTGTGTAGTCGGATAAAGTCTCAACTAGAGTCAACAAAGGATGATGAGTTGATTGCACGTTTGAAGGATGAATGTAGAATTCACATGATGCAACAACAAAGTTGTAGGAATGTGTACTACGCATAAATTAAGTTCTCTCAATTGCAAAAGGATAAGTATTTAAGCATTATACGTGATAAAATGGACCAAAAAAATACAGCAATACCTAGATTGCGTGTGAACTCAAAAGACTATACGAATGCATATCAACTACAGGTATCATTAACAAGTATGATAACACATGGACATGCTCATGGGATGTATGGACATTTCTCACTTAATGGTATATGGCCTTAGAATCCCAATATTGGGCACCAAAACATAAAAAAAAATTCCCACAATCCAAGAACAATATGAGGATTGTTGGAAAAAGAATTGGTGCTGCAATCTTGCTGACCCCCCAAAGCGTTGGGAGTGTGTTGATGCACTTATGTGGTCATGGACTCCAAGGGGTGGAAGACTTGCAGAAGCAATTAAAATCCCATCCAATGTTGTGGAGAAAGCACAAGCTAGCTTAATAGGAGAAACTCAATAGCATTTCATTTTCATATATTGTTTTCCTTGCTATGCATGTCTATGTATGATTTTATAAAGTATTAATTAACACCAACATGAAAATATTTATTTTCGATGGGACAAAAAAGGTGTTTCTCAACACCACCATTTTCTTGAGAATCTATCTCTTTGTCCAATGTAACACAAGTCTTCAACAAAAAACTTATCTATAACATTCCCAAAATAATTGAAATTTTCCCAAATAAATGGAAAATAGGAATCCATAGGCATTGAAATCAATCCCAAAGTTGTGGGAGTTTCCCATTTCATCTAAAAGAGTGTTCGAGTCCCTTAAATTTTCAAATAAAGACACCCTCCTATATTCCATTCTCTTCCTAATGCAAAAATTCAACAATATGATCCTCCTATTTATTCTAAAAGCAATGTATATTTTTCTTGAAGCAATAGATATTTACATAAAGGTCCAACAAATCAATTCTTGGATCCCATAATAGAAGTTCTACCCTTGTATTGGCTCACATCCTAGGTTTCAAAGCTCAAGATCTCTATCTGTGCACTAAATTTTACATATTCATTCTCGTATTCATCCTAGGAAATGATGTCTGAAAAAAATCCAAACATACATAGGCTTCTTATACTTATCAAAGGTAATGACAACATTGTGGGAATTGTATTTAATGATAGGTCCATCTGCCTTGTTAAACCAACCTCGGGGTACATGGTAGAAATGGTTTCCACAACTAGCCTTCTTCCAAATCCTGAATATGACCTTCTAGCAAAAGTCATACCTTTGGTTGAGCATAAAGGCTTTATTAGAGAGACTGATTTACCACATAGGAAATTACAAAGTATGTATCTTTGTAGGTGGATCTCATCCCTCAAAAAAAGTCTCCTTGAACCAAAGCAGTAGGTAAGACATCTATCTATCTTATATTTGACTTTGATGCTCTAGTTGAGCATCAACATATAGTTCCCATGCTATGTAAGAATTTGGGATGAGGTAGTATTTGGTACCTCTTGAAGTTTGAACTACTTCAACTGCCTTTTGGGACTACATCACGAGAAAAAGGGACTCATTGGGGATAAGGGAAGTTTTGAGAGCCTTGAAACATCTCCCCACATCAGCCACTTGTTGAGATGTAGAGAGAAAGAGAGAGAGACGAGACAAGAGACACACCATATGCGCTCCCAAAGATTGATTCATATTGAGGACAAGATACAAATATATAGGTGAGACCATGTTGAGTAGAGTGAGCCATATATAGCCCCAACACCCCCACTCAAACAAAGGTCTCTAGCTTTGGATGAAAAAACCCTTGGGGAGTTCAAGGGAAAAACCCAAGCCCCTATACAATGTGAAAATATGAACCAGCGATGATGATGTGAAAGTGAATTGTGCATCTATGTACAAATATTCAAGTGACTTAGAGATCACAATGTGCAAATGTGTAGTGTGGATAGTGCGTGGTACCTAAAAGATTACAATGTCATATGTACAAAGCTATTACAATAGCAAAGAAGCTAATCTAGAAAGAGTGAGGCCGAAGCAACTCCAAGCTCCGAGCGCAAGAGGATGAAACGTGACTCGTTGAGGCCTTTGGTCAAAATGTCTACAATCATCTGGTCACTTGGACAGTGTTCAACCATAATGGTTCCTTTGCGTACTTCATACCTGACATAATGATAATGGACAGCAATGTGCTTTGACTTATTATGTTGAACATAGTCTTTTGCAACACTAATAGCACTTTGGTTGTCACACCGCAAGGGTGTGCTAGAAAGAGGAGAGTGACCAATATCAACCATCATTTGTCGAAGCCAAATCAACTCACGAGCTGCAAGTGATGCCCCAACATATTCTGACTCAGTCGTAGAAACTGCAACACAACGTTGTTTCTTGCTGGTCCAAGAAACAAGACAACCATTTATAAAGAAGCAATTTCCACTATTAGATCGCATAGATAAATGTGAGCTTGCCCAGTCTGCATCTGTGTAACCCAAAAGAGAAAGAGATTGCATAGAATCCGATGTGAGTTGTCGTCGATAGACTAAACCAAAATCTGTAGTGCCTTTCAAGTATTTCAATACACGCTTTGCAGCAGACCAATGCTTAAGAGAAGGACATGCAAGATGCTGTCCAAGATAATTAGCAGCAAATAGAATATCAGGACGAGTGTTCATGCCAACAAACTGAAGACATCCAATCAAGTTAGCATAAGTTTGATTTGTGACAAGTTGACCGCCATTGTCAGAAGTGTTCTTCGTAGAGCTCGCAAGACAAGGTGTGTTGGCTGAATGTGCAGATTCCATACCAAATTGTTGAATAGTATCTGCAATAAAATTTCACTATCGAAGGAATAAAATACCTTTTTTACGGTTCCATTGGATTCGAATGCCAAGACACGAGTGAATCTCTCCAAGATCCACCATATCAAATGTAGAAGACAATAACTTTTTCACTTGCTGAAGAAATCCCAAATCATTGGAAACAAGGATGGTATCATCCACATAAAGAGCAAGAATCACAAAACTGCAACCTTGGCATTTTATGTATAAGTTGGGGTCTGACGAGCAAGAGAAGAATCCTTTAGAGGTGAGAAAAAGATCAAATTTTGTATACCAGGCTCGCGAAGCTTGTTTGAGACCATATAGTGCCTTATGGAGTTGAGCGACAAGGTCTTCTTTACCTGGAATAACAAACCCTTCTGGTTGTTCCATAGAAATTTCCTCTTCCAAGTCACCATTAATTAAGAAAAGCAGTTTGCACATCCATTTGATGAGCTTCTAAATCAAATTGAACAGCAAATGCCAATAAAACTCGAACACTTGTAATGCGAACAACTGGTGAAAAAGTCTCTTGATAATCAACACCAGCTACTTGGGAGTAACCTTTTGCAACTAAACGCGCCTTGAACTTGTCAAAAGATCCCTCCGCTTTTACTTTTGTCTTATACACCCACTTACATTTAATAGCTGTATGACCAGAAGGTAATTCAGTTAGTATCCATGTACCTTTAGAGATAAGAGAATCGTACTCTGCTTCCATAGACTCTTGCCATTGATCCTTTTGTGGTGAAGAGATAGCTTCATCATAAGTAATGGGATCTTCGGAAGTAGAAAAAGCATTATCAGCAATATCGTCATCATAAACATGACATGAACCATGTTCAAAATCAATAGGCAGATCAACAAAAATATCAATATCATCATTGGCAACATTCAGAATGGATGGTTGTGAAGAGGAAAGTTGCTCTATAGAAAGAGTTTCATCTTCTGAAAGAAATGGAAAAGCCTGAAGCAATGATTTAGTATCATCAGAATCATCCATGGACCATGAGCCTCCCATAAGCTGTTTGTTAAAAGTAGCATCGCGATTCACAATTACTTTCTTGGAGGAAGGGTCATAGAATTTGTAGCCTTTGGAAGTGTCAGAATATCCAATAAAAATAACTTTAAGACCAGGAGCATCAAGCTTTGTTCCTGTTTCTTTGGGAACATGAATATAAGCAATACATCGAAAGGTTCGAAAATGAGATACAGAAGGAATGTCACCTGTCCATGCTGTGATGGGTATCTTACCAGAGGGTGCAGTAGTAGGAAGATGATTCTGAATAAATACTGCTGTCAAAGTAGCTTCAGCCCAAAAAAAACGAGATAAGCCAGAATGAATCAGCATACATCTTACAGCATTGAGAATAGTGCGATTCTTTCGTTCAACAACACCGTTTTGTTGAGGCAAATATGGAATAGTGTGTTCATGATGAGTTCCACTGTCAGCACAGCAACTCACAAACTCTCGAGAAACATATTCGCCTCCATTGTCACTACGAAGCTTCTTAAGGCGACGACCAGTTTGAAGTTCCGCAGCCTTGTGGAATTGTTTGAAAACAGATAAGGGTATAAGCATGTTAACTTGTCATGCTTTTTGTGCTAGTTATCATGTGGAAACAAGCATATCTTGTAATCATAATGAGAGTGTAACTTTTCAAACGTGTGGGAATCCATCGAATATTTCAAAATAGGGAGACCACCCTAAATCCACTTTCCTAACCATTTACGTAGTGTTACTCTGAGGGGAGTGAGGCAGTCAACATGCATGGAGAGAAGCGGGACGCAGGGGCCAGAGGTAAGAGAGAACCAAAAACAAAGTCGACCCCTGAACTTTCTGCTGCTTCTTCTCCGCCCCGAAAAAGGGTGAAGCTCTCTGATTCCCCAGCATCTCCAATGGCAAAGACCTTGCATACAAAGGGGAAGGATGACTCAGGTACTCTATATCTCTCTCTCTCTCTCTCTCTCTACCTCTACCTCATTATGATTTGCGAGGATAGTAGCTGGTGCTGTCTTGGCTGGAGAGTTGTCCCTTGATGTTGGCTTTAGCAGTAGGACATCTTGTGAATAGTCACTTGAAATACAATCGCTCAAGTCGAAGTCTGGCTCAAGAAGCACAAACTAGTGTTTGATTTGAACCTTGAAATTGGAAGGAAGCGCTCAATACTACACTTTCCTACTGCTAATCTTGTGACATTGGGGGTGTGCAGGCCGATGGAAAGCTCCAAAGTTTACAGTCCCAGTACAGAGCAAGTTCTATATTATAGCAGAAGAGTTCAATGATGTTCATGGCCTCTCTCTAGCTGGTGCCAACCCCAAACTAGTGAGGTGGGATCATATCAGTGATGTGGAGTGGTTTAGTGTTTTCAGAGAGTCAAAGAATCGTAGTCACTATCGCATTAAATGCAGTTGTTTGCGTACTGATATGTTCGACCAGGTGATGCAGCTACATTTCAAGGTGTACCAGAAGCCCCTAACAAACATGGAGATCAACTCTGCATTCGCCAAGGGGTTTGTAAAAGAATTCAGCCCGGCGGAAATTGCAAGTAGCTCAGCCATGCAATTCAATTGGGCTGAATTCGCTGTCCAGCATTTGCAGGACCTCCAAGAGAAAGGGTACTACGAGGCCCATGTCGAAAAGTGGAGGATGCGCAATGTATGTCTAAACATCGAGGAGGCGCAAGCTGAAATGAAGGAGGATACCAAGGAGACACCCATCTCTCACCACAGCACTCACCAGCAGGCTGAAAGCCTGTCATTTTTTGGCGTTGAAAATTTGCAGCACATAAAGGCTGCCTCTAAAATTCTCAGCAAACAACTGCAAGATGCTAAAGAACATCTTCTAATTGCAAAATTAGAATTTGAAGCTGCAAGGGTTGTCCAAGCAAGCAATGTTAGGGTCACCCCAATTGTGCTTGCTATGAGACAAAAGCTTCACGACGCTGAAAATGAATTATAGAGGTTACTACAGAGCGACAACGTGGATGCAAAGAGGGAAATAGAGTGTAAAGTAAAAATAGAGACATTTAAAGAGGCATTGGAAGGTTTGGCATTTCCTGACAGTGAGGACACTCAACTTGTTAGCGTGTAAGTGCGTGACTTTTATGCTTCTACCGTATGATTGGCATTTATGTCAGTGAGGACAAGTTGCTGACTCAACTTGTCAGCGTGTAAGTGCGTGACTTTTATGCGTCTACCGTATGATTGGAATATGTGCACAACAAACCTATGTACTTACCATGCTCCTCTTTTTTTTTGGTGTGCAGATTAATGTGGAGGTTATGGAAGCAAAAGTGAATGCATGTGAAGGTCAACTGCAGCTCCTAATGCACATGAGAAAGATGCTACAAGGCTCCTCCATTCCCACTGCTCTGTGTAATATGGCTATGGGCACTTTTATAGAAACTATAGAAGGGGTATGCGATGGGACGATGATCAACCCGTGCAGTGGCTAGAGTTTGCCACTTGAAGTAAAGGGAATATCCGCCACGGTCAAGATTCCCTGTGGGCATAGCTACCACTTTCTCTACTTTGCAACTGCATGCTCCTCGTCGACAAAATGTAGAGCTGTGACCTGCCAGCAAAGGATACCACAAGAATGGTGTTGGAAACCCACAGGGCAAAGACATCCAATCACACCAACATCTGGTAAGATTGTACAGGGTGTGCTAATTAGCATACCCAGTTTGTTAATTAGAATATTTAGTGTGTTAACTGGATATGCTGATTAGCATACTGGGTATGCTAATTAGCATACCTAGTATGCTAATTAGTAATTAGCATACCTAGTATGCTAATTAGAACACAAGATATGATAATTAGCATACTAGATATGCTAATTAGCATACCCGGTGAGAATATTGAGTGTGCTAACTGGATATGCTAATTAGCAGACCTTGTATGCTAATTGGCATACCCTGTGCTCTGTGAACAGATTAGAGTAAGTTTGGCATATTAGCATATCTAGTAAGTTAACTACCATATCCAAATGCTAACTAGCAAACTGTATATGCTGATTAGCATATTGGGTATGCTGATTAGCGTATTGGGTATGCTGATTAGCATACTGGATATGCTAATTAGCATAGTGGATATGCTAATTAGCATACTGAAGATAGTCCTTGTATGCTAGCTACTGGCAGTCCCAGTATGCTAATTAGCATACCCAGTATGCTCATTAGTATACCCAGTATGCTAATTAGCATACTTGTGCTCAATGTACATACTAGAGTAAGTTTGTCATAATGGAAAATCTAGTAACTAAGCTACCATCTCCAGATGCAAACTAGCATATTGGATATGCTAGTTAGCATACTCAGAAATTCGAATTAGCATAATGGATTCCAATGTATGCCAGGCCGCACACATAGTCACAGCACATCAAACATTTTCTAGCATACATGACATGCTTATATGAGTCTTAATCCATGTTTTTTGTTGTAGGCCTGGGGCAGTCCCTCCGTGATGTGGGCAGTTTGCATGACACGAAGGGCAAGGGAAAGGCTGTAATGGAGGACTTTCGATCGAGCAGAGTGATGAGCTGGATACAGGTGAGAACCCTTCGACCGAGAAGGGTGTTGAGCTGGATGCAAGGAGTGAAGGGGTGGATGAGGGCTCCCAGCACATGCCAAATGAAAGCATGAAAACAACTGAGGAAGGCGGTGATGTGAGCAGGAACTCAGAAGATGAAAAAGAAGATGATTTTTTTGTCATGGCTCCTCGTGTGCCTCGTGTGCCAGCGATGCCTGCTGCAACTGACAAAGCAGAAGCTTCTCAGCAGACAGTGGCTAGTGGCTCAGGGGAAACTTTGAAGAATGACAACATAGAAGATGAGCAAGAAGTTGGTGACAACAGCCCTCTCGAGGGTTTTTTGCATAAATCTCAGCTGAAAAGAAAAGTTGGCCTTGAAGAGGTACCCGAAGACATTGTAAGCACAGCCTGTGGTTCGGAAAAGTCTAAAAGCTCCAAAGGTGAAAAGAAAGCCACCCGCTCAAGAGCTTGCAAAAAATTGTGTTAAGACTTATTGCTCCCTACCCGGTTGTGCCCTTCACTGTATATGCTAGACCATTTTGAAACCCAAATGCGTATTGTAATTGACATGCATTTTGTTTTCCAATGAAAATGTATTTTTGTGCAATATAAATCTGAGCAGCACTTCATTGTAATAGTTCATTGTTATTTTTGTGGTTTTTCTTTTTTAAACTTGTTCATTTCGTATCGCGGTTTCCCTGCAGAGGAAGAGAAACAGGCATTAATTGTCATGCCTGATGCAACTGTGGCCATGCAATGGCAGAAATTACGGAGATGGCGAGTCCACAAAGCCAGACAGTTAAGGAGACAGAAAATGGAGATTGAAAAACGCCTTGAACGATATTCACAGCTTGCCCGTGGTATTATTCAGCGCCTAAATTATGTGCACCCAAGTGGGTCGGTTATTTTTGCTGAATGGTATCCTCTACCAGACCTAATATGGGTGCCTAAGCGTTTATGTGATGAAAAAAGGGCTCTGGTGCTGGACCTGAACGGTCTTTTGGTGGTAGTGGTAGAGCCTCGTTTTGGTGAAAAGCCCCCGGCATATGCAGATGAAATGCTGAAATACAATGTACTTGATAAGAACATTGTCGCAAGGACAGCCTTTTTTTTTTGGACTGGTGCCTGCAGTTATTTAATGTGTTTATATGGAGCACAAGCCTCCATAGTAAAGTCATGAGTATTTGCTGTACTATTTTTAAAGAGCAGGTGCCAAAGATTACTGGGTTTTTTGCTCAAGCGCACTGTATAAAGAAATCCTGGCAGATCTAGAGAAAACCTGTGTTTATGAAAGACTTATCCTTGTTCTAGAAACACACTCCGGGGTACAACGCCCAAAACACACTTATAATCGATAATAGCTTCTACAAAGTGTTTCAGAACCCACCACAAACTTGGCTTGTTACTCCCAGTCTAGAGCACCAGAGTGCTGAGCAGAGGGAAAAGTTCCTTATAGAAACTTTGAAGTCCTGGCTTTTTCTTTGGCTGCAAACGGATGATCGGAAAGCATATGTTGCTGATAATGTGTTTGAGATAGGCTCAGATGAGTTTTCTGATGCAGTCGTCAAACGTTTGCTTGACATTCAAAAGAGGGATATAGAGGCTAAAAGACTGGAAGAAATTCGTCGCAAACAGCGGGAAGCTGACCTAGAAGCATAAAGAGAGAAAGAAAAGCTGGAGAGGGAAAGAAGAGAAAGTGAGCAGCATAGTGCCAACCTAGAAGCAGAGGAGGAAGCAGAGAGAAAAGAAAAGAGGCAGTAGGAAGAAGACAAACAGCAAGGACAGCCCGGTCACTACAAGCGCCCTCCGAGGAGGCCTTAAAACTAGGTTGGTAACCTAACAGGACATAAAAGTGTCCTTTCAGGGTTTTGAAAAAAACCTCCAAAACCATAGTAGATCCACTCATTTTGTAAAATCCTTTCATGAGGTTATAGTTCAAGGCCTACTACACATGGAAAAAATAAGAAACTTGTAAAATTTCTCATCTTTTGGTCACACCAAGCCTCCAAAGTTGATGGACCAGTGCATTTTCATCAAAACAATCATTTCTTACGTTTTGTTGCATAAAAATAAGATTAGGGATTTTTGTAGGACTTGAGATAAATTCCCTAGTTAACTTCAGTGGGTTGGTGATAAGAACATATGATTGCTTCTCACTCACTATTTTTTGTTTTGCCAAAAGAAATAGGTACAAAAAAGTTGAAATTTTACCATTCTGTAGACCTATCATCAAAGTTTCTATAGCCACGCTCAATACAAATAATATATGCATGTTTTCTTAGTTCCCTATTGTCCTTTAGGTTCATAAGGAGCCATGGAGCATGTCAAAAGAATAATACATCTCTTACCAAGGGGAATCTTGGGGACAAAGATGAAGTGCTAAATACAGCAAACATGAAAAGACTGGGTTCAACATTATGAGTTGTAGAATCCCATAGAAAGTATTCAGTATCTAGCCAAATTTGATCCTTATGACTAGATATGGTTACTACCTACAAAATGCATGTAGTTGTCACAAGAAACTAACAATATTGAAAAAGCTATACTTGATATACTAGAATGTTTCGTTTTCTTCTATAATTGGAAAAATCAACCATCGTTGTCTACTATGAAAAATAGGGTATTAGGTGCCCCACAACTCAAGGAATATTAGCTTTATGTTACAATATGCGACATAGAAAATCAAAACTGCATTTGGATGTCATAAAAGCCACCAAAAAAATCATAGAAGAGCTAAAATTGGCTAAAAAACAGGATTTGACAATTTTTGTAATTTGGTCATAACTTACAACTTTAACATTTATTTCTCCCTAGAAGCATCAGGACATGTTGAGGACTACTAAAGATAGTTCTCTAGCATTATGGACCTCACAAACATGAATTCTAGAGTGGTATAGTTGCAAAAAGTTAAAAAAAGCCAAAAACAGGACCCGTTTTTTCACACCGTTTAGGTTGTGAAATGTTGTGCAAGGACAAGGTTAAAGATGGAATTGATATTCCAAAAAAATGTTGAGTTTTTTTCAGCTCATGAGACAACTTTCTAGATAGATAGCACCTCAAAATCCATTTTGAAACTCTTGACATAATTCAAGGAAAATGGTCACTTAACAGGACATAAAAGTGTCCCATTACCAACCTAGTGTTAAGGGTTTTTGGGGAAGTGTTTGTCATTGTAAAATTGAACCCTATGTAAATAATTTGATGCTTGCAATTAATGTAAACAGTTTGATAGTTAGCATGCTGACACAAGATGTAAACAATTTGAGTTAGCATGCTGGAAATTAATGTAAACAGTTTGATAGTTAGCATGCTGACCAACTTTATAATAAAACTGCATACCCTTACAACAAAGTGGTATATAGAAAATCCGGTGGATACAACTTAAAAGCTGAAGGGCATGCTATTACAGATTGCTTCATAGATTTCTGGAGTGATTGTGTACACCTGCCTTCTCCTTGGGACGTGCTCCATGGGTATTTTGATACATCGCACCATATGTGAAAGTAGGTGGGCGATAGGCTGCTTGTGGTCTAGCTTGAAGGTGTATGCATCCAATTTCTTGTAATACAGTCCTTGCACAACATATGAGCCTCTGTCAATTACATTGCTCCATTCATAAATGTACCCCTTCTCCACCTTCTCCTTTTCTGCAACACACTTGACCAGATAGAAATCCACATCTTCGGCGTTGGTTAAAGCATCTGGATTTACAACAAATGTGTCTCCAGAACATAGAGCACTACTCAACACATCATGATGACCTTCGTATGTGAAGTCATCATAGCCAAGGACTTCCTCTGTCAAAACTTCATCTATTTGCTCAAGTAATGGCTGCAGAATCTGATAATCCCAAGCCTCCACATGAGCTTTATTGATGCAGCGATTCCACCTTCCGTTCATGCATGCATCATAGAAGCATGCCAACTTTCTTGTTGCAAGGGCAATTGGATCCTGCGGGTTGTGACCACGAATAGCATGCAAAGAGCGAGTTTTTGCCACAGTGGCACAATTCCACTTAACTTCCCTGTTAACATCTCCCTCTTTAACCTCCCAGAACACACGAGCACATTCCCTTTCTTTTGAAGGATATGATGCAGGTGCTCCATGCGATAGGTTGGCCTGGAAATAAGCAACCACATCTGCTGCACACTGCAATATAGCTCCATTAGGTTTTAGTTGTTCATGGGTCAAGGTTCTTTTCACAACTACCCCTGCACCATCATGCTCGCACTTGCCATGCCTTGATCCATAGATGAACCAGCTCATCCCAATCCCTATGAGTCCACCATATCTTGCAACAAAATAGAAAGGCCTGGCTCCCTTGAATTGCGAGGCCGCACCATCTGACCACACCCAATGTTGTTTACAAGTGACACCCTCTTGTTGTAACCAGTCACGGTGTAGCATGAAGCAATGTTGCACAAACAGTGTGTCATGGACCCTATCATTTGATATGAAGAAGTGGATTGTTTTGACTACCTCCCCTGCCTTGCGGTAGTACGTTATGTGTACAAAAATAGTTACTTGACTAGAGTGCCAATGCATTGATTGAATCTCATTTTGCTCCTTCAAGGCGTAATTTTCAGAAAAGTCAACAACTGAGACAATGACATCATCCGGAAAGCGAAGTATACAATCCTTAAATTGTTGTCCTTGCCATCGTGCCACATAGTTATGAGTGATGAAGAGCTTCAACTTGGTCTGCAGCAGTCGAAGAAACTCCTAGCACTGCATTTCTTTATGCAAAAGATCTTTTCTTTTCTTATTGTTTCCATGCCTGTCTTTTGCTTCTAGATACGAAAATACATTCACATTAATACTCTTACCTGGCTTTGCTGTTTCTAAGCAACATAATTCTAACTTCTTAACTCCACATATCTTACAACCTCCCATCAGGCATTCCCTTCTATGGAAAACTGCATGTGCTGGCTTTGGACAGAGAATGGACTCCCACATCTGTGTGACACCTTTGAATGTGTGATGCGAAGCCAGGCAGCCGGATGCTGATGTTCTTGCATGTAGCACAGATATTGCATACACAATTGCAACATGTATCATGCAGCCCCAAAGCATGAGAGCGCATGTGGTTCAGTGCGTCTTTCAAAAAGGTCATCTGCACATGGTATTCGCAACAGCATGTGTACGTATCCTTCAGCCTCCTGCAAAAGAATGGCTTTAACATCTCAAACATCCTCATGCCAATCTTGCAATCTGGATGTTTTTGTTTGAATCTTTGAAAGAGCTCAACCTGCAATATCCATATTTGATCAGTATGTTTCCTAGTAGAAATAATCCAAACAGGACTATACGCATTGCTACTTAATACATCCACCATAGAAACAAATTGGTGTGTTAAAAAGCACATTGTATGGTCCTAACATGCATGTAACTGGGTATAACATTGTATACTAAGCATGCTAGTTAGCATGCTGAGTATGCTAACTAGAATACTAGCTGTGCTAACAAGCACAATCAGTGTGTAGTGTAGCATACGAGGCATACTCATCAGCATGCTAGTTAGCATGCTGAGTATACTCATCAGCATACTGAGTATGCTAACTAGCATACTCATTATCATACTAGCTAGAATACTCATCAGCATGCTAGTTAGCATGTTGAGTATGCTAACTAGCATACTAGCTGTGCTAACAAGCACAATCAGTGTGTAGTTTAGCATACGAGGCATACTCATCAGCATGCTAGGTAGCATGTTGAGTATGCTAGTTAGCATAGCTGAATATGCTAACTAGTATACTAGCTGTGCTTACAAGCATAATCAGTGTGTAATTTAGCATATGAGTCATTGTTAACCACATGAATGTGTGCTAAGAAGAATAGAAGGTATGCTAACTAGCATACATATTGTGCTAACCAGCAAACTTATTATGTTGAACAGCATAGCCAGCACACTACGAATGCTAACTAGCATAAATCAGCTTACCCGTTATGCTACTTAGCATTCTCAGCTGTGCTAACTAGCATACTCATGAGCATGCTAGTTAGCATGCTGAGTATGCTAACTAGCATGCTGAGTATGCTAGTTAGCATAGCTGAATATGCTAACTAGCATACTAGCATAAACCAGCTTACCCATAAATGCTACTTAGCATTCTTAGATGTGCTAACTAGCATACTCAGCATGCTAGTTAGCTAGCTGAGTATGCTTACTAGCATGCTATATTGCTAGTTATCACAGCTAAGTAGCTAGCTGAGTATGCTAACTAGCATACTAGCTGTGATAACAAGCAAAATCAGTGTGTAGTTTAACATATGAGTCATGGTTAACCACACAAAGTGTGCTAAGAAGAATAGAAGGTATGCTAACTAGCATACATATTGTGTTAGCCAACACTTTTGTTATGTTGAATAGCATAGCCAGCACACTAGCATAAAAGGTGTTAAAGTAGCATACATATTGTGCTAACCAGCGTAGTCCTCAAGATCACTAGGCATGCTAGCTAGCATAAGATTTATGTTGAACACCATGCCCACCATACAGGAATGCTAACTAGCATATACCATAAACCAGCTTACCCATTATGCTAGTTAGCATACTACGAAAGGTAGCTAGCATACTCATTGTGTCAAAGAACATACAGAGCATGATAGTTAGCATAATAGGTATGCTAACTAGCATAAAGGGTGTTATAGTAGCTTACATATTGTGCTAGACACAGCGTACTTATCATGCTAAACAGCATACCCAACATACTATGAGTGAGACTATGCTAACTAGCACGGCATACATAGCATAACATATTGTGATAACTAGCATTCTCTGTATGCTAGGTAGATTACTATCATGCTAGAATGCATAAGTTATGGCGCAAGTATGTCATTGATCACCTAAGACTCATCCAGGAGGTGCACAGGGTGTTTTATGTAGCTTTTACTTCCCACTCTCTTTCGACAAACATCCTTCTTGTTGGGTGAGACACGAGTCTCCTCTGTCCAAAGTGTGTAGACCAATTCCTTAATTTCATCTGTGATAGGGCTATGAAGGTGTTGCTTGTGACATTCAGCCAATGAAAACAGTCCAGCATTGACACCAGACTTCACCTGCCGTGATTTTTCTTTGAACAAGCTGTGACGGTCGACTTTTAGGACCCTGGAGAATTTGGCAATAGGCATGTTTTCCTTTGAATTTATCATCATCTACAATGCTACATTCTTCAAAAACAGCTCGTCGTTAGAAGCTGGCTGCTTGACGATAGCTAGTGTGTTGCGGACATTGGAGACAATTGCACTCTGCACAACAGCCTCCTCCTCTAAAGACTGATCACGGATTGCCCGAACAAGCGGATGTTGAGCAACAAGATTCCAGATTTCGCACTTTGCTTCTTTGTTGAGACCTTTAGTCTTGCTCTTGAAAGCTTTCACAATCTCGAAGGAGATTTTCCTTTTCTCCTCATTGTCGACGGCATGATGTCCTCGTTTAATTGTCATCTGTCGGTGCTCCCACTGTTTACGCTTTCTTTCTGTCTCATATTTCCTAATAATAGAAAGAGCTAGATGCTGGTAGTTGTGATTCATTTCCTGTAATGGCTCCCTTCTGCCTCCATTTCTAGTGGCAATAATGTTGTCTGCTGGTTTTCCATATCTGCAAGTCTGCTAAGCTTTGAAAACTCAACTTCAAGGCAAGAAGCAATACGAGCGAGAGAGAGAGAGAGAGAGAGAGAGAGAGAGAGAGAGAGAGAGAGAGAGAGAGAGAGAGAGAGAGAGAGAGAGAGAGAGAGAGAGAGAACAGAGGCCACACCCCACGTCGTCGTCATAACCAAAAACAGAGCCCACACCCCATATGGGAGGGAACAAATAATATATCTTATGGTTATTAAAATTTCAAACTTCACTTGCTCTTTGGTTTTGAATAGATGCTAACAAGCACCTCTTACTAGCATTGTCCGGGACACCAAAAAGCATGACAAGTTAACATGCTTATACCCATAAGGCTTTAGATTTTTGTCTAAGTAGAAATACAGTCGTATACCTTGAGAAATCATCAATGAAAGTAATGAAGTAGCGATATTGTGATCGCGAAGAAGGTAGAGGTCCACATATATCAGTATGAACAAGATCCAATATGTCATGAGAATGAGTTGTATTTGAACGAGGAAAGGGTTTACGATTGTGTTTCTCAAGAGCACAAAATTCACAAATTCCCATATGGGGATGGGCTTTAAGATCCATGCCATGAACAAGATCACGACGTTGAAGATCAAGGAGTTTTGAGAAATCAGCATGAACAAAATGGTGATGCCATACTTTGCAATCATGATCACCTGGAGCAGTGACAACATTTGCTACAGCATTGTTGAGAGATAGTACCAAGATATAAGTCTCCAATACCCTTTACTTGACAAGTAGTATCATTAGCAAGATAAACAACACGTTGAACTGGCAGTGGATGATAGTTATGGAGCCACTTAGAATGATATGTCATATTTCCTGTAGCACCAGAATCGACAATAAAAAGTGATCCATCACGTACATGAAGTATTCTGGTGGAGCAATTGAACATAGGACGCAGCTTGTTTCTGGTACAATGTTGTTTCGATGTTCACTAGCATATGCTCTATTCCGATCTGTGTCGAATCGACGCTTATAGCACATATGAGTGGGATGATCAGATCACAAGAAGAAGAAGATCTGTGTCGAATCGACGCTTATAGCACATTCACAAGAAGAAGAAGAAGAGTCTCTAGATAAACGTGGTTGTTTTGTGGTAATATTGTGTTCTTCATCATATTGACATGCCCAACAATCATCTTCAGTATGGCCATTTCTATTGGAGTAAGAACATTGCTTATTAGGAAATTTGAGACGAGAGAAAATATTACCGCGACGGCCACCTCTGCGGTTTCCTCGTTGAAATGGATGCCTTCGAGCATAAAAAGCACGTGCCATCTGTTGTGACTCAGTCTCCTCTTTTGAAATCATAGCTGTATCATGACCAGCATTACGACGTTCTTGACGTTGAGAGTATTCAATTAAAGACATGCAGGCTTGGTTGAAATCAAGACCATCTTTATTAGAGAGAATAGTAACAATGTTATCATAAGAAGAGTCCTTCACCGTATCAAGAAGAAGTGTAATCAGTTGCTTTTGTGGAACAGGATCATCGGTAGCAGCATCAAGTTGATTAATAATAGATTTGAAAGATTCAATATGTCCCATCATGGCAGTACCAACTTCATATTGTAACTTGTTAAGAAACCCTCTCAAATAAAGTATCTCTGTGACAGATTTCTTCTGAAAGTTTGCAATAAGATACTTCCATACGTCGTGGGAAGTAGGCAGTTTATACATATCAAGCAAAAGAGAATCAGTAAGAGCAGAAAGAATATACCGATGAGCTGCTTTATCACGTCGTTGCCAATCCGTATAGGCAACATTCCAATCTTCAAATATAGGTCCTTCAGTGATAAGCACGTTATCATTATCCGTATCAACAGGCTGAGGCGGACAAACACGATTTCCAAGAACAACATCGGAGAGTTCATCGCCTTCAAGAATTGACAACATCTTTGCTTTCCAGCCTGGAAAACCTTGACCTTGGAAAGGAGGAACAGAACGCTGGCCAGAAGGAAAGCCGTTGACAAGAATATTCATAGCCATATCTTGTTGCGAGAAGACGTATAAGATAAGATCGTAGAATCTGCACACCATATATGGTGAAGGCCGCAATTGAGAATGAGAGAGATATGAGGACTGCGTTCTGTCAACGATAAACGTAAGAAGGATGCTCAAGGAACGTCCAAAGATGTGAGAGACGTCACCCAAAAAAGGCAGGGTAAAGAAGACGTTAATAATAAAAGAGTCCTCAAAATAGAGTGGCGTGAGACGCAAGATTTACGGCCACAATACGAATAGCAAAAAAATAAATCTTCTCGAAAAAGTTAACGCCAAAATAAGAGAAAAACTATCGCGGACGCTTCACGAAGAAGTAGGACGACGAAAGATGCGTCAAGCTCAATTGCAGTAAAAACAACATAACTTTCTGCTGCGAACTCCGATTGACGCAAACCTAGAACTCAAATCGAAGAGCTCGAGGAGACGAACAAGTTTTGGATGAGAAAGCCATTGCGCTTTTCCCGTTTCTCCAAATTTTGAGCAGAACACCCCGAAACATTGAGATGAAGTTCAGGGTGTCATCAACAAGAAAACATAATCAACGATTAGATTGATTAGCAGTAAACGCCACACAAAACACTAGTCATATTCTTCTTAACACAAAACAACCACAGTTAACAAGAATCAATGCTCAAAAATAAAATTTGTAGCAATTTTGAATCTTACATGCAAATCGCATACACATACTGTTTTGTCACCATGAATTGAATCGGCGCGTGATCGTTACCGCTCTGATACCATGTTGAGATGTAGAGAGAAAGAGAGAGAGACGAGACAAGAGACACACCATATACGCTCCCAAAGACTGATTCATATTGAGGACAAGATACAAATATATAGGTGAGACCAAGTTGAGTAGAGTGAGCCATATATAGCTCCAACACCACTCCACATCGACATCCCAATGGGAAGATTGTACTTCCTAAAGCCCCATGGATTCTAACCAAAGTAGAGTTTGATCAAGTGAAGGGTTGTGTTGCCTCTATTCTCACGCCAATAAGATGCATCATATCACTAAATTAGGGAGTTTTTACAGAGATAATAAAGGTAAAAGCATTCAATTGTAAGGGGTGAAGTCTCACAATTTGTAAAAGATGTTACAAGCAATTTACCAATGTTTATGTTGTCCCTTATCTAGTTTAGATCTTGATTTTTATGTATGACTAAGACAACATCTTATCTTTATCTTTTGACATTGTAGTTCATTTTGTTTTTGAGTATGTGTGGGCACCAATGTAGGCACAGGGACAAAAATTTAAGAAAAGCCATTTTCAAACTTGCTGAGGTACATCATATATCTATTCCATAGACCATTCTATGAACACTAAATCCTCAACATACACTTAGTGTACTCTTGTGGGTTTTCTTATAGATTGCTAAGCTACAAAGAAATAGAAATAGATGCCATCCTTGGATCTGTAACGCTCTCCATGGGAATAGTGTGTACCGTTGAGGATGCATTCCCTTGATCCAACAAGTTGAACCCTAAGGAAACACCTTCCATGGGGGTGGGTCCTTCTCAACTTGCATCTGACGTAAAATTGTTGTACTTGAAGTTTCAATTTGAAAATGTGCTTAAGGCCAAAATCTATAAGGATGAAATGGACCATTACTGTGTAAGCCAAGCGAGTTCCGAGACCTTGTAGATGTGGATTAGGAAGGGAATAGATATTTTGACAGAGATGGAATGATGTACTTAGTGGTTCACAACCCCTTTATTGTGGACAAATGGGGGATGAGTGACACCAAGGATAAGGTAGATGAAGAGCTAGCAGATGAACCACCCAAAATGGATAAGGAAAATGCGGTGCTCAGATGTACCAATTTGACAGAGCGGCTCAATACAGACAACACTTACGTGGGGTAATATAAATTCAATAATGGAGAACAAACACTCTATTATAGATGTGATGAACCCCGCATCAAGGAACCGACTAACCGCAAAAAACTATACGTTTTTACTTACACAGAGGGGAGATGTATTCAGGTGGTCATAATGGAAAAGTATGGCAAAAAATAGTCTGATATGGATTGTAAGGAGTTAGAACGATATACATATTTTGGGGGACCACTCTACCAATACTAGGTAAATTCATAAGAAGTGAAAACCACGACTACTCACACATGACTAGAAACTGGGCGTGTAAGTCCAGTAAGAACCAGAGTGGAAGATTCTTTTGGACATCATTGGTTTTCAAACACAGGGCCTATGTGATCAACGGGGTCTAGGGCTTCTATGAACACACATAGGGGCAGTGCGGCACCTGCGTGACTTACACAACTAGAATCCCTCCGACTATTGCATGAGATCGACTTGATTAACGTATAGAGGATAGGATACCAATTATAGTGCCACGGGGAGATTATGAACCTAGAGAGACCACAACAGGAGGACCAGGGGTGGTGAGGATGGTTGCGGAGTCTAGACGCATGCAACCATATCAAGTGGAAAAATGTGTACCCAAAAAGTATAGTGGATCGGGAGATCCGTATGCCCATGTTTCGACCTTCAAACAAGTGTTGAGGACAGAACATTTAATTGATTTCCATACTCAATATGAAGGTTTTGGGTTGACTATAGAATGAACTGCTTTGACTTGGTTTCAACCTTTAAACAACCTAGAATTCACAAGTATTGAGCAACTTCTCTGAGAATTCGCTGAGGAATTTTCAAAGAGAGGAATTAAGCATAATATTGTCTCCTGGATCTATGCATTTAGACAAAAGAAGAAGGAAAAGGTGAAGGAAGCCTCGCTTTGTTTCAAGAAATACATAGAAAGATTCTGTGCTAGAGAACTACCTCAGGATGAGAGAATGTCAGTCCTTTTCATAGAAGGATTGCAAAATGACATTCTCAAAAAAGACTTGCACTTAAAGGCATGTGCTACTTTTGAGCAAGTCATGAAAGAGGCATTGTATCTGGTAGACAACTGCAAGGCATATAAAGAGGTGACAAAAGACACAACCAAGGGATGAGTAGCACCTCTTCAACCACTAGTGATTCCACAATGAAACTAGGAGGACGATGATCAAATGATCGAGGAAGTGAATCAGAAGGATGAGCCAAGCAAACAAGACGAACCCAAACACACGACAACCGTCCAAAAAAAAATGTGACACTTGTGGAGGAGATCATCCAACTCAGTGGTGCAACCTTCAACAGAGGCCATGAGTAAACGTACTGCGTGTACTGAAGTGGTGTGCTACTGAACAAAAATGGGCAAACCATGAAACCCATGAATGTTTCTATAATAGAAACTATGTTAGAGAGAGACAATATGGACCACATGGAGGGCAGTAGTTTCCATCCCCTCCAACATACCAAGAAGGGCCAAATAACGCAATCCAGGGGCTAGAAAAACCTCAACCTTTGTTGGGGCATCAATCTACTTTACCCCAGGAAAACAGGGCCATGGGTAAGGATTTCTCAACCCATAGAAGCACCTTTTGATCAGAGTATGGTCCAGGTAGTTCTGTATAGAGAAGATTTAGACAATCCCTATGAGAGAGGGTTTGACGGAAATGCATATGCTACGGAGGGACAAATTCCATGGATGGTCTCAGAAGAGATGCGAAAGCCCTCATACATAGCTCAACCAGCAAAAAACCATTACTTGGTCGATGAAAATATTCTTATGTTAATGGCAAAGGAGAACTACAAACCTAGGGGATATCCTCCTAGAACACGACCATTGATGGGGGCTCCATAAGCTTCTCCACCACATGTAGGACCATGTTGTGAATGCGATGGTGGTCATTAGGCAAGGATTTGTCCACACAAAGGAGAACGAATAAAACTTTTTGGATTCTGTGAGGGGTGTACAAATGACCATCTCATTCCGCATTGTGCTGATAACAAGGGAAAAGCAACCATGAACAAAATCATAATTGTACCAAACTCAAATGGATCATAAATAGCACCAACTATTTTGATAAATGCAATAACCACAGCCTAAGCACATGAGGCTATAAGGAACGCCCTAGCCGGCCAAATCGAGATAGAAAATTTGTCTGTCAAAACCCCTAAAAACTCTTGGAAGGCAAAACGAGACAAGATAAAAGCCAAAAGAGAGAAAAAAAACGGATTTGGAAACCAAATTACTGCAAATGGAGGAACAATTGAGGATGGAAAGAGACCTTAAGGAAAAAGGCAATGTAGCAAAACCATCCACAATACTGTCGAGAGGATCTGTCTTGGTGGACAAGGTCTTTGAACCCTTGGACGTGATTTTAAAGTCTTACGATGCTAGGTTAAAGCCTAACCAAACCCAAGAGGACAGGTGGCTAATGTACCCTCACCCGGGGTATGAAAAATATCGGTTATAGATGTGCAAGAAGCTCATCCAAGCCGCTCAAGCGCTTATGGAACCACCAGTTCTGACTGCTCCAAAAATTGAGGTGTTAATCCGCCAAAAAATTCAAGAGTTAAAGGAACGTGGAATCAGAGATGGAGACCAAATAGATTATGTAAAGGAAACGTCCTTGGATACAAGGATGGCAGCTAATACGATAGATGGAATGTATTTGCAAGCACCTCTGCCAATTCCTGAGGTGGAAGAACAATGGTCATAGGATTTGTGGGAGCATATCAAAAACAGAAAAGATGGAAGTGCAATGCTTTAGACAGTCCCTATCACAGAGATCCACCTCGAACATGAGCTCCACCCAAATGATATTTGATCATTGTATGGTGATGCACGTATAGAGATATCGGAAGGTAGAAACCTCACTCATTGAAGACTTTACCTTCTTTTACTGGCAACCATGAAACCAAATCAGAGGTAAAGAAAGTACCATCTCAATGGAAGGCTAATCCTAAGATGATGGATACCAAAACTCTTTGTGAGCTGATGTCATCCCCTATCCATTGTATGATAACTCTATCATATTTACTGCATATAAGACCTCATCTTTGGACAGAGATAGGAATTTTTTTGGAGAAAATAGGGCTAATAATTCTGCCACCAAATGCTTCTCCAAAGACACTGAATACCCAAACCTCAAAACAAGCTAAACATGAGCTAGTGCCCATGAACAAGGTAGGAGATTATTATGAAGGAGAAGAAGGAAATACTACCCTACCCGTGGAGTAAAAAGACGTAAAGTCTATAGCAATATTGGATAGTGGAGCCAAAATAGCCATAGCCACTAAAGCAATGTGGGAAAAATGGGAAAAACCTGATCTCCAAAAAACTAGAATGAAAGTTCAATTAGCAGATGTGTATCTGGAGAGACCTATTGGCATTTTGGAGCAAATCATAGTAGCTTCTTGCGGAATGGCATATGAACACACATTCGCCATTATGAATTTCGATGAGAGCAGCAATTTCAATATCATATTTGGCAGACCATTTATGCGTTAGCTCAAAATGGTACAAGATTGGGGTTACGACTACATTTACCTAAGATACAAGGATGTCACTACGAAGATCAATGTCACGGACCATAGCTATAGAGATGTGGAACGGACCCTAAGAAAGGAACTAAACTCCACAACTGACCAAGAAGGAAAAATATTGGCTTGGTTAGAAAACAAAGCTCACAATTGGACATGTGAATCTTCTGAAGGCGGTAGTTTAAAAAAAGAGGATTGCATTCATGATAGGTCAACACAAGACGAGGCATATGTACCAGAGCCTTTTCTGAAAGAGATGTTTGTACCTTTTGGATGGCAGTAGATACTGGACACTCTTGATGTATGCATGAATGAGGTGACCCTGACCAAATTCTGTGATGAGGAAGGATATGATATCATTCCATTCTAGATGATGAGTGTCAGCCTAAATCCAAAATCATAATTGAAAGTCCCTAATAGGAAAGGGGTTGCAAATTGTTGACGTATAGTGGATGAGATCTTAGTAAAGGGACCTTGACCAAACGGATGAAGAAGCATTCTAGGACTCCATGGATAAGCTGTTAGAGGACAACGTAGACAACGAGCTTTCTAGTAGCTCAGATCAGAACATCAAATGGAAGGATCGACAAGTGATCTACTATGATTTTCCGAACCAATATCCTCAAAGACAGCATAGATATCGGAATAAACGAACGCACGAAAAAAATAAACAAGACGAAAGATTACTCAGTACCTTTGTTAACCAACAAAACGTAGTACTTAAGGTTGGTTGAAGAAACCAATTTCCTTAAAGATGGGATATTGAAGAGATACCTGAAACCCGACTCAATCAAAACAAAATTGAAAAAGAAGAATAAACAAAAACCATAGACGCAAAGTAATTTCGCAAAATCAATGAAGTTGTCCAAAACCGAGCGCCAAAACAAGTACAATGAATTGAAACGAGCTTTGAAGCAAGTTTAAACAACAGAGTTGGAAACTGACGAGGAATCAAACAATGATAAATTTGATGCACCTTCCTACTACAAGAAATACACTATTCAAGATAGAAAATTTGTGGTGCAAAAACCCAAACAAGACCCAAAAGAGCCTGGAAATTCATATGATGGGCTTGAAAAAGCCTAATGCATAAACTTAGCAGAACCAGGCGAGGAACCTAAACCGGCATACATTGCCACCACGTACTCACTGAAGAAGAAGAGCGGCTTCTGATAGATACACTCAGATGGTATAAATATGTTTTTCTTGGTCATACAAATACCTAGAGGGGATAGATCCAGAGATCTGTCAGCACACGATACCCCTTAACACTAGGTTGGTAATGGGACACTTTTATGTTCTGGGACACTTTTGTGTCTTGTTAAGTGACCATTTTCCTTGAATTATGTCAAGAGTTTCAAAATGGATTTTGAGGTGCTATCTATCTAAAAAGTTGTCTCATGAGTTGAAAAAAACTCGACATTTTTTTGGTATATCAATTCCATCTTTAACATTGTCCTTGCACAACATTTCACAACCTAAACTGTGTGAAAAAACGAGTCCTGTTTTTGGCTTTTTTCAACTTTTTGCAACTATACCACTCTAGAATTCATGTTTGTGAGGTGTATAATGTTAGAGAACTATCTTTAGTAGTCCTCAACATGTCCTGATGCTTCTAGGGAGAAATAAATATTAAAGTTGTAAGTTATGACCAAATTACAAAAATTGTCAAATCCTGTTTTTTAGCCAATTTTAGCTCTTCTATGATTTTTTTGGTGGATTTCATGATATCCAAATGCATTTTTTATTTTCTATGTCGCATATTGTAACATAAAGCTAATATTCCTTGAGTTTTGGGGCACCTAATACCCTATTTTGCATAGTACACAACGATGGTTGATTTTTTCAATTATAGAAGAAAACGAAACAATCTACTCTATCAAGTATAGCTTTTTCAATACTGTTAGTTTCTTGTGACAACTACATGCATTTTGTAGGTAGTAACCATATCTAGTCATAAGGATCAAATTTGGCTAGATATTGAATAGTTTCTATGGGATTCTACAACTCATAATGTTGAGCCCAGTTTTTTCATGTTTGCTGTATTTAACACTTCATCTTTGTCCCCAAGATTCCCCTTGGTAAGAAATGTATTATTCTTTTGACATGCTCCATGGATCCTTCTGAACCTAAAGGACAATAGGGAGCTAAGAAAACATGCATATATTATTTGTATTGAGCGTGGCTATAGAAACTTTGATGATAGGTTTGCAGAATGGTAAAAATTCAACTTTTTTGTACCTATTTATTTTGGCAAAACAAAAAATAGTGAGTGAGAAGCAATCATATGTTCTGATCACCAACCCATTGAAGTTAACTAGGGAATTTATCTCAAGTCCTACAAAAATCTCTAATCTTATTTTAATTATGCAACAAAACGTAAGAAATGACTCTTTTGATGAAAATGCACTGGTCCATCAACTTTGGAGGCTTGGTGTGACCAAAAGATGAGCAATTTTACAAGTTTCTTATTTTTTCCATGTGTAGTAGGCCTTGAACTATAACCTCATGAAAGGATTTTATAAAATGAGTGGATCTACTATGGTTTTGGAGGTTTTTTTCAAAACCCTGAAAGGACACTTTTATGTCCTGTTAGGTTACCAACCTAGTGTTAAAAGTGATACTAGACCACACAAACAACATCCTTATACATACAATGAGACTCTTGCATATAAAATTAAGGAAGAGATAGACAAACTGAAAGATGTGGAGTTTCTCTACGAAATTGAACACATCGATATGGGTGTCCCCGGTTGTGGTAGTACCCAAAAAGAATGACAAATTGTGTGTCTCTGTAAACCTCAAACACATAAATGCTTCCACCATCCGGAACAACTATCCACTACCAATTACACATCATGTTATTGAGAGAGTTGTGGGGAAAGAGGTCTATAGTTTTTTAGATGGGTTCTCCGGCTACAACCAGTTAACCATCAAGGCAGAAGATCATCATAAGACAACTTTTGCAACAAAGTGGGGCATATTTGCATAGGGGGTAATGCCTTTCAACCTGACCAATGCACCTGCCACTTTTCAAAGACTAATGAGTCATGCATTCAAGGAACATCTCAGACAATTTCTAGAGATATACATCGATGATCTTTGTGTTCATTCTCACTTGAGAAGTGATCACATAACGCATCTAGGGAAAGTCTTTGAAAAGTGCAGAACTTATCGTATTTGATTAAACCTGAAAAATGTGTCTTCATGGTAAGAGAAGGTAAAATTTTGGGCCACATTGTGTCCAATAACGGGATTTCCACTGATCAAGAAAAGGTACAAATAATTACCGCACTACTTAGACCAACGAAAACGAAAGAAGTGCAGGCATTTATGGGACATTGTGGGTACTACAAGTGCTTCATATACATGTATGCTATAATAGCTAACCCGTTGTATGCCCTCATTGCTAAATTTGAATGGACAGAAGAATGCGAGCAAGCTTTTCACAAATTGAAGCAACAATTAATTTATCTCCAATTTTGCAAGCCCCTTATTGGAGCAAGATTTTTCACGTTGTTAGAAGTTTTTTGGAATATTTATTTGGTGCTTTTTTTCATGGCTACACACTAGAGATCATGCATCACTGTTCGAGGGGGCTTCACTTCTGCTTACAATGGCTACTGAACGGATATGCTTTTTGGCGTCTATGGTTATCATCAAAGTTTTAAGGTAGCGACCATGTATACGCTTTGACATTATGCAATTATGTGGATAACTGTCAAGCTCGTTCGAGAGCCAAGACGTGATCTTTTATCAAAGGCATGTTTGAGTACGGAATCGACGGAGCCAACCAAGTGGTCTCCAATGACTTCATGGAGTTGTGGATGGCCAGGAGGAGGATTTGATGCGCCGACTACGTGAGGCAAATGTTGGTGGGAACGGACCTTTGGGTAAAATCATGAAAGTCGAAAAATTTAAAGGCTTTTGGGGAGCTCTCTCTGCAATGATTGACATCATGGGCAGAAGGTCGAGGAGCCTCCAGAGAGAGGAAAGGGGCCGACCTGCGCGGGCTGCTACAGTACGAAGGGGGGCGTGCTACAGGAAAGAGTCGAGCTCAGAGAGGGGTGGCCGATTTCCAATTAGAAGGGGGGATCTGTAGCAATATTACAAGCTAGTGCATACAGGAAAGAGGGTTGGGGCTGATCAGGTTGCTAGGCTAAAGCAGGGTATTGGTCTCCAAGCAAGTGAGATCGCCATGCTCAATTGAGGAGTCATTTAAATTGAAAGGGGCAACTGTACTAACAACCAAGTGAAGAGAGGGCACTACAGAAGCTTGAAGGGAGCTGCCATGACGATGTGTGAGTAGGTAGAGAGGGGGCAGGTGAAGGGGGAGCGTACTGGCCCTGATAGAGAGGGGAGGCTCTCGAGGCCAGGAAAAAACAAAAGCAAGGGAGCGAGGGTACTCAGTCGAGTGGGGGAGCGCACTACAGGAGCATAGGTGGAGGTTCAGAGAGAGAAGGGGCGGGCCAATAGATGTGGAGGTAGCTCTATACAAAGCATCGAAAAAGATGAGAGGATTGATAGTACTGGTCTACAACAAGGGAGTGCAGAAGGGCCGCTCAGAGCCAAACAGCAGGAGCGTATCTGCAACGAGCTCATAAGAAATCATTCATAAGGTGGAAGACCTGAGGAAGCCATCGAGCAGGAATCAGTGGTCAAGGGAGGCTCTCGAAGCCAAGACTCTGCGAAGGGGAGGCGGGCCATGAATTGAGAGCCATTAGCGGTGATGAGTGTGCCAGAGTCTACAAAAAAATAAGTGCATGATACGGGGGATAGGAGGGCTGCCCGTTGCAGAGGAGATGGTCGAGGGGTTTAGGATTGCTCAGGAGAGCTAGTGCTGCACAGGAACTGCAAAAGCAACGAGGAGAGAAGGAGGGCTTTGGAGCGCAAGCTCTCTGGCTGTAGAAGGCCGCAGGTTGTTTGGCTACAGAAGGAGGGGCTAGCTCCCTGAGCACTGCCGAGGGATGCAATGAAGAAAGATTTCAATGGGCCGCCCTTTAGTGGCCGGTTGTATGTAGGAGAAGTTGGAGAGTTTTCTTAAGGTTATGGTCTCCAGCTGGATGGGGCTTTCCGCTATGAAGTAACATCTGTCCATATTCTCATGCATTGAGAAATATAAGGCGTCTATATCTTGTCTTCTAGTATGCTCATGCTATTAAGCATGGAATTCACTGTTATACTATTCTCTCAAGAGCCTTCTTGTAGTAAGTTTATACAAAGAACTTAAGAGAGAGAGAGAGGGATTCATTGTTTGTTCCGGTCAACCACAAGTGTGTGCATAGATGTTTCGTGGTTTAGTGGAGCACCAAGGCTTGGATTGACAGTTGGATACAGTCTTTAAAGTGGTAGTTGCAGGTGTTTGAGTGGATAAGTTTGTGGTTCTGAACTGGCAGGGAGGCCAAGCTATAGAGGTGTTTTGCTCCGGCTTTCTCCTGTCATTGTTTTGGTGCCCCCCACTGAGGATCTGTTGATTCAAGTACCTTTAGTTGGCAAGTGGTGAGCAAATAAAGTTGCAAAGATGATTGTCCTCGATGACATGTTCATCATAATGAATGATAGGATGGGAAAATTGCAGCTGCAAGATCTTAAAGACCTGGATATGCATTATTGGAGGTTTAATAGTCAAAATTAGGAGATGGAAGTACTCGAGAATTTAGTCCTTGATGCAGAAACGGAAACGTTTTTGTTCATTGGCACTCTTCCAGGACTCTTGGGCGTTGAGGTTGCTTGCACATATTATTTGGGTGTGAAAAGCATTGTTGACTTCTTGAAGCAGGACAGATGCTTTGAGCATGTAGATCAGTCTTGTGCTTCTTTGTGTGCTACACACAAGAGCTCCTCTGTTCCTCATGATGATTTTAGTAGTGCTGATGAGGTTGGGTCACATGCTTGTGATGAGGTTTTGTCTTTTGATGTTCTAAACCTTCATGAGGAGTCATGTGTGAGCAGTATCATGAAGGAGGATAGCTTTGCGTACATGTATGGCAAAGAGAGAAATTTTATAGCTTGTTTGGATCCATGTCTGGATAATTGTCAAGATGGGGGCTTGTCTAGCTCTATGTGTTGGAGTTATATGCCTTTGAATGATTTATTTTGTGATGTAGAGGTCATGCATACTGACATTTTGGATGATGTTTTCTTTCCTCCATCTGATGCATTGTCACGATACCCAGACGAGTTGTGGGTACGTGGGCCCATTTGGGATGCTGAGATGGATAGCGACTACGTTTGTGGCATTGTTGTTGGTGGAAATGAGGTGCCTACAGTTGATGCTCTTGATCGTGACTAAAACATGACACGCAGTCAAAGTGAGGATTATGGGACTTTTGTAGCTAATGATGATGAGGATGATTGGGGCTTCGATAAGCCTCTGATGGAAGACAATTTATTTACGCTTGGCTATGTACAAAAGGCTCAAGAGAGGTTGCGAAACCTGAAAATTCAAAGACAAACCGAGAAAACGTAGTATGTGCTAGAGAAAGTCATAGTGTTGACGCTCTTGCTGAAGATTTGGAACTCTATGTAGAGAATAAGGCCGAAGAAAATATCATGGATGATATGGACACAAGGGAATTAATGGATGTGTGTGATGGTATGGGAGATATGAAGGCCGCTATGAAGGTGATATTCAATGAAATGATAGTAGTTTATACCTCTGTCCAAGAAGTGGACATGTCTCTATTTGATCCAGGCGGATGGTGCGTGCTTTACCCATTTGACCCAGGTGGGTTGCGAAACCCGAAAATTCAAAGACAAACCGAGAAAACGCAGTATGTGCTAGAGAAAGCTCATAGTGTTGACGCTCTTGCTGAAGATTTGGAACTCTATGCAAGGAATAAGGCCGAAGAACATATCATGGATGATATGGACACAAGGGAATTAATGGATGTGTGTGATGGTAGGGGACATACGAAGGCCGTTATGAATGTGATATTCAATGAAATGATAGTATTTTATACCTCTGTCCAAGAAGTGGACATGTCTCTATTTGATATAGGCGGATGGTGCATGCTTTACCCATTTGACCCAGGTGGGTGTATATAATGAAGAATAATGGCTTTTTATATAATGTACATATGGTGTAGCTAACATGCATCAATAAAGTGATGTTGCTGCTCAGCATGAATGCTCTAGCAGACTACAGGGGTTTGGCAAACTATGTTAAGAGTTTTTTGGAAAGTTTTTGTGGTTCTTTTCTTCATAGCTACACACTGGAGATCATGCGTCACCGTTCGAGGGCGCTTCACTTCGGCTTACACTAGCTACTGAACGGATATGCTTTTCCACATCCATGGTTATCATCAAAGTTTTAAGGTAGCGACCATGTATACACTTTGACATTATGCAATTATGTGGATAACTGTCAAGCTTGTTCGAGGGCCAAGAAGTAATCTTATCAAAGGCGTGTATGAGTACAGAATCGACGGAGCCGGCCAAGTGGTTTCCAATGACTTCATGGAGCTGTGGAAGGCCATGAGGACGATTTGATGTTACAACTACGTTGATGCAACCAAAGTTGGTCCGAGCTAAAAAGTGGTCTATGCCAAGCAAAGGGTGCAGGCAGGTGCAATGCGGAAAGCTAGGGCAGGTACCAAGGTCCTGGGCAACCAAAGGGTAGCAGAAATGTATATCTAAAGCAGTTTTTAAAGCCAAGAGAGCTAAAATATGAGCCTGAATGGGATGAAAGATAAATATGCCCGATGTATTGAGTCAGTGTTCTGAAAGGTAGTGTTCAATGTGCTCTAGAAACCAGTCTAGACGGCTTGTCAAATGGAACCCCGGTGCTCAAGATATTGCAGTTCAAAGATAGAGTGTGTAACAGATCCCCGACGGGCAGCGCAGCTAGGGACAGGTGGCCCAGGAAAATGTTAGCAGATAGATGCATAGAGCTCGAATTATGGAGCATGCTTGTCTTCTAGGATTCTGAATTGGAGCTCGGAATAGCAAGTTATGATCAGTTGAAGCTTTATTCGGGGGTTAGGTTTGAGCCCACTTGACCGCATCAAAGGATGCGCCATCTGGCATCTTTTTGGCCTTGCCAAGTCTCTCGCTGATAGTGTGCATCATGTGGAGCTAGCACAAATTGATGGCTTCTCAATCGGATACTCGGTCCGCAAGATACAATGGTTCAAATGTGAGGGCCATTGTTCAAGAATGCAATGCTAGATGCCTTTTCTTGTTTTTCATGGCCTTGTTGGGCAGGCCTGGAAAAGTTGAGAACCGACGGGGATTATGTTTGTTGGAGCTATATATACCAACCCCCATGCTATATATAGCTAGGAGTCCCCACTATATATGTATACTCAGTGTGTGCTCTATACATACTTTGGGGTTTGCAATTGTGGTGTCGTCTCTCTCTCCTCTATCTAGTGCGTGGTTGTTCAACATGGTATCAGAGCTCACCGCATGCATTCTGTATCGAGCTATGGCTATGGAAACTCCCTGTGCCTTCAAGCATGAAGATAAGTTTTACATATTTCTTCTTGACTGTCGTTCTTGTATTTTGTTGTAGTTGGTTTGTTCTTGCGTTCTTTGTAGACAAGAATAGTTACGTTACAATCTCTCGGTTTTGGGTTCATGAGCGAGGAGGAAAACATAGGCAGATGTCTGTGTGTGCACTGATTGCCCTCATTTGTGTGGCGTGTATCACTGCCTACAGAGCAATAGGCTCGTATCTGCCCAAGCGACTGCAGTAGTACTGCCTCGCGAAGAAACGATGTTATATTTAGCATTTTACTTGCAGGCTAATTTAAGAAAATACCAAGCTTTTAGTTTAATAGCAATAAGCGTGTCCGGCTACGTGGCTTGTTTGCGTTACTCTGCCTATGCCTATGTTGTATATTTCCTAAGTTTAGCACAACTCCATGGTGTGTCCATATCGCTGGTGGCGGCAGATAGAAACGAGCAGTCCAAATATGCCCACCCTCGCTTGTGGCTTGTCTGTGTAACTTAAGTCGATGGCAGCTAATGGCAGAATATGGTGATCAGGAGCCGCTCAAAAATTCCCCAGCGAAGCAATATATACCTCGTAGCACAAGCACAAACAATCCGTGTGCGAGATTCGTTCTCTAGCTTAATCTTCATATCTTAGTAATCATCATGTTTATTCAAGCTAATACAAGCCAAGGGTCTGTTAAGTATAGAACTGCCGAGGGTGATTCCGTGATATTCTGTGCGTGCTGTTCGGTTGGCAGCACGATGAGTTTTCAGCAGTAAGGAGCCGCGTACTGTTTGCTGCCATGCAAACTTTCTCCGCTTCCCATCTTGTTGCTCGGCCTATTGTCACAACTCTCGGTTTGCAGATCTGGTTAGGCCGCTACGAGCTCTCAGGTATATTACGGTACATGTTGGCCTCAACAACAACATGCAAATCTGCCTGGGCCGCTACGTCTATGATGAGCTCGCTGCCGTCATGGCCGTACGCCAATCCCAGTGTTTAAGTGTGAGGAGAGACGACATGCTGATCAAATTTGCCTGGCTATTCTTGGCTGCCCTACGAGATTGGCTCGCTATTCTCAGTTGCCCTATGATGCTCCATTGCCTAGCTATTCTTGGCTGCCCTACGAGATTGGCTCAATATTCTCAGCTGCCCTATGATTCTCCTTTGCTATTTCTGGTTGCGCTTTGTGCATTATTTTCCCACCCAATGATTGTTGCGGCCTCTTATTGGTGAACTACACCAACATTGTAGCTTGCCTCAGCTACAAGGCATCTCACGTAATCCCAAAGTCGGAATACTGGTAGTTATACTTATAAAACTATGGCATCTCACGTAATCGAAATAGGTCAGTGCTTATAAGAGGTCAACGTGCTATTTATTCATAAAAGCTAAGAGTTTATGGGCGCTGACGGTGTCTACAAGTCTCAGCCAGTTGATTTATTCATAGTTGGGGAATGGTTTTCTATATCGTTTTGAGCGTACTCGACTGTTGTTTTATTTGGCTAAAGTTCTATACAAACTTTGAGCAATAGATTAGGCCTTCTTCACTAGGAATTGCCCTGCAACCATCTCACCATACTTAGATTAAGCGGCAAGGTTCACCAAGATGACATATCGAGCTCCATGATGTCACACTACAAGAGGTTGTGTGCTCTTGTGACGCTGTTAGCGACGGAAATACACTGGGTTTTTATAACCCCTGGCGTCGCTAAAACCTTCGCTAATAGCGTCGCTACGAGAGCGTCGCTATATGCGTCACTATAGGCGTCGCTATATCCGTCGCTATATAGAGACGCTCATAGCGACGCTTATAGCGACGTTTACACAGAAGTCTATAGCGACGCTCATAGTGACGCTACAAAGCCATAAATAGCGACGGTTATAGTGACGCCCGAGAGAATTTTTTTTTTGGTGACAGGGCATTGAATGCCCTGCCACCCATCAACCATATTGTACTTGATTCACTTTTTAAAAAAAGTGCAAGGGTAGATAATAGACCCAAAATAGTCACCCACAAGACGCATTGTTTGCAAAATTGACAAGCGTAAAATTGACAATTGTACACATCATAGGCAAAATGAATTGATTGGAAAATGTAATAATGACAATTGTACAACATCATAGGCATAAAGAATTGATTGGCAAAATGAACTGCGGTGACAAATGTAATAATATACATGGTTCAAAAAGACGTATAAAATCCGTCTCATGATACATAAGCTATGAGAAACCCTAAACTAATGCTATCTAGCTACGGCTAAACTGACGTCGTCTAGTCAAACGTCTCATCGCGTCCAAGCGGCGTATCTGTCGGATTCTGCAAAAAAAGACAATAAGATAGCTTTCAGTAGGTATAAACATATAACGACATTTATAAAACAATACAAAAAATAGAAAAGAGTAAACCCTAATACTAACCATGCCGCCGCGAGAACTGAGAATGTCCATCAGGGCGTTTAAGCCCTTCCTGCCTGCGTACTCGCGCTCGTACGGTGTGGGATCACGTCCTGTCATCGACCACTGTCAAAACATACAAAGAATTCATTATGTTAGAATTAAAAAACTCATAAACCCTAAACTATCAAACATAAAGAGCAATGCGAAAACACTTACAAAATCGGCCTCAAATGATGCCCATCCACCGCTCCCCAAGTGATGCGAGCTCCCTGCCTCTACTCGCGCTCTGGCTGCATCCTTTTGTTGCTTCCACTTGTCGGGATTCTCGCACGTTGCTTTCTTCGCATTCTACCAATCTTCTTTGGCCAGCCAATCTGGCCTATTCCACCCATGCTTGATTTCTTTTTGCACTTTGGAACGCTTGTGTTTGCAGTATTCGCGCATTCGAATCTTCATCACGTCTTCATTGAAGCGCTGATCCCGTGTTGGAACGAGAAACTCATCATGAAGTATGCTGATGACTCTGTTTTTTAAATCACTTGGTACTTCACTCCATTTGTTTAGTATGTAGTGTCTAAACAGCTGAGAGCAAAGACCACGCATGCGCGAGATCACCTTCTTGCCGTCATCATCCATGATGATGCCGCCGCTGAAGTCGACGGAGTAAGGCAAGCCCTCTGGCTGGTGACGCGTGAACCTGGGTGTCCCGGCAGGGATCTCTAGCGGCGTGTCGATGGGGGTACGGACGTCAGGTGTCTCCACCGACGTCTGGGCCCCGAAGCGAGGAGTGTCGAGTGGGGTGGCCCCTGGCGGAGTAGGTAGAGGTGTGTAGTTGCTAGGAACAGTCAGCCGTGCAAAACCTGGCGTAGATGGCGATACTGTGGCTGGTGTGGGGGCGGGCAAAGAAGGGGAGGGTAAAGAGCCTCGTCGAACACGAGGCGGTGTGGAAGCATCGGTGGCGGAATCCCCACAACAACCGCCACCGCCACCACTAGAGCGCCGGTGTCTAGACGAGTGTGAAGCTTGTCTCGTCGACGCCGAAGCTTCGGAGCGCGCCGAATGCTCCGAAATAGAGGGATATGCGGATGGAGTAGGAACGCGCGATGATGCGCCAGAGCGATGACGCTCCACGTACCACTGTCTCTGCTGCGGTGACAAAGAAGAAAGAAACTCCTCATCATCCATATCTGCATTAAACACACGAATATTTAAACTTAATATTGAATGAATAGAGTAGACAATGGCGCAAAGCCCATTAAATACAATGACGTAATGACGCATATAAATACAATGACGCAATGAATTGAGTGATAGAAGAGGCAAGTCGAAAACTCAGAATTTTCAATCAAAAGATGTGAGTGCCGTGGAAGGTACTTAGAGAGCCAGAGCTTTTACAACCCGGAGCAAAATTGTTCAAATACAATATTTGTGGCTTTAAGAGATCTCTCTCTCATCCTCGCATAACTCAGCATAACTTCCTATATCTATATAGAGCTCTCCATTTAAACACATATCCTCTGTTTCATTTTGTAGCTCCTCTACATGCACCCCATATAGATGGTATGGAGTCTACATTGATCTCCTTTTGTGAGATCCATTGCACCAGCTTTGCAAGTTTGTAGATTGTGTTACAGATGTCGAGAGACAAACATCCCTCAATGGCAACCGGTAAAATAAATTGTAAAGTATGTGCAGCAATGATATTAAAGTCCACATTTTATGCAATGATATTAAAGTCCACTATGAACGTACCTGACACATTTTATGCCAATCGTGTGACTTCAAACCGGTAAGCTTTCCTTCTTTAGTAAAACACGTTCGGAGCGAGTGCATTACGCCAGTGGGGGTCCGCAAAGATCGAATGGTCTCTTTTACTTTGCGTTCTTGGGCTCCTGTGAAAATCCATGGTGCTTTAGGGAGTTTTACCGATCCATCAGACGCTGTTTGCGGCCAATATTGCTCCATACGATCCACATTTCTAAGGTCAACTCTGGCTCCCAAAGTATCTTTCTTGCCGGTCAGATGGTCCCATAGTAGATTACCCACATTCTTGAATATGTGCATTGGATCGAGCAAGTGATTGATCATGAGTCGGGGCTAGTATGGTAACTCGTACCATAGAGATAGTCGCTTCATCCCTGGAGGCAATCCGTCATCACACATCTCCTTCTGCTCTAACCATGCTTGTGCAGACATCCTTGGTGTCTCTCTTCCCAAAAAGCCGTCGCGTAACACATGATTCTCTGGAAGATACGCTTGATGACCTTCGTAGATTTGCTTCTTCAGTGAGGGTGCCCTACGTGCATTCAGTCTAGGTCCACATGTGACACATGCTCTGTATCCGCTTGTTTGAAGCCCTGCATGTATACACATGGTAATAGATCAACTATGGGAAAAAACAAGATTTACAGTGTCTGAGTGAGGAGTGTCAATAGATCACCTGAGCATTCTGTTAGCCCGGGATAGTCATGCATGGTCCACATTAGAATGCCTCTGATCAAAGCATTCCGTCGTCCTGTGTGTCGGCTCATATCCACCACCTCTATGCCAATCCACAATTGTTGTAGCTCTTCCAATAGTGGACGAAGATACACATCCATATTCCCCACTTTATATCGCCCTGGCACAATCAAGCTTAGCCATAGGTGCCCCTTCTTCGTAGTCAACCACGGGGGAATGTTGTAGTTGACGATGACAACGGGCCATACACTGTAAGATGTTGATCTTTGACCAAATAAATTTACGCCATCCATAGCCAGGCCTAAGCGCAAATTTCGAGCTTCCCTGGCAAAATCCGACCATGTTCCATCTATGTTTCCAGGCTGCGCAATCTGCAGGAATTCGTAGCACACCATCCGAAGATTTATTCTCCTCATGCCATGATGCTAGGGCGGCCATGGACTTACATTCGAAGAAATGCTTGATGCGAGGAAGCAGAGGAAAATGTCGCAAAACCTTTTGTGGAATTTTTGTCCCGTGGAGATCTACTCGATATCTTTCGGAATCACATTTCAGACACTTCTCCATGTCTATGTATTCCCCTCTGAAAAGAATGCAGTCATTAGGACAAGCGTGGATAGAATTGTAATCGATCCCCAAGTTTCGCAAAATCTTTCTTGCTTCATCTCGGGAATCTGGCATCACATTGTCAACTGGTAGTATGTACTCTTTAAGCAATCTACACAACATAAAAATACGATACAGTCGTGTAAAAATCTATCAGATCATTATACATTTAGAGTTTTATTAAAGTAAACTAATTGTAATCTTCATCCATGGTTCAAGGTGATATTATGTGCTATGTCTTTATTTTCTCCATCGATGGTATACTAACGTGTGACACTGTTTTCATGTAAATCATGCATGTATAGATGCAAGATTTACCAAGCCATGATCTACTGACTAGTCATCGTCTTGAGGTTTTGCAGATTTTGCTCAAAACTAGCGTCTTTGATGCCATGGTGCATAAAGCCATGATGGCCATTACTGTTTTATAGTTTTTATTTGATTTGAAGAAAGCGTCTCCTATGTTATGATACGTAAAGCCATGATGATTGTTATTTCAAAGTTTTTTTTTCTTTTGAGTGTCTCTAATGCCATGGTGAATATCGTGATGCCATGATGACTATTGTTATGTTGAACGCGTCTCTCGTGCCATGGCACGTAAATCCATGATGATTATTCCTATTTCAAAATTTTTATAAGCGTCTCTTATGCCATGGTACGTAAAGCCATGATGATGATAGCTACCAATTGTGAAGATCTTGGGGGCTCCGATATGTTCATCACATCTCGGCTTTGTATATATATGTGCACACATGTGATTACATTGATATTAAATTTGTTTCTATGTTGTCTGCACATGTGATTGCATCGGCATTATGTTCGTTTCTATTTCGTCTCTAGAGCGGCGTCGCGAACCGTCTCCAAGGACAATGTGATGTGTTTAATTCTAACCTTCGAGTATCGATATGTTTCTTGAGTTGATATTGTTTACAGGATAAAAGTTACGCCAAGCAATGTGTAGAGGGGCTCAAAGATATTGAGGTGGCTCGATCAAAGATATGAAAGATGCTCAAAGATCTTGAAGAATTTGCATCAACTCAATTGTATATATAGGGTTATTGAACTTCCAAAGATGCTTGAATGCACACATTTTATTATGGAGTGATGTAGCTCCTCAAAAACGAATTTTGTAAACTTTGATAATTGTTAATATAACAGTGCATGTATATGGTGCTGTGGGTTTTTCCCTTGTACCCCCAAGAGTTTTTTCATCCACAGTTAGGGACTCCTATTTGAGTGGGGGTGTTGGAGCTATATATACCAACCCCCATGCTATATATATCTAGGAGTCCCCACTATGTATGTGTACTCAGTGTGTGCTCTATACATACTTTGGGGTTTGCAATTGTGGTGTCGTCTCTCTCTCCTCTATCTAGTGCGTGGTTGTTCAACAATGTTGACCCAAGCCGATAATGCGAGTTTTCTGCCGTATCTTACTACTCGGATATTAGGCCTGGGACCAGCAAGTTGCACCTGTTTGAAAGTGGCAAAAAAAGGGTTTTTTGAGGCTTGCAATGTGAATTCAAAGGGGAGTCAAGGGGTGAGGCATCCAGGGGCTGCCATGTGGCACTGGGTAAATCCCATAGGCGGTGGACAGGGTAGGATGGCTATTGTATGCATGCAGGGCCATGACCCTCACAAGGCATGAAGCGAGGGGAGAAAGAGCTCCCTCTCTCGTTGGCTATGCCGTCTGCAGCGCTGGGCGCTGTGCTTGGCGCAAGGCGGCCTGTGGGTGCGCGATGATGATTTTGGCCGGCTTGGCGGCGGTGGACGGTGACGCGCTCGCTACGAAGGCCATTGCCAAGCGATTGATGACATGGCATGCACCAAATGCAGGCCATTTCACATGCAATGGGGCATTTTTTTGAATGGAAAATGCAAGGCACCATTAGCGACATCACTAATGGTCCTATGAATAAGTAGGAGGGAAGTCCCATGGGAAGGAAAGATAAGAAGAGGGAGATTTCAAGGGCCGCCAGATGAGCTCATTCCAAGGGCGCCCGAGCCAAGGTAAGGCAAACAAAGACCGGAAAAAACAAGAGCAAGGGCAGGCCAAGACAAAGGGTGAGATGGGAGCCGACCAAAAGGGAGAAGAAGGAGAGAGAAACAGAGAGAGAGAAGGAAGGAGGGAGTCGTACCAAAGCTAGACCAAAGAGGCAGTGTAACCTAAGCTCCTGAGAAGGGGTAAAAAATGAGGGAAACAAAAAAATAAAAGGTAAAAATGCATAGGGGGCAATAACGACATCACTAATGCCCCCCTCCCCCCCTCCACAAGTGCAAAGAAAGAGAGAGAGCAGATGAATCCAGAGGCGGCTACCTCCTCCCAAAGTTACCAAATGTGGATGCAAAGTGGACCAATCAGAGCCCAGATGCCCAAATTGAAAGGGGCACCCCTATATAAATGATTTTTGAGACTTTTTTCATGCTTTTTGCCAGAGTAAGCTTCTTGCCAGGGCCTTGAGCAGGTGAACCTGCAGAGAGCCAATAGAGAGAGTGTGTGTGAGTCCTTGGGTTGGTTTTTGGCAGAGGAGTGTGCCTGCCAAACCCCTTTGTGTTTTTCTTGAAAATGGCCATGGTGATGGCTGTGCAAGCCTTTGTACATGCCTTTTGAAGAGCAATGAAGCCACCACTGCCCTGTCTTATTGTTGTTTTCCCTTCTCCCCTTCTCTTTCTCTTGCTTTCATGTTTCCCATCGGTGTCAACATTGTGAAAGTGTGTGCCCCCCCCGGACCGACGGTGTTTTGTGTGGGAGAGTGAGATTGAGCGGCTGGAGACAGACCGTGGGTGTAGGTGTGCATCGTGTGGTGGATTTGTGGAGTGTGTGAGCCTTGGGAAGAGAGTAGGCAGTGATCTGCTGGTGTGAAGTTGTGTTTTGAAGGTGTTTTCCGAGAGGATAGGGGTGTTGTGGATACCTTGAGCTATAGAGAGGCCCTTGTGTTTGTGTCGGGCAGAGGAGTGTGCTAATGCTCCTAGTTGAAGTCGAAATGGTGATTTTGGTGATAGCAAAGGTGTGGCCTTTGAAGAGCAAGTGCTGCTAGTGATGGCTTGGGCGGGCTTTCCCATTTTCACTGGGGTTGAAGATGCGAAAACCTGGCTTCAAGACTATGGATTGTTCGTGTTGGAAAGCGGTTTATTGAATGAAGATGGTGCGGTACAGGTGTTTCCGCTCCTAGTTTGTGGTAAAGCGAGGATATGGTTCGATAGCCTGTGTGATGAAGAAAAGGAAGATTGTGAAGCCCTGGAGGCCGCTTTTCAAAGAAGATTTGTAGCGGATGCATAGTTGGATGAGGTAAAGGGAAAGCTGGACGTGTTGAAGCAAAGCTTGGAGGGTGATTTTCAAGCATTCGAATGGGAGTTCGAAGCCCTTTCGGGGAAATTGGTCAAGGTAGCTGCTGCAAAAAATGCCACTTTTTAAAAGTTGAGTAAATTCATGGATTGCTTGCATGAGGAGGTGCGTGATAAGGTGGAGATAGATGGCCATGTGGCATATGAAGAGGCGATAGCTCTAGCGAAAGGGCGTACCAAAAAGATTTTGAAGAAGAGCGAGGCTAGGCAAGTTTTTTCAGGCGCAATGATGCCAAGGCAGTGTAATGCGGTGGTAGCCGAGTCACAGATGGTGCAAAGAGAAGTGCAAGTGCAGGAAGAACCAAGGGTTATTTGGTTACAGAAGGATAGGGTGGTTCCTATGCCGAAGATGCCGGCTAGAGCGATTCTAATGGTGGAGGAAGTGCAGGTGGTTCCAAAGTGGACAAAGGATGTGCTTTCAAGTTTGAGTGCGGCTGTAGAAGCTCCATTGGAGTGTGGTAAAGAGCAAAGAGTGCGGTTTGTAGATGACGTTGAAGCGGTGAATCTAGAGGAGATTTCTAAGCTTGAAACCAAGGAGGAGATTGAGTCGAGTGACAGTAGTTTTATGGACGCAGATACGAGTTGGGAGATCGAGTCATCTCAATCCAGGTATTATGAGTTCGACCTCTTACATGTGGGTGGAGAAGCAGTAAATGTGTGTGAGGAGCAGCATGAAGAGCAAGCCGAGATGCCTAGTGCAGACCAAATGGAGCAGTCTAGACCTACAAATGGTGATGTGCAGGTTAAGCTGGTGTGCAGTGACGTGCTAATGACTATGTTGGTGAAGGTAGCTGTGGAATGTGCCATGGTGGTGCAACATGTGCAAAGTTTTTCCAGGAGGAATATAGCAGTCATGCCCATGGAAGAAGACAAGGAGAATTCAATAGAGAAAGATTTTCTCTCTTCTTTAGAGCTGGATGATGCAGCAATAGAAGAGTAGGTGATTGTAGCCGGCAAGCAGGTGGTGCTTATAGACCTTGAAGGGCCAGTTGACGAGGAAGGGCTTGGCGATGCTGGAATTGAGTGCATGGCAGGTGAGAAGGGAAATGCGGAGTCAAAGATAGAGGTGATTCCTATGCAGTCAATGCACTCTATGACAGGTGATACGGATTCCAAGGCAGTGTCCAAGCTTTCCAAGGAGGTCTATGAGTGGTGGTTGAAAGGGATGCTGATCAAAACAGCTATGCAGTGTGCCGCTAAGCAGGTACATGATCTACTAGACGAGAATCTAGCTTTACATGGTTGGGAGGGTGGGTTAAGTATGTTATGTTTGTACGGTCTACTTGGTACAAGCGATGGTGCAAGTATGTTTTTGGATGGTGGACACGATGGTGCTCTATTTGGTGTTCTTGGAGGTGCTTGGTTGCGAGTGGGCAGTTTGCCAATAAATGCTTGGAGTGGTGGAAGTATGATGCTGACAGTTTGGATATGCAGCTGGTTTTGTGCCTTGGTGTGGCACTATGCAAGGGTGTTAGAGGTCGGCGAAAGAGACCAATGCAAGGTGTTTGACCCAGGAGGTTGATGACAAGTAAAGCAAGGGGTTGGGCAACGTGCATGAACAAAGACAGTGGGTTACACGTGCCACTTATGTACATATGGTAGGGGTTTTGTGGTGTACAGAAATTTTGTTCTTGGCGTGCAGTTTTTTAGTGCAATAAGCGTATCTGTGGTTGAACATAAATGTTCAACGAGGGGGTGGACAATGATGGTGCAACCAAAGGTGGTCCGAGTTGGAAAGTGGTCTATGCCAGGCAAAGGCTGCAGGTGCAGTGCAGAAGGCTAGGGCAGGTACCAAGCTCTTGGGCAACCAAAGGGTAGCGAAAATGTATGTCTAAAGAGGTTTTTTAGGCCAAAAGAGCTAAAAGATGAGCCCGAATGGGATGAAAGATAAAGATGTGCGATGTGCTGAGTCAGTGTTCTGAAAGGTAGTGTTCAATGTGCTCTAGAAGCCGGTCTAGACGGCTTGTCAAATGAAACCCCGGTGCTCAAGATATTGCAGTTCAAAGATAGAGTGTATAGTAGATCCCCAACGGGCAGAGCAGCTAGGGACAGTTGGCCCGGGAAAATGTCAGTGGATAGATGTATAGAGCTCAAATTATGGAGCATGCTTGTCTTCTCGGATTATGAATTGGAGCTAGGAATAGCAAGTTATGATCAGTTGAAGATTTTTCGGGGGCTAGGTTTGAGCCCACTTGACCGCATCAAAGGTGCCAAGGCTCTCACTAATAGTGTGCATCATGTGGATCTAGCACAAATCGACAGCTTGTCAATCGGATACTCGGTCAGCAAGATACGATGGTTCAAATGTGAGGGCCATTGTTCGAGAATGCAATGCCAGATGCCTTTTCTTGTTTTTCGCGGTCTTGTTGGGCGGGCTTGGAAAAGTTGAGAAGCGACGGGGATTATGTTGACCCAAGCCGGTAATGTGAGTTCTCTGTCGTATCTTACTTCTCGGGTATTAGGCCTGGGACCAGCAAGTTGCACCTGTTTGAAAGTGGCAAAAAAAGGATTTTTTAAGGCTTGCAATGGGAATTCAAAGGGGAGTCAAGGGGTGAGGCATCCAGGGGCTGCCACATGGCACTGGGTAAATCCCATAGGCGGTGGAGAGGGCAGGGTGCCCATTGTATATATGCGGGGCCGTGACCCTCACAAGGCATGAAGCGAGGGGAGAAACAGCTCCCCCTCTCGTTGGCTATGGCGTCCGCAGCGCTGGGCGCAAGGCGGTCCGTGGGCGCGCAACAATGATTTTGGCCGGCTTAGTGGTGGTGGACGGTGGCGCTCTGGCAAGGAAGGCCATTGCCAAGCGACTCAGACGAGGCATGCGCCCAGTGCAGGTCAGTTCACACGCAGGGGGGGGGGGGGGGGGGGGGGGGGGGGGGGGGGGGGAAGGGAAAATGCAAGGCACCATTAGCGACATCGCTAATGGTCCTATGCATAAGTAGGAGGGCAGTCCCATGGGAAGGAAAGAGAAGAAGAGGGAGATTTCAAGGGCTGCCAGATGAGCTCATTCCAAGGGCGCCCGAGCCAAGGTAAGGCAAACAAAGACCGGACAAAACAAGAGCAAGGGCATGCCAAGACAAAGGGAGAGATGGGAGCCGGACCAAAAGGGAGAAGAAGGAGAGAGAGATTGAAATAGAGAAGGAAGGAGGGAGTCGTACCAAAGCTAGACCAAAGAGGTAGTTTAAGCTAAGCTCCCCAACAGGGGTAAAAAATGAGAGAAAAAAATATAAAAGATAAAAATACATATGGGAAAATAGCGACATCAATAATGCCCCCCCCCCCACAAGTGCAAAGAAAGAGAAAGAGAGCAGATGAAGCAAGATGCGGCTACCTCCTCCCAAAGTTACCAAATGTGGATGCAAAGTGGACCAATGAGAGCCCATATGCCGAAATTGAAAGGGACACCCCTATATAAACCATGGTTTATAAGCCTTTTTTCGTGCTTTTTGTCAGAGTAGGCTTCTTGCGAGGGCCATGAGCCGGTGAACCTGCAGAGAGCCAAGAGAGAGAATGTGTGTGAGTCCTTGGGTTGGTTTTTTGGCAGAGGAGTGTGCTTGCCAAACCCCTTTGTATTTTTTCTTGAAAATGGCGATAGAGATGGCTGTGCAAGCCTTTGTACGTGCCTTTTGAAGAGCAATCAAGCCATTGTTGCCCCGTCTTGTTGTTGTTTCCCCTTCCCCCCTTCTCTTTCTCCTGCTTTCATGTTTCCCCTCAGTGCCGGCAGTGTGGAAGTGTATGCCCCCCCGGACCGACGATGTTTTGTGTGAGAGAGTGAGATTGAGCGCATGTGTGCGTGTGTAAGGGTGGAGGTAGACCATGGCAATAGGTGTGCATCATGTGGTGGATTTGTGGAGTGTGTGAGCCTTGGGAAGAGAGTAGGCGGTGGTCTGCTAGTGTGAAGTTGTGTTTTGAAGGTGTTTTTTGAGAGGATAGGGATGTTGTGGATGCCGTGAGCTATAGAGAGGCCCTTGTGTTTGTGCAGGACATGTTCCCCCATTCTCCCTCTCCAACGTGAAGCAAATGTTGTTGAGAATGCGCCTTTGGGTAAAATCATTAAAGTAATAAAAAAGAGCTTTTGGGGAGCTCTTTGCAATGATTGACAGCATGGGCAGGAGGTCGAGGAGCCGTTAGACAGAGGAAAAGGGCCGACTTGCGCGGGCTGCTACAGTACGAAAGGGGGCTTGCTACATGAAAGAGGGGTGGCCTATTTCCAATTAGAGGGGGGATCTACGGCAAGATTACAAGCTAGTGCATGCAGGAAAGAGGGTTGGGGCTGATCAGGTTGCCAGCCTACATGAGGGTATTGGTCCCCAAGAAAGTGAGGTCACCATGCTCAATTGAGGAGTCATTTAAATTGAAAGGGGCAACTGGTCTAACAACCAAGTGAAGAGAGGGCACTGCAGAAGCTTGAAGGGAGCTGCCATGAGGATGTGTGAGCAGGTAGAGAGGGGGCCCAAAGCGGCCATCACACGCAGGTGAAGGGAGGAGCATACGCCGCCCTGATAGAGAGGGGAGGCTCTCGAGGCTAGGAAAAAGCAAAAGCAAGGGCGCGAGGGCACTCAGAGCGGGGGAGCGTGCGACAAGAGCATAGGTGGAGGTTTAGACAGAGAAGGGGCTGGTCAACAGTTGTGGAGGGAGCTCTATACAAAGCACCGAAAAATATGAGAGGATTGATAGTACTAGTCTACAACAAGGGAGTGTAGAAGGGCCGCTCAGAGCCAAGCAGGAGGAGCGTATCCGCAACAAGATCACAAGAAAGCTGATCATTGCAAACGGCCATCGAGGAGAGGTGCGCACAGCCATAAGGTGGAAGAACTGAGGAAGCCATCGAGCAGGAATCAGTGGTTGAGGGAGGGTCTCAAAGCCAAGACTCTGCGAAGGGGAGGTGTGCCATGAATTGAGAGCCATTAGTGGTGACGAGTGTGCCAGAGTCTACAAAAAAAGAAGTGCATGATACGGGGGATAGGAGGGCTGCCCGTTGCAGAGGAGCTAGTCGAGGGGCTGAGGATTGTCAAGGAGAGCTAGTGTTGTAGAGGAACTACAAAAGCAACCAGGAGAGAAGGGGGTCTTTGGAGCGCAAGCTCTCTGGCTGTAGAAGGCCGGAGGTTGTTTCGCTACAGAAGGAGGGGCTCCTTGAGGACTACTGAGGGATGCAAAGAGGAAAGATTTTAATGGGCCGCCCTTGAGTGGCCGGCTGTATGTAGGAGAAGTTGGCGAGTTTTCTTCAGGTTATGGTCTCCAGCTGGATGGGGCTTTCCGCTACGAAGTAACATCTGACCATATTCTCATGCATTGAGAATTTATATAAGGCGTCTTATGTATATCTTATCTTATAGTATGCTCGTGCTATTAAGCATGGATTTCACTGCTACACTGTTCTCTCAAGAGCCTTCTTGTAGTAAGTTTATACAAAAAACTTAAGAGAGAGAGAGGGATTCATTGTTTGTTCCGGTCAACCACAGGTGTGTGCATAGCTGTTTTGTGGTTTAGTGGAGCACCAGGGCTTGGATTGACATCTGGATATGGTCTTTAAAGTGGTATTTGCAGGTGCTTGAGTGGATAAGTTTGTGGTTCTGAACTTGCAGGGAGGCCAAGCTATAGAGGTGTTTTGCTCTGGCTTTCTCCTGTCAACATTCATGTTGATGCATCAACCTATGCCATAGGATGCATATTAGCCTAGCTAGGAGACATGAAAATGGATTTCTCCATTTGCTACTCTAGTAGGCAGTTGCACAACGTGGAGAATAATTATACCACTACGGAAAGAGAAGGTCTATGAATGATATATGATGTCAAAAAATTTATACACTTCCTTCTTGCAAACGAGTTTGTTTTCTTCATAGATCACCAAGCATTGTTATATCTGATAAACAAACCTTGCAACACTGGAAGGATTGTTCATTGGTTTATAGTATTTCTTGAGTTTGACTTCACAGTAGTCGTAAAAAAGGGGACTACACACACAGGAGCAGATCGTCTTTCGAGACTGTTCCATGGAGAGTCACCTAAAGGTATTGATGATGATCTTCCAGATTCGTACCTATTTAACATTGAAATGGTTCCGAGGTGGAGTGAAGAGGTCATTCCTCTGCTCACAATCGGATCATTACATGTGGAAAGACAACCATCAGTAATACATCGAATAAGAAATCTCCAGCTTTTAGCAAGACGACTGTACAACACGGTAAGGATGGGATTTTGAGACTATGTGTACAGTGAGAAGAATACGAATACTACCTCAAGCAGGCTCATACACAAAATACGGGGTTTCACAATGGAGAAATGCAAACTTACCAAAGACTAAAGAGACTAGGAGTCTACTGGCAAAAAATGGAAAACAGCGTCCATACTTATGTAAAATCATGTGATATCTGTAGAAAGCAACCTCTAGTGGAGTACGCCACCCTATTTCGAGCACTACAAGCACCCAAATGGAATACTCACATAACCGAGTACTTATAAAATAAGACCTTCCTAGAGGGGTGGGGTAACACACGAATGAGAACTGTAGTAGCAGAAGAAAAAAAACATTATCTACTAATTGCAAACCAATTGTATAGGGTGGGGAAAGGATGAAAAACTATGATTGTGTGCTATGGAAAGCGAATATTTTGCTATCCTAGAACAAGAACACTCAGGCCAGCCAGGGGGACATTTCTCTACTGATAAAACGGAAAAGCTAGTACTTCACTCAGGCATATGGTGGCCAACCCTATTTAGGGGGATGCAGAGGTCTATGTCAAACGATGTGATGACTCTCAATGCACAAAACCACCCCTACGGAGAGATGAAATTCCATTACGGCCAATGATGGGAGTACACGCTTTTGCCAAATGGGGCATCCACTTTATTGGCCCCATCATACCACCTGCATATAGGTCGCATGTACAATACATCATAGTAGCAATAGATTACACGACCAAATGGAAAGAAGCAAAGGCAACATAGAAAAACGATGCATGGACTACAACTCAGTTCTTTTTTGAACATATCTTTACCATATATGGTCTACCCATTGAAATAGTGATCAATAGGGGAGCACACTTTCTGAACAACGTCATTGAAAGCTTAGTTGACTAATTCATGGTGATCCATCGCAAATCAACACCCTATCATCCACAAGCTAACGGACAAGCCGAGAGCACCAATAAAATATTATGCATGGTGCTCACCAAAATAGTCTGTGACTCAAGCGATGATTGGGATCAAAAGCTACACACTGCATTACGGGCTTACAGAGTAGCTATTAAAACTTCCATCGGGACCACTCCTTTTAACCTTGTGTTCGGGATTATTGCAATTCTACCCATGGAATTCTTAATTAAAACACTATAGATCGCAATACAATTAGGATAGACGGGACACGAGCTATCGGAGAGACTAGACACCCTGGAGCAATTAGATGAAACCAGCGTGAGAGCGGTAGCCAGGATATATGCTCAGAAAAGACAAATGAAAGCTTTCCATGATCAACATTGGATTAGCAAGGAGTTCCAAAATGGGGATTACGTTTTGATGTATATCCTCAAACAACACTCCAAAAAACTCAAAAAGTGAGGGAAGGGGCCTTTTGTAATACCATTAGGAAGAGGATGGAGTCTAGGAGGGCCTGTTTACTTTTCTAGGTGATTAACATTCTGACGAATAGGTGTATGCCATGTGTGCAAGAACGGTGGATGTGTAAGAGTGGTCAAAGGATACACTTTTCCCTCCAAAAAAGGGAGTGAACTTGGCCCTCCATAACTCCTACATACAATCTCCGATTTGAGCAGAGATTATACTTATGTAATCTGCACGTTGATCTCTTTCCATAGATATGTTACATGATATGGTTTTGCTTGCTATATTTAAAATTTAATTTTGGGGAAAAATTTGAATTCAAATAAACTAGCCATTTTTCCTGTTTGAATTCAAAAGATGCCCTTTGATTGCTTTCTTAATACTAGAGTTTTGACTCCCTTAAATTACCAAATAAAGAGGCCCTCTTAGACCCCATCTTCTTCCTAATGATGATATATCACAAAGCACCAACCATCAAGCTAGCAACATTGGCAGGTGAGGAGGTGCCTAATTGGATGAGTGTTAACTGAGTCAATGTCAGTTAACAGAAGCCGCTAAAGACCGAAGACATACGAATGCACATAGAAGATCAACAGAAAGAAGCAGTGAAGATTGGAGTTACACATTCTCCACATTTTTCCAAAATGGTCATGTATTTTAACTGAGTCAATGTAAGTTAACAAAGGCTACACTGAAGATATACGAATGCACATCGAAGATCAACAGAAATAAGCATTGAAGATTGGAATTACAGATTTTTCACATTTTCCCAAAATGGTCATGTATTGTAAATTCTTATATTATTTCAAGCCATTGTAATATTTCTAATGTGTTACGGGCTCAATGGGAGTTTCAAGCTGTAAAGAATAGGACAATTAGTGTGCCTAGGACGCAGATTTAGTAGGTGGTAGAGCCCTAAAGGCCTTGGGCACCCGGACATTGCATATTTTTATCCTAGGTAAATAAGGCAGTGTGTAAAAGAAATTAGGGTTCTCAAGCTCATTTGTTGAGAGCACTCTTTGGTGAGAGCTCTTGGGGTGTGTGTCTATGGCATCCTTGAAATTCTCCTTGCTCATGTGACTTGGTTAACACTAATCAATGCTTAATTCTCTTTCACTATGCCTCTCTCATGCTTCTTATGATTGACTATGATGCTTTGATTAGCTAGATTGTAACTAATTAGTGGTTAATCTCTCTCTAATATTGTGTAATTTCCCACTCTTGCTTGTGTGTGCATGTAGGTTTGATTGGAGTGTGGTGCTCAATAGATCTATGTGTGTGTACTTGCAATTAGTGTGTTGCATGATAGGTTAGTGTTGTGTGCGTCTTGCAATCGTTAGTGTGTGTGATTGAGTTGATTAGAGGTGAAGAGAAATGGATGTGGAGATTGCCTAGCATTGTGGCTTAGCTCCTCCATAGGCCTAGAAGCTCACCTTGTAGAGTCAACCATCCATGTTGCCATTATTAGCTCACTAATCTTGTGAGTGTTTCCATGCCCTAGCCGCCGTGTAGCTCATCCCTCCGGATTGATAATTTTGTTGGTCATTGGAGCTATGTAACGATGGAACCTCCAACCTTTGGTGCCATTGCCGAGGACGGTGGCCTACTCTAGTGTAATTGTGGCATAATCGGATGTGTTTCCTCACTAATTTCACTATTAATTTCACTTGTGTGTTTATGGTTTTGTGGATTTTGGATGTGTGTGCATGAACTAATGTGTTCATAATTCCCTAATTTTTCACTGTATCTTGCCGATTGTGTGTTTACACACTCTAATTTCACACTAACCCCTTGCTAATTTCACTAATTTTTGCTAACTTACACACTAATTTGCTACCAAGGATTGGAGCTTTCAAGAGTTCAACCGATCTTCATTGGAAAGGTAATCAAGGTGGTATTCTCAACCTCCATAGAATCTAAAGATGTGTAGAATTGTGTAGAGACTCCACCATGATGCAATGTAATGTCAATGCTATGTTGTTGCAATGCAATGTTGATGCTATGAAATTTTTGGACTGTTCGTTTTCATGCCGTCGTAATGCCGAAATTTTCCAAATTTGGTGGCGTATGAAATTCATAAGTTCAATTGCTAATTGGTGAATGTGCATTGCTAATTGTGTGTCTAATTGATCTAATTGCATGCTTGAATGGTCAATTGCAAGTGTGTGTGTGTATTCTAATTGAGTGTGTGTATGCCTAATTTTAGGTGTGTGTACACTATTTTACTCTTGATTGTGCACCTAAAAATCAATGTGTGCTTAATGATTTTTCAATTAAGATAATTGATTTGTGTTGTAGCCATGCCCAACTAGAGATTTGTGAAATCACATTGCAATTTTGACAAGATTAACCCTTTTGTGTGCGCACCTAAAGATTGGTAAAAACTGCCAATTATTAGTGTGTGTGTACCTAAAAAGTGCCTAATGTGTGATTAATTCAATTTTTGATCACATGTATGATGTGTGTGATGGTCAATTGCTGCATTTTTTAGCTCAAAACAGATATTTACACACTCCAAATCGTCAAATTTTGACCTAATTTTACCAATTTAATTGCCTACTTTGGATTTTATTGATCAAATTAATTGGCAATTGAATTGATGTTTTTTTTGTGATTTTATTTGGCTGCACTAACTCCCTATGTGTGGAGAGTTTTCAAAAAAAAAAAGGATATTTTTTGGATAATTTTGGCACTTTTTTGCTAATTTTTGCATTAATTTTATCTTAATTCCATAAAAATTTGATATCTTGTGATTTTTACGAGCTATTTTGAATGTATGTTTACAGCTTAATTTCGAGCGCATTGGGCTTTCGTTTCCCATGTTTTGAGCGATTTACTATTTCTAAGGGCCGGGTTGACGATTTTGTCGAATTTGGTATTTTTGGTGTGCTTTTGCATGTCGAAAGTGTTTGATTGTGATTGCATATGATTTTCTATATTTTTTTGAAAAATTTTTGGATTTTTTTGGTGACTTTTTGGATTTTCGGGTGATTTTTTAGCGTTTCGACTAATTTTGGCATTTTTGGACGATTGAAAAAAAAAAAACAATTTTCGAGCTTGACGCCCGTGCCTTGTGGCACATAAAACTTCCTCGTCGGATAGATCTTTACGGTCTCTTGGGATAGTTTCCTACGACGCTAAAATAATCTTCTTCCTCTCTCTCTTGTCTAACTCTCTCTTTCTCTCACTAAAAGCGCGATTATTTTCCTTCTCTCACCTCCCCCTCTCACTCTCTCTCTCGCATGCTCTCTCTCTCTCTCTCTCTCTCTCTCTCTCTCTCTCTCTCTCTCTCTCTCTCTCTCTCTCTCTACTCTCTCTCCGCTGCATCGTACTCCACGCCAATCTGTGGTCAACGTCTCTCTCTGCCCCACGCGGGTCCGGGCCCTGTCTCCTCTGCCTTTTGGTGTTGCCCACGCGCATGTACATACTCTCTCTCACACACACACACACGCCTTGCCACAGTTTCCGCTGACAGTAGCCCAGGCGCGCACGGAAACACACAAACACTCTCTCTTCTTTGCTCACGAGCTTCCCACAACTCATTACCTCGCCTTCAACGCCTCACTGTCCCCACCATCAGCACTGCAGAATCTCCCGAGGTGAACTCCGCCTGTAGGTAAATAATTCTTTATTTTATTTTATTTATTTAATTACACAATAAAAAAGTTGTCAAAAATTTAAAAAAAGGACTTTAAAATTCAAAATAAATAAATAAATAAAAACATAAAAATTAAAAATAATTTTTAAAAGAACATTAAAAAAAAAAAAAATCCAAAAACTCATAAAAAATAAAAAAGGATTAGAAAATCACCCAAGAAAAAACATATAAAATTTACAAAACAATAAAAAGCTCATAAAAATTTACAAAAAATTTTAAAAACCTCATAGAAAATTCTTTTTAAAAAATTTCAAAGAACTCATAGATTAATCTCTAAAATTGTAAAAAATTCACAAAAACTCAAATCAAATCCATAAAAAATCAAAAACTGATTGGAAAAATCCTAACAAATCATAAAAATTTTCATAAATCCTTCAAAAAATCCCTTTTTTTTCAAAATTCACAAAAAAATTTATAAAAAATGAAAACTTTTCCAAAAGAATCATAAAAATAGCAAAAAAAAGAAAATTCAAAATTTTACAAAAAAGATTAAGAAAAAAAAGAAATTCGTCGAAAGAGCCAGAAAGACCTAGAAAAGCAAAAAAGCAAAGCGGAAAGAGTCGCATACCGCGTCCTCATGACATACAGCGGAACAATCATAAATAGCAGAAGAACCAACTGGAAAAAGCGAGCAAAAAGACCAATTCAAAGCCGTTTGAGGGGCAGGCAAATTTCAAAATTTGGCATGCTAGAAATTGGCTAGTGCAAGTAATTGTTTTGCAAATTAGCTTCCAGTTGGACGAACAGGGACACAACTCACATGCGATTGCAGATTAGGCTAGTACGAGCAGCAAAAATTCTGCTAAACTATACCAAAATCTGCTAGGAGATAGTTTTTACAGAACAAGCCAACATGGACTCAAATCGAGCCGAGAGTTCAAGAACAGCAGAGCAAGGTAGTAGCAGTGGCAACACATGCACAATTGCAACAAAGAAGATTTCATAGCTATATGGCTAACGATGGAGATAAAGTCTTATATGCAGATTCAGAAGGCCACAGATACTTGATGAACAGTAAAAGCAACACAAGAGCCAAGATCCTATTCATTACAGTAAAGCTAGATTTAGAAAACTCCTAGATGTTCACAGACTTCAGTGGAGCCAGGTATTGCAAGCTCAAAGAAAAAGTGCAGATATAAGTTCTGAAAGTCAACCCAAGTGTTTATCCAGAAATCTGCACCAGTCAACAAAACATACAGTTGGTGCATATGCAATCAGGTTCATTGTACATGGATTAAAGTGGTCAAATCTATAGCCGAGAGCCAGTAATTCAAGATCCAATAGATCAACCAATAGAAGCCAATCTAATTGGGAAACCAAGCCTAAGACGGTACATGGAGCAATCTACAGCTTGATGCTCAGTTTTTTAAAAGAAGATGCCGACAACTTGGTCAATATAGAAGAAGAAACTTCTCAGCAAGAGCTTGACATGACAGAATCAAACTAGTCATGGTGTAGCTCTCAGATTGTGGACGAAAAGGTGGACATTTTTATGAAGATTTTCTAAGAAATCCAGACAACGGGGACACATCAACTACCAAGCAAGGTACATAGAAAATTGGAAATACGAATTTCAATGTAAGTACATCTAACTCGCCACTTTTAATGCAATCAGATGATTCTGTATTACCATAAGAAGCACCAGTAAAAGCACTGCAAGTTCAAAATGAGCATAAAGATGCACAGACACCTAAAACGCTTAAAATTGATTCTTTGAACAACAAATTCTTGCATGAATTTGGTCAAGGTGTCCAGATATCACCAAAGGTTGAAAAGACTGACTATTAGGTTTGCAAATGATTCTGTATACACTGTCACAAGTGTGCAATCATTTACGAGTCTAAGAGAGACATCAAACAGAATGATGTTAGCTTTGTATGGTACACATAATTCATATGCACACTGTGTAGACCAAAAAGAAAAACTGTGCAAAAAGGATCAACCAGTGTTTGAACGGGCCACATACCAACTCACAGAAGTACGTCCAGTGATAGATCAGAAAGGATGGGTTATTTTGAAGGAAAGAATCTATTATAGTCCATCCTCTCTACAGTTGAAGGATATTACCTGAGGGAACCCAAAAATTTGTTCGGAGCCAAACTCTCCTCCATCGGAAATCAAGCTTTAATGTTGTAACCCAACGAGCATATACTTTGACCAAAACAATCGTAGATATAGATGAGAGTCTAGCAGCTATGATGCCTTGGGTCCTGAAACTACAAAAGCTCATATCATAGGAGACCCATGGGATAGACAATATTGAAGGCAAACATAATGCTATTTGCAGCTTAACTTGGGAAATAATTTGTCATGTTTCACGGAGATACATAGGAAACAATGCAGAAGGTTTACAAATGCCAAACACCAACAATGCTACCCAAAGTGTGCCTTCACAATCCCAAAAGGTGAGACTAAAACAGAGCCAAACAATTTTGAACTCTTACAATGAAGCAGGCTATAGTGATCACCCTAGGAAGGGTGAAGCTTTAAATTCATCAAGCTCAACTTATGTACCAGGAAATGCTACACCAGTTAGAAGCCCTAGAGCATTTAACCAACAAACTTCTTCAAAGCAAAAACCATTGAAAGGTCATATGGTTGTTGGAAGTTTTCAATTGACCCACAAGCCATCAGTCTCTGCAGACAATTGCTTCTATGAAGATCATCAGAGACAAAAGTTTTAGTTGATCTACACAAGTCAAAGCCAAAAGCCGACAAATCCAATATTGTTCAAATAGTTACATGTGACCAAGCTCACATATGCATATCAAGATGCACATGGTAACGAATATCAGCAAGATCATGACCTTGTACAAACCCCTATGGAGTACAATATTAGAACAATATGAGTCGACATCAACGAAAGCACGTGATCAAAGCAATGAAAATGCAGATAAAGCTCAGCCAAAGGACACTAGCACAACAAAAGAAGTCAATTTAGAAAGAAATCCTAAGACGATCAAGTGCAACATCACCAGTGGAAACAAATAAAATATGTCAAGTGAAGTAAAGATAGATTTTCAGTTAGACAAGAACTTCATGTCCGTTCGCACTTGGAAAAAATGTGGCCAACCACATCTGGAAGATGCTCTTGAATTTGTGAGCATATTTGGAGACAAACGAGCAGAATGCTGGGGAATCATATCCACCACCATTTAAGTAAGTTTATAGAACATTACTTACCAATTCCATGTGATCACCATAAAAGATATGCCAGATGACATCATAATGGGAAATGCCCCAGAAGATGTTAGAGATACAGAATGCAAACATGATGGAGTCATCACAAACAACAAAGAGTGAAGACCAAAACTAGTCACTCGCGGATGACAACACAAAGTCCTCAAGCACAATTAAAATGGAGACCGATGCCAAAGCAACGCTTATTGAAGATGATTCATCTCCATCAATCAGAAATTCAGAAGAGCTTAAAGCAAATTAGACAATATCAAGTGTAGATCAAAAAGAGCAAAGAATAACCACGAAAGCTATTGAGCAAAGAATGCCACCAAAGCCAAAAGTTAAGAAGAATGAGGTTGCAAAAAAATCAAAAATAAATTGGAAGTCCAAAGATTAATCACTCATTGCCAAGTGAATCAACTGATGAAAGTCAGATGGCAACAAAAAGTCTCAAGTCACCCTCCATACAGACATAGTTAGATCAAGATGAGACCATGGCAAAAGCAGGACATAAATATTCTTAGAGACAACAATGAGAATAGCTATAGCTCTTAGCAGTACAAAAGGAGCAAGTGTCAGATGCAATGCTCTACTAGATAAAGAAGCAAAGTTCAATATGGTTGTAGACAACATTTAAAGAATTCTAGAGATTACTCAGAGCAAGCCAGATAATAGAGAAATCATGGGTAAGGCTGTCAAAAAGAAATGGTTGCTACCCTTAGCATCCAAAATCATGAAGAGAAGGTAATGTTTCAGGTGAAGCCTTCAAACAAATTGCTTGCAGATGTCATACTTGGACATCAGTGGTTAGATCAACACAAGGCATACAAAGAAGATACAATACTGATACTCTCTTTTCCAAGAGGTAGAAAACAACATTTACAGGTACCATTAATGCTAGATTCAGAGTTGCAGAAGTTAAAAAAATCAAAGACAAATCTTGCGGACAAAGGTAAAGATAAAGTGGAACTTCCACCGATTAGCAAAGAAGGTGTGACATCGTATGCATCTACATCAAAGAACCCTCATGGATCACCTTCTTCAAGCAAGTTAGTCTTTCAAAACTTCAATTCAATCGCTGACACAACTGCAACCTCTAAGGAGACACCCAGAAAAGCAAAGATATTTCAACCAAAGTACTCCAGAAAGCAAAAGATAGTCAAGCAAGTGTTTGTTCAGAGCAATTTAGTCAAAGTCAATGATCCAGTTTGGATTAAAGACATAAAGACAAAGACATGGGATGGATACCATCACAATGGATCTTAAAAGAACAGGAGTACTATAGAGGTAATAGACAGATACGGGTGCCAAAACCATCGGTTAGAGCATATGAAGTAACATCAAGTCCCTCCCGAGAAAGAAGGCCCACAAGGTATCAACTTCGACAATATCCTAGGATACCTAAGAATCAGGTATACAACAAAAAAACATCGAAAGATGCTAAATTCAACCACAAATCTCAAGAGGATACATAACAAAGACGGATCTCAAAGAATGTTCCTCTTGGACAAGGATTATACAAAGGATATACAAAGATTTGGCTACCAGTCAACCACAAGACAATTGCAACTACACCATGCCTGCATGAAGATCTCAAGAACTCAACAAGACCTAGAATGAGGTAAAGTCAACAAAAGAGATACAAAGGTCATCAAGATATTTGGATTGCTAAGTTTTCCAATTCTCCTAGTCAAAAGCCAAATGCTGACAGTGAATAGAGGCCTACAACAACATCAAACACTCCTATCAACATGCCTAATTGGAGAATCAAACAGATAATGGAGTCTTCACAATCAAAGAAGGATAACCCAGCCAAAGTGAATGCAGATTCAAAGATGATAAAACAAGTATGTCAGAAGAAACCTTCAATGCCAACTTGGTCCTTCACTAATCTTATTTCTGAGGATTCAAGCTGCTTACTTTTACCTGAAGAAATGTTTGTAGAGTAAGCACAATAATGTAAAAAGTCAAGTCGTCGGGGTGCAAAAAACACTCTTTGGCATAGTCAGAGCCGGGCTACTGAGCCATAAAATGAGCAAATCATTAGTCCCAAAGCAAGTTCAAGTCATATTAAACTTTGTGCTAAGAGTCATAGTTATTAGGATTACACTCAAGCTAGAAGAGTTGAGTATATCTAAGTTGTGTTGCTCATGCTGGATGAGATGAGCATAAGAGTCAAAGTCTATTAACTTACAATTGGCGGAGTGTCGTAGAATCCAACACTCAAGCACAGGGCACAATAAGATGAGAGCACATATCATCGTCAACGAAAACCATTCTTAAAGGGGTGCCAACTTGCAACGCCATGTCATATGTTTTTATAGCTACACCATCTTTCTGAAGAACCCCTCAAAATCTTTCTTGCACAACATATTTTTTTCCACGCATTTCTATGTATCCATAAAGAGGAAGTCCCACCATTGGACATATGCATTAGACAGTTTTTTTTGCTACCACCTATGTACCTTAGATGGACTACAACAGGCAAACCAATGTTCCATCATGCTACCCTCTCATATTTGCTGCCTTTTTAATTCCATATCTATCAGCAAAAAAACCCTTGAGTACTTTATTAATATTTCCCATGCTAATAAGTACTCCAATAATGTGCTTATCCCAAAGGCACTTTTTTCCCACTAAGTTTTTTTCCATTTGGTCATCGAGGTATTAGACCCTAATTTAGAACCTCATCATTCTACTTCCCTTGTACATACTTTTCATAAATAAACAGAAGCCTCCTCATTATGCTATTACAACGGACAAATGCAACATCATCTCTCACATCGGACTATTTAGACCAATGAAGATGTTGCAAAAAATTGAACCTCGCCAACAAATTCAACGACAAATGAAGACGATCAGCCCATCAACAACCAATCAAAAACCTCCACACCCTCCACGGATACTTTTCAACAGTGCCCGAGGCCGGGCACTAAAATTGGAAGGGGGGAATGTTAACTGAGTCAACGTCATTTTAACAAAAGATGCTAAAGACTGAAGACATATGAATGCAGATCGAAGATCAACAGAAAGAAGCAGTGAAGAGTGGAGTTACACAATTTCCCAAAATGGTCATATATATTGTAAATTCCCAATTTATTTCAATCCATTGTAATATTTATATTGTGTTACGGGCTGAATGGGCATTCCAAGTTGTAAAGAATAGGACAATTAGTGTACCTAGGTTGCAGATTCAGTAAGTGGTGGATCCCTAAAGACCTTGGGCGCCCGGACGTTGCATATTTTTATCCTAGGTATATAAGGCAGTGCGTAAAATAAATTAGGGTTCTCAAGCTCATTTGTTGAGAGAACTCTTTGGTGAGAGCTCTTGAGGTGTGTGGCTGTGGAGTCCTTGAGCTTCTCTTTGCTCGTGTAACTTGGTTAACACTAATTAATGCTTAATTCTCTTTCAATATGCCTCTCTCATGCTTCTTATGATTGCCTATGATGCTTTGATTAGCTAGATCGTAACTAATTAGTGGTTAATCCCTCCCTAATCTTGTGTGATTGCCCTCCCTTGCTCGTGTGTGAATGTAGGTTTGATTGGAGTGTGGTGCTTGATAGATCTATGTGTATGTGCTTGCGATTAGTGTGTTGCATGATAGGTTTAGTGCTGTGTGGATCTTGCAATTGTTAGTGTGTGTGATTGGGTTGATTAGAGGTGAAGACAAGTGGATGTGGAGATTGCCTATCATTGTGGCTTAGCTCCTCCATAGGCCAAGAAGCTTGCCTCATAGAGTTAACCATTTGTGTTGCCATGACTAGCTCACTAATTGTGTGAGTGTTTCCATGCCCTAGATTGATAATTTTGTTGGTCATTGTAGCTATGCAACGATGGAATCCCCCAACAATAAGTGGCTGAAAATTAAAGAAATATCTTCTTTTGCTGACACCAAAGGAACTCCAAACAATACATGTCGCAGATCAACGGAGAAGTCGAGCCCATGACATTCGGAAACAGGCACAACAAGAAGCCCAAATCAAAATATTAAAGCGGAAGGAAACCTTCAAAGAAAGGCCCAACAGAAAAATTGTATCAACTCCCCTCCAATAGCATCCATACAAATGGAAGCTACATGGTTAGGTGGCATGGATTTGTGTATTATGCTGCAGCTTGCCAATGGCACCACCAAGCGTGCATTAGTGGACACTAGGGCAAGAGAAAATGTTGTCAGCTACTCCACCTTCAGGAAATTAACAAAGGAACCTCTAATGCCAAATACTATGGGGTTCAAAGTTGCAAACAAAGGGACAATGGACAGTCTAGGACATGTAAATTTACCAGTAACTATTGATGGAACAATTTATCCTCATCAGTTTCATGTGGTCAAGGATAAGGATCTTAATAAAGTAGTTATTCTGGGAGTACCATGGATGCGCAATTATCAAGCCACACCAAACTGGCATGATAATACTTTGAAACTCTCAGGCAAGATGACCAATCTTTTGCCACACCCTTTGTACAATGAGACCACATATGGGAACCTCTCCAATCACCACTTGATCCAAAATCCAACGGTGGTCAAGAAAATCTGGGTAAAAAAGTCTATTATGCAAACCAATCCGAAGAAATTATGGATACCCAAACGACATGGCAATGCAAGCCCACCCACGATGCATCAACAAAAACCCAACCTCGACAAACCGCACAAGGCTGTTGTCAAGCAACCTAGGCCAATCCAATCTTAACATTGACAACCAAAAGAAGTCAATTGGGTATGGAACCAAAATAGACTCGCTCACGGGATGCCTTCACAATGAAGACCACATCCAAGCAATTTTAGTTGGTGACCAAAACAGAGCCCTCAATTACAAGACAAGGCAGGGTCACAACTTCTAGAGGCCACTGTCAAACAAAGGGAGCGTCCTCTACAATTACTTTTGTTCGGACCACGCAGATTCAACATAACCTCACCATCGAAAACCATTGAACTTATTGTTCAGAACCCATAATATCTTGCACAACATTTTGTTACCACATGCATATCCTTGATTTGCATCATAGAGCCACAATATACGGCTATGCTTAGACACATACTTTGTTCCCATGCACTCTGACACATGTTCGTCTAGGATGACTCACTCTAGGAAGGGGGGAAAATGCAGCATGATCATCATTTTGTATATATTAGCATCATTTCTTTTTATTTTCTTTTCCTTTAATACTTTTTCAGAGCTTGTTAACTCTTAGCAGGTATAACCAGGAGCCATATTGAAATCATCTAAATTTCGGGTTAAGAATATGTATGTATGAGAGATTACACTAATTTTGGCAAAATTTTGGGCAACTAATAATAATTGAAACTAACCTTTCTTTACTAAAAAGATAAAAACAACAAAAAATAATAAGTGGAGCCAGGAAAGCCAAAATTGACTTTTGAAAGCAAACGCCAAGACTTCAAAGCAAGGGCTTCGAACATGGCAAATATGGAAATATTCGGCACACGATGGATTTCGAGCCAACTTCTAAAGGATAAAAAATGCAGATTGAAGGCTATTTGTTGGCTGAATATCAGAATGAAGAACGGTTCGAACTGCAGGTGATATGAATAATAAGAATATATGATCAATAGAGGTAAGTATGAAAGGGGCAGTCTGGGTAGATTGGGAACATATAGCCAAATGGGGCAACATAAGCTCATTTGCATTCACTGATACACACAGAGAGAGAGAGAGAGAGAGAGAGAGAGAGAGAGAGAGAGAGAGAGAGAGAGAGAGAGAGAGAGAGAGAGGAGAGAGAGAGAGAGAGAGAGAGAGAGAGAGAGAGAGAGAGAGAGAGAGATAAGCATAGGGTTTTCCACTTTGTTTCTACCTGCTCCGACCACCTCGGTAGCTCTTACTACACCGAATTCGACAGGTATGATCATTAACCCTACAAGAACATTTGTGTATGCCCCATACTACACAAACAATACCAAAACAACAGATCAGAGAACATCAAAGTCGCAAAATCTACAAATTGTCAAGGCCAATGGGGGACTTCAAAACTCATCCAAAACAAAAAACTTTTCATTTGCAGACCGGTAGTAGCTGGCAGAATCAATGGGTGCAAAAAAAGTTGCAAAAGGTGGTGGAACATGGATTGTGATCCATGTTACCCAAACCCTAAAATTAGAAAAAATTGTACAGTAGCATCCTCATGTGGCCACGAACAACCTCCACTACTTGGAATTTCAAAATGCTCCCAACATGGATCGCGATCCATGTACCTTGATGATAAAATTAGGGCAGGAGTTGTTCACTAGCCGGGGGATGCAAAAGTATGTTTGACCATGCAAAAATAGTCACAAAAAGGGATTTTAAAATCATCAAACCCTCATGGTTTGTTATCTTCAGTCTGAAAATGGTCATTTGGCAGTACTGAAAGGACAAATGGTCTATTTCTAGAAAAAAACTTATGAAGTAGGGTAAGGAGAAGAATATGAAACTACCCCACTGACCAAAGCAGCAATTGGAACTTCTTAGGGTTCTATTCCAAAGCCAAATGAAACAGAAGGGAGTCTGAAAGAAAGTGAAAGGCAAGCATCAAGGAGATGTAACATTAAAGGTGTAATTGTGGTCAAAACAAAGTAAAAGAGTACCTACAAAGTTGTGCGAATTGCCTAGACCAATTTTCCCTTTCAGATAGATTCATAAATTGATGAAAATTGGTGGAGAGCTAGGAAAAGTTGTGCTTTTCAAACACAAATCATCCAGAATCAAGGCAACAAAAGATGTCAGTCAAAGGAAGTACCCAAAAGTGGTTTCAAAAAACCAATATGGTCAAGACGGGAAAAACATGGCCATAAATTAAAAACCTAAGTAAACATAAGAGAAACATGTCCAAATTTGAAAATATTTCACCAGTGTGCTACGAAGGCCTATAGGAACATGTGTGCAAGAGGCTGTATCAAAATCCCTCCCAACATGGATCACGATCCATGTACCTTTTTGCCCAACCAAAGAAAAACTTCATACCATCTGCCCCAGTATATTCAACAAAGCCTAGCCATGAAGTTTTAAGTCATTTGGATTCCAAAATCCACATCCAAATGCCAAATTTCTCTAAGTATGAGGATGATTTCCAGAAATTGACCTAAGTAACAAACCAATGGTCCAAATCCCAAAAATTTTGGACCAAGGCACCATCTTGATGAGCCCTACCAGCTAGTAGCATCAGATCTTGAATATGTTACCAACAATGAATCACGATCCATGTTCCTCAAACCCTAAAACCAGAGAAATTTGCACAATAGCATCCCCATGTGTCTAGGAACAACCTCCACTAGTTGAAATTGCAAGATGCTTCCCAACATGGATCGCGATCCATGTGTCTTTTTGCCAGAATTCATCTATTAACTCATGCCTTTGTGGCTAAAGTAACCTAGATGCACTGGTGAAATTTGGTCAAATTTGGGGTAGTTTTGACAAAGTTATGCTCATTTTTCATTCTATGGTCAAAGTTTGCGTTTTCTTCAACTTTCTGACAGTCTTCATCAATTGCTAAATCTTGTTTTCAATTTTAAATTGACCTCAGAATGCCTCGAAGGAAAACACAAAGGGAGTGTGGAGCACCACCATATGAGATCACAAATATAACCTCGAATGAGAAGGCCCATATCACCGAACAGGTGCTCAAAGCAATATCGGCCAATATATTCATCGAAAAATTTCAAGCAACGGATGGAGAGATAGTAGAGACCACCATTTTTTCAAGGGAATTGTGGACACGACACCAGAATTTCGAAGTGCAAGCAGAGGCCTCGAGCCTACAATTGGACAGCTTTCTACGACTATCGCCATGGGGAACGGATTTTAGAAGGGCTCATGAACTCATAAGCTCGATTCAGTACAATGGGGAATCCACCCTGACTGACAAAGATAAAGCAACACTCAAAGTTAAACTCACTACATAAATAATCAATGAAGCTCTCCTTCTGCACTAGGGAACACACAACCTATTGCAAAAAACAAAAGCAATAGATAATGACAAATCCTTTTTGAAGCAAAGAGGACACAAACTGACATATCAAAATTTGATCTACTCGGAAACAGAATTGCCTTTGCACGTCATATTGCAACACTTCAAAGTACAAAAGCCACCAAGATACACTGAACCGTTGTTGCACATGGCAGTGGTAATGGAAATGGGGTTAGTAGAACGAAGAGTGGTCAGCTATGACTTTGGCAACTACCTCCTCGACAACATAGTTGAAGCAAATCTTAAGGGTAGCCACAAGAGCAAGCCCGACATGAACGTTGGACCAGTGCTGACTCGAATCACCTACCAAGTATTGGGAATGATTGCTGATCTACCACCTAGTGCAGAAGCACAAATAGAGTTGATCCACAAATTCAAAAGAGCACTAAAACCGGTAGTAGGACCATCCACAAGGCCAAAACCAAAGGTCAAACAGACAAGGCAGAGCGCAACAAGAACTGACACTGACAGTGAGCAGATGGAGTTGGATGCATCGAACAGTGAGAAAGTTGGGTCTAAAGAAAGAGATACCCCTCCTGAATAACAATTTCAGATGAGGAGCATTGTTGAAGATGATGAAACAGGAAACAGAAGGAAGATAGCAACTCAGAGTAGGAAGAAGATGGAGAAGGAGAAGTCACAGAGCTTGCATACGAGATCTCTGTAGTCTATCTCTCTATATTAGAATAATAGAGTATGCACAAACTCAGAGCTACAAAGCTTATATGAGACCCTAAGAGATAAGGTGTCCTTTCACACCAGATGTCCAGGGGGAAAAACCCAGTGGGAGAAAAGTGCCCCTGGTGAAGCGCGTATACACACTAACACTACTACATGTCTACAAGCATGAGAGTGAGTTTTCCATGAGATATACAAGATTGAAGAAGAGAACAGCCCGGGCAGCAGAGGCCATCCCAGTTACCCAAGCCACAAGAACAATGGAAGAAGTGTAGGTGCAAAGAGAAAGAATCCGCCAATAGAAGCATGAGGAGAAAAGAAGTAAGGGAACAAAAGCGGATGATGAAAAAGAAGAAGAAGAAGAAGAAGAAGAAGAAGAAGTCCCTTTACTACACAGGCAAATAGTAGCTCTTGAACGGTTCAAACAATGCAAAAGACAAGAAGCCGAGGAGAATCTGAATATTGCCAACGACATGCGGCAACGGATTCAGAATGAGAGCAAAGAGAAAGAGAGGATGCAAAGCGACCACGCGTCGATGATTTCAAATCATCCAACGAATCTACTAAGGCCAATGGAAAAGATAAAAACCAAGAAGAGAAGAGTGAGCAAGACACGCTTGACTAGTGAGAATATGGTTTTGAATCACCAAAATACAAAGAGGTACTTTGAGAGGCTGGAACAGAAGAAAGAAAAGAGGCTGTAGACCTTCCAGAAGAAGTGGCAGATAAGGTGCTTCCACAGAAGGTAGATCAAGAAAAAGAGACGGCACCACCCCAAAGTGACTACAGCTCCAGGTGTTATTGAAGTACTTAAAACAAAGGAAAGAATGATTTATGAGGTTGGACCCTCGGATCAGGGCTAAACAAGTCATAGAAAACCACATCACCTCCTTCGCAAGTTGTAGTAGAGGAGGGAGCATAGATGATCAGGTCATTTGACATTGATGCTCATTTAGACCAAATCAAGCTTCAATTTTAATGCCAAAGAGTTCTCTACAACTTGCACAAGCTAGAACTAGAAGACACCAAGAAAGAGGCAACTAGAGCAGCTAAAAACACACTTCAACTACAAAACAAAGTAGAGCAGTTGCAAAAGGTCTAGCTATAACTCCAATCAGAGTTGCAAAGGGAACAAGAGAACGCGTCCTATTACTACAAGGAGGTCTAATAGTTTAATGATGCCAACACTACTCTGCAAGTCGAGCAGCAATGACTAGAGGAGGAGCTAACCAAAGAAAGAGAACATAGTGAAAAGCCGTAAGAGTCCTACACGGTGATTAGCAAGACTCTAACCCAGATTTTACCCTTGCAGGAGATTCCGAGCTCCTCAATTTTGACAGTTAGATCAACCTCGCTGAACAAAGACGTCCAAGATCTACATGAGGCCCTTGCTCAAGAAAAATACGACAGACAAATCATGGCAGCAGGGCATAGAGCACTGCAGAAAGCCAAAGACAAAGAGATTGAAGATCTGAGAAAGCAGTTGGCAGAGGCACAAGGAGATTTGGAGTCTCTAAGGGAAACACAAGCAAAGCCTGAACAGATAGCCCCAATGGAATTTGAACAGACAGGAGGAATTGAGCATTTCACCTTGGAAGCTCACCAAACAGATGTACCAAGTACAAACACAGGAAAAGCAATTCAAGAATTTGAAGATCTAGCCATAAAATCCATCTCAGATTTGGCAAAAGAAGAAATTCAGTGTTGGATCTCAGAAGTCAAAGATCCCTCACACAAGGAGTACTTGCAATATGAGTTGAAAGTGTTGGAGTCAGCTTCCCTACTCATGCTCACTCCAGATGAAGTAGTGAAAAACCTTGGGCGGTATGAGATGATCGTCCTGCCAACCACTGATGCGGCAAGAGGCCAGATTATGGAAACAAAAAATGCTACCTGTGCCCTTGAGCCAAACAACAGAGGAGATTATAGAGATGTTCCTGTCATCGCGCTACAAATTTAGACTATCATTGACAATCAACCCCTCTGGGGAAAGAAATGGTTTGAGCAACGACCAATAGATAAAACATACTTATGATTGTTCCATAGCATCTCAGGATCGACCCAGTTTACTGTCCCATCAACAAACGGGGATCTTGAAAATCTTCTACTCATGGCAAATCAAAAGACCGGCAGTGTTGAATTACCCCACCATAACAAAGCCAATCAATAACAATCCCCCGTAAAAAAAGTATATGGTTCAAATCAGAGGGGTCATCAACATGATGAAGGAGATACCACATCTCACATTCTAGATGCTGATGAAATTGCCAAGATGCTAATCACCTGCATAACAACATTCAATGATATAGAGGCCGTGGAGAATCCCTAGCAGGTTTTTGTGGAAGGCACAAGAGGGCTCTGCTGGAATATGGAGACAAAAATCCCAAGCAAAAATGTCATCATGGGATTCTCGAGAGTCATGTTCCTGCCCTTTCACTACATGCAGACCTTTAAGGAGGCATTCACGACAAGATTCTTTGAGGTAGACGCCTCTATATTTGATCCCGTGACCAAAGATCTGCCAGCCCGACACATAGCCTATCACAACACTCTTCACAATAATCCCTTTAGAGAGCTACGACAAAAGTGGAGATCGAGGCAAGGGCACAAAATTTCAAGCACCTTACTTGGATGCTAGAAAAGAGACTGATCAATTACTAGAAGACAGCCAAAGACAGATTGCACGAGGATCTGCAATGAATAGGAGGGGGGGAATGTTTTGGTGGACACAGCGGACTAACATGTAAAAAGTGGATGTACACCAAACCTTGTTGTACTCGCTCATTTTTTCAAAAGAAGCGATTTAATTGTGCTAATAAGGACTCCCTATTATAGTATAGTTTGTCATGCCCTCTTAGCTTCTCTGAGTATACACCCCTTGTAAGTGGCCGAATGGCCGTGGGAAAGTCCCCTTAGCTTTTAAGTCAAAACCCTTAGTTTTGACTAACACATTACCATTAGCTACAGGAAGTATTGGGCGTCGACTGTGAGAGCTTCTTGATGCTACAACTTGTAATTCGCTTTTCTCCTTGTCTAGCAATCAGAATTCAATTCCGAATACCACATTGTGTTCCTTGTCTCTTGCTCTACAATCTAAGTGTAATCATTCTTGATTCTGATGTAGTTTGCGACGGATTGTTTGTGAGCTAAATGCATTGATTTGAGGTCTTAAATGGTTGTTTTTTGATGTTTTGACCTTGGATAAGTGTTTCTATGCTTAAGGGGGACCTTTTCGTGTGGGCTAATTTTCTTTTTTCGTAGTATGAATAGCCCTGTGAGTTCACTTTGGTGATATTGACACTCTCATTAAGTCCCCATGCTCCATCCCGAGTCGCTTCCTTGCATATTGATATTATGTTAGTAAAAAAAGCTATGTTGCAGATGTCCGTCTCGCGGCGACCCGCTAACAATAAGAAACGACCTATCCACATATAGAATACATGTCCTCTGAGATTTTTATGTGGGAAAAGTAAAATCTAGATTACAAAATCCTTGTAAAGGCCAAGATGGACCTATCGTGATTGTAGACATGCGAGAGTCGATGTCATTTTCCAGGAGAACCCGCTCTAAAAAATCTAGTAGAGCCATGTGTGTCATCACATATCTATGCCAGAGAAGAAATCAAAGGACCGTCTGAGCTCGGGGGGTTTCACCATTCAGTACCCCCTATATAACGTGCATTCGCGGGGTATTAAAAAAATCCCTCTTTTAACATATCTGAATGAATAAAATTACCCCTTATTTTATGATTTTTTCCCAAAATTGAATATCAAAACCCCTTATTTTAATGTATCTCTGTTAAATTGCCTAATTTTTTTGCATTTTAAAACCCCTCCTTTCGAACTCATGTTATACATTAACATGATTACATAGTGCACCCCCCGCGCATAGGAGAGCCTATATTAAATCTCTCTCTCTAGGCTCTCTCTCTAAGCTCTGTAATGACCCCTAGTACCATTTGTGAGCATGCAAGGTGCATAAGCAATGCATGGTGCCATGCAAAGTGAGAGGGAAGAGAAGATAAAAAGAGACGATGTGTGGGTGGACAAATGGATTTTAATGTGAGAGAGACCCTTATTTTTTTATCTAGTAAAGAATAAAGTGTGTGTACAAATGATGGGGGAAACCAAAGGCCTCTAGCATATCCATCGGTACGGGTAAGAGACACACCAGCTTTACCCCAACTTTATTTGCTATCAGCACTATGATGAATGATCCTCCACAGGTCCATGTGCACTCAAGAAGCTTCTTCCTACCCCCTTCATTGTCAGGTTGAATTCCACATTTTTTGTGTAGTAGAGGTCTATCGCACACCAAAAGACTCCCCCTCTAGGTCTATAGACATTACTTCCCACAACCATTCTGGTCCCTCCATCGGAGCTTGAGGACAATAGAGAGAGAGAGAGAGAGAGAGAGAGAGAGAGAGAGAGAGAGAGAGAAACTCCAAGGCCACGACCTTTCCTCTCCTTTCCCTAGGCTCTGATACTAGTGAAAGGCCATGGGCCAGAGCATACTCAACTACACCGTTCTGTGGGAGTTGGAATAGGTGAGTGCAAGAGAGGGAAGGAGAAGGGTCAAACACAATGTGTTTGGTGGAGAACTAGAGAGTATAATCATCTCTACTCATTATTTTCATTATAAACAAATGAATGGTAAGTGGACGAGCACCCGATCGAGACCGACCATGGGGCTTGAAACCTAACAATCTCCCACTTGAAGAAAAATGTGGTCCAAGTGGGTAAACACTGTAGGGGCTATTATGTACAGTTGTACATAATAGTTGTACAAACATGAAGCATGATTGTAGCTTCACCGTATGCCCATCATCTCTATGCAATGTGTGAACCTCTTTGGGGCTAAGCTCTTCATTATAGCATCCACTCGGGTGTGAACTTTGTCTAACTCAATGCGTTTGCTAGCCAAAATATCACATACCACAGCATCCAATTTGGGACAATCATGCTTGCTAAGTTTTTTGTATGCATCCATTGAGGTACTCAATGATTTATTCCCTTGCATATTAAAACATTGCAAGACCTTGTGAATATACTCTTCCTGTAAGAGTTCAAGTATACCATGTCTGCAACGATCACTCTGATACGCATACCAAGAAAGTGATGTGAATCACCCAAATCTTTCATAGTAAATTTCTTGCTTAAGGCATCGTTGAGAAGTGAACTCTCATCTTTTGACTTTCCAGCTACGAGTATATCATCCATATACAAAATCAGAATGATGAGGGAACCATCGTTCAACCTCTTTGTGTACAAGTAGTGATCTTCTTGCTTCCGTACATAACCCTGGGAGACTGAATGTACTTATCAAACTTGATGTACCATTGTCTTGAGCCTCGCTTTAATCCATACAAAGATTTCTTGAGACTACACACCAGTTCATCCCGTGTTGGCTTCTTATGCTTTATTGCAAAACCTTTTGGTTGTTTCATGTAGACATTCTTGTTAGCAACAAGCTAACACCGACACCATTTTTCGAGCACGGACACCATTTTTTGGAGTTCTCATTGTAAAACACTTATTATTTTGATAAATTGGGAATATTGTAACTCCTATTTTCTCGGATAACTCTATAATTACTGAGCAAGGGCTATAAGCTTCTAGATTGTATCAACCTGTCATTACCCATCTTTGGTAGAACTCCCAGATTATTAGTTTTGAACACCAAAAACCTTGGCTAAGGTATAAAAGCCAATTTTTGTGAGTTATTATTAAGTTTTTGGATAATGAAATACACAGAGTGAGCTAACGATACTCACTCTTCTCCTTCTCGCGCTTCCTACTCCCTCCTCAATTGGCACATTGCAGTCGCGTTTGTTGCATTGCAACCACAGGTAAGAGCTCTACGCATTGACGTAAATAGTTCACAATATTTTGTAGCTTTTGGCGTTGCCGACCTGCAGTCTAATTTCATTATAACTAGGAATTACACTTTCAAATAAAAAACTAAGCATAGGCGGGGTATTGGGACATCATTGCTAGGCATTTAGATGCGTTCTGGGTCGAAAACAACTATGTCAAAAATCCACTGCTGCTAATAATCGCGATTTTGGAACTTGACCTAAAGTGGGATATGAGACCATAAGCATGTGTGCTTAGGTCTTATAAACATGTCCTAGCAGTTTCGTTACGTTTGGATGTCATTTGATGCTGTAACGGATGTGATTTGTTTGCCGATGAGCGATTGGCTTTTGGTGATTTCAGACACTTGAGTGGAGCTTCAGTTAGATGCAAGTTGTTAGTTGTTTTCCGAGAGATTGACACCCTCTTGTAGCCTCTATGCACTAGTTGAGTCACCTTCATCCCATGGATTGACAATTTAATCGTGGTTCTCACTAATACTACAATAAGATAGGATGGTGAGGTTAAACATGCGTCCCACATTCGGCGCCGTTGTCGGGGATCGAAGAGACCTAAACTAGGGAAAAACATGAGAGCCTTGTGAAGGTTTCCTTTAACTTCCTCTAGGATTTCTTAGAGTTCAAAACTTTCTTTTAGAAACTGCATAGCCTAAGATTGTCTTCTTTTGCTGTGTAGATGTAGCTTGGAGGTCATCGTACTTGCTCAGTGCCTTTAGGATTGTAGGATTTTAGAATTAGACAAGGATTTTCAAAATGGTTGATAGACGAAACAAGTCTTAAGATCAATGCTCAAAAAACCATAAAAGACGAGAAAACGAGTGTTTGTGGATACTTTCCACGATCCCATTGCATGAGAATCTAGGAGTAGGGTAAGTAGGATCCAAGAATCATTGTGAGTTGTTATTGGAAGTTACAGAATTTCATGCCTACGGCCAGAAATAGCCCAAAAAGACTCGAAACCACTCAATCCGACTGGAGAGTAAGCTAAAAAGTTGTATGAACCATTTGGTAAGCTCAAGGACACTTCGAAGTAAAAATTTCAAGAGTTGGACAAAACTAAGATTATTTACTTTTTCTTGACATTTTAGGCCAAATTAAGTTTTGACTTGATTCATAGGCTTAAAATAGCTTATGTAACGACTGTCTTTGAAAAAACTACAAAAAGGTGTTCATTTCAAGCCTGCTGTTAATAATCGCGATTATAAACTTTTAGCTCAGATTTGACCAAAGTTCATACCATTGACTCATTGCATGTGTACAAACAACTTTTGTATAGGCACAAAAGATTTGGATCACCAAACTGACAAAAAACTGGGTAAAAACTATAGTTTGTGTTGACTTTCTGAATCTTGAGTGTAAATTGGGAGAAAATTTGTCCAAACTTGATGAAATTTGATTCATAGGCTTATATTGATGTGATAAACATGTGTACATGTTCAGTTTTGACAAAAAAGATGTAAAAAGTTGTCAGAAGTAAATAATTGCATTTATTTATATCTACCCTATTTTTTAACTTTTTTGACCAAGTCAGCATACCACTAGCTTTACCATGTTGTAATAAGCCCACAAACCAAATTTGGTAAGATTTGGATCATTGGATTGAAAACTGTGAACAAATTTGCAAAGTTAGTCTGCGAACAGAAAGTTGATGACCATTTGATAAAAAATTATCCAAACTTGTTGAAACTTGGCTAGGGCCCATTCTTTGAGGTGCTTAACAAATCTGTGTCAAAGTTGGGACAAAAATTTGCAAAAATATAACAAAAGTAAATAATCACGATTATTTACGTCTGCTTTAACACTAGGTTGGTAATGGGACACTTTTATGTCCTGTTAAGTGACCATTTTCCTTGAATTATGTCAAGAGTTTCAAAATGGATTTTGAGGTGCTATCTATCTATAAATTTGTCTCATGAGATGAAAAAAACTCGACATTTTTTTGGAATATCAATTCCATCTTTAACCTTGTCCTTGCACAACATTTCACAACCTAAACTGTGTGAAAAAACGGGTCCTGTTTTTGGCTTTTTTCAAATTTTTGCAACTATACCACTCTAGAGTTCATGTTTTTGAGGTCTATAATGCTAGAGAACTATCTTTCGTAGTCCTCAACATGTCTTGATGCTTCTAGGGAGAAATAAATGTTAAAGTTGTAAGTTATGACCAAATTACAAAAATTGTCAAATCCTGTTTTTTAGCCAATTTTAGCTCTTCTATGATTTTTTTGGTGGCTTTCATGATATCCAAATGCAGTTTTGATTTTCTATGTCGCATATTATAACATAAAGCTAATATTCCTTGAGTTTTGGGGCACCTCATACCCTATGTTGCATAGTAGACAACGATGGTTGATTTTTTTAATTATAGAAGAAAACGAAACATTCTAGTATATCAAGTATATCTTTTTCAATATTGTTAGTTTCTTGTGACAACTACATGCATTTTGTAGGTAGTAACCATATCTAGTCATAAGGATCAAATTTGGCTAGATATTGAATAGTTTCTATGGGATTCTACAACTCATAATGTTGAACCCAGTTTTTTCATGTTTGCTGTATGTAGCACTTCATCTTTGTCCCCAAGATTCCCCTTGGTAAGAGATGTATTATTCTTTTGACATGCTCCATGGCTCCTTATGAACCTAAAGGACAATAGGGAACTAGGAAAACATGCATATATTATTTGTATTGAGCGTGGCTATAGAAACTTTGATGATAGGTTTGCAGAATGGTAAAAATTCAACTTTTTTGTACCTATTTCTTTTGGCAAAACAAAAAATAGTGAGTGAGAAGCAATCATATGTTTGGATCACCAACCCATTGAAGTTAACTAGGGAATTTATCTCAAGTCCTACAAAAATCTCTAATCTTATTTTTATGCAACAAAACGTAAGAAATGACTGTTTTGATGAAAATGTACTGGTCCATCAACTTTGGAGGCTTGGTGTGACCAAAAGATGAGAAATTTTACAAGTTTCTTATTTTTTCCATGTATAGTAGACCTTGAACTATAACCTCATGAAAGGATTTTACAAAATGAGTGGATCTACTATGGCTTTGGAGGTTTTTTTCAAAACCCTGAAAGGACACTTTTATGCCCTGTTAGGTTACCAACCTAGTGTTAAAAATTAATAATTTTGCAAACTTGAGTATACCACAAGGTCAAGAATATTTGGTAGACTCCACAAATCAATTTTGGTGAAATTTGGATCACAAAAGTGAGACTGAAGTCAGATTCTTGAAATCAAAGTCTACGGACACAAAACAGCTGATAAACTTGATCAGAATTTGTCCAAGTTTGTTGAAACTTGTCCAGGGACTTTAACAGGTTTTATACTTGCCAAACCAAGCTAAAAAGTGCAAAAAACTAGCAAAAGTAAATAATCGCGATTATTTACTACTGCTACATAGAGACATCCGTTTTGACTTTTGAACTTGTAAAGTATTAGACCAGCCTGATACAAAGCCATCGGGCAATTTTGGGTTCAATCGGATCCAAATTGGTACATGTTCACTCAGTTTCCAAGTTGCACATTAATCCTTTGATTTTTGCTAAAGTCGAATCTGAAAATCAATTGTTGACTCCCATAGCTCGATTTGGAGTGATACACATAGACCAATCACGAGAGTTAGCAAAAACTCTACTGTCTTTATAGAAGAATAGCTAACTTGATCAATTTGTACAGGAATCAGGTTGCAGACGAGGAATCAGTAGCTTGACAGGAAGTTGCAATCCAGTCAAGTGGAAATTGATGACAAGTCAATCCAAAGGTAGGTACTCTATCCAGGGTTTGACCATTCTTTATGAATGATAGATCTGGTCGTGTACTAGGAAATCAAGGCATATTCAGAGAAACCTCCAGGAGAGTATCCACCGAAGAAAGCGTGAATCAAGGAAATTCCTTGCACACAATCCTTGAAGAAGTCTCAGACACTTTCTCAGACTCAACTTTCGAAATGTCTTCTTACTCGACTCACTCAGAGATCGGAACGATAATGCGCTATAAGCATATACTCTCATTTTATAAGACTAGTCGTCATGGAGCTCAGGTTTACCTGGATCCTAACGAAGAGTATGCTATTCGGATTGATGACTATGGTATTGAGTTTGAAGAAGAGATTAGGGAAAACAGACAAGGAAAAAGTACATGGAAAAAAACGGAACTCAGTATTTATAAGTTGAAAACCCTGACGTGATAGACAAATGGGGGTTAGAAGGAAACACCATAATCCCAGATATGTCAGCAAAAGAAGGACCACCAACCTTAGAATTTGAGGGATACAATCAAGTAGACTTGAAACCTTTGAAATGGCTTAGAACTGATAATCCTAGGATCGGAGTCTATTGTTGGGACGATAGTAAAAGATCTTCTGTGGACTTTGCATGCCAAATCAAGACGACTAACGGCCATGAAGATCATCTATATCTTCAAGATCAAAGATAAGGGATCAACAAATCTACCAACCTACCTGTTTAGGGATTATTATAACAAAAACTTTGTTATGATGACTCCTGAGGAGGTAGAACAAACCAAATACCAAGGATATTCCATAAGGGAATGGATATTGGGATAAGGACCAGAAACAATTCCAAGAGATGAACACCGTGAGAGATCATCTAAGAATAATGTTAAGAGACCATAAATCACCTCATTCCGCAGAAAACCGGGTGACACTAAGGCCAGTCTAGGGCTACGTGAGTTACTATTTCCAATAAACTGGTTTGAAGGACTTGGAACCGGACCTGCCAAGAGACCGAGAGTTGAACCAAATAGACACGTCAGACTAGCTAATTTTTAGAAATGGGCTAGAAAATACAGTGGATCAGGGGATCCAGACGACCACTTAGCAAGATTTAAGCAAGTGCTAAGAGCAAAACGTATATTCAATTTCCATACTCAATTCGAGGGGTTTGGAATGACGTTAGAAGGAAAAGCATTGACATGGTTCCAAAACATTCCACCAAGGTCAATCATGGACTTGAACACATTAGCTCAACGATTTGTAGCTGCTTGTTCTAAAACCTGGATCAAATATAATACGGTAGCTCAAATCTATAGCTTTAAACAAAAACATGGTGAGTTTGTTAGGGATTATGCAACTTGAATAAAACAATACATTTCCAGATGCCCAGGGTCAGAGATACCTGCAGAAGAACGACTAGTATCATTATTCCTAGAGGGACTGCTAAACAAAGAACTTCATGCTATACTATATAGCAAGAAGCACACAACCCTAGAAGAGTGTGTGCTAGATGTGATTGACTTAGGAGACAATTGTGATATTTTCAACGAAGAAGATGTCCCTAAGGATAACCAAAGCGAGAAACGACATCCACTAAATCAGCACAAGTGGGAATGGCTACCGTAGAACCACTTTCATCCATAGAATACATGCTTAAAAGGATGAATGATACGATGAACAACATGCAAGAAGCACCTATGAGGGGACCAGGACAAGGGATACCTCCACAGGGACAACCAATTAGGCCACAAAAATGGTGTGCAATCGAGGATAAATGGACCAACCATGAGACCAACAAGTGCTACTACCGACCAAAGCATGATGGGAATGTTCAGTACGTGCTTATGAGGCCACAAGGACAACCCATGTACAGATATCAGCATTATATAGCCCAAGCTTAAAGACCACCAATGGGCATGGAAAGACCTCAACCTGTGTTGGGTCAACAACCTCCATACCTAGGACATAATGCAGTGCCTGTAAAGTACATGCATTAGGAGGGAGTTATAGATGAACAAGCATTAGTGCCTGTTACACCCTATGCGAAGCCTAGCCTATCTACAGTAATGGTAGAAGGAGACTGGTATAATTCACATCCACCACCAATGGAAGAAATCGTGACTTATGCTCCACCAGAGCTCGGACCAATGTATCATGTAGCTAATCAAGGTGTCAGACCTCCTATGGTGAGACCCATGATTAAGCCAAGAATAGGAAACTCTCACAATTGTGGTGCAGATGATCATTGGAAAAATGAATGTCCATAGCCTGACAAAAACTTCAAGCCAGTTGAAGCCTATTGCATACAATGTTGCAGAAAAGGAGGACACTTTCCAGAAGATTGTCCTAAAAATTCTTTAAACAAGGGTAAAACAGTAGTAAACGTAGTCCAAGTGATACCTAGTAGCTCATCAGAGAGTGAACCGATTGTCCCAATCAAGGTAATCACTAGAGCCCAGGCCAAGAAAAAGAAACAAAACTCCTCTAATATGATTCGAAAAATACTAAAGTTTCCTCACAAAGAGTAAAGACGCAAAAGATATGAGATGAGAAAACAAAAACAATGGGTTGAAATCGAGGAGAAAGCGAAAAAGCTACTCTAGGAAAAGGTAAAAGAAACTGGAAGTGAAATCAAGGAAACAACCGTGAAATCTAGAGGATCCATTTTGGTTGATAAAAATTTTGAGCCTATTAACGTAGCCTTGGAAGCCTACCAAGCAGGACTTAAAGCAGGTCAAAATATGGAAAACAAATGGAAAAACTATCCCGCTCTAGACATAGAAGCAACTAAGTTCAAAGCTTACCAAAATTTGGTAAGAATCATGCAAGAAATGATAGAAGAACAAAAACCCAAGCTTGAAAGTATTACAAAACCTGAAGAGCTTGTGGTAAGAGAGACTAAAGAAAAATCAAAAGAGGTGGCATAACCTCACCTTGAACGAAAAGAACCAGAACTTATAGTGCCGGACAGTGAAGATGCCTTAGACGGAATTCCATTTGTAGAGGAAGAGTGGCCAGGACACTTATGGGAAAAAGTAGAGAGATCAATGACAGGAGCCTTACTTTAAAGTCAGCTCCTATAGAGGAAGTTTGGTTAGACAACCTATGTCTTGATATGGACGTGGACGTACAATCCTTGTATGGGTTTTGCGGATCTAAAGCTTCAGGAATGTCGAAACCATTGACCTTGAAAACACTACCCTCTTACTTGGGAGATAACGAAGATGAATCCATAGTGTGTAAGACCACTCAAGTAAAAATAGTAGCACAAATCCTAGAAGTAGACAACATTTATTCAGTCATGTATACACCCATTCAATGCACTCTTACCTTCGGAGAACTGTTAAAATTCAGACCATACTTATGGAATGATCTACAGGGAACCCTAGAGAAGGTGGGGACAACAGGGCTAATCTCAAAAAAAAAAGGAAATTTTGAAAAATAAAATGGACAACAAAGAGATTTGATCTATTCCAATGAACAAAGTCGTAGAATATTACGAAGGGGAAGAAGGAAACACCACCCTTCCTATAAAATATAATGACATTGAAACCATGGCAATACTAAAGAGTGGAGTAGGCATAGCCATAGCCATGAAAGCAGTATGGGAATCTTGGGGACAACCAGTCATTAGACAAACTCGAATGAAATTTCAATTGGCTGACGGACACATTGAGAGGCCATTAGGATTGCTTGAGAAGTGATAGTCAATTCCTGTGGAATTGAATATCAACACACTTTTTCCATAGTAGACTTTGGGAAAAAACTCGATTATCAAATCATATTGGGAAGACCTTTCGTGAGACAGGTCTAGCTTATCCAAGATTGGGGAAACAATTATATGTACTTGAAGAAAGTTGGATATATAACAAGAGTAAATCTAAAAGATCACACTTATAGAGATGCCTTGAAAACACCCATACAAGAGTTTGATTCAGTCTCTTCGGTTCAAACTAAGCTTCCATCCTGGTTAAACAAAGACACTCCTATTTGGATGTGTGGACCTTTAGAAAATGGGAGTTTAAAACGAGAAGAATGTATTCTAGAAAGGGATTTCACAGACGAAGCCTATGTACCTGAACCCTTTCCAGAGCATTTTTTTGAGCCATTTGAGTGGACTCAAATTGTAGCGACAATGGATGTATGTGTGAATAGGTCTATGCCTACTCAATTTTGCAATGAGGATAGCTACGACATAATTCCCATCCAAATGATTTCAACCCTTAACATCGATGATGAGAATGAGGAACCCAAGAACTTGATGAAAGCTCAACAAGTCTTTTCAGACCTATACTACAATGCAACAGATGAGATAGATGAACACTCAACTACCTCAGAAGATTCGGGGTCAAAAAAAGAACATGTAAGAGCTAAGCTACTCATGAAAGGAGAGGAGGATTTTTTTTTTTACTTTTTGAACCAGAAATCGAGAAAACAAAAATGGTATAGACAAAAAAGAGACACCAGAAACATGAAAACACGACCTATGCCATCAGTCTCCAGCCGAACACAATTCTTGATGCAGATAGATGCAAACAATTGTACCAAGCACAAAATCACTAGCAGATATCCTTCAAACAAAAATCCAGAAATATCTAAAACATCTAGAAAATCAAGGAAGGATACTCAAGAAAACCAACAGGATAAAAAGACAATCATGACATGAGTTGAGCGGAAAAAGAAATATCAAGAGTTGAAAAAATCTCTAAAGGATATATATACAACCAAAATGGAAACCATAGATGAGGATGGTAAGGACGTAATGAGTGTTCCATCCCACCACAAAAAGTATACTCTTCAAGATCGAGAAATCAAAGTCGAACAACCTATTAGGGAACAACGAAAACAGGGCGAGTCCTACAAAGGGTCTGAGAACGCTAAAAAGATAGACTTGGCTGAACCAACAGAAGAGCCTAGACCTGCTTACATTGCAAACGACCTAACAGAGAAATAAGAAGAGTTATTGCTAAAAGAATACCGTGATATCTTTGCTTGGTCTTACAAGGATCTCAAGGGTGTTGATCCAGAAATCTGTCGACATACCATACCCATGAGAGATGATGCGAAACCACGTAGACAAAGGTCATACATGTATAATGAAACATTTGCTAGGAAGATAAAAGAAGAGATTGAAAAACTAAAGGAAGCTGAATTTATTTACGAGATTGAACACACAGATTGGGTGTCTCCAATTGTGGTAGTACCCAAGAAGAATGGAAAATTACGAGTGTCTGTTAATCTTAAAAAAGTGAATGTAGCTATCATTAGAGACAACTTTTATCTTCCAATCACTGAGCATGTTTTAGAACCAGTTGCAAGAAAAGAAGCTTACAGTTTCTTAACTGGATTTTTGGGATACAATCAACTTTTGGTTGACCCAAAAGATCAGCATAAAATCGCTTTTGCAAACAGAATGGGGTATTTTTGCCTATCAGGTTATTCCGTTTGGTTTAACTAATACTCCATCCACATTTCAAAGGTTGATGAGCCATGTTTTTAAAGAATATCTTAGGAAATTCTTAGAAGTATATATGGATGATCTATGCGTACATTCATCAATCCGAGCTGATCATTTTGAACACCTCAAAAAGGTATTTGAAAAATATAGACTTCATAGGATTTGTTAAAATCTTGAAAAGTGCACATTCATAGGTAGACAAGGAAAAATTCTTGGACATATAGTATCTAAAAATGGCATAGCTACTAATATTGAAAAAATTCATGTCATTGTTGATTTGCCTAGACCAACAACAGTCAAGGGGGTAGAAGCCTTCATAGGGTATTGTGGATATTACCGGACAGTTCATCTACATGTACGCTATAATTGCAAAACCCATGTATAGCTTGATTACACACTTTGAGTGGACAGAGGCATGTGAAGAGTTCTTCATGAATCTTAAGCAAGCTCTCATCTCAGTTCCAATATTAAAAGCACCAAATTGGGATAAGATATTCTACATACATGTAGATGCTTCCAATTTTGCCATCGGTTGTATACTAGCTCAACCAGGAGACGGAAAAATTGACTTTCCTATTTCTTATGCTAGCCAACAGTTGAACATGGTGGAAAAGAATTACATGACCACTACAAAAGAAGGGTTAGGAATGATCTATGCGGTTAAAAAGTATAGATATTACCTTCTATTAGCCAACAAGTTTGTGTTCTTTATGGACCACCAAGCTTTGTTGTACTTGGTGAACAAACCATGTAGCACAGGAAATATAGTGAGATGGTTCATCTATCTTTTTGGAATTTGATTTCACTATGGTTGTAAAAAAGGACACTATACATCAACGAGCATATCATTTGTCAAGGATTGTTTCCGAAGAATCACCTAAAGGGGTAGACGATGATCTACTAGATGCCTATTTGTTCTCCATGGAAATGATATCTCGATGGTCGAAAAACATGGTATCATTGATGACAATAGCTCAAGTGGATTCACAAATACCACTTCCTATTACAATCGAATTAATTGAGCAATCGGTTATGTATCAATTACTAGCTGGTAAGCTATACAAAAGAAATCGAGATGGAATATTGTTCTTATGCATTAATCCTAAAGAGAAAAAACAATACCTAAGTCAAGCTCATGTTATCATAGTAGGACTTCACTTTGCGGAAGACAAAACTATGCAACGAATCTTGAGACTTGGAGTATTTTGGCTGACTATGAGGAGTGATGTTCGATCTTTTGTAAAGGATTGTCCTCAATGTCAAAAACAAACACCCATACCTTATGTGACATTGTTTCAAATGTCACCTATTACTAAGTGGAGTAACTATCTGGTTACTTACTTATCCAACCGAACATTTCCTAAGGATATGACTAAACGTCGTCAAAGAGAAATTGAAACTGAAGCAAGATACTATGCTCATATTGGAAACCAATTGTATCAGAGAGGTAAAGATCAACATTTGCATCTTTGTGCAAACGAAGACGAGTATATTACGATTATAGAACACGTACATGTTGGATTAGCTGGAGGTCACTTTTCTAGTGAGACCACCGCAAGAGCAATCTTGATGGCAGGCATATGGTGGCCAACACTTTTTGCAGATGCCAAAGAATATGTTTGAAGGTGTGATGCTTGTCAACGAGCAAAAATTCCAACATGTGTAGATATCATGCCCCTAAAACCAATGATGGGGGCTAGAGCTTTCGCAAAATGGGGTATAGATTTTGTTGGGCCAATACAGCCACGTGCTTATAGAACCCAAGCTCAATATATCATCGTAGCTACGGACTATTTGACCAAGTGGGCCGAGGCTAAAGAAACTCAAAAGAATGATGCCAGAACCACTACAGAATTCTTATATGAGTATGTATTCACGAGATATGGACCTCCAATAGAAATTTTTAGTGATCGGGGAACTCATTTCTCAACGAGGTAATCGAGTATTTGCCTAATGAGTTTATGGTCATCCATAACAAATCAGCTCCCTATCACCCATAAGCAAATGGACAACCTCCATGCTACTCTATGGGCTTATCGATTTTCATTCAAAAGAGCTTTAAATGATACACCCTTTAACCTTGTTTATGGTCTTGATGCCATATTTCCAATAGAATTTCTATTTCCAACACTAAGGGTAACAAAGAATCTTGAGTGGACTGGACATGAATTGTCAGAAAAACTTGAAGATTTGGAAAATCTAGAAGAGCAAAGGCTAACTGCCATAGCTCTATGCACAAAAGCGAAAAAAAAAAAGTTTTTTGATTCCTACTTAATCACAAAAATCTTCAAGAAAGGGGACTTAGTTTTAGTCTATTCCCTTAAGCAACACATTTCCAAGTTTAAGATAAAGGGAAACGGACGGTTTATCATTGAAGATGTATCTCCAAGTGGAGCAATAAAATTGTCCACACTAGACGGTGAACCAATGGCTAATTGGATTAGTGGATGTCGTTTAAAGAAAGACAATTTTCCGCTAACCAATGAATTGCTAGAAAGAATGCATGCAGGCAAGAAAATGAGGATTAAACGACACAAGTAATTGATGAAGCCCAAGAGGAAGCTCGACTTCAAATACTCAAACGGAAAGCTGCTCTCAAGAATCAACAGATACTGATTCTCATCAACAATCTAGAAATAAATGACCGACAATGGGAATTACCTAAAGATGCAGTTTCAATAGATGAAGAATGGTTAGACGGAATGGACCTGCGCATCAAAGCACAACTCAACAATCATAGCACCAATGCTTTGGTTGACACAGGAGCTAGAGTAAATGCAGTCAATTATTCCATGTACAAGAAGGCAACAAGTCAAGCATTGACAACAAGAATAGCGACAATCAAAGGATGCAACAAGAACCCAACCCCAACATTGGGAGTAGTCAACTTGAACGTGATAGTACATGGATGCTCATGTCCTCATCAGTTTGTATGCTTACCAGATGAACACATGAATGAGACGATGATTCTTGGAATTCCCTGGATGCGGACATACAAAGCAGTACTAGATTGGGATACAAATCAGCTCAAGCTATCACCTAAATATGGACAACTCATTGTTCCAATTGCACCAAGCAAGGAGGAATGGAAAGGAAGCAATCAATAGACCAAACCATGAAGTAATCAATCTTATCCATCCCCTCGACAAGCCGAAAACATCACCAACAAAATCAAAGAAGGTTCCAAGGGTCAAAAAACAGAGACGAGCATCACCGAGCATGGAACCTAATATGAAATGGGTTTGGAATAAAAAGGAGCACTTATCTTCTCCACAAACCGTAAAACCAATCAAGCAATGGAGAGTCAAGTCTCAAAAGACTCCACCACACCATATAGCACCAAGAAAACCAAGCTACCGATGGCGAGAAAAAGCTTGACAGCATTCAAAGGTGCTACCAACAGCTGAAGCAATGAGCGTATTGAAGCATCCTGATGGTATAATCAAACAAAGAGCACACAAGCTACAAGATTTACTATTTGGAAGACAATATCAGCAAACCTCGACATCAGAAATCCTTGAGTTAATTACTCAAGACCCAGCTCATGCACAACATAGTGGTTTGAATTGCATTGATCTTCAAAGCATGGTAGATCCAACCACGGCTATGCATAGATACGATTGTTCATCCCATGCACATAGTCGTCCCGGAGTATGCCATCTAGGAGGGGTGGAAGGGCACTAAGTAATTAAGGGCAATGTTTGAAGAGGGAGGAAAAAGTTCGATGTTAACATGTGATTTTTTGCAAAATTAGCTAATAATGCCCTTATAATTCATCATCAAGGAAAAATTCATTGATAATATCTTCCCGATGAGTGTAAATAGTGAATATACTATCAGAAAATCATCAAAAAATAGTCCTTTTTGGTTTTTTTTCATCATTTTTCTTAATATTCAGACTTAAAAATGGAGAAATCCAACAAAAAACAATAAAGATATATTTTTTAATGGATTTTCCTAGCTATTGGATTTTTGCTTTACTTTTTTAGCGCATTTTTTTATTTTCTTTGATTTTTTCAATAAGCAGGTCAAAAATTAATAATAAATAGCAAAGAAGCTGAGATGGAAAAACAGAAGACACGATGGTGATCAGAAAGACAAGGCAAACAAGCACAAAAATTTTCAATGAAATCGAAAGATGGAAGCGAGAAGCCTAAATTAAGCGGCCAGACCTACTTTTGCAAAATTCTTGCAGAATGAGCTACAGGCATCCGATCAGGGAAATTTTTGAGACTTAGATTTCACGGCCTAGTAGGACTAGCGGGGAAATTTGGGGAAAATTGGTTTGGGAAGTCCGGGTATAGATATTTAAGGTAGACTAAAACCACCTCATTTGCACTTGTGGCCTTTGCAGAGAGAGCTTTTCAAACTCTTTCACGCGTCTTTTCTGGTGTCTACGGTTGCCCGTTTTCAGCGTCGTCTCACACGAGACACGAGGAGTAAGTTCTTTACTCGTCAATGATCCATTTTGTACAGCCGGTAGCTAGTTTAAACCCCTAAAAAAACCCCTAGACAGTGAGCAATGCACGAAGACCTACGACCAAAAACTGACCATAGCGGCTTGTCAGCTCGACCAAATCGGATGAGATTTGAATTGTAGCATGCCCTAACATAACAGAACCTTTTTATATCATTAGTTGACCATTCGGAAAGGTTCGAGGGGATCCCCAGTAGAAAAGCTAGGTTTTTGGCAGATGCGAGAATTTGGTTCCGACTTCACAGACAGCTTGCCTATGAGGTTCATATACAATGTGTATGATTGGGTTAGTAAAATCAATCAAGCAAAGCCCTCAAAAAGCAAAAAACGGCTCGAAGGCTACAAAGCATCAAATTCTATAAATGGGATCAAATTGACTCCAAATGAGTGAGAATTGCTTGAGTTGCTTCACGACTATGTTACCAATAAGTCCAAAGCCTCAAAATTGACCAACCAACTCAACAGGCAGTATAGTCACAGAAATTAGAGATTTCAGAGTCGACAAAGCACAAAGTGATGCTGGCAAGACCAAACTTGACCAAACTCAATTTAGGACTTGTTTTAGGTGTATAGAACGTGTTTTGGTCAAAAATTTTAAGTTTTGCAAAAAAATTTGACTGCTATAAATAATCGCGATCATTTACTTTTGCACTATTTTTTCTTGGAAATTGAATCATCACCTCACCTATCATGTGTACACACCTATTACATGCCAAAAATCAAAGTATGAGCCAAAATGAGCACCTATAACTTGGAAAATTGCCAAAAAATGCAAAGAAGTCTTTGCAAGCCATGTTTTGGGTTATGGACCACATTTCTTGATCCAAATCACCTCATATCACATACACAGGTTCTATACAATGACTAGAATCAATTTGTACCAAAAAATGTTTATTTTGGTAGAAATGTTAATAATCGCGATTATTTACTTTCTAGCCAAAATGGGGGAATTTTGATATTTTGCCATCATACATCCAAAGTACATGATGTGTTAACCCAACTAGCCAAGTTTGAACCAATTTGGAACTCGAAATCTCAAATTTCCATTATATCTACTGTTTCAGAGACCTAAAGCCAAAATCTAGTACCATTTGCACCCTATGAATCCAAATGAGGCCATATTTCACTCAGAGTATGTATTTGGTATATACTTCAAGCCTGTGATGCCAAGTTTGCAAAATGTTGAAAAAATTACTCAGCCTGTAAATAATCGCGATTATTTACTTTGGTTGCAAAATTTTGTTTGGACTTTACAACTTTGTTCCTTGCATGTTTTTATGCATTTATGCTTGTTCAAAAATTGTTTTGAAGCAAATTGGACCAAAATTGTCAGCATTTCAGACTCAAGGACATTTTAGAGAAAAATCCGACAAATATGCTAGCTTTAACACTCTATTCACTGAACAAGAGCCATGCAAGCACCAAACAGGGCCAAGAAGACGCTCAACCAGAAAGAAAAGTTGAAGGAGCTACCCGCATACCAACAGGATCCAGATTCAGTCAAAGCCGCCAAGGCAGCCTATCTTTCAAAAGAACAGCTAGAAGAGCATCACACCACAGTGCTCACCGGCAGATTCAAGAGTCAGGAGGGACATTAGGTAGAGTTTCAACTCCTACCAAAGGAAGTGTATGATATCACCGAAGCCTGAGACCAAAGAAGCCAACCGCAGGCTAGGAAATAAAATTGAAGTGGTGATAACCAAACCGCAAGCCAACCACAGTGAAATAAAATTGAAGTGGTGATAACCAAAGAAATAGTGGCAGAAGCACTCAGACTGCCCATCGAAGGAATGAGAATGAGGGCAAGGGACAGGAAAACGGCAGGTACTTTCACTAAAGAAACCACCACGGCCACCTTTGTGGACCTTATTCACAAGCAGGTGGAAGAGCAAGCCACGTTATACCACCAGCACTTCCACTTCCTGGCTAGAAGGGCACCAAGGTATACCACACCAAATCATGCGGTTGCCACAACTTTCACGCAAGTGCTCAAGTCAACAACTAGGCAACTGATGGACCACACACAATATGTTTCGACCATCTGAAAGGCATAAAGAAAGAAGGAAAGATTACTTACCTGGGTGCACCAGAGGTATTGACAAGGATTGTGTACCATGCCATTGGCATGGCCTACAACCTACCACCTGTCCCATACCAAAACACTTGGATACTGTCAGCTCAACCATCCCCTCGAGCTACAAGATTGACCAAGAGATCCTACAAATCTGATGAAGAGTTTGCTGAAAGCTCGCCAGAAAAGCACATCAAGGAAAGCTCAGATAATGAAGAAAAGAAATCACGAAGGGAGGAAATGAAGAGAAAAGTTGTGGCAGCACACCAAGAAGAGGATGTGCAAAAGCAAGCCCGGTTTGAAAGAGAGAAATACACATACCAACATAGCCAACAAGCCCAAGGAAAGGAACCAGAAAAATGGGTGCCCATTGAGCTTAGGGGATCAAGGACCAAGCATCACACGAGGAAGCAGACTAAAGAACCCACGGAAGCACTAGAACATATGTACCAAGAAGCAGAAGCTTTACAGCTAAAGGAAGCCGAAGAAGCGGCAAAGGAAAAAAAAGAGATGGATGACCAGAGACAAGACAAGGAAACGACAAGGGAAGAGGCACAACACGACCAAGGTCACGAGCCTCCCCAACTCACTTCACCACCTACGGAACAATAGGACGACCCTATTCCAATACCACCACCATCACCAACAACGAGAGCCACAAAAGCTGAGCCCACCAAAGAGACAAAATTTGAATCAAAAGAAGCAGAAGAATCTGCACAAGAGGCTACTGCTACACAAGAGCAGCAAAAAGAGAAAGAAACCGGGCCAGAAAAGGAAACAAGTACTGCACAAGAGGACACAACAAAGTCCAAGTCAACACCTTCTACCTCAACACAACAAGGAAAGACAGAGGCATCCACAAAGGCTCAGGATGACAAAGCAGAAGAAGGCCAACCACAGCCTCAAGGACAAGAACAACTAGCCGCCACAATGCAACCAAGAGACACACAAGAGGTTGCAGAAACATAAACTCAGTTGGCAGGACAGGAAGACTGGCAATCAAATGATGAAGTAATCCTGCAAGTCAACGAATATGCAGGATATGACGGAAAGACTCCGATGAGCGGCACTTAGCCGCAGCACAAAGGCTAAAGAACTAGAGATAGTGATTGACGCTCTCCAAGGAGAGTTAGAAGATATATTAAATTTCATCAAAGATCTACAAAATAAAGTGGAGGAAATGAAAGCTGAAGCTGAACAACATCAACTAGCAAAAGATAAACAACAGATGGAGATGGAGGAGTTAGGTGACCTACTTACAAAGTTGTCAGATGCTTGCAAAGCAAAAGATGAACATTTGATAGAAGTTACAAACAAACTTCTAACGACAACCCTATCAGCTTAGAAGATTCAAGTGCAATTGGATGTAGCGAACCCTTCTCTACAATACTCAAAACAAAGAATAAATGATCAGGCAATTTTCTTGCGGCAAATACAAGACAATCCAGTCGTAGCCTTGATCAAAGGAACAGAGGAGGTTGGAGAAAAAGAACAAGGACCTTGATTTGGAACTAAATTTGGAGCAATCTCAGTGCAGAGACCTGGGCATGATGCGGGTCCAAAGAGAAGATGAACTGCTGAAGGAGATAGCTAAACTCAAAAGAGTCAACCACCTACTGAGAGAGGGAAAGCCGAAAATGCAAGAAGTGGCAAGCACTTCGGAGCAGCCTCAAATAGAAATACCCTCAGTGTCATTTGCTGAACTAGAGACACAGTCCACAGTAGAGTTGAGTGGTGAGGAAGATTTTGAGGTAACCATTACATAAGAAGACAAAGTGCCCATGGTACAACTCTCAAAGACTAAAGAAGATGCACTGAAAGAAAATATTACACAAGAGGTAGATGAGCAGTGGAAGGCAGCGATGATGGATTGGGAGTTGAGAGTTCTTCACTCCGTCAACGTTACACGACTCACCCCCAATCAAATCAATGCGCAATGGCATCAACATTCCCTGTCCTACCCTCTGATAAAATTTGAGTTACTACATGTAAAAGAAAGACTTTACGCAGATATGCAAGTCGAGAGCACAGATAAAGTCCACCCGAAGTGGAGGTTGAGCTGGCTCAACAAAAATCCAAGATACTTGATTCTGTTCACGAGAGCACGTGTGGCCCTGCAAAAAGATCCAACTTTCTGTCCTGTACCAAGAGTAAGGACGTGGATAGCACATGAGACACTACTCAAGAAGCGTCCAACTTGGCTAAACTACCCCAGATTGCCTACTCCAGAAAAGGGACTAGCGAGTAAAGAATACATGGTGAAAACCCTAAAGGGCGCCATGTCATTCTTTAAAAGTCTACCAAATTTTTCATATACCATGCTATATAAGATATTCTGAATGTTTCTCACATGCATCGAAGTGTTCAACGAGCCAGAGCCAGTAGGCGCCCCTTGGATTTCATTCCTAGAGGGTAACAAAGGTTTGTGCTATGAGCTCAATGGCCAACCTTCCGAAGAAGTCCTCTATGGCTTCTATGCCAAATACATGTTTCTACCTTCACATAATATGTTGGCATTCAAGGAAGCATTCTACATGTGATTCTTCACTTGGCGAATGAAGATATTTGTGCCAGTAATCAGCAATTTGACCTCAAGGTTTGTAGGCTACTCAGCAGGAGCTAAAGAACCGAGTCACTATGCATTTTTTGCAAGTGCCCGATAAAGAAAGAAAAATGAGATATCAAAAGACACTGAATGTGCTTAATGACCGCCTTGCCAGCCGCCGCCGCCATCCCGAAGACTACTTCAACCATGAAGCTATGTCAAGGGACGACACAGGCGAGGAGAGAGGGAATGTTAGCAGCAAGCTAACACCGACACCATTTTTCAGACACGGACACCATTTTTTGGAGTTCTCATTGTAAAACTCTGTAAACTCTATTTTCTTGAATAAACTCTGTAATTAATGAGCCGGGGCTACAAGCTTCTAGATTGTATCAACCTGTCATTACCTATCTTTGGTAAAACTCCCAGATTATTAGTTTTGACCACCAAAAACCTTGGCTAAGGTATAAAAGCCAATTTTTGTAAGTTATTATTAAGTTTTTGGATAATGAAATACACAGCGTGAGCTAACGGCACTCACTCCTCTCCTTCTCGCGCTTCCTACTCCCTCCCCGGTTGTCACATTGCAGTTGCATTTGTTGTATTGCAACCGCAGGTAAGAGCTCTATGCATTGACGTAAGCAGTTCAGAGTATTTTGTATCTTTTGGCGTCGTCGACCCACAGCCTAATTTCATCTTAACTAGGAACTTACACTTTTAAATCAAACACTAAGCATAGGCGGGGTATTGAGGCATCATTGCTAAGCATTCAGACGCATTCTGAGTCGAAAATGACTAGGTTAAAAATCCACTGCTGTTAATAATCACAATTTTGGAACTTGACCTAAAGTGGGATATGAGACCATAAGCATGTGGGCTTAGGTCTTATAAACATGTCCTATAAGTTTCGTTACGTTTGGATGTCATTTGATGCTGTAAAACGGATGTGATTTGTTTGCCGATAAGCGATTGGCTTTTAGTGATTTCAGTCACTTGAGTGTAGCTTGAGTTATATGGGAGTTGTTAGTTTTTTCCCGAGAGATTGACACCCTCTTGTAGCCTCTATGCACTAGGCGAGTCAGCTTCATCCCATGGATTGAGAATTTAATTGTGGTTCTTTCTAATACTGCAATAAGATAGGATGGTGAGGTTAGACATGTGTCCCACAATCCTCTTCAAGATCCCCATGAAGAAATGTTGTCTTCACATCCATTTTTACCAATTCCATGTCCTCAATGGCTACTAGACCAAGCACTAGATGCAGTGTATTCATCTTGACCACAAAACAAGTTGTATGCAAAGCAAAGAAAATGTACCTTCTTCACCCCTAAGGTTTGATACTTAGGGTTTATCATTTCAGCTGAAGGAGTCTTTGCTGACCCCAACAAAGTCAATGATATTGTGGAATGGCCTCAACCCACTTCACAAATTAAAGTCAGAGGGTTCATAGATATCACAGGTGTTATGGGATATTTGTAAAGGACTATGCTCTTAAAACTGCACCACTAACCGACTTGCTAGAGAAAGGAGCTACGATACTTTGGGAAGAACAACATGAAGATTACTTCAAACAAATTAAGGAGTATCTTGCTTCAAAAACTCTTCTAAAACTTCCACACTTCACCCAAGAATTTGAAGTGGTCACAGATGCTAGAAACCTTGCATTAGGAGGAGTCCTTACTCAAGAAGGAAGGCTTGTAGCTTACACTCTTTGGAAGCTTAGGATTCATGAAGTGAATTATTCTACACATGATTTAGAATTGCTAGCATTTATTCATGCTCTCAAGCTATGGAGACATTATCTATTGGGATGCAAATTTCAATTGGTAACAGATCATAAGAGCCTTAAGTGGATTTTTACCCAGCCTAACCTTAACATCAGAGAGAGGAGATGGATCGAACTCATGCATGAATATGGTTTTGATATTAAATTTAGAACAATTAAGGATATTGTTGTGGCAGATGCCCTAAGACGTAAAGCTTTTATGGGGGCAATCTCCATGGCTAACAACCCTATTTTAAACCTCTACATTATTCCTTGGAAGATGGGCAAGTTTACTATAGGAATCAACTATGCATACCTAAGTATTCTGCCCTAAGGAATGCTATCCTATATAAAGCACATGATGGCCCAACTTCATGACATCCAGGTTATACCAAAAACCCTCAATGCAGTTTTCAGAAGTTACCATTGACAAGGTATGAAGGGCGATGCCCTTCGCTATGTCCAACAATGTTTGTCTTGTCAAAGGATTAAGGTAGAGAGACTAAAGGTTCTAGGTAAACTACATCCTTTAGAAATTCCCCAAATGAAATGGGAATGTATTAGCATGGACTTTATCATTGGGTTTCCTTCTATTTAAACTGACAATGATTCAATCATGGTCATAGTCAACTTGCCTACTAAGGTGGCTCAGTTAATCCCAATCAAGACAACCTTTACAGCTTTAGATATTGCTTGTCTCTTTGTGAAGGACATTTTCAAAATCCATGGTTTACGCAGGAAGATTGTCAACAACTGCGATGCCAAGTTTAATTCAAAGTTTTGGGTATCATTGTTTCAAGCTATTGGAACTCAGATATGTTTTAGTACTTCTTATCATCCTCAAACTGATGGTCAAACTAAAAGAGTGAATCAATTAATTGAAGACATCCTCGGAGCCTACTGCAATAGAGAACCTTGCAAGTGGATTCAATACCTACCCTAGTAGAGTATGCATACAATTCCTCTACTCATAGAAGTATTGGGATGACACCTTTTAATGCTCTTTACGATCGAGAATGTTTATTACCTCTTAACTTTTTTGACCCCATTATAAGGATAGAAGCCTCAAAGAAAATGCTTTGAGAAAAGGAAGCTCAAAGCAAATCTACTCGAAGGGATATTCAAGCGGCTCAAGGTTGACAAAGAAGTATGCAGACTTGAAAAGATCTAACCGAATTTTCAAGGAAGGTGACAAAGTTTTCTTACGAGTAAAGCCCAAAAAGAGCAATTTGTCTCTCGGAAGGTATAAAAAACTTAGCTACTAATATTGTGTACCTTATAAAATAATCAAGGTTGTAAGTGATCAAGCTTATAAACTAAAACTCTCTTCCATCTTAAATTGCATGATGTACTTCATGTAAGTCTATTTAAACCTTATATACATAACCCTAACCATGTTCTTGATGATGAGAAAATTATTTTACCTACTCAAGGTGTTCTACAGCTTCAACTTGATACTATCCTAGAAACTTGAGAAAGAAAGCTTAGGAATAGATCTATCAGAGAACATATTATCTTATGTAAGGATTTCCTTGTAGAAGATGAGACAACCCTTCTCAAGGATTACCCTTCATTGTTCTTCGGATGAGAGCATCTCAATTCTAACTTGGGGAGATTGTAAGGTCTCTACTTCCGAATTTCACACAAGTTCTATTACACATTTGAATTTTTCAACCATCACTCATTATTTGAAATATTCAAGTTCAATTTATGAACCGTAGACAAAGAAAACCTAGAATTTAAAATTTACACTACAAAATTCTAACATGTTTAGCTATAAGAAACACTAACCAACTTATAGCAAGATTTATTTATTGATTGTAGAATTTTCCCTTACTACTATAAAGTTTAACTTAAGAATATAAAGTAATTTATCATTGAAGAAATAAATTAAATAATTATAAAGTCAAAAGATACACATGGATGGCACATGGACTCACCTGGAGTCACATAGGAGGGGACAAAGTGGGACACACAATCACATGGAAAGGAGAGGTTAGTATTGGCTAACCTTAATGAGAGGTCTTGTATGACCTTATCTCTTTATGATCATGAAAAATTGGTCAAGCTGATGGGTACCACAAGGGGACCAAAAACTCGAGCACGAATTCTAGAGGGAGATTTTTTTTTTGTTGAAAAAAACGTTGGATGTTTTTCTTTTCTACTATAAATAGAGCAGTCATACTCACACTTTGGGAATAGAAATTGCCTCTATAGCGCTCATGAGGTGCTACCACTTCTCTTAGAGAGAAAGCTTCCACAAACCACTTAGAGAAAAAAACTCTAGTGGATTAGTAAGATACGTATTAATCAATCATTTTATTATCATTATAAAGGATTTGTGTGTGTTCTCTCCCACTCTAATCTCTCTAGTGAATTATTAAGATTAAATTAGCTTTAAAAAGAATGTGTGCATATTCTCTCGTACTCTAATCTCTCTAGTGCATAAGTAAGGGCTTTAGAAAGGATGTGTGTATGTCCTCTCGTACTCTAATCTCTCACGTGGCTTAGTAAATTTTAATTAGCTTTAGAAAAGGATGTGTGCGTGTTCTCTTTTACTTTAATTTCTCTTATGGAAAGTAAGATTCAATTAGTTTTAGAAAGGATGTGTGTGTGTTCTCTTTTAATCCAATTTCTTTAGTAGATTAGTAAGATTCAATAAGTTTTAGAAAGGATGTGTGTGTGTTCTCTTTTACTCTAATTTCTCTAGTGGATTAATAATATTCAATTAGCTTTAGAAAGGATGTGTGTGTGTTCTCTCTTACTCTAATCTCTCTAATATACCTACTCTCTCTAGTTAGTATAGCTTAACTATTAAATTATGCATAGTTAATTGAAAGTTAATGCATAAGAGTACTCATCACACTCTTATTATGCATACTGAAATTCTCATTCACCAATTTTATGATCAATTAGATTAATTAGTATTTTGAGTAATACTGAGAAAAGGTTCAGTTAAAGTATAAAAATTGAAGGTAGAAATGTCATGCATAAGAGTAATGCATTTCTAAACTTTCAATTTCCTAGTTTACATACTTTTATATATATATTAAGAGTAGGAAAATTTTGATACAGAGGAATTAGGTGTAGCGTAGCAACACTAAGTGCAAATCCGCATTGGCGAGGGTTCAAATTACACTCTCTCTTTGGAAAATTTTAGTAGAGTAATATTCAAGAAAAATAACAAGGTTACTTATATGTAAAAATGACCTTAGTTTTTAAGTAAATTACTAGGGAAATTGACCAATTTAACGTTCTAAGTGTATAACATAAGAGTAGTACAAAAAAAATGGCTCCAAAGCGTGCTCGAACCCAAGGCGGTGATGATCATGAAGCCGATACAAATAACGTGGGAACTCCTGCGGTGTCAAGAAATTTGCGGTCTTGCCAGTAAAGCACCGGGCTTTTGACTGTGAGAGTTTGTGAGAGAACTCAAAAAACTATATGAAGGAGTTAAGCCATACATGAAGTATAGGGTTTGGAAGGAAGTGCAATCAAAGAAGCTTCGTTATTTCTCTCTTTTACTCACACACACAAAGAAAGAACACAAAAGAGAATATCAAAACGACACAAAAATGAAAACATCAAGGCTATGGTCATAACGTATCATAGGTGTAATATAAAAGGGTTAATAGATGAGTTAATGGAATTCAATCTTTTCCTATCAAACAGGCTACGAATTGTTCTTTGGAATTGTAGTTTTGTGCTTACCATAATATATATATTTTTCCTAGTGATTGGGATTAATTGTGCGTACAAATACTCTTGGTTCATAGCAAGATAACTACACTTACGTCAAAAGAAAAGTTATAGTCTAAAAGAGGTAGTATGATGGGATCGGGTGAAAGAAGTATTTCATTGAGCCTTTATGGGCCAAAGAGGAACACTATACGTTGTTGAAAGTGTATTTTACAGCTAATCCATACGTTAACTCTAATAGATCGCACAGAGTGAAAGCGATAGAAATGTTCATCATGTGGATTATTCACTTAGGATAGTATGTGAGAAATTTAGATATGAGAGAAGTGAAGAGATGAGAAGTTTCCCTCCCAAGCCCTATTCTTGCCCGTAGGCAATAAGGATACTGCGGGGAGAGATGTACATGTAGCAAGGAGAACCTAGAATTTATAGAGAGAATGAATTTCTAAGAGTGAGAGAGATAGGTTTGGTTAAAGAGATGAGATTAGATATATATATGTTGGATTAGAGATGGAAAAGAAAACAACAAGAAATCAACAAAATATCAATGTAGAACACATTTTACTTGTCAAACCCTTTGGCACCATTTTTGATGGAGAGAGAAGAAGAGGGAAGAATTCAACTTTGATTGATACACCAAATCCAAGAAATTCTTTGATTAGAGTTGATCTTTTAAGGATATCTTACAAGAATGTCTAGTCTTCCTCTAGGAGAAAGCGTAGGCTTAGGCTTATGTTAATGGCTAAGTACAATTAGGCATTACTACTCACTCCCTCATGAATTCCTCTCATCAATGGCTTGAATGACTTGAATGCTTCAATGGTTTTCAAGGAAGAAGAGGTCTCCTTTTATAGGTGAAGGGAACCCTCAAGGGTTTACACAAGAAGAGAAGAGCCAGTGTGAACAGAAATTGGAAAAGTTGGAAATGAGCTGTCCCTGCATGATGTGGACAAACTGGGGTCCAGTATTTTGATCATATCTCCTCAATCGTGGCTCCGAATAAAAAAGTAAAACTTTGGATAGAAAATTCAGCGTATTAGCTATGACTCCCATTATATATACTTTTTCCAATTTGGATTGGAACCTTGTGTTAAAAAATCATCAAAATAGGGTACAGTTTTGGCAGCAAAAGTCTTCTTCTGGTCCCCTTAGCCTAGACTTTTGTTTGATTCCAATGGACACCTCATTCTATATGAAAGCATGACATTGTTCGTTGACAAAGTTTTGTAATCATGCTTGCAATGATGCATTAAAATAAGTGTATCTTTGAAATCATGCCACCTAGTGTCCCACTAAGATTTGATTCCCTCCTAGTAGCTATTTAAAAAGAAATATAAGAAAAATATTTGAAATACATAGAACATATATATATATATATACTGGAAGTTACCCTAGATATAGGATCTAGCTAGGGTGTGAGATAATAATGAGATAGTAGAAAGAAAAAATCAATGCTTTTTACCCCAAGTTAAAGAGGCAGAGCTATTGACGCTTTTTCCATAGTACTTTTTGACGGTAAAGTAAGAATACATTACCCTTGAGATAAATAATAGGAGGAGATAGAAATCATATTATTATACTTAAATATGCATATGTACATTATAGGAAATATAATTATGTATCTAAAAAGTTACAAGATAACTCTTGTAGCATGCGTTCCCACTATGTACGTGTCAAAGCACGTACATAGTAGCATGCATTCCTACTATGTATGTGTCAAAGCATGATAGCGGAACATGCTATGTCTCCACCAGTCGTACCAATTAAAACTATGGTACAGGTTAGTAGTGTAATTTCAAGTTATGAATCATTGCATATGCGAGACCATAGAGATATATTAATCACCTTAAGAAAGGAAAACACGGACCAAAACCAAGGGTCCTAACCTCAAGAAACTGGACATGTGTATGACAATCAAGTAGGAAAGAATGTTTGGTTAAGCTATTCTCCATAGGAAAGAATGTATGTCCAATACTTTCAGTATGGTTTCCCTCAAGCCTCTCTACTTATTAGCGCTAGCATTAGGTGGTAGTTGTTGAGACGTGAGATGACGTCCAAGGTGGCACAACTGACGCTGCGGTGGGAGTACATCTAGGATGGCCAATCTCAATATTGTAGTTATGTTTTGCCATGGCCTGGGGATGACGCCCAATTTGGCACCGTTGTTTCTGTGGTGGGAGTACACCCTGGTTGGCACAATGAGTACTTGTCAAACGGTATGGTATCCTCAACATGAAAAGGGTTTTAACACCATTATAGATGAAACAAGAAAATCCCACAACTTTGGGACTGATTTCAATGCCTATGTAGTCCTATTTCCCGTTTGATTTGGGAAAATTTTGTTTAATTTGGGAATGTTAAAAATAATTTTTGTTGTTCAATCCTTGTACTTCATTAGAGAAAGAGATAGATTCTCAAGAAAATGGTGGTGTTGAGAAACACCTTTTTTCTCATTAAAAGTTTGTTTTCATGTTGGTGTTAATAAATACCTCATAAAATCATACATAGGCAGGAAGAGTGATCATTCAATTCTTCATATCCTTGAAACTCATCTCTGTCTTCCTCTGTCTATTACATTTGATGACTCCCTATAGTCTTTGAGATTGAGTTAGTTGTGACCTCAAAGCATCCTTTTGAGGATGCTTTTCTTGTAGAGGGGGCATCCACGTTATTACCATGTATATTCACGACTCTGTTTATTGGTTGGTTGTTCAGCCTCACTTGTTATGTTTTTCCAATAAAGAATAACTGGCTCCATGTATTTTGTAGAATCATGGGCCTTTCCCTTTAAGATAGAATATCTTTTTCAAAAGTCAAGATATGTCTTAATCCCTTGAATAGCCAGCAGACTATCCCTCATAAGGTTTGCTATAGGTACCACATTTGCAAAGCGTGCAGGCAGTGTTTGTTTCCCTTGATCATCTTTTTTCCATGACTCAATTCTTCACTCCCTTGGCATCCAATCATGTGATTTGGTGTGAATTTTGTACTGCAATACTAGGATTTCACGTTGCATATAGAAACAAGATTGAGGTGGCTTAGAGTGTCCAACTAGAGAATCCTCTCCATCACACATGTACCCTTTAACAAATTATTTGAAGTCAAGAATTGGTGTCATCAAAAATGATACCGGAGCTGAGCTTTCACATTTTTGGAAATATTCCATTAAATGTGGAAAAGTGAATGTCATTCCTCTTCACAATCTCTCTGAGAACCTACTAAACACCTTATCTATGTCCTCATGTGTATGACCAACCATTAAGGATCCCAAATGCACGGTTTTGAAAACACCTTTTGCTACTAGCAAGGACAAGTATACAAATAAATATCAATTCTTATTCTCTCCTGCACAATTATCTAGCTGTAGAAAATTATTCTCATTAAATTTTTGAGATTTTGGAGTTGATATGGTATCCACAACACATTGAGAGGAGGTCGATTGTAAGTTAGCAATCTCTTCATTACATCCTTCAATAGCCAACGGTGGTGTTATTGCTGATGCACTCCTCTCGCGCTCTTTCATCATTCTGTTTTGGTGGTCTAGAGTTGTCCTTGAGTTCAATGCATTCAAAAATGTTATATTTCTACGTGGCATACCATCATGGAATAAATATCCTAGTCCATGGCTTTCTGTTATTTCAAAATTCTGTAAGCATAATGCAAGAAAGGGCATAGATACAGAGACTGACTTGATCACAGTAATGTGATTACGTTAATAACACCAGTAATTACACATAAAAAATATGTGATTACGTTAATTGTTAACGTGATCCTGATGATGACCTGTAATAAACCATTAGAGCCGGTCATCCTATTGGTCTTTTTGATTTTCCCTCCAGGCCCGTCGAGCGAGTACAATCATCTCCTTGTGAATTGACCTAAGGGTCTAGAGTCATAGTTCCTTTTTTGGGCTGAGCATGATTATTAGTTTGGTAACCACTTCTAAAAATATTTAAATCCTTCACCAAACATAAAGGTATGAAGACAAAAAAAAAAGTGAATTTGGAGGGTCGTGATCAATGCGACAAATCCATTGGTCCATAAAAGGGCCAAAGTTGATTTTAGAAGATGAGCATATGTAAATGACGAGTCGATAGTCAAGGGTCGGATTCTCTGTACTACGGTATTGGGTATATAAAGATCCTTGAAGTCTTGCATTCTTCACCATCATAGATTTGAGTTGATATACATTGTCATTGCACAATATGAGATCTGCAATCCTTAATTGGGTGAAAATAGATTTTATATATTGAATTGGATTCATAAGGGCGCTACAATCCTTGATTGGGTACAAGTTGTCCTCAATTGGGTAATTGTATCAAAGACTTCGTTGCCTTTGTTTTATGCATTGGTTTATATAGAGAGTGCATTATGTATTATGAGAGTTTGTTAGTGCATGTCATGGCCAATCATATATATTATTTCTTTCATGTGTGTTTTGCAAATAATTATCATCCTTTCAGTGTAGAAGTTGATTATTCTTTGTAGCATTTGAAAATAGATGTGTTTTATTGTTTGCAAATCGAAGCGGATGTATAACTAATCATCATATTTATTGTTTGCAAATTGAAGAGGATGTATAACTAATAATTGTATTTATGATTGAATTGAAAAATTCATAGCATTGTTGTATTCATAATGCTATGTAGAGAGTGCATTGCAATGTGTATGTTTGCTCACAAATATGTGATTGATATGTGGATTGACTAGAGTGCATTGCAAATCTCATATTGTATAGATTTGATTACTTTCTTAGTGATTATTTTTCTACTGTATATTGAAAAGGTGAAAATTGTTTTTAAAACTGAACATCTAGTTCATATGTCTTTATTCTGCATAATAAAGGGTGGCAAGAGATAGCAGATACATGCCTCTATTCTGGATGCATGTCAAGAGCACCCATAGCCAAATATTAACTCTCATGATCCTGTGGTGACACCAATTATCCCTCCAGAACAGACTGCACAAGGAGAGCAAATGCCAAGTAGTATTCTTTTTAAGCGTCACAATGAAGGTGGACTTTTTCAAATGTGTCAAAAATAATTGCATCAAAGATTTCACATGAAGTCTCTAGAAGAAGCACAAACCACACTTGCCGGAGTGATTTTTTTCACTGGAAGTGCTTTAGTCATGGTAGATAGCAATCATTGGAAGGCCGCATGGAAGAAAGTTGGTGAGTTTGACCAAGTATTTTCAGCCCCTTTGTATCACAGGATACAGAATGATCGCTTGGAAAAATGTTACATCGAAGTCCACGATGTAAAAATTGTATATATCACGTGCAAACAAAAAGTATTTAAATAATCCCTTATCATGATATTTTCAAGTATTATATGTACCCCTTATGAATGCATTTTTGTAAAAAAAAACTAGACCTTACGTATGAAAATTTTCACTTTTTGAATTGAAAAACCCTTTATGTAGATACATTTTTCTGTAAATATACCTAATTATAAATCCCTTATTTTGTTCACACATGCTATCTTACATATTTCTTAGTGGACTCCTTGAGGGGGTCCATAAACAAGTTTGCTTGGTGGAGGAATGTAATGAATGCATACCATGTAATGATGCCCGTTATGTTCATGATTTGCAACCTTGATAAAAAAACACCAAATATGGGCAAAGTGTGGATGACATGGTGGTCAGTCCAACAAAGTCTTAAAAATCATGAGGAGCTAAAAGAGTCAGTAGTAGAGAGGGATTGGCAATTACCATTCCCTGTCAAACAATGAAGAGTTTTAGCCAAGTATTTTCATGCAAGATGGAAGATCGCTCATAGTCCACTTCATAGTGTGGCCTATATGCTCGATCCAGAGTATTGGAATTTAGATTTGATGTCCAATACAAAGGTGGTCAGCAATTTCTATCATATAATTAATACATTATACTCCAATGTTTAGGATTGAATTGATTGTATCAAAGAAATGAGTGCATTTAGATTAAAAGATGTTCCTTTTGCAAATGATTTTGTCCAGTCAACGGCGGCAAAAGAGCAACCTGCATAGAAGTGGTGGATTATGAATGGTAGAGAGCATTACTCGGTCTTATGTGAGACAATACTTACCACAAGGACATCCTATTTCTCGCCTAACCAAGGTGATGCCCCCATGGTGAGAAATGTTCCATAGAGTAGCTTATGCACACACTCACATTGTGTGGTAATGTACCTTATGATAGCCGTGCAATGTGCCAAAAGACATGCTACCACAAAACACACACACACACACACACACACACACACACACACACACACACACACACACACACACACACCCAAGTCATGTGGTTAAGTACTCCGTTGTTTCCCCACACTGCAACATAGAGCATGCTCCCACACGACCCCCTCTCGCCATCTCTCCTCTTGATATACCTGCCAAGGTGGTACTCTCTCTCTCTCTCTCTCTCTCTCTCTCTCTCTCTCTCTCTCTCTCTCTCTATCTGTCTATCTATCTATCTATCTCAAAGTGTCTCAAAAAATAACATGCAGCAGGTCTAATTGGGGCCCTATATATATTTAGTTGCGGGTGAACTGGGCAATTCAATTTCCCCGATGGGCTTTTTGTGGGTTTTGAGGTTGCTCTCAATTGGCTTCTTTGTGATCATGTTGAGTGTGATTATGTAAATATGTTAATAAGACCTTGTGATCACACAAAATTTTAGTAATTAAATAAATATTAATTCTGTGTCCATAAACCATTAAGCAAGAAATGACCATACATCCCATGACCATGTCCATGTGTTATCTTACCTATTAATGATACTTGTAGTTGATATGCATTCGCATAGTCTTTTGAGTTCACTCGCAATCTAGGTATTGGTGTCTTTTTTTGGTCCATTTTATCATGTATAATGCATAAATATTTATCCTTTTGCAATTATGAGAACTTGCGCCAGGTGTAGAACACATTTCTATAGCTTTGTTGTTGCATCATGTGAATTCTACATTCATCCTTCAAATGTGCAATCAACTCATCATCCTTTGTTGACTCTAGTTGAGACTTTATCCAACTACACACAACACATTTGGAGAACTCACTTGTTTTTGACAAGGTCACATTAGCAAACTCTATATTCCAAATCCTATTGAATGTAGTTCTAGACATTGGCTTAAGACTCATACTCTCGAGTGTTTTATTTACATCATGTAAAATGTCTATTTGCTTGTATGTGTTTGGTATTGCAAACATGATTTCCATGGAACCATCTTATGTAGCTCTACTCTTATGTGACATTCTCTCTGAGTTTTCATCTATAAATGACTGCATCAATGCCCTCCCACTTTTGTGTGGTCTCTTTCTTTTCTTATGACACCATCATTACCATGCACTAAGCGTCGAACCCCATTTTCAAATTGTTCACAATAACGATAAAACAATTTTTTTAGAATACCATGAAGTTTGTACCAATCTCTACTACAAACCTCATTGCCATTAAAAGAAAATGCATAGCAAGTCTTTGTAATTGTTTTTTTCTCACGCGAAGCAATCAACATTGTATCATACACATAGTTGGTTCTATTTTGAAAACTTTGTTGCCAAAATTCATTGCGCATAGCCATGACCTTATCTCTATTGTCATATTGAAAACACCTTCTAGAACAACAATCTATTGTTGAAACAAGCTACACAAATGATAGGGATGCTTGATTGGATTTCTTAGAAGGTTTCACAGACATGTTTGGCTTCCTATTTATAAAGCAATACTTTTGTTTTTTTGAAATAGGCTCTACCCAATGAGCTGATTCAATGCATGAATCTTGTATTGCCTTATGTACATTATATGTCCCTACAACCAAAGGGTTCTACATGTAGGTGAGAAGTGTGTTGTGCATTTCCCAAAGGGTCAGCAGAAAGGATACCCTATGGCCCTTAGGCCATAGGTTCTCTATGTCGGTGTGTGAAAGGATACCTTTAAATCCAACAAGCATCACAAAGAGACATCTTGTGTCCAGAGGACCATATGATACTATATGTAGGTATTTAATGAAGAGCACATATAGATTCTTCAAGGTTAAATCACAATGATTATATATGTAGGTGTTTCATGATGAATATATATACACCCTAAGGCGTTAGGGCCATAGGGTGCTATATGTGTGTGTTTCATGATTATAAGTATGTATACTTCCTATGGCATCAGGGACATAGAGTGTTATGTAAAGGGGTTTCATGGTGAGTATGTATACATCCTATGTCCTTAGGGATGTAGGGTGTTATATGTAGGTGTTTCATGATAAGTATCAAGTAAATATACATCCTATGGCCTTAGTTTCACAAGGTACTACATGGGTTGTGTCATGATAAGTATATATACATCCTATGGCCTCAGGGCCATAGACACTATATGTAGTTGTTTCATGATGGATATATATACATCCTATGGCCTCATGCCATAGGGTATATGTAGTTATTTCATGATGGGCATATAGCATCCTATGGCCCTCAGGCCATAGGATGCTATATGTAGGTGGTTCACGATGAGTATGAATACATCCTATGGCCTTAGGGCCATACGATTCTATATGTAGGTGGTTCTCAATTTGTACGTATACATCCTATGGCCTCAGGGCCATAAGATGCTTTTATGTAGGTGTTTTGTGTTGAGTATATATACATCATATGTCCTTCACTCCATATGATGTTTTATGCAGGTGTTTTGTGTTGGGTAAATACACATCCTAGGTCACTGTATGTAGTCGATTCATGATAGGTATATAGCATCCCATGGACTTAGGGCCATATGATGCTATATGCAGGTGTCTCACGATGAGTATGTATACATTCTATGGCCTTAGGGCCATAGGATTCTGTATGTAGTTGTCTTGTGATGAATATATATATACATCCTATGGCCTTAGGTCCATAGGGACCTATATGTAGGTGTTTCATGATGAGTATATATAGATCCTACAGACCAAATTCCATAGGATGCTATATATAGGTGTCTTGTGATGAATATATATATATATTTATATATATACATCCTATGGCCTTAGGGCCATATGATGCTATATGTAGGTGTCTTGTGATGAATATATATATATATACATCCTATTGCCTGCGGTCCATAGGACCCTATACGTAGGTGTTTCATGATGAGTATATATAGATACTACGTACTAAATATCATAGGATGCTATATGTTGGTGTTTCTAGAAAAGTATATATAGACCTTATGGATTTAGGACCACAGGTACTATCTATTTGTGTTTTGTGGTGAGCTTTACATACACCCTATGGCCTTTGGGCCATAGGGTGCTATATATAGTTCTTTCATGGATGAGCATATATGCATCCTATGGATTTAAGGCCCTAGGGTGTTTTGTGTAGGTGAAAGAAAGGCCGTCAGACATCCGAAAGATAGACCCTATGGACATAGGTCCATGTGCTCATGCTGCATGCGCAAATATGAACACACTCTTTCCCATAATGTCGTAAATGTGTTGTATGTTTAGATCGCAAATTTAATTTTGTAGAATTTACAAAATGATTCAAAAAGTAAGAGCCTACTAGCATGTAAGGGGGTACGTACGAGCCGCATGCTTTGTCACATGGTTCATCCACAACCATTGATCCTATCTAGGGACCCCATCTCAAGTAGTCTCGTGGATGTACAAAAAACAGTGAAGGGACAAAAAAACAGTGGTACATACGTATCACATGATCGAATGTATAACGGCATTATGTATGTGTACCTTTGCAACCCATTTTGCAAATGCATTCCGACACCTTTTGCGACCTATTCTAGTATATGTCACTTGTTCAAATATTATTTTTAGAAATATGTGTATGTTGCACGTATGCTCATACTTTCAAAACACGTGAAGTAGTGTGCAATTGCACGGGAAGATTAAATCTTTAGAAAAAAAATCTAAAATTTATGAAATTTGTTATTTTTTGGCTTATTCCAAACTTTTTAGTGATAGCCGTTTTTCGGCTCTCCATAATTGCCATAGTAAGTTACTCCACCCTACCAAATTCACCCAAATGCTATGGCTATCCCTACCATTTCACTGTACATAGGCGTGTGTGAGTTAGGGGGCTTTTCCCATATCTTCTTAAAAACCCTCAGCTAGCTAGTCACTGGGTTAGTTGAGCCAAAAAAATAAAAAAATAAAAGTATATTATGGCCTCTTTGTGTGTAAATATTTCATTGTATATATGGCCTAAATATAGGGATTTTTATAATTATTTTGGTATTTTATTTAAATATTTCTACTTAGGTGTGTGTTTTCTTAAACCTATGTACACCTTCTTTCATCTTCTTACACCATAATTTTTTTTTTTTCCAATATGTACATTTTCTAGCCTCATATGTTTCCTTTATACAAATCACTCCCACATTTTCACCTTCACCCTCGTGAAAACAAAAAAATGATTTCTACTCATTGGTTATGTTTATTATATTATTTACTTGCATACCTTTTCCTCTTTCACCCAAAATAATTCAAAGAGGGACCATATCATATGATTCCAATATCTTTCCATATCCATAAATCCTCCATATTTTTATTATTGTTTTTACTCATTATTCTAACACCATGTGCTCATTGAGCTAAAGTCCATGAATAGTCCATACACTAGTCCCACCATGTATATATTTCTTTATTCACCAATAATCCTCCTCCATGCATGGGTCAAGGGAAACTTGGATGCTTTGTATTATAATATGACAAAAGTGGGGCTCACTCTTGGATGCATTGTACAAATTCAACAAAGGAGGGGGCCACTAAAAGACTTTTGCAGCATAAAAAACAAGCTTTTTGGTGAGAATTTTGGCACCTATCTCCACTCCGAATTTGGAGTAGTGTTCAAAAGAGAAAATGTAGCCCACGCTCTAAATAGTCACCTCAAATTTTTTCATGATTTTTGGAGCTACCAACGGTGAGCTATGATTGTTTGAGTGGACCCCAGTCTGCCCACTTTTCTCACAAGTACCCCTTAGTCTTCTCTCACCCTTCCACACACCTACTCACTCTTACACATCCCTCCCTCTCCTTCCCTCACTCAAACCTGCAATTTCCATGGCTTCTCCCACCCTCTTCACCATTACCCTTCTCTCTCATCGCTATAGTTCTTTTATGAACCTCTACATACATACACCCTCTCCATGTCTCTCTCTATTGCTTCTATGTTACAATTTCATTTACCTCTCCTAAAAATATCTAAAATTCGGCATCTTAACCATGATAACTTCTACAAATTGAGTATTTTTCATCAACAAATCCTCTTTTCATCGTGGTGGTCAACCGTGGCGGCGGCGTAAAGAAGCGAAGAAGAAGAAGAAGACCAGCGGTCATTTTTTTCACAATCTACACAAGGGTGAGTTCAAGCTTCTTCAAAGCTTCACCATCTCAATGATTCTCTTTTAATTCACCCCTCTTCCTTCACCAAATCAACTCATCCTACCCATTGTAAATGTATCACTAACAATTCTAGTGATTATTACCACTAACAACTAACTTCTCTTGTAAAAATGCACCCACACTATCAACATATGGAGTAGGCAACCGCACAAGTAAACCAAATTCACTCACTCCCATGGAAGTTTCTCTCCTTTCACCACATCAATAATTCTCTTACTTGATCCCACATCCATGTGACTCAAGAGAAAAGAGAGACCCCATTCTCGTTTGAAATTCATAAAAATTCATAATCCTTGATCTTTCCTAATAAAATTGATTAGGCTTAATCCTAATCAAGGCTTCTAAAACCTATAAATAGAACCCATTCCTCCTTGTAAAAGACATCACTATACCATTGCACACTAGATTGAGCGTACCACACGCCAGTTCTATCTTGGTTGTAAAGAGAGAGTAAGCCTTCTATACACCATCACCTTGGTGCATAGAAAAGCTTGAGCTAGTTTGAGTAAGTGCGAGTAGAAGATATTCTTCCTACCATTGTTGTATCTACCCCAATACCAATGAACTGGTAGTTTTGGGTGCAATTCATGTCCAAAGGCTCATGCTTCTCCTCCAAATTGGCTTGGCAAACTCATTCAGCTTAATAAGGTGACTTGTTTCATTGAAGGTTGTTGTTTTGTTGCTTGTGATTCATTGGCTATGGTTTGGCTACCATTGTAAGAGGGTGGATGGTGAGAGGGCTCCCATAACCCTAAGACAATGTGCTATTCATGCTATAACCAAATCTTGTCACTTGATTCCGCAAGCTCTAAGTTCCTTTTTGTGCAAAATATAAAGTTGAAGCTAAGTTGTACACCATCTCTCTCTCTCTCTCTCTCTCTCTCTCTCTCTCTCTCTCTCTCTCGTGTTTTAGTGTGTGAGAGTGTTCCATTGGTGTTAGGGTTAGTTTAAATTCCCTGCTTGTTTGTGGGTTGCTCTAACGCTTCTCCTCTTTTGCGTCCTAGTTCGCTCTTAAACTAGGTGGTGCCCCTTGTGTAGTTGGGATTTGGCTGTGGGTTTGTTGTTTTGGTTTGTGTTGTGTTGTGCCCCAGCCCCATTGAGCAGCACGGGAGCCTTGAAGGGTGTCTAGAGGTTGCTCTTCTTGTTGCCTGCCCCGGACCGCCTCAATTTTGGTGCCCCCACTGAGGAACAGGCTTGTGTATGTTTTGTGAAGGCTCAACCTTTAGCATAATCAAGTAGCTTGCATGAATCAAGAGAATTTGTATGATCCCTTCATTCCCATTGCAAGGCAAAAGGTACACATAATTGTTAGTACTAAGTTGCAATTTCAGCGAGTAATTCGTAGAATTTTAGGTCCTCTTAGGTTGGTAGAGATAAACGCATCAGTAAATCCTTTTATTTTGCCTCTCATTAGGTACGACCTTAGTTTGGACGTCTATATTTTTGTTTTGTTTTAAGAATTAGGTCATGCATAGACCATGGATAATGGCCCAGGAATACAGGTTTTTCCCTTTCATTTCACTCCACACATTAGAGTAAACATTGCAATTAGTAAAAAAATCCATTTTCAACAACGTATGGTATTCATGTTTCGTGCCCAAAGAGTAGGAGAAATTCTCGCGTCACCAAACCCTGTCATTCTACCTCTTATTGATTATCATAGGTCATTTGATGTGAATATTTTGATTTTGTTGTAGAATAGATTGCAATTTAGAAAATATTATTGTGTAAATCTTTTAAAGAAAGAAAAAACAAAAACGCGTCACTTTGAAATCAATTCAATGGAGAGCCAACGCCAAATGTCTGGATATCCTCTTTTCTTTGGAGAGCCTGGAGAGGATGCAGAATTATTTTTAGCAAATTTCAAGATGTCTTGCCGTATCAAGAGGATAGTTACCGATCAAGAACGTGTAGAAATGTTTGAGGTGGTCCTTAGGAAAGAAGCTAGTACTTGGTTTGACTCTTTGCTTGAGGAAATTAAGGGGAATTACACAGAAGTTTTGAATCGTTTTAAGAGATACTTCTTTGATCCCCAAAACACTCAAAAACTATGGCAAGACATTGTTTCTCATAAGAAAAAAGACTTAGATGACTACTACTTGTACAAGCAAGAGTTTCTACGTCTTTGGGCTCTATGGATACGAAATGTTGCTAACCCTGGTGATGGTGCAGAATTTTTAAAGAAGGAGAGGTTCATAGCCGGACTCTTTCCTGACCTTAAGGTAAAAGTTGAGGCGGGTGCACCTGAAACTTTTGATGCAGCGGAAACTAGGGCTGCTGAGAAATATAGAAAACTCAAGTGCTTAAGGGGGGAGGTTCCAATAGAAGGTCTTAGACCCAAAGGTAAGTCACAAGCATCAACATCTAAGGAGCTTCCTGAGGTAACGAAGGAAGTGATTGAGAAGTTAAATGAATCTTTAAGCAGCTTGTCAATTCACCTTGCACAAGCTGTAGGTCCAAAGGGACAAGCAAAGAAGTCTGAAGAGCGAGACCCACGACCTAGGAGAGTCTTGCAATGTTGGAATTGCGGTGAGTCTGGACATGGGATGTATAATTGTCCTTGGCCCCGTGGGGAGCCAGGGAGACCTAACTTGAATTACCCAGTGATGAATGCAGGTGAAGGAACTGGTCAACAACCAAGGCTTCTACAAAGGCCAAATGGAGCAAGACCACCTCCACAAGGAGTGGAAGGAGTTCCACCTTTGCCAGACCCAAACGTGCATGTGGTAGAGGTGACAAATTCAAGAGAGGTTGACATGGAAGCAAATGGCATTAAGCGTGGCCAAGGAAAAGGTAAGGAGAAAGAAGGAGTTACATCACAAAGTTACCATGGACGAGAAAAGAAGGCAAAGCAGACCAAGGAAGCCAAGAGGACTCGACGTCGTATCAACCTCCAAGACTTTCCTCTTGGACATGGAATGGCTCCATACAACCTGTTGGAAGACATGAGAGGTAAGGGTCCTGATATCTCATGGCCTTAATTTCTTGCATTATGTCCACAAGTTAGGAGGGATTTAACAAGGGTAGTTAGCACTAGGAGAAAGGTAAAAGAGAGTGTGCCTGTTGTAAAAATTGCACAAGCTGAAATGAATGAGGACATTACACCTGTGCTAGATTGTTACATAAAAGGGAGATTGGTTAGGAAAGGTCTAGTGGATGGGGGTGCACAAATTTGCATCATGACAGAGGGACTCATGCAAAAACTAGGCATGCACATCCATGAGACACCCGAAATTAAGGTCAAGATGGCAAACAATAGCAAGGCTAGGTGCGTAGGCATTTGTAAAAATGTTTTTGTGGAGGCCTTTGGCATTAAGAAGGCAGTGGATTTCTATGTCATGTCTACCAAAGGAAATGGTTACCCATTTATCCTAGGGAGACCATGGCTAATGAAAATGCGAGCTTTGCAGGATTGGGAGAGTGGAAAACTAATTTGCAGGAACGACAATCATAAGAAGGTTTTCTTTGACATGAAGGAGCAACGCCAAGAGGAGCTCCATGAAGAATCATCTCAAAGTGAGACGGAAGAAGGTTGGATCGATAACACTTCAGAAGAAGAAAGTAGTGGCAACATTACTGAAGAGGAGTCTTCCATCGAAGTCATGGGGGTAAGGTTTAATCCAACCAACCAAGAGACCTCTTGTCAAGGTTTGGAGGAGGTAGGTTCCCAAGAGAACCAAAAAGTGGAAGATGAAAGAATGCTAGAAGGTATGCTATCTACAACACTTACAAAGGATGAAAGAGAGGAGTTCAAATGTGTGCTAAGGAAATTTCCTAGGCTTTTTGCTAAAGACTACACCGATGTGCGTGGAGTAGATGTTGTTCAACACAAAATTGAGTTGAAGCCAGAGGCCACACCTAAGGCTCAGAAGCTACGAAGGCTAGGAGTCATCAAGGAGCACGCTTTACTCAAGGAGGTAAGAAAGCTTCTAGCAGCAGGTTTCATTTATCTAGTGGAGAATTCAGAGTGGGTCTCTCCCGTTGTTGTCACTCCTAAGAAAAACGGAAAGTGGAGGGTGTGTGTGGATTACCGTCCACTCAATGAGGCAACAAAAAGAGATCACTTTCCCCTCCCATTTCAGGATGAGATACTAAATGAGGTAGCTGGTCATGAGAAGTACACTGTGTGTGATGGCTACTCAGGCTACTTTCAAATAGGTATCGCATTGGAAGATCAATTGAAAACAAACTTTATCACTCCTTGGGGTTGTTATGCTTTTAGAGTCATGCCATTTGGTCTGACAAATGCTCGTGCAACATTCCAACGTTTCATGAACATGGTGTTTCAAGCATTCTTTGGAAAGTCAATTAGGGTGTTCATTGATGATTTCTGCATTTATAGCTCAAAATCATTGCATCTACAAAGGGTAGAAGAAGGTTTAAAGAAGCTCTACGACATGGGAGGTCAACTCAACCCCGACAAGTGCCACATAGGTGAGGATGAAGTGATCTTGCTCGGTCACAAGGTTTCCTATAAAGGCATTGAGGTGGATCCTTCAAAGGCAAAGGCTCTTATTGAGCTCCCATCACCGAAGAGTCTTAAGGAGGTCATCTCTTTCATTCAGAAGGTGAAGTATATGTCACACTTCATTCACTTAGCCTCGGAGTTGCTTCATCCTTTGCAAAAGTTGGCACAACAAGTAGAATTTGCATGGTCTGATGAGCTTGAAGAGTATTTTTGTAACATTAAAGTCATTTTGTCAGAGCTATCAACACTCATGCCTCCTTGTTGGGAGTACACATTCTTTGTTAGCTCTAGTGTTGGAAGGGAAACAATTGGTGCTGTGTTGCTACAACAAGATCCCCACAGTACAAGGATGCGACCCATCTACTTTGCTAGTAGGGTCATGAATGCTTTGGAGAGAGACTACACAGAAGCAGAACTCATGATGCTTTCTCTCATGTTTTCGGTGAGAAAGTTTAGATCCTACCTGCTACCAAAACCTTTTGTAATTCTCACTGCAAAAAATTTGTTCCCTTGGGTGTCATCTCAAATGAATCTTAGTACTAGGATCTCAAAGTGGATTATGGAGTTGCAAGAGTTCCAATACTCTTTCAAGGTAGAAGATAGTGTGCGTGCACAATTGTCAGGGATTCTTACTTATAGGGTACATGAGAAGGAAATTAAGGTGCCTCAAGTAAAGACCCTACCATTGCCACCACCAAAAAGTATTCCCAATGCTTTTACCTTGTTCTTTGATGGAGCTTTTCGACGAGCCACAGGAAAAGCAGGGGGAGGGCTAGTGTTGCTCAACCCGAGTGGAGAGGTGGTCATGAAAGAGAAGGTCAATCTACCAGGTTCAACTAGCAACAATGAAGCAGAATACGACACACTACTTCATGGTTTGAAGATGTGCATTGGCCAAGGGATAAAACGTCTCATGGTAAAGGGAGATGCACTTCTCATTGTTAAACAGATTTTAGGCATTTGGGCATGCAAGAATGAAAGCTTAAGGACCAAAGTTCATGCCATTCGTAAGATGTTTAATCAGTTTGAAGAAGTGCAACTATATCATATTCCGAGGAAACAAAATGAAGATGCCGATTTACTTGCACAACAAGAAGTTACATGTGTTGAGAGAGAAGTGCAGGTCATCATGGTGGCAGCAGTTGTCAAGCAACCGAGATACCAGGGATTGGAGTCATTGGCTCCCATTATTGGCTACATTTTGGAGGGTGAGTTTCCACAAGACTTTACGAAGGCTCAGAAGAGGAGACTCATGAAGAAGGCAAGTTTCTATCTCTTCCTAGAAGGCTCCCTCTATCAAAGAGGGAAGGATCAAGTGTGCAGAAGAGTACCAACTATCGAGGAAATTCCAGCCATTCTAAAAGGTTTGCATGAAGAGGCATGTGGTGGTCATTTTGCCCAAGAATCAACTGTGAAGAAGATTTTTCTTGCGGGGTATGTTTGGCCAAGCTTGCATGTGGATGTTCAACATTGGTGTAAAAGCTGTCACAATTGTCAGATAAATGGAAATAGAAGGTTGGTGCATGGCCCGAGGCAAATAGTGCTTGCAAATGGACCCTTTGAAAAGTGGGGCATTGATGCTATGGTTCCTCTGCCTAGGACAAAAAATGGTAAACTCTACATTCTAGTGGCTGTAGACTATATGACTAGGTGGGTGGAAGCTCAAAGTGTGGCAAGAGTGAATGAGAGGACAGTTAGCAAGTTTGTGTACAATCACATTTGTTGCAGATTTGGCACACCTTTGGAGATTGTTTCTGATAATGGTCCAGGGTTTAGGAAGGGCTTGCTCACAGAAGTTTGTGAAGAGCTTCACATTTTACATTGTCATAGCACACCATACTACCCACAGTCAAATGGTTTGGTGGAGAAGGCTAATGGTGTCATTGCAGGAATCATTAGAAAGATGGTGAAAAACAAGACAAAATTATGGGATGACTTCTTGGATGGTGCCTTGTGGGCATATCGAACCACATATAGGGAAGCCACGGAGTTCACACCATTTCACTTTGTCTATGGTCAAGAGGCTTTGCAGCCTATCGAGCTCAACATTCCAACAATGCGACTTCATGGCAAAGGAGCACAAGATGATCAAGAGGTATGGATGGATCGACTTCTTACGTTAGTGGAGCTTGAGTGGAAAAGAGAAGCAGCATATGAGTGCTACAAGAGGAAAGCCACACAAGCGAAAGAAACGCACGACAAGAAACTGAAGGACAAAGGCATCAAGGAAGGAGATCTTGTGCTAAGGTATGACAATCGTTTTGATGCCAAATTTGAAACTAGATGGCAAAGGCCATACATAGTCAAGAAGGCTTTCAATTCTAGTTACTATCAGCTTATGGACTTGAATGGTAAAGAGCACTCCAGGAAGGTAAACGGGTATCGCTTGAAGACCTATTTGAGTCGCCTTCTACCAAAGGATCTACCAAAGATCTGTCCAAAGGCCGTTGTCTCATGTAAGTATTGTTACTTGAAGCATGAGTGTAACTCTAGCAAAAATTCTGAGGGGCCAAACAATGAAGATCTCGTCAACGACTCTGAAGCACTCTCTTTGGAAAAGATGCTCTATGATGGTACATGAATATACCATCATCCTCGGGGAGGGCTAATGATAGCCGTTTTTCGGCTCTCCATAATTGCCATAGTAAGTTACTCCACGCTACCAAATTCACCCAAACGCTATGGCTATCCCTACCATTTCACTGTACATAGGCGTGTGTGAGTTAGGGGGCTTTTCCCATATCTTCTTAAAAACCCTCAGCTAGCTAGTCACTGGGCTAGTTGAGCCAAAAAAATAAAAAAATAAAAGTATATTATGGCCTCTTTGTGTGTAAATATTTCATTGTATATATGGCCTAAATATAGGGATTTTTATAATTATTTTGGTATTTTATTTAAATATTTCTACTTAAGTGTGTGTTTTCTTAAACCTATGTACACCTTCTTTCATCTTCTTACACCATAATTATTTTTTTTTCCAATATGTACATTTTCTAACCTCATATGTTTCCTTTATACAAATCACTCCCACATTTTCACCTTCACCCTCGTGAAAACAAAAAAATTGATTTCTACTCATTGGTTATGTTTATTATATTATTTACTTGCATACCTTTTCCTCTTTCACCCAAAATAATTCAAAGAGGGACCATATCATATGATTCCAATATCTTTCCATATCCATAACTCCTCCATATTTTTATTATTGTTTTTACTCATTATTCTAACACCATGTGCTCATTGAGCTAAAGTCCATGAATAGTCCATACACTAGTCCCACCATGTATATATTTCTTTATTCACCAATAATCCTCCTCCATGCATGGGTCAAGGGCAACTTGGATGCTTTGTATTATAATATGACAAAAGAGGGGCTCACTCTTGGATGCATTGTACAAATTCAACAAAGGAGGGGGCCACTAAAAGACTTTTGCAGCATAAAAAACAGGCTTTTTGGTGAGAATTTTGGCACCTATCTCCACTCCGAATTTGGAGTAGTGTTCAAAAGAGAAAATGTAGCCCACGCTCTAAATAATCACCTCAAAGTTTTTCATGATTTTTGGAGCTACCAACGGTGAGCTATGATTGTTTGAGTGGACCCCAGTCTGCCCACTTTTCTCACAAGTACCCCTTAGTCTTCTCTCACCCTTCCACACACCTACTCACTCTTACACATCCCTCCCTCTCCTTCCCTCACTCAAACCTGCAATTTCCATGGCTTCTCCCACCCTCTTCACCATTACCCTTCTCTCTCATCCCTATAGTTCTTTTATGAACCTCTACATACATACACCCTCTCCATGTCTCTCTCTATTGCTTCTATGTTACAATTTCATTTACCTCTCCTAAAAATATCTAAAATTCAGCATCTTAACCATGATAACTTCTACAAATTGAGGATTTTTCATCAACAAATCCTCTTTTCATCGTGGTGGTCAACCGTGGCGGCGGCGTAAAGAAGCGAAGAAGAAGAAGAAGACCAGCGGTCATTTTTTCCACAATCTACACAAGGGTGAGTTCAAGCTTCTTCAAAGCTTCACCATCTCAATGATTCTCTTTTAATTCACCCCTCTTCCTTCATCAAATCAACTCATCCTACCCATTGTAAATGTATCACTAACAATTCTAGTGATTATTACCACTAACAACTAACTTCTCTTGTAAAAATGCACCCACACTATCAACATATGGAGTAGGCAACTGCACAAGTAAACCAAATTCACTCACTCCCATGGAAGTTTCTCTCCTTTCACCACATCAATAATTCTCTTACTTGAGCCCACATCCATGTGAGTCAAGAGAAAAGAGAAACCCCATTCTCATTTGAAATTCATAAAAATTCATAATCCTTGATCTTTCCTAATAAAATTGATTAGGCTTAATCCTAATCAAGGCTTCTAAAACCTATAAATAGAACCCATTCCTCCTTGTAAAAGACATCACTATACCATTGCACACTAGATTGAGCGTACCACACGCCAGTTCTATCTTGGTTGTAAAGAGAGAGTAAGCCTTCTATACACCATCACCTTGGTGCATAGAAAAGCTTGAGCTAGTTTGAGTGAGTGCGAGTAGAAGATATTCTTCCTACCATTGTTGTATCTACCCCAACATCAATGAATTGGTAGTTTTGGGTGCAATTCATGTCCAAAGGCTCATGCTTCTCCTCCAAATTGGCTTGGCAAACCAATTTAGATTCATAAGGTGACTTGTTTCATTCAAGGTTGTTGTTTTGTTGCTTGTGATTCATTGGCTATGGTTTGGCTACCATTGTAAGAGGGTGGATGGTGAGAGGGCTCCCATAACCCTAAGACAATGTGCTAGTGATTCTATAACCAAATCTTGTCACTTGATTCCGCAAGCTCTAAGTTCCTTTTTGTGCAAAATATAAAGTTGAAGCTAAGTTGTACACCATCTCTCTCTCTCTCTCTCTCTCTCTCTCGTGTTTTAGTGTGTGAGAGTGTTCCATTGGTGTTAGGGTTAGTGTAAATTCCCTGCTTGTTTGTGGGTTGCTCTAACGATTCTCCTCTTTTGCATCCTAGTTCGCTCTTAAACTAGGTGGTGCCCCTTGTGTAGTTGGGATTTGGCTGTGGGTTTGTTGTTTTGGTTTGTGTTGTGTTGTGCCCCAGTCCCATTGAGCAGCACGGGAGCCTTGAAGGGTGTCTAGAGGTTGCTCTTCTTATTGCCCGCCCCGGACCACCTCATTGGAAATGAGCTTTCACGTCCCCTAGTCAATATTGCACCAAAAAGTAGCATAGAGAAAATTTCTCAAATACTAGTGTAGTTTTCAATATCGGAATTGGGTCCAGAGACACCAAAATTGACCATGGGTATCATTCTACTCTCCGCAACAAGATATGAACACTAGCAAAACCTTGCGCCATCATTTTCAAAAAACTAATAAAGTTGTTTTTTTGTAGAATCGCCTCACGATTTCGGAAGCGATGATATAGTTCTCACCGTGAGAAACCCCTCGAGAGCCTCCTAAAATGAATTTGAAATTCAAATTTAAGTTCTTTAATTCAAAATTTAGAGTTTATGTCTTATCTCTTTCTTTCTCTCTCTCTACCACACACACACACACACACTCTGTATCTGCCTCTGTCTCGTTACTTGCACTCCATCGCCACTCTCTCTCTCTCTGTTGTCATCGCCGTCACGTTCTCTCCCACTTGTTGGTGCTGATCGCTCAGCCTGCACACTACCTCTCGACCCCTTGCACACTCCCTCTAAGCAATCAATATCTATTGGCATGCATAGTTCATCTTAGCCACCACTCTCTCTTGTCTTGCATAGTCCATCTCCGTCCTCACTCCCTCTCAACCCCCTACACACTCCCTCACCACCGCCTATCGCTTTTCCTCTTCGTAGATTTGTGGTCCGTGTTGGTCCTACGCCATGGGCGGTGCCCCTTCCCCAACGTGTTACTCTTTCGACAACAATAAAGAGTTGTTTTTTCCCTCATACGCATGTATATTTTTAAAACATATATAAATGGATGTGTAATTATATTTTTCTAGTGTAAGTAAACAAGTTTTTTCTTTTGTTTAAAGAAGGTTTTCTATGTAAATAGGTTTTTGTTTCTGAGTAAACAGATATTTGCTTTTGTGTAAATAGCTTTCTCATGTAAACAGGTTTTTGTTTACGTGTAAAGAGCCTTCTCTGCATAAATAGGTTTTTGTTTCAATCTAATTTAGTCTTTATTTAATTGAAACCTTATCTAGTTATTCCATGAAATGAGATGAAAACAATTACCAAATAAATGCCTACCGGTGTATTGTTGTTAATGTGAGAGTAGTTGAGGGAGGGGATGTCCTTGTAGTGAGAGGTGGTATGAGAGAGGTCGAGCAAGGGGGCGATGTAGCTTAAGGGATGAGAATGTAGGCGATGTGGGAGGAAGAATGCACAAAATACAAGTCAATTTTCATCCAAAATGAATGGAAAGAAAAAACTCACCAAAATACCTTTTCTATGTATACCCATGGTATCATAGGGTATGACATGGGTCATTGGGTGGCACAGGTCCTTATGTAGAGTGTCTATGTTAATAATGCTCCCCCTATGGCCTTAGCATCATTGGAATTCTAAATAACAAAAAGAGAACCCTATGGACTTAGGTACATTGGAATTATAAAGAACAAAAAAGCACCCTGTGGCCTTAGGGCCATACTATTTCTAACTAACAAAAAGAGTAGTTGGTGGCCTTAGGGCCATAGGGTTTCTAACTAACAAAAGGGCACCCTATGGCCTTAGGGTCATCGGATTTATAGATAACGAAAAAAGCATCATGTGGCCTTAGGGCCATATGGTTTATACCTAACACAAATAACACTTATGGCCTTAAGGCCATAGGGTTCCTAGAGTACACAAAGAGCAACCTGTGGCCTTAGGACCATAGGGTTTCTAGCTAACAAAATAGAACCTTGTTGCCTTAGGGCCAAAGGGTTTCTAGCTCACAAAAAGATCATCATGTGGCCTTAGGGGTTTCTAGCTTACACAAAGAGCATCCTATCGCCTTAGGGCCATGGGGTTTCTAGCTTACACAAAGAGCATCCTCTCTGGCCTTAGGGCCATAGAGTTTCTAGCTAACAAAAAGAGCACCCTATAGCATTATGACCATAGTGTTTCTAGCTAACACAAAAAGCAACTTGTGGCCTTATGGCCATAGGGTTTCTAGCTAGCACAAAAAACATCATGTGGCCTTATCTCCATAAGGTTTCTAGGTAACAAAAAGAGCACCATGTGGACTTAGGGACATCGGGTTTTTAGCCATCACATCCTAAGGCCTTAGGGCACCATGTGGCCAAAGGGTTCTATGGGGATTCTAGCTAACAAAAAAAACACCATGTGGCCTTAGGGCCATAATGTTTCCAGCTAACAAAAAGAGCAGCTATGTCCTTGAGCATGTAGGGTTTCTTACACAAATAGCACCCTGTCTCCTTAGGGCCATAGGGTTTTTAGCGAAAACAAAAGCACCCTGTGGCCTTATGGCCATAGGGTTTCTAGCTAACAAAAATATCACCCTATGGCTATCGGGCCATAGGGTTTCTATCCATCACAAGGAGCACCATGTGGCCTTAGGGACATAGGGTATTCAATCATCACAAAGATAACCCTAAGGACTTAGGTCACCTTGTGACCTTACGACCATAATGTTTAACAAAAAGAGCACAATGTGGCCTTAGGACCATAAGGTTCCTACCTAACAAAAAGAGCACCTTGTGACCTTAGGGGCATAAGAGTTCTAGCAAACACAAAAAGCACCATGTGACCTTATGGACATATGGTTTCTAGCTAGTAAAAATAACACCATGTGTCCTTAGGTCTATAGGATTTCTATCCACAAAGAGCACCATGTGGCCTTAGGGCCCAAGGGTGCTCTTATGGTGCTGTTTAGAAACCTTATGGCCCTAAGTCCGCAAGGTGCTCTTTATGATGGCTAGAAACCCTAGCCATCACAAAGAGCACGACGTTGCCTTAGGGTCATAGGGTTTCTAACCATGGCACAAAGAGCACCCTATGGACTTAGGGAACCCTATGGATTTATGGCCATAGGGTTTCTACCTAGCAAAAATAGAATCATGTAGCCTTAGGGACATATTGTTTTTAGCTAACACAAAGATCACCTTGTGGCCTTAGGGACATAGGGTTTCACCATGTGGCCTTAGGGCCATAAAGTTTATAGCATACACAAAGAGAACCCTTTGGCCTTAGGTCATAGGGTTACTGGGCTAACACAAAGAGCTCCTTCATTAGGAAGGGAATAGGTCTAAGGGGGCCTCTTTATTTGCCATGGGATTCAAAAATATATTATGGAAAGGACAAATGGGTGGATGCCATGTGGATTGAAATGGTGGGTATGCAAGGCATAAAAGTAAGTGGTCAAACTTGTACTCTTTTATAAAATATAAAGAGAAAATATTTTATAAATTCAAAAAACTAAACTTTTTTCTAAATAGTTGAGTAAACACCATCCTTTCTCTCTCTAGTCGTTGTTAGTTTCTCACCCCCTCTCTCTTAAAAAGAGGTCCCTCCAAAAGTGTGATGATCATTCCCCCCCTCTCTCTCTCTATTGTACCATCTCTCACTTATCTTCACTTCACCTTGCAAGAGTTGCTTCTCTTTCCTTCCTTTCAGGTTTCCCTCCCAAAAGCTCTAAAACAGAAGTTTGAACCTCCTTTCCCTCCTCAAGCTTACTGAATTCTCCTCAAGATTGTTGGATTCTCCTCAAGCTAAAGCTCTCCATTTCTCCATGAGTTTCACTAAACACCTCTACCTAAAGCTGAAGATCTTCAGGATATCCTTCTGCTAGATCATCCCTCTTTCTTTCCTCAACGGGTTTCCTGCTCCTTCTCCATTGTGCTCTCTAGAGAGAATCTACTTTCATCTCAAGCTTTGCAACATTATCTTACCTATTATGCCAACAAGCAGGTGGAGCAGTATAGCAGTAAGTGGCATCATTCGTCTTTGTGTACCATCAAGAATCTTGCTCTATACAATTGAGAACATGGATGTTCAATGTCTAACCATAAGTGTTTGTCTTCACGTTGTGCTACTATTCCCCATGGAATCATCAGGTACTCGATGACCTAGGAGTGTCATTGACTCCATTTCATGCAGCAATGTACAAGACGATAGTGGATGCTGGGTGACGATGGTGTTCAAACAATTGATGTGGGTGACAATTCAGCGCAACTCAAGAGGTGCACACAAGGTCTCAAGGAGTCATATGGCTTCTCGAGCACACCATTGAAAGGGAATGATCATGGAGTTTAAGCAAACCCATGATAGCAAGCGACTTGCAAAGGTGCAACATGTATATGTTGCTTCACCAACTGAAGATAGAGATAGCAGTGGATCCATCTAGGTTTTTTGCAAATTGTAATTTCACTCCTCTGTCAAGTTTTTAGATTGTATATTTTGTATTTTTGCTGTGTATATTGCATTGGTGTTTATAAGGTTTGCATTGCTTATTCATGTTTGCAGATGTATTCCCATCCGATTTTGTAGAATGGGAGCCAATAGAGTCCTTCACAGGAACTTTTGAGGCCATCCACATTGACCTTGGCAAGCTGCTCTATGCTGGTTGTCCATCTGCGGATCTTGTCTCATGGGACATTTTTTTTTATAACCATACTTATGCAACGCCTAGGCAAACTGGGTATGGTAATATTTCTCCAGTTCATCCACCAACCTTAAAGAGTATGGAATAGCCTAAGCTTGATAGTGCCTTGATCACAACAACCAAAAGGAGAATCAAGGCGGATGTGCATTCAACAACAATGAAGTGCACCTATGGTTCTCACAAAGCTTCACTAACTTCGTTTATGTCCCTTCATGTGTTTGTGTTTATCTTTCAAATGCAGAGTTTTTACAGGACACCAACAATGTGGACTTGCAAAGGGTAAAGTGCGATCAACAGCTTCCTTGCAGTTGGATGGGAGACTAAGGTGGTCAACCACCACGGAGATACAATCAAGTGCTCTGTAGTTGCTAAGAATGTGAAATACAGATACCATGTTGCGAAGCAAAGCTTGTCAATTTTCTTTCCCTACAGAAGATGGAAGATGACGAAGGGAGAATGGGAGGCATTAGACTCTGATGTTGCTCCTAGAGAATCATTTGATCTACAAATATGCCTCCATGACAATGCAGTGCACGACATCTCGGTGAATAACAACTAGAATCTTAGTCATCGTTGCAAGTATCTTAATCTTAAATATACCTTGCCCAATCAACATGTTTTTGTAATCAATGAAAAAGTTGTTCATTCCAAAAAAGACAAGAGCTTTCTATGTGAAAACATTTGTTTTCCGCGATGTATTAATGTAAAATCTTGTAACTGAAGCAATTTCGCTCCCATTAATACATATGGCATTTTGAATCTCTTTTTCATTTTTAATTTTTTCAAGATTTCGTTTGAAATGTGCAATTTTTTTAATTTGGAGCGTGAATACTTTCAATGTTGGTGTCTTTCAATGGCTTGTCATGTGATTTTGTTTATAATTATAGTTTTAAGTTAATTTGCTGTTAATTTGTTCAAGATTTCGTTTGAAATGTGCAAGTTTTTTAATTTGGAGCGTGAATACTTTCAATGTTGGTGTCTTTCAATGGTTTGTCGCGTGATTTTGTTTATAATTATAGTTTTAAGTTAATTTTAATTGCTTTAAAAAAAGCGAAATTGAGTATAAAAGTGACTTTCTAGGTTTTAAACTTCATTTCTCACATTCATAAAACACTAGCTTTTAGTTATCTTCCCATCTTCTTCATGAGCAGACCCATGGCAACATCTTCTAATACACTTCTCACACAACTACAGAAGATAGGACTTGCAGATGGTGCACATGAACTAATCAGTGTGTTTGAGGGGACGATGGACATGCATGCCAATGTTAACCTTCATGTAGAGGGATTCCAAAGCTTTCTTGACTACATGATGGAGCACATGGAAGAATTTGCAATAGTCTTCGAGGGATCCTACATGGCGTGGTTGCTAGTGGATTTTCTCAAACACCTCTATGCGACCGCCAAAAACTTTTGTTATCGCTTGTTGAAATTTGTAAAAGGGGTTACTAAGCAGGACTACAGGACATAGGATGAGGATGAACTCATATACTGGGGCATGGGTTGCATAGGCACCCAATTCATCTCTTGGGACATGGTTCTGGTCTTGCTTGTGCTTGAGGGCATAGAGAAGGGAAAATAAAAGGAAAAGGCCAACCAGAAACCTCTTGTAACCATTGTGGAGGAATCAAATGAATTAATTGAAGAGGTTGATGAGTAGGCCAAAGCATCTATGGCACTCATCCTCCTATAAGATCCCAACTCCACTAGAGAGGAAGATCCGATGATATAGGGAGACGAGGTGTTGGAGGAAGTTCCTGACCTCCAAATTCTTACTTTGCATGCAATGGTGGTGGATGGTCATCACTTCTTGTTCCTTGATGACATTGCAAAGACACTAAGACTCATAGAACATGAGTCGCTCTCAGTGCTCGCTATCTATGCGGGCATGAAAGATCCCAGTGGAAAGCAAGAGAAGGTCAACTTTCAAATTGACTTTGAAGACCAAGGCCTCCCACCAAGCCTCTCATTGCTCCCTAGTGAAAACGAATAGAATTTGGTACAAACCGTGGCAAATACACTTATGGAAATCAAATCATATGCCTCATTTTATGAAAGCATCATGGAAAGCGCTTTTCATCCACACAAACCACTAATCATCATGGGGTGGAGAAGATCGCTCTAGCATCGACCTTACAAGGAAAATTCTTGAAGAGATGGATGAAGAAACTGAGGTAACCACTTTTTAACCTTATCGATAGTCTGTTGTACCCTATAGCAAGTGTTGAAGTTGTTTAAAATATTTTGCAGACCGCATACCATGTTGATAAGTTTGCAATGCGTAGTAGAGGTTCGTGCAATGTTCCTATGGGTAGAGGGATCCTTGTGGCACTATCTTGGCCATCTAGGGCCATCTGTTCTTCAATTTTCTCACACGGAGTTCTCTAAGCATGGTTCTGTGGAGCTGCTCAAGTGCAAAGCATTAAGTGCCATCCTTGCTGAAGAATCCCTTACCCTTAATGCTCACAAGTGTATCTTGGTGGACCAAGAGGCGGCATTGTATGCCTTTACAGGAAATCAACCTGGGTCAATCCTCTCCCATTGTGCCTTAAGCCTAAGTCAAGGGGTGACAAACTGAGACGATATTGTCAACACCTTTGGTGTCAAGTTTGCCATTCGCCCTATACCTACACATGTAGTTTACAAGAAAACCAACCAGCCATGCTGTAATATCCAAAGCAATATACAATAAGTTTGTCCTTTGTATTTTTTTTGGCCACTTCGTGTACTTTTTTTTTCTATTGCACATATTGGCCAATAAATCTTTTTTTTGCAACACGTTTACACCTCGACCATCCACACACCTGTCAGATGTGGGACTCCTACTTGTGAAAATTTTGCAAAATAGAGCCATTTTGGGTGCGTACGGAGGCCATAGGACCGCCAAAATGCACGACGATGACTAGCAGCGCCGAACAGGCCAAAAAAAGGCCTTGTGCACCATGGCACACATGGGCCAGTTTGATTTTCACCGGTAGGAGTCACATATCTGACGCCCGGGTGCTTGGATGGTCGAGGAGGTGAAATCTAACAACTTGATTAATTCAAATACTTCAACAACAGAAATGTACAGAGTTAACTATTGGAGTTACACCGAATGGTAGAAAATCAACTCCTTCATATTATATGGAAAGATCAAAAAACTCAAAAACAAAGGTTACATGGGGAAACTAATTCTTATGAGGGCACCCTTCATTCCTCAGATTGATTGCTAGAGCTAGATCTGTATTTTTTAGAGTAACTTGCTTAGCATGCACCATAGAAGATACTCCATCTTGGAACAAAGGCACCAAAATATCCTCGGCGGCATCCTGTAAGGCCAATAGAGTTGCACGCTGGATATGTGTAACAGAATCTGAATATTCGTCCATTATTTCTCTTACCACCCGAGAGAAAGCTGCCCTTGGTATTATTGGCTCGCTACTCTTTTGATATTTTTGGATCTCGCATAGAGCAACTGTGTCAGGCTTCCATCACCGTTTCTTTTGCATTGTTGGCGGTGGTGAAGGAGCCGCTTGTCTGGCCCATTGAGGAGGGTCATTTTTTTAATTTTTCCTCCTCTCTTCTTGGGCTTGTTGCTCTTCAAGTGTAAGCTTGTTCTTTTTCTTTTTTGCACATTGTTTTGCTCTCTGAAGAAATTTTGAAGGTCTGGAGCTCCCAACCTTTACTTGTTGGGCGGCCTTAGCTTTATCCTCTTTCGCTCTCCTCTTTGCCTCTGCTCGTGCTTGTAAATTAGCCAAGTGGGCTCTCTCAGCCTCGACTCTCAGCCATTCTTCTTGCTCTCTCTCCTTGTTTGTTCTTCATGCAATCTCTCTACTTCTCTATCAGCTGCCTCTTTCTTTTCTAACTCTCTCATTATCTTCCTCCTCTTGGCCTCATGCTATTGAAATAGGATCACCTGGTATTACTTTGATCACCCTTTGTTTGACCCGCGGGGGGATTTTCACGACGTAGTAGCGGTTTCTTGAGCTTCAGGTGTAGTCGTTGCTTGAGCTTTAGGCGTTGCCATTGCATGAGCTCCAGATGTTGTCGTTGCTTGAGCTCCTGGTCATGTTTCTTGGTTTGGTCTGTTTAGAGCTGCGAATGGTCCGAGATCCGCCGACAGAGGTGTGCAATTCCCATGATGTAGTGGCTGAAGATCACCTAAAATCTTCGTCATGTTGTTCTGATCCTCTGTAGCCGAAGGTTGGGAGAGCGGTTGGGTGTTTGTAGCTAGTTATTGTGTTGGGTTATCCACTTGTGGTTGAGGATGTTTATTTGAAGGGGTGGATTCTGTATGAGGTGTTGGTTCAAGATTTTCAGTGTTGTTATTGGCGGTGGTGTCATGGTTGTGCATGGTGGTGTGCTCTTGTGTATCGTCCATGTTGTGCAAGATATGAGTGCGTGTACGTTTGGGCTCGAGAGGATCTTCTAAAATGTGCAAACAAGGAATGAACTTTAAGTTGTGAGTTTTGACTTATATAGTACTTAAACTTTAAAAAAAAAAACTAAATAAAATCACTCAGAATTAAAAAAGACTCCAAAATAGACCAAACTTGACCCATGGGACAAATAATTGTCGCCTCAGACTTGCCTGTGCAAATCACTTTGAATGACAATGCATGTTTACAATAGAAATGGTTAGTGTCAAAAACAAAAAAATTCCACCCAATGCCTGCCATCACGCCGCCTTGTCTCCAACCAGCGTCCGAATTGATCTTTTGCACTCGAAGCATGATATGATTCAGCTAACCACTTTTCCTATTCTACATTTCAAACTTCTTTATTCTCTTGTCTTATTTCTCTCTCTCCCTGCTAAAACTCTGTAGAACCAATTGAACATCTCATGAAGGGCATAGCTCTTTTTTCTTCCACCTCCATGTTGTGTGTTTTTAAAATGGGTCAAAGCATGGTTTGGTGGTAAAAAGTAGTGTCCTTGACACAACATATTCTTGGTGATTCTTGTGTGTAAAAACCATGGGCATTTTCTTGGAATTGGGGAGGGCAAATAAAATTCTTTTTTAAGTGAACGTTTTTTTAACTTTAGAAGCATGCAATCCTAAGAAGAGGTGGGGATGACGGCGGGGCCAGGGGGTGGGGTTACGGTTGGGATATTTCACTCCAACACCTCTCTCTCTCTCTCTCCCTCCCTCCCTCGCACGTCCCTCTCCTTGTGTGTCTCTCTCAGTTTTGAACCTTCTCGCCTTCCTTGCCGCCTCCATAGCCACTGAGCTGTTGTGCTCTCTCTCTCTCTCTCTCTCTCTCTCTCTCTCTCTCTCTCTCTCTCTCTCTCTCTCTCTCTCTCTCTCTCTCTCTCTCTGCAAATGGATAGTAGTGCAGGAGATTACTGTCTTGGTGATGCTCAGGATCTTTCTTTCAATGACATAGAAGGTGATGCTCAGGACCTCTCTTTCAACTAGGTAGAAGGTGATGCACAGCTCCTCTCTATCGACGAGATGGAAGGTGACACACAGTTCCTCTCTTTTGACGAGGTACAAGGTGGCCCAAGCAATGTTCAGCAGATGCACATCAATTCCATTAGCACTAGTATTCCAGCAGGTAATCATGCTTTTCTTCGTGATTATTGGGCTGCAAAGAAACGCGCACAGAGAAGCAAGGAAAGACATCCTACGTCTGCTCTTGGATTACGAGAAGCCAGGTCAAGAAAGAACATTTGTGCAGCAGTGGCTCGATGTTGGCACAAGCAAACAGTAGGGATTGCAAAGAATGAGCAGAAGGAAATATTTCGGCAACTCCTGGACCACCAAACATTTTCCTTGCTGCAACCATCATATTTCAGCAAATTTGAAGACACTGTTGTATTGGGTGTGCGCAACACTTTGACTCAAATCAAGGTCCCTCATTTAGCAAGTGAACTTTTTGTAAAGAGAAGCTCTTTGGCAATGATTCTGAACAATAGTACAAACTCACAATCAGTAAACCAATCCAAAATGGCTAGTATCTTGGGGATCCATCGAAGGAATATAGCTGCACAGCAGCAAGCTCACGGCTAGAGAATAAAGATGAAGATGAATGTCGCCATTGAGTGCTTGTGAGAGACAATTTCCACGAGGAACCGTTATTACCAATGAAACAAGAGATTTGGTATATGCCTTTTGGACATCAGAGAGTAGAGTTTCACCCAAAAAGAAAGACATATGCAAGATGAGAATTGGAAGGAAAAGTGTCGTCAAACATCCTATACATCTACTCGACGAATCTCAGGTACCAAAAAATTCTAGTAATTGTTCATCTTGTTTGGTGCTACTTAAGGCTTATTTGGTCCAGACAGTACCAAATTTGGTAGTCTGCTGTATGGCAGAGGGTGTTTACAATACCAAAGAATATCTATAAAGTACCAAATCCTAGCTATCGACTGCCAAAGCCTATCCATAGAGTTTAAAACCCTCTCTATAGAGAACCAAAACCTAATTATCCAGTACCAATGCCTATGTATAGAGAACCAAAAGTCTATTTACAGAGTACCAAACTCAACGGATACCACCAAAGCCTCTCTGTAGAGTACCAAATCCTATCACTATAGGACCAGGATCTATTTACAGGGTACCCCACACTTCTGATAGTACGAAAGCCTATATGTAGAGCACCAAATCATGTCTATTGAGTACCAAAGGCTATCTATGGAGTACCACAGCACATCTGTAGAGTACCAAATCCGTTGTATCTAGTACCAAAGCATATGTATGGAGTACCAAAGCAGATCTATAGAGTACCAAATCCGGTATATCAAGTACAAAATTCTAGCTATCGAGTGCTAAAGCCTATCCATAGAGTTTCAAACCTTCTCGATAGAGTACCAATACCTATTTATCCAATACCAATGCCTATGTATAGAGAACCAAAAACTATTTACAGAGTACCAAACTCATCGGATACCACCAAAGACTATCTGTAGAGTACCAAATCCGATCTGTAGAGTACCAAAGCCTATCACTATAGGACCAACGTCTATTTACAGGGTACCCCACACTTCTGATAGTACCAAAGCCTATATGTAGAGTACCAAATACTGTCTATTGAGTACCAAAGGCTATCTATAAAAGTACCAAATCACATATGTAGGGTACCAAATCCGGTATATCGAGTACCAAAGCCTATCTATGGAGTACCAACTCAGATCTGTAGAGTACCGAATCCAGTATATCGAGTACAAAATCCTAGCGACCGAGTGCCAAAGCCTATCCATAGAGTTTCAAATCCTCTCGACAGAGTACCAAAACCTATTTATCCAGTACCAATGCCTATGTATAGAGAACCAAAGTCTATTTACAGAGTACCAAACTCATCGGATACCACCAAAGACTATCTGTAGAGTACCAAATCCGCTCTGAAGAGTACCAGATCCTATCTATAGAGTACCAAAGCCTACCACTATAGGACCAAAGTCTATTTATAGGGTACCCCACACTTCTGATAGTACCAAAGCCTATATGTAGAGTACCAAACTCATCGGATACCACCAAAGACTATCTGTAGAGTACCACATCCTCTCTGAAGAGTACCAGATCCTATCTGTAGAGTACCAAAGCCTACCACTATAGGACCAAAGTATATTTACAGGGTACCCCACACTTTTGATAGTATCAAAGCCTATATGTAGAGTACCAAATAATAACTATAGAGTACCAAAGCCTACCGACAGTACCAAATCTACGGTACCATATTTGGAACTTTTTGGTACTGTTGAACTTGGGTGCACGTATGTCCAGTATTACAGTACCAAATTTGGTACTTTTGGGTACTATTGAACTTGGGTGCACGTCTGTCCACTATTATAGTACCATATTTGGAACTGACGAAAGCCAGTTTTGGCAATACTGCAGTAGTGAAATTTTACCAGTACCATGATGTTGGTTTTTTTCTGAATTGTTTTGTTTTTGTGCCATAGGTTGAGCTGTACCAAAGATTCAAGAAGGCTTACGCAACAGTTGTAGTGTCTCTTAGATGCTTCGAGGAATTGAAGCCATACTTTGTACGGAAGTTGAAGGAAAAAAATACTTGCTGCTGTGTGGTTCATGTGCAGATGCTCTATTTCAAAGAGGCCCTTAATCAAATGCGGGAGAACAAGTTCGGGCACCATGGGAAAGGTCACCTTTGCGCTTGCTCCATTTGTTGCAGAGGTGATGAGAGAGGAACGTGTTTTGCAAACCAAGCAGTGTGTCAGCACATCACCGTTATGTGGGAATCTATCATGTGCCCAAAGCCTCCAAATTCTGAATACCATGCAAAGAAATGCTTGATGGGGGACTGCTCACAATGTGGAGTACGGAGGTTGACATTTTGTCCCGATGAGATAGTAGAGGATAGCAAGGAGGTGTCTGCGAAGGTTTTCATGGAGGTTGGAACAGGACAGGTTCACGAAGGTTGGAGTGAGAAGAAGAGAAAGGACTTGATTGTGCAACGGATGAAAAGTGGGACTTTTCTTAGCCTATTTTCAGCCCATCTGATAGGCTTCATCAGGCACAACTTTGTCTTCCGCTGGCAAGCCCAACAATTCAAGGACTGTTTGCAGAATTTTCCTAGCAACGTTGTAGTATCTGTTATTGACTTTGCGGAGAATTATTCCTTTAAAGTTGAGAATGAAATTCAGTCAATGCATTGGTGGTCTACCCAAGTCACAATACTTGTGCACATCACTTATTTAAGAAATGCAGCAGGTGGTACACAGAAGACGCTACACTTCTACATATCGTATGCCAAGCAGCATGACACATTGTTTCTACAACATTTTTTCTTGCTGCATGACAAGTGGCTGAAAGAACAAGGACATTCTCTGCAACAACATTGGGTTTGGTCAGAGGGTGCTGCTTCACAATTCAATGCCCGTAGACCTTACTATTTTGTGGCCAAGTACTATCAAATGACAGGCTTGCACATGATGCATAACTTCTCTGCATCCGGGCATGGAAAAGGTGAACATGATGGGGCAGGGGAAGTCATCAAGAGAACTTTGATGCATGAGGAATTGAAACCAGATGGCTGGCGTATGAAGTGTGTAGCCGATGTTGTCAACTTTTTGAAAGCAACTTTTCAGCCAAGAGAACAGTCTCAGAGGTGTAATACGCAAAGAGTCTTTTGGCTTATTGGCGGCACTGAAGTGCAGCTCAATCTACAATGGGACTGTGAGCGCATCGTTGGCTCCCGCTCATTTCATTGTGCTCATGGCTATTCACAGGACAACCGCACCGCCATACACTTTCGATCACTTTCATGCTTTTGTGATCCGTGTATGCGTGGGTTGTGGAGAAGATGCAGGAACGTAATGCACATTGAAGAATGGAAATACATTGCCAGAGTCCGGGGATACAATAAGGGATGACGAATCAGATGACGAGGAGGAGGGTGGAGATTCAACATCGATTTCGATGAGCCAAGTGTCCAACCTGCAACTATATGAAGGATGCCCTGAAATAAGTTAAGTGGCATACTGTCCATAGGGGATAATTTTGCAGTAAAAGCAGCTGAGGCAAACGAAGACTTCTACATTATCAAATGCACAGAAGTGTTGTACCAAACAGTGAAAGCACAAAAGGATAAGTGGCATAACAAGATTGTTAGAGGAGGGAAGGTTGTTGAAGGCTTTTTTTATGGCCAAGTTGAAGGAAAAGGTGATACATACCGGCTATTGGATCACACATCTCCGGTAATGATCTACTCACATCTTGTTAGGGCCATACGTTTCCCGATGGAGCCTATTGCAGGATCCCTAGGTCAAATTTTACAATACAAGTTGTCTACTGAAGTATATGAGAGGATATACAATAGCATGCCATATCATGATGATGAGAGCGACGAAGGTGCGTCCATGTTACTTGAGGGAAATGAGAAGCCCTGATTGAACAACTGAATTCAGTAGTCAATAGTACCAAATCTGGTAGTCAACAGTACCAAGTGTATTCCGCACTATGTGCTTTTTAGTGACTGAGTCAAATTAATTTTTTGGCCCTGAGCTTTATCTGTTCTCTCTATCTAGTTCAGTGTTGGTATGTTACCTTTCATTACATTACTGTTTCAGTTGTCCTCACTATATGTGCATTTGGTACATTTTGGTACTGTTGAACTTGGGTGCTTCTCTGTCCACTATTACACTACCAAATTTGGTACTTTTTGGTACTGCTGAACTTGGGTGCACGTCTGTCCACTATTACAGTACCAAATTGGAACTGCTTGAACTTGCTGTATCACTTATGGTTTACTCTATTGCTCTATCTGGTCCTGTGGTTGTATGTTACCTTTCATTACATTACTGTTTTAGTTGTCCTAACTATATCTCTACTTTCTGGTACTGTTGAACTTGGGTGCACGTCGGTCCACTATTACAGTTGTACCAAATTTGGTACTTTTTGGTACTGTGTTGAACTTGGGTGCACCCCTGTCCACTATTACAGTACCAAATTTGGTACAATTTGGTACTCCTTGAACTTGATGTATCACTTATGGTTTACTTTATTTCTTGGTATTTTTCAGTTTGTCTATTTGTATTTGATACGACCACCTTGAGCAATGTCTAGAATTACGTTGATAACATGAAAGGTATGCCAAACATAGATGCTATCTGCCTCAAAAATTAAAATTTTGGGTAACCTGGTTAGCTCCAAGAGGTTTCAACAGAATTAGTCAGAGGTTTCAACAGTAGAGATCAAGATACCAAGACAGTCTGAACAAGAGAAGTGGTTTTCCATTATGTATAGTATCGGGTTACAAAATTCCACTATTTACATGATTATGGAAATCTCCTACCTCGGGGGATCAAATTTATAGGAGTACCCCTCCATCTGTATGAAGTAATCAGTAATGTACCCAGAAATATCGTCTTTAGTGTCAAAGACTGGGTTTTTGCGAGTGTACGCTGTTGGGTACCGATCCCTTATCCACCCGAGCAACCAAGGCAAAACAAAATCCAGCAAGTAAAACGGGTAATCGGTTCCTACTACCATGGGATCGTATGATCGGATTGCCATACAGTTATCATAGTCATTTTTAAGAGACTTGTATCTACAATCATCTACAAGAATAGTGTTATTGGCATCGTACTTCGGGTGCCTTGCCCACAGCGTCCGTATCTTCTTCAAGAAAACGGGCTTATCGCCCATGTGTTTGGGCACAACCGGCACCTCCGACATACGGGGCCGCCATGTTTCACAGTCCTCTTGGGAGAGAATATCTGCTAATGCAAAAAAACGAGGTTAGAGGTATGCGTAACTTATGTCCTGCAACATTCAAAGCGGGCATGCTTTACCTGCAAAATAGTTTTGCCTTCTATGGTTGGGGAAGCACGCGTTCACCATGTGTAACAGTTTTTCCCTTCTACAGCAGGACCACAACACTAGGCTGGCTTTCTGTTTAAGCTGTAGGATGAACTGCTCCGCATCCGGCCTTACAAGACAAATTACATTCTTTTGGAGATAGACTACCCGTGGCGTGTGCTCCTTTGGCAGGCACTCAAGTTCCTTAGGGATTTTGCTGTAGCTGGTTAGTAGCACGCCATTAAGATCAAGCACAATCATCCGCCCGCGTCTAGCAGCCACATCAGGCTGCAACAATGTGCTTGTCGGTGTCTCGTCTAGCCATCAACTTACTACAGCACCAACAAACATAATGAGTGGGGACAAATACACAGTGCAAACATCATATCTAAAACAGAAAACTGGTCCAAAAACTACCAAATTTGGTATTGTATTACACAAGTGATAAGGACTATCCGAAAGCGCAAGTTCAAGAAGTACCAAATTGGTACTGTAATAGTGGACAGATGTGCACCCAAGTTCAACAGTACCAAAAAGTACCAAATTTGGTAGTGTAATGCACATATAGTGAGGACAACTGAAACAGTAATGTAACGAAAGGTAACATACCAACACAGAACTAGATAGAGAGAACAGATAAAGCTCAGGGCCAAAAAATCAAGTTGACTCAGGCACTAAAAAGCACAAAGTGCGGAATACAATAGATTCTCACTGGCTACAGTTTGAATGCACAGGATAATTGATCACGGGCGCGATTGCGCTTCTTTCTCTGCAAACAGAAAAGTTCCTGCAGGGTCACGGAATCAGGGGAATCGCCTCTCCGCTTCGAAACAGCATCCGCAGCAGTAGATTCAACGCCCCCGTCGGTGCTGTCCACAACAATATCGTTCGCAAGTACTTCTTCCTGCTCATCCTCGGCCTCCCTCCGATATTTGTTGCCTTCCGACCCCTCTTTGACCTCCCCTTCACTCCCCTTTGTGGTTTCCACCCCCTCCCCAACACCCCCCTTTGTGGGTTCTTCCTCTCCCTTCTTGGCCGTTGCTTCATCGAGCTTTGTGTTGGCAGCATCCTGGCTTTCCTCCACATCCAGCTCCACAACAATAGGGACTTTACCTTCCTCCTTGTTCTTAGTCTTTTTACCATCTCTGGACTCCTCCTCACTTTTACTTTCACTGTCACCTGTCTTTTTATCATCTCTGGCCGCCTCCTCACTTTTACTTTTGTTGTCACCTTTTGCCTCACATCTTTGCCCCGTCACATTGTCTTTCCCTACAGAATTACCTTGCTTCAGATCGTGGAGAACATCTCATATCTCCTTTGTCACCTCATCCACGTCCCATATTCGACTTGCAGTCGACTTTGTGGTGTGCTGGTCAGCAACTACAGCATCCTGCTCCTCTGCAAACACAAAGAAAGACAGCACATACCTAACTTGTATGAAAACCTCACTAAGTTGCAAGTGCGCATATGTATTAAAAAATGCACACATACTTACTCTTGACAACTTGAAGCCCACTGGCCCAGGACTTTGCCAAATCAGAGATTACCATATTACAACCCAGCTTGACACACTGATCCCTGCTTTGTAACAGAGAACTGAAGCACAAGGGATGGTATTGGTGTCGGCACTCTAGCATGAAGGTTCCGACTACATGTGCGAACTCCAAGGGCTCACCATATGCAACACACATACCAAACACCGGGATCACATTTACCGAATCATTAACCTGGGGCCTAGGATATAGTAGGAACCTCTTCCCAAGCCTGATATCAGACAACATCTCCTTCACAAATAGGGTATGCTCTTGACCTTCCTTCCATTTTTTCTCCAGAGTGTCATACTCAGCCTGTTGACAACCAGCGGTCCCAATTAGTTTCAAAAACTACCAAGAAGTCATACCGAGACTGGTACTTCTAAGTACTGTACTACAAAACAGAACCCAAACTACCAAAACCACCAAAACTACCAAACTCGGGAATCATATAGTACCAAAAACATATAAATACCCTCAATGCAGAACTAAACTTCCCAAACCTTATCAAAACTACCAAAAGCCACTTTTTGCAGCACTTTCAAATAGTACCTAAAAGTACCAAAACTACCAAAATCAAACTACCAAACAAGCTTTTTGCATCACTTTCAAATAGTACCTAAAAGCACCCAAAACTACCAAAACTACCAAAATCAAACTACCAAACAAGCTTTTTGCAGCACTTTCAAATAGTACCGAAAAGTACCAAAACTACCAAAATCAAACTACCAAACCCACTTTTTCTATCACTTTCAAATAGTACCTAAAAGTACCAAAACTACCAAATCAAACTACAGAAGCCACTTTTTGCAGCACTTTCTAAAAGTACCAAAAGTACCAAAACTCCCAAAATCAAACTTTCAAATAGTACCAAAACAACCAAAACTACCAAGACTACCAAAGAAACACTTTTTGCAGCACTTTCAAAAACTACCAAAATTGCCAAAATCAAACTACCAATTACACTTTTGCAGCACTTTCAAATAGTACCTAAAAGTACCAAAACTAGCAAAACTACCAAAGCTATCAGAATAAAACTACCATAACACCTTTTGCAGCACTTTCAAAAAGAACCTTAAAGTACCAAAACTTCTTCATAGTACCAGAAATACCAAACCATAAGAAAGAAGGAAACCATAAACTACCTAGAATAAAAACAGTTCTACCATGAGTACCTAATACTACCAATCCCACCAAACCAAGCATAAACAGTTCTATCAAAGGTACCTAACACTACCAATCCTACCAAACCAAGCATAAACAGTTCTACCAAAGGTACCTAACACTACCAATCCCACCAAACCAAGCATAAAAACTTCTACCAAAAACTCCCAAAACTACCAGCACCTGTTGCTCTAGAATCTCCTTGTCAAGCAATGACGTATCTTCACTGATTCCGTATCGAAGTAGCATCCTTCGACTGGCAGCCAAATCAGCTTCTATCACATTGATTTCTGCGTCATCGCCAATATTGGCCTCTCTCAGTGTTTCCAGTTGGGTCTCATATTCCTTGATGTCGTCCATAATCTGCTTGACAAGTTTATTGGAACCCTCTTTCCTCAAGAGTGTTTCCTTCTTCTGCTTCAGAGACATTGTCAACTCTTTCAACCTATCGGCTACCCCGACACATGTCCGAGGGACTCTCCCAACCATAGCTTCAAGGTCCACAATATAATCAGGTGTCTTCTCCTCATGACGCTGTGGGGGGACTTTCTGTGTTGGGGGCATACTACCGACTGGCGTAAGTCGGGGCTTCTTGGTATTTGACGGGTGGCCTCCTTGGGACGCACCGTTTGCCTTTCGCCAATTCTCAACCTTCTTTTCCAAGCCTCCTGGTCGGGAGGAACACATGTTGAGTACACTCTCACCAAACCTGGCCCATGCAACCCTGTGGCCCGCAGGGTCCTTTGTGGCTGCATGACACTTCTCATATGCAAAACAACGGGCAAATTTTGTAGTGATCTCCCCACATGATGGTGGGGCTTGGTACACCTTATGGAACAAGAACCTGCATTCATCCTGAAGCCGTGGGTGCATGTGATTTAAGTAAATCTTTGTCTTCTTCTAGCTGGAATGCCTGAATACAGTAAGCCACTGGTCATCGGGGATGTCATCTTCCGTAAGATCTTTTGGCAGCACCCCCTCCAAGCTCAATCCATACTCATCATGAAGCTCTTGTGCTGTATAGTAGAACTTTGTCAAGATAGGGTACTCCTCCATCTTGTTTTTTCCTGCGATGTGGAAACAACACGCAAGTAAAGACATGCCCTCATTATATGCCTCATTTCAGTTGTGCAAAACAAAACACATGGAATGAAATGAATGTATCTCATTCAGGTGACAATTGCAAAATTCAGTTGTGTACAAAGCCAAATTTGGTAGTGGTTCGTATCAAATTTGGTACTAGTTAGTACCAAATTTGGTACTAACCAAATTTGGTTATGCTAACATCCCTACTAAGCTTCAACTTTGTGCTATGCTCATGCACAACATATACTGATTTTTGCACTTGCATGCATGCAAGTTAGCAATCTAAAGAGCAGCTTATACATGTAACTTTGTAACTTTCCTAAACCCTAAATTCCTAAGAAGTTCCCAAACATGCACATGTACTTGCTGCATGCAAAAAAAGCAAATGCAGACCTCGTCAGATAAAAGACATGCAGAAGCTTGCATGCATGGAAAATAAAATGGTAAATCACCAGAAAACGCACAGCTCTCATAGCACCTACCTTTAGATGTTGTAGATGACCGTGGAGTCTCATCATCGGCAAAAAGAGGCCCAGGCTTAAATGAAGTCTCCATGGACACAGCAGGTTTCTCCCTCTCCACAAAGGAGGCCCCCTTGCTAGCCCTCGTATTTGGGGTGTCGATGTTCCGAGGGGATTTTGCATCCATTGTCCTCTTCTTCTTTTTCTCATTGTCCGGTGACGCTTTGGCTGCTACTGATTTCCTCGCTGGCGTCCTCATCTTCCTGATTGTGAGTAGCCGGGGAGCTTGTTACTTGCAACTGTAGTGGTTTACATAAGGCGATGTAGTAAGAGAGCAAGGTGGAAGTTGGAAAATGTGTTGAGCAACTGCGCCACTCACAAACGCAGTCTGTGTGATGGGACTTTTGGCACGGTTTCAAAACACCACTCGCATTACTTATTGCCCCACCCACGTTTTCTTTCACGGAAAGTTTAAATCATACAAATTTCCCTCCTACCATTCTTTTACATAGATGAAAAAAAAGGTTCCCTCCAAAGTGTGGACATATGTAGAAGTACCAACCAGGTAGAAGCAAAATAGGTCCTTTTTTGTACCACCAAACCATGCTTTCACCCAAATACACTGCTTTTGCTTGATAGTGTGAGCGCTCCATTCCTTGGCTGCTCTAAATGCCTAACGAACCATAAGTGTTGAGAGAAAATGCACTATGTGCAAAAATAATGTGCTGAAAAAAAAAACAAACTTTAGTTTTGCATAGAGATATATTTCGATTGAAAAAATCAATTGTTCAACACACCATGTAATGTGTTATGTGTGTCTCCTCCCAAGAATCCACCATTTGTGATGTAAAACTACTGATTACAAACTTTAGGGTGGATATCTCATCATTAGTTAGCTTTTCCTTTTCGAGAAGACAAAAAATATCATCAGTAGACTGTCACACATGAGCATGCTTAATTCCTAGGGCTACTTCATTACCTTTGTAGGTGGTAATGTCACACACCTTTTTCCACAATTGAAACTCATTGGGACTTTGGGAGTTAGAATAGTTTGAAAGCAAATGCTTAGCTTTACTACCACCCATACATACTTTATTAGAGTGATCTTGTGTACTTCTAGATGCCTTCTTGTCCTTTGATAGCTCGACTGCACCCCCATGTAGACCAACGCTCGATAGAATAGATTCGAGTTCTTGTATACACTCTTCTCTTCTTTCTACAGGCTCCATATTCCAAGCATAGTTAATATGGAGCATAAAAAACTTGTCAAGAATTCATAGACGTGCATGAAGGGTGCACAAATGCATATTTATCACTGGTATTGGAAGAATAGGATCCCAATTTGGATCATCCATGTTTCGATTAGGGGGTACTTGCTGGTCACAACTGAGGATACCTTGAAACCATTTTTGTAGTGCTTTACCCAATGCTTGTGCAATGGGTACACCTTTTGTAGAGTTGATTGTAACTTTTCCTCCCTTACCCTTGCCACCATTTGACTTGCTGGCCTTTGCACCCTTGCCCTCAGTTCCCATTGAGACTTTACTGTGGCAGCAATAAATGTATGGAAAGAGGGTCATTGCATCTTTCTTGCACCCTAACATACACTTGAGTGTTTCCACTTAACTTGGAATGTTCCAAGACCAAAAACATGCAATCTCTATCCTTCTTGCTATTTCCAAATGACATCAACGATTGTGGTGTGATTTACATACCATTTCAGAGTCTCATGTGTCTCATGTGGGAGATGAAAAGCTGTCAGTCACCAAATATTTTTCTATGACTAAACACCTAAATAAGTGTTTCCCTTCTCATTGGCATTTAGCTCCACATCAACACCCACCAAGGCTCTACTCATCAACGTAACGCTTACCCTTTCGAGCCGTTGACCTTTAACAACTTGGCATTCATTAAGCTTGATAACAATATCACTTTCCCATGACACTCTTCTTGTGTCAACCCATAAAATCTTATCGTTGACTCATGTAGCTTTAACAAGTCAACATATACATTGTTGAACTTGTTGTAGCGGAATAATTTGTTGTCTTCTAATGGTATGTCATCCTCCACATAATAAAATCCACCCAACAAGCTTACAACATCATTATTGGTGCACTTTTTTGCAACACTGACACTGTAAGGCATTGGCAGAAACCGAAACAAACCTTTTGTCTGATGATCAAGTGTGACACTTCTATACAAAGCTTCATAGGCCTTGAAACTTATTCCTACGCTGTCACACATATCCATCATCTCTTGAGGCGACACAATGCTCTTTAGCTCACTAAAATAATTTTGCCGCAAAACATTAGCAATGTCAGCGTTGGATGGATCATCTAGTAGCTCAAACAACTCCTTTGGCTTGATGATATGCTACAACAGAGCACGTCCGGTTGTTTGAGCATCGGGATCAATTCCCATCATCATTCAAACCAAGTTTTTGCATATTGAATTACCATTACACCAACCTACAGAACATGTAGGAAATCAAAATCTTGCATCCATATTCTTACCGAGTTTGATGGACACATTGCTTTTGAGCTCCACCACTTGAGGATAGCAAGGACATCGCTTGTCTCTTGCGCTTAGGAATGTGGTAGCCGAGGGGAATGTGTGTGAGATGATCAATTCGCCAACGCGTATTCTGTGAAGTGTGTTGTAGTTGAACATAATTGTCTAGTCGATGCTTCTACTCTTTTTTTTGTTGTTGTACATTTTCATTGAGATTCACCATCTCATCGTTCAGTTTCTTCGTCTTCTTGTTGGAGTCCTCTCTAACTTGCTGTAGATCTTTAGCGGACTTCTCTTGCAATGATGAATAGGCAGCCAAGAGATGTTTACTTGCTTCCCTTTCATTGAAAAAAGTTGAATACAATCTCCAGCAGTAGCCAAACAGTCCGTCTCTTCCATCTCCAATAAAACACAAAAGCTCAGTGACATTAGAAAAGGGTATTGGTGCATTAGTCGTTGGATCACTAGGGTAACTGTGGCCATCAACCCATAAGTTGATTGCCTTGCACCCAATGGTTTGTAGCTGATCTGCAGCATTGGGATTTGATGTGCCAAGTTGCATAGTAGCGTACTCTTGCTCCAAATCAGCATTTAATCGATATTATTTTGGCCTATTAGTAATGTCTTGTAGTGGAGGGCGATTGAATGACATGTTTGTTAGCTAATCAAGAAAAATAGAGAGAGAATGTGTAATGGTGACTGCTACAAGCAGGAAAAGCTGGCTATGGAAGGAAGAAAGAGAGGGAGTGTAGCTCAATCTCCTTTGAATTCAAAATGTTGATCATGAGAGCTTTAGAGAGAGAAATGTTGTTTCACAGAGAGGTAATAGAGTTCTCCATTGCTCTCATGTGGAGGAGCTGGACTGGGAGAAGCATGAGAGAGAGAGAGAAAGACATTAATGGAAGAGAGTGGGAGAGAGAGTAGATCTGCAACCTTGGAGGATCTACACTTTCTGTCAGATGTAGGCAGCATAGAATGTCCTCTTGATGATTGGGAGGTGGAAGTGAGAAGAGAGAAAAGGGGGGGAAAGAGAAAGAGTTGGCTCACATTTTAGAGAGAGAATGCAGTGAGAGAATATGCAAAATTTTCCTTTTTAACAGGGGGGAGCTGAAAAGTGCTTCTTTTAATGAGAAATAAGTGATAGAGAGTGTTTTATATGTTAGAGGAGAGATATGGAGAAAAGACATTTTAAAATTCAATTACCCACCTCTTTTTTGGGTTAAAATAGCCTATTTTCAAAATACAAAATATACAAATGGTATTTTTAAAAATCTCAGCATAGGCCTTTTTGTCCTCACTTTTAGGCTTGGTCAAACTTGGCTTAAGCTTTAACACTAGAATGGTAACCTAACAGGACATAAAAGTGTCCTTTCAGGGTTTTGGGAAAAAATTTCAAAACCATAGTAGATCCACTCATTTTGAAAAATCCTTTCATGAGCTTATAGTTCAATAACTACTACACATGGAAAAAATGAGAAACTTGTAATTTTTCTCATCCCCTGGTCACTACAAGCCTCCAAAGTTGATGGACCAGTGCATTTTGCCCAAAAAAGCAATTTCTTACGGTTGATTGCATATAAATAAGAGTGGAGATTTTTGTAGGACATGAGATAAAATGCCCTGTTAACTTCAATGGGTTGGTTACCAAAACATATGGTTGCTTTTACCTCACTAAATTTTTTTTGGGCCAAAAAAATAGGTACAAAAAAGTTGCATTTTTGCCATTCTACGGACCTATCATCAAAGTTTCTATAGTCACGCTCAATACAGATACTATATACATGTTTTCTTAGTTCCCTTTGGGCCTCTGGATTCAAAAGGAGCCATGGAGCATGTCCAAAGGATAATGGATCTCTTACAATTGGAACCTTGGGGGCAATGATAAAGTGCTCGTCAGCTACTATTGGTCCTCCAGTGATGTAGTGGGTTACACAACTACGGGTTGTTGTTGGCCTACATGAGTTCATGGAGGAAGGCATTTGAGTTTAATACAAAGCTAGCAAGAGTTTGGATGATGTCGCTATCGAGGATCTCGATCAGAAAATGAGTATTTACGAGCGTGAAATGATCCCATCCTAGAAACAAATCACTCTTTCCTTGAGCCACGTTAAAGAGTTATGGATATTTTGTAATGCAAGAAAAAGAAATTGAAGGTCTGCTACGGTGTGGTTTCTTTTGCCACACCCAGGTATTCCTGCCACATTAAGAAACATGCTTCATTGAAAGTTGGAGGTTCACTTCTCCTACCTAAGCTTCTTTTATTTTTCTCTCTTGCCGCTTGCACCTATAACTACTACATCTCTAAAACTATAGATATGCAATATTCCCTACATATATGGTGATCTCTTTATATATGCTTATTCATATCACCATGAATCTTTTTCTACAGCTATATGCAGCAAAACTCCTCATTTTCTCATGCATACCTAGCTTCATATGATTAATTATAATCAATGAATAGATTTTTATTTACTCAAGAAAATTCAAAATTTCAAAAGAATCCAAACAAACTTGAAATCTCACGAGATTAATAATAATCTTCTATATACATATTTTCAAACAAGATAAGTTAAGATCTAGTAAGCATGACTTATCTTTACTCCTGCTAATCTCCATAGGTGTGATTCTTGCAGACTTGAGAATGTAGCCCAAGCTCTGATACCACTGCTATAGTCAGAGGAGCATAGAGCCCTTCAAAATAAAAAAATATAACATAATCGATGATAAAATCAACAGACCCACATACCTGCACAATTGTGTACGCATAACATCCACATCAAGTCTGGCATGAGAGATGTAGAGAGCAAGAGAGCATAGGCTGATGCACCTCCTAAAGAGGAGTGCTACACTAGCACGAGGAGAGAGAAGAGAGGAGAGGAGAGGAGAGAAGAAAGACACAAGCACTAGGTGCAATCTCCCCCCTTGCAAGAGTGAGCATTTTCCTCTTGCATGTATTTATTTATATATTTCTTGAATTCTCAAAATGAACACACACTGGTTGGTCGGACATAAATGACCATAGCTCATAAAGAGAACTTAAACAATAAAATATACATAAATGCAATTTCCTTTCACATATTCATTAGATTTTTCCAGGTGTCACATTAAGAGTGAGGGTACTTGAGACTTGAACCTTGAATTTTATGAAGTGTTCACCTCTTGATGTCCAAGTTGTTGGAGATCCCTTTACTCGACCTCAAGCCTAGAGCCTTTAGAGAATAGGCAAGACTCTTGTGAATAGGCCTCTTGACTGAGCTAGCGGTAAGCAATATAACTTGCGGAGCCTTTGGTGTGAAATGCTCGAGTATTTGGTTCTTTGATGTGGGAAAATTCTCTTAATTGTTGTGTAAAAGTTCCCTTAGCAAGTGTTTGGATCTTAACGGGAAAAAAGAAAGGTTGGCCAGCCTGTGGAAATAGGGGGCTACAAAGCTAGTGTCACCGTTTGACTTTGTCGATTGTAGAGGCAATGTGTGAGTCACTGATGTCAACATCGTCAACAAGACCAAGGCGGGCGAGGTGAGGCTTGTAGTGGTCATAATAGGTGACAACCCGCCTATGGAATGGAGTTAGTAGTTCATGAAGTGCTACCCAGCGGTTTCTGTCTGTGTAAGTGTGAAGCCTATGTGCCAAAATTCAAAAGGAAGCAAACAAAAAAAAAAAAGCTTTTTCACTCTCTTTTAAGGCTTGAGAAAAAAAACTATTGTCCCCACCAGAAGATGCTATGAGAATCAAATGCTTTCAAAGCACACAAACACACAAGCCTGAATTGTTGTAGTGCAAGAATTTGCAGAGGCTGAAAGAGCACTAATTTTGCAAAATTAATGTTCCAATTACTTACACATATGAGGCCCGATAAAAACAAGTATCACTACAAGAGGTACTTCACATTAGCGACGCTCAAAAGTGAAAATCCACAGCGTCGCTATGGGCATCTCTATGAGCATCTCTATATATATTTTTTTGTATCGCGACACCCATAGCGACGCTCATAGCGACGTCAACAGGGGTAAAAAAAATAAATCGAGAGTGCCCAAAACTCAGATCTCAGATCTAAGTTTTCGGTGCTAAAGCGAAAGAGGTACGCACTCTCCCTCTCCCCCCCCCCCCCCCCCCCCCACACACACACACACACGAGGAGAGGAAGGAGATCCAGGTATGCTCCTTCCCTCTCCTCTCTCTCATGTTCCCTAGGGGGGTTCACTATGTGTAAAACTACTATATCACGTGCGTTCGAGACATGTTTGTAAAACCCCTTATCTGTGAATTTTGTTAGGAATATAATGTACCCTTTTCTTTTAAAATCTGTAGGTTTTTTTCAAATTTGAAAAAATAATACCCTTATGTATATATATTTATGTAAGTTTCAAGAACTTTAAATACCCTTCTATTGAACTCACGTGATAGGTTACATTTTTATTGGGTGACCTCCCCGGGCATGTTCCCTTCCCTCTTTCTCTCTCTTCCTCTCTCTCTCTCTCTCTCTCTTTCTCTCTCTGTCACTCTCTCTCTCTCTCTCTCTCTCTCTCTCTCACACACACACACACACACACACACATTGTGTCTTTGAAAGAAAGAGAGAGAGAGAGAGAGAGAGAGAGAGAGAGAAGGAAAACACATACACACACACACATGCATAAACAAAAAACACATATACACACATGCATAAACAAAGAATGCATACACACACATTGAGAGAGGAAGAGAGAGAGAGAGAGAGAGAGAGAGAGGGGGAGAGAGGAGAAAACAAAGAGAAAGAGGAAGAGAGAGAAAAAAAAACCAAAGAGAGACATCGAGAGAAAGAAAAGACGAAAAGAGAGAGATAAGGGGAGAAAACAAAGAGCGAGAGATAGAAAAAAAAAGTAAAGAAAATATGAAATGAAATGTTATATTAATATTTAGGGCTAGGTTAGATTAAGATTTAAGATTAAGTTAGATTATATTTAACTTAAATAAACTTATATTTAAAATTTAAGTTAAATTTAAAATTAGGTTAGACTTAAGGTTAGGTTAAGATTTAAGATTAGGCTAGATTACATTTAGATTTAGGTTTATGTTGAGTTTAAAATTAAGTTAAATTTATATTTAAGTTAGATTTAAAACTAGGTAGGTTACATTTAGGTTTAGGATTTAAGATTGAACTAGATTTAGGTTTATGTTGATCGAGTTTAAGATTAGATTATATTTAGATTTAGATTTAAGATTAAGATAAGATACGTATTTAAGTTAAATTACATTTAAGTGTAGGTTAGATTTAAGATTAGATTAGATTTAAATTTATGTTAGATTAGATTTAGGTTAGATTTTAGGGCATGTCAATGAAGGATTTGTCCAAAGAGCAAACACTAGGTACACAACAACATGTATATTCCCATCAAAATCTGACACTTATTAACTCAACCACTAACCATGTTCAATTAGCTCAGAATCACCATATGTTCAATTAAGTTAGATTAAAGATTAGAATTTGAATTTAGTTTTTATATTAAAGTCCACCTTCGGGATTACAGGAAAAAATTAGAGCTAGGCAAACGATGAAGTTAGCTTTGCGTTCTTACATGACTGGCTGAAGTTGCCACCTTCCCAACTCTCTACAGATAGGGGAACGGTGATCCCTCTCTACAGATATGATCTTAAGCTGGAAAGCTTTTAATGGTATGATACTCAGATTGGAGGCCAATATGTAATGTGCTAAGTAATCCCTTGAACAAGGATCTGCAGTGAAGAGATGTTAAGATGCTATGAATTGCTACAGATAGAGAAGAGGCAAAGGGGTTTTGTCCACTACATGCACTATCATGTAGACGTGGGTGTGTAGATTTCTCGTACCCACAAATATAGGAATTGACCAATCAAGACAAGATTATAACCCAATGGTTCTGATCTCCGTGAACCTCTAGATCGAGGTGTGCGGGGATCGGACATGACTAGAGAATGTGAGGTAGTTTACAGTGTGAACAGAGAGAGAGAGAGAGAGAGAGAGAGAGAGAGAGAGAGAGAGAGAGAGAGAGAGAGATGGAGGATGCCAATAGAAGAGTAAATTTATGTCCAGGTTATAAGGTTTTTACATTCATTATGAGTAGTGAGGAGGATGTGGGGCCGTCCAATCGAAACACCTATCTCTCAACAAGGATATTATGTCCTTGTAATTAATGCAAACACTTTGCAGCACTTTCGTAAAATTTCTTTGCAGCACTTTCGTAAAATTTGGTGAGTTTGATCCATCTATTATAGATCGAGTTGTTGCCATTTATAACTCGTCGGACTCTGATGCTGGTCAACAGGCAAAAATCTTGCAACCCAATAGACGTGTTCGCAGGCGCTTTGGTCAAGCAGCATAGGTGAGGCCACAAGATGTAGCCTCTAACAGCTCGGATGATGATCATGCAGACCACATTCCCAACGAGGCAATGTTTGAGCCCGAGATTGATGAAATGATCGAGACGATCATGGATTCAGAAAGGCTTATCTATGATGATATGAAAAGTGAAGCCGATACGCCATTGTATGATAGAGCACATGTGTCTAGATTGAAGGGACTCCTATTTCTTCTCAACATGCAGGCAAAGTTTGGATGGAGTGACACTAGCATCACAGCGCTTTTCAGATGATCTATTACAATGTGTTTACTTCAATAAAAATCTCTATATGTATAATGATCTAGTAGATTACTTACACAAGTGTACGGTATTTTTTTGGTTGTGTAGATTTCTCAAAGAGCACATATTGCCAGCTGATAATGTGATGCCATATTCCAGAGAGGAAGGAAGAAATATTTTGCAAAACTTCAGGATGGATTACAATTCAATTCACGCTTGTCCTAACGACTGCATTCTTTTCACAGGGCAATACATAGACATGGAGAAGTGTTCGAAATGTGATTCCAAGAGATATCGAGTAGATCTCCACGGAACAAAAAATTCAAAAAAGGTTTTGCGACATTTTCTTCTGCTTCCTCGCATCAAGCATTTCTTCGAATGTAAGTCCATGGCCGCTCTAGCATCATGGCACGAGGAGAATAGATCTTCGGATGGTGTGCTACCGATTCCTACAGATCGCGCAACCTGGAAACATATAGACGATACATGGCCGGATTTTGCCAAGGAAGCTCAAAATTTACGCATAGGCCTGGCTATGGATGGTGTAAATCCATTTGGTCATAGATCAACATCTTACAGTGTATGGCCCGTTGTCATCATCAACTACAACATTCCCCCGTGGGGTTGACTACCAAGAAGGGGCGCTTGTGGCTAAGCTTGATTGTGTTGAGGCGGTATAAAGTGAAGAATATGGATGTGTATCTTTGTCCACTATTGGAAGAGCTACAAAAATTGTGGATTGGCATAGAAGTGGTGGATATGAGTCAACACACAGGTCGACAGAATGCTTTGATCTGAGGCGTTATAATGTGGACCATGCATGACTATCCCGGGCTAACAGAATGCTCAAGTGATTTACACTCAAACTCAAACACTGTAAATCTTGCTTTTTCTCAAGCTTATCTATTGTCATGTGTATACATATTGCAGGGCTTCAAACAAGCGGATACAGAGCATGTGTCACATGTGGACCTAGACTTAATGCACGTCGAGTGCCCTCGTTGAAGAAGTAAGTCTGCGAAGGTCATCAAGCATATCTTCCAAAGAATCATGTGTTACACGACGGCTTTTTGGGAAGAGAGCCACGGAGGATGTCTGCACAAGCATGGTTAGAGCATAAGGAGATGTGTGATGACGATTTGTTCCCCACGAATGAAGAGACTCTCTCTATGGTACGAGTTACCATATTGGCCCAGAATTACGATCAATCACTTGCTCGATCCAATGCACATATTCAAGAATGTGGGTAATCTGCTGTAGGACCATCTGAATGGAAAGAAAGATACTTTGGGAGCCAGGGTTGACCTTGGAAATGTGGATCGTATGGAGCAATATTGGCCATAGGCAACATCTGACAGATCGATAAAACTCCCTAAAGCGCCATGATCCCAAGAACGCAAAGTAAAAGAGACCATTCGATCTATGCGGACCCCCACTGGCGTAATGCACTCGCTATGAAAATGTTTCACTAAAGAAGGAAAGCTTACCGGTTTGAAGTCATGTATGTTTGAAGTGGAATATATCATAGTGGAAAACATGCGTAAAAAATTCGTGTGTGGACTTTAATATCATTGATAGACGTGTTTTGCACTTTATTTTACAAGTGGCCATTGAGGGATGTTTGTCTCCTGACGTCCGTAACACAATCTACAAACTTGCGAAGTTGGTGCAATGTATCTCATAAAAGGAGATCAATGTAGACTCCATACCATTCGCCAAACTAAACGTTGCGGAGACTGTGTGCATGTTTGAGAAACACTTTCCTACTACCATGGTAACCATTCAAGTGCATCTTCTTGTTCACATAGTTGATGAGGTGGAAATAGCTGGCACTGTACATTCCAGATGGATGTTCTTTTCAGAACTTTTCATCAAAACGCTCAAGGTATATGTGCATCAGAAGGCACGTCCGGAGGGGAGCATGGCAAAAGTTTGGCTGGTATCAGAGTTCTTAGTTTACATTGACAGATTTTATAAAGCCCGGGACACGCTATGGCAAACCATAGATGATGAGAGCATATCTGGGATTGTCATGTGCAATCTCGGTGTTGAGAAGAAGATGACGGAAGATCTAGACGCTCAAATCAACCAATTTTGCATGCTTCACAATCCAATGATGCAAAAGTGGATTTCACAATACGAGGATGCAAAGCAAGAGCGACAAAGGGCACGAATCGAGTGGAGATGGGGAAGACAACTGCCGATGCATTATCCGACGATTTTGGAGAGCTTACCAGCATTCATGAGTTTAAGATCGTTGCACAACCAATTGAAAAGTGCACAATAGTACGGTGAAGAAGTGCCTGAGGAGGAGTGGGAGTACTCTCGGGGTTGCGCGACCAAGGTAAGTTTGCAATGTACGACTAGCGACTTTATAGATGTTTGAACGGCCACTCATAATCTTTGTTGGTTGTAGTATAATTCATACACAACAGTATGGTGTAAAGGTTGATATTTTAGGGCGGAGCGGATCAACAAAAAGCATTTTACTCAAGATTGTGGAATCATGGCAAAATTTGAATAGTCTAGTCGACGATGGTCCGCTGATGCAGATCCTGTGGTGGTGGAACTCGTTTACTTTGGCATGCTATAAGAGATTTTGAGGATTGATTATAAAGGTTTTTTTATCCACTTGTTCGACGTGCAATGGTTCAAGATAAACATGGAGGGTCGCAACGCTACTGTGCACAGAGAAGAGTTTGGGTTCCTTGAGGTGGATTCAACTAGAAAATGGACCTCGACCTAAGAGACACTTTCGTACTACCGGAGCATTGTGAACAAGTAAGTATGTAAATAGTTAACATTCAATTTTAGAAGTTATGTGCTTGGAAGCTCTCATGTAAGTTATATGGCTATGATAGGTGATATTTCATCCTACAAAGTCTGCATCAAACTGGTGGTACGTCATAGAGGTAGCCCCTCATAGTGCACGGACGTATGAGGGCTACCATGTGCCAATCACAGCAGCATCAATGGAGGAGATTGGAGAAGATGCTCAGTCAGAAGCCGCTGAGATGGTGTGCTACTCTCAATGGGATGCATGCAGAGGACCTACAAAATGAAACGGAGGACGTCTGCCTAAACCGCCTCATGTTCGACGAGGCATCCCCATCTACGCTAGATTTTGTGCGGCTATCGACTGTTACTGGCTACACACCACTAGCTACTCCTTCGGGAGTCACCCCAGTCGACACTCCTCGCTTCTTAGCCCAGACTCCAGTGGAGACACCTGATGTCCGTACCCCCATCGAGACGCCGCTAGAGACCCTTGCCAAGACACCCAGGTTCACGCGTCCCAGGTGAGAGGACTTACCGTACTCTGTCGACATCAGCGGCGGCATCATCTTGGATAAAGAAGGCAAGAAGGTGATCTTGCACATGCGCGGTCTTTGCTCTCAGGTGGTCAGACACTACATACTAAACACATGGAGTGAAGTACCAAGTGAATTAAAAGATAGAGTCATCTGACGAGTTCCCCGTGTCAAGTCGAGATGAGCGCTTCAATGAAGCCTGATGAAGGTTCAAATGCGCGAATACTGCAAGCACAAGTGTTCTGAGATACAAAAAGCAATAAAGCATGGGTGGAACAAGCGAGATTGGCTGGCCAAAGAAGATTGAAAGAATGCGAAGCGAGCAACGCGCGAAAATCCTGAGAAGTGGAAGCAACAAAAGGAGGCAGCCAAAGGGCGAGTAGATGCAGGGATCTCGCACCACTTGGGGAGCGGCGGGTGGACATCATTTGAGACTAATTTTGTAAGTGTTTTTGCATTGCTCTTTAGGTTTGGTAGTTACGTCTCTTTGTACTTCTAAATTCTAGCATAATGGATTCTTTGTATGTTTTGAATAGTGGTCGATGACACGACGTGACCCCACACCGTATGAGCACAAGTACGCAGGCAAAAAGGGCTTAAACGCCCTGATGGACATTTTGAGTTCTCGTAGCGTCATGGTTAGTATTTCACTTTACTCTTTTACATTTGTTGTATTTTAATGATAAGCTACGAAAATATATTGTTTTGTAATTATATGTTTATACTTACAGTAAATCTTATTGTTTTTTTTTTACAAAATCCGACAAATACGTCGCTTGGACGCGATGAGACGTCTGATTAGACAGCGTCAGTCTATCCGTAGTCAGATAGCACTAGTTTTTTATTTTTCCTAGCATGTATACACAAGATGACATGTGTACATCTCTTTGGTAACTATTAGAAAACGATGTATATTTTTTCAATAATGACAATTGTGTTGTAACTATTACATTTGCAAAGCTTATCAAAATCAAGTGATTTTGTCTATGAAGTGTACAATTTTTTCATTGCCTTACTTTTCTCAATTCATTTTTGTGTAATTACACTTGTCAGTTTTGCATCTCTATTCTATGCATGATGAAGTTAATGATTTTATTGCCTTGTGGGTGACTACTTTGGGTTTTATACCTTAGACTTTCTTTCAAAGGTGAATTTGGGCTTATCTTGGATTCATTTAGGTTTATTCTATTATTGAAACATTCAATATGGTTGATGGGTGGCAGAGCAGTCAATGCCTTGTCACCCAGAAATTTTTACTATCGGGCGTCGCTATGAGCGTCCCTATATAAGGATCTGCAGTGTCGCTATAGGAAGCTTGCGAGAGCATCTCTATATACATCTCTATGTGCGTCGCTATATAGTGACGTAGATAGCAACGCATATAGCGACGTTCTAATAGCAACGTTGTTAGCGACGGTCTTAGCGACGCCGAGGAGTATAAAAACCCAGTGTATTTTTGTCCCTAAAAACGTCACAAGTGTACACAACCTCTTGCAGTGTATACAATCGACAAATAGCTCTTTGCAATGTCTTCATACACACACCTTTTACGCAAAAGGATTATGAAATCGGGACAATTAATTGGACTCATACGAAAGTTGTGCAAAAACCACACCAAGTGCAAAGGCTAATTGATGAGAAATTATGCAAGAAATCAAAAGACTAAATGCGACTTCATCCTCCTCTAATCACCAAAGGGTAGAGAAGCATGTCCATGCCCAAGTGGTGATTAGGGAGTGGTAGTATTAAAGAAACTAATGCAAATACAGATTAATTGATAGATAAGCCTATGTATAGAATTGTCGGGTTTGATACCACTTGTTGTGAAGCATGTTCCCTTAGCACCAGTGATTCAACGTTAGGCTATGGAAAAAGTAAACTTAATGCTTTACAATTATTGGCTAGAAAGGTTGCATGCTGTTGCTATTGGACCATGTCATCATTTATCTTTCCTAGATGGCTAGAGTGCTTTCTCATATAGAGACACAAGTTTGGCTTACCCTAACATATAATACTTGCATTAGCGGGTTTCTCACCCAAAGCAAGAAGGCCTTCAATTGTTGATTCCCTAGAAGTCTTCTTGCATATATGCGAATGTGAATCCCTTGTATCGCACCTCAGTGAAGGTCACCTCCGTATCCCAATTGTTATTCTCTACAGAAGCAGTTCGCATATAAGAGCACTTTGGTGCTAGTTGGAGTACACTAGACCCGTTTTATTCTTGTTTGATTTATAGTAAAATTGAATTGAACAAAAAGAAAATGAACTACAAAATTGAAGGGAGGGAGAGGCGCACTCAAATTCAAGTTTTCTTTGTAGCTTGTGTAGCACATGCGGTGGGGTAAAGGGACGATGGCGAGTGGAAGGTGGAAGCTCACTTCTCATCTTCCTCAACCGCGAATCTCTTGCAACAGGTCCTGAGCATCTTCATTTGGACTTTTGGAGCTTTTATTTTATAATATATACACTACAAGTTTTGGATCTTTTCATAGCTGCGAAAACGAGTGGAAAAATCGCGATTCACACCCACCGACTGAGAAAATGACTTTTTTATACGCGCAAGCATGAAAAAATAAAAGCTGAAAAGCTATTTTTCTGTTGAAAAAAAAAATTCACACTCTTGGAACAGTCACGGGGCCGTGACTGTTCCAAAATTGAACGGAACAGTCAACATTTGCTTTTTAAAAAATTGCTTTTTCCATGAGAATCTTATTTTTATTATATTGAAACTTTTACACGTGGCCCAAAATTCTTCGATGAACTATGAAAATGGGTGAAAAAAAGGGCCTTTTTCTTAACTTGTGAAAAGTTCAAAAACTTGTAGTGATAGGTCTCGACTCTTTGCAAAATGGATGCAAAGGTGACAAAGGAGGATGAAATGTAACGTCCCTTAAGAGGCTAATTACACCCTCACCTAAATCTATATATATGCTTGAGAAAAATTAAATGGAGCAGTTCTATATTTGTTCTCATGAAAATTTTGATGGTTATGCAATAAAGGGTTAATCGTAGTGGTTCTCAACTAATCTATTTGAGAGTGTGCTTGGTAGAGATGTTACCATTCTGTCTGGAATGGCTCTGCCTTCTTTCACAAGAAGTTTTCAACAAATTCTCACAATATTTCCCACATTGTGACTTACCTCAACATCATGAGCTTCTATGAGGGAGGCGCTGCATACCTAGCTAGGTACGATTGGGGGCAGTGGACTGCCGGCCCGGTCCGGGGGGGGGGGGGGATGCGGCGCCTCCCTCACAGAAGCTCATGATGTTATGCATTATATGAAAAACACTGAGAAAGACTCCATTTTCGTACATGAGAAAATTTGTAAGTCTTCTTGTGTTTATGGGTTGCACTCCTCAATGATTCTCTTCTCAAGTTTATAAGCTCGGGTAGTGCACTATGTGATCGTGCTAATGTATAACGTGAGTTCACAGCAGGAGGAGCTTTTTAATGCAAAAGTTTTAGACAAATTAAAAGCGATACATTAACAAATTAACAAAAGGGGTGAAAAAAAAGTCTTAAAATAAGAGATCATTTTATTCATTTGAGTTCGACATAAAAATTAAGTCATTCACCACATCTAATCCTTCCTTCTAGGTGAAAATGTAATCATCTAGGTAGGTGCCGACGCCACCCACACAACACAAGAAGATATAGAAATTTTCTCATGTAGGAAAACGGAGTCATTCTCATTGGTTTTCATACAATGCACAACATGATGAGCTTCTGCTCGAGAGGCACCGCATACCTAGCTAGGTACGATTGGGGGTAGGGGACCGCCGGCCCCGTGGGGGGGGCCGGCGGTCCCCTACCCCCAATCGTACCTAGCTAGGTATGCGGTGTCACAGAAGCTCATCATGTTGAGGTAAGTCACAATGTGGGAAATGTTGTGAGAATTTGTCCAAAACTTATTGTGATGGTGGGTGGTGCATCATCTGGAAAGATCTGGTGGGCGAGATGAATGGGCAAAGCAAGAAGCCCGATCTTATGAAGATTCCTTTTGCTCAGCCTGATGCGGGCCATGGCGAGCTTGTGCAACTCTCCAAACATGCTCACTTCTCCCAGAAGGATTGCCCACAATTGGAAGCCTAAGATTCCACGTGCACTGCAAAAAGTGACATGCAGCTCACCCACTTTGTCTCTCTCAACCTTGGGACCGGAGGACGTGATCACTAAAATTTTGATCGGGATCGGGATCATTTCCACAAAAAAATAAAAATAAATAAATAAATAAATAAAATTAAAATTAAAAAAAAAACGAAAAATAAAAACATGAGTGAGGGGGAGGTTATAAAAAAATCAAAAATATTTAAGCGTGAGTGACTGGGGGGATCACTAAAATTTTGATCGGGATCATTTGCCCAAGCCCAAGCCTCAGTCCTCAGTCTTTTGATATATACTAGACTCACTCTTATATATATACCCTACCCCCTCAAGAGGGAATGAGAGCATGTGGGGCAAGTCCTCCACTCTCCTCCCTTCTCTTCCCACTTGCACCCTTAGACTTGCTATTTGGAGCCTAGTTCCTCAGCTAGGAAAAGACTGTTTCGGGCTTTTCTGGAGCAAAATAGAACCAAACGGTGGGCTGTTGTTAAGGCGGTTACGCCGCTAGCGGAAGCTAAATAGCGAGAACTCAACCAACAACAGAATTTGTCAGACGAGGACGGAGCTTGACCCGCAGGCGCATGGAAACAACTAGGTAGGTGTCAAATCACCTATTCGACCTTCTAATGACAATCACTACTAAGGAAATCAAATCTAAGTTCTAAAATACGCAAGTGACTGAAATCCGTACTACGAACGAATGCTATACGAAACAGGATCTAGAATCATTGAATCGATCTCAAACTCAAGGGGAAGTCTATACACTAGGTAAGAACAACACCCTAAAGACTTGAACTGCAAAATCAACCTATAACCACTCCGTGCGGTAAACGCGTATGAAGACAGGCCGAAAAATACAGGTGACCGAAACTTGACCCCGATGGTATCAATGTGTAGCTCTACTCGTTGTGGTTCTATAGATATGTTGCACACTCCATTCCGACACACGAGTTGGAAGAAAACTCACACCGAAGCTCGTAGGAACTTACCACACATAGAAGCCAATAGCGCGCACTCTTGGTATCTGTGCGTAGCTCTCGCCGTTGCTAACACAATGGCAGTGTCGCTTCTCCAATGGCGGCTCCGTAGCTCGCGTAGCAAGTAGATAAGACTCTCTCTCTCTCTCTCTCAGACACAGTCACGGCGCTCCAAAAACTCACTTGATTAAATAAAACCCTCCTTTTAGGTTACAAAACTTTGGCTTATATACCTCAGCCTTGGAGGTGAGAACATCTCTAACTAATTACATCAGCAAGTGAAATTACTTCGGAATTACAAGCTGGAAACTCAATTGAGTCCCGTTACTTAATGAATGGCTCCAATCAAAATCAATGTCGGAAAGACATTTATTACAATCAATGGTTACAAAAATGATGAGTGTGAGCAAAAATGTGGGTGTGATCCTCTGCTGGCTCAACACTCCCCCCCTCCGCGTTCATGTCGTCCCTGACATGAATTTTATGCTTGGTCAATAAAGTCCTGTCGTCTTGAGCATCTGCAAATGTGATTCGTATCGTAGGTTTCCGATGGTCAAGGTTGGGCCGAATATTTTGCTTTCGTGGGTGAAAAAGCCGGTGTAGAAAGCTTCTTGGAATGTTTGCATGTGGAAGCTAGGCAAAAACATAATCCTTTGGTATAGGAGGTGCAACACTTTTGGAGAAGGCTGCAATGAAAGATCATATATCATATCAGTCACTATGTCGGCCGTCGATAGTAGACTCGAGGTCGTGGCTTTATCTGGCGCGAACACTTCAATGCAAGCTAAGAGAGTCCTGTAGATTTTCTTGAGCATCTGACACGAAAGGTCAGGAGAGCCAGTAAAGAGCTTGATGGTGCCCGTTAGGGTTTTCACCATGTAGGCTTTACCTATTCTCTCTCCTGCCTTTGGTCCTGGCATCCTGGGATAATTAAGCCAATTTGGCTTCTTTTCTGCAATCTTGCCATGCTCTTTCCAGTTTCTGACTCTTGGCACCGGGCAGAAGGTTGCATTCTCCCGAATCTCCTTTGGTGCCTCCACCAAGTAGATGAGGTAGGTTGGGTATTTGTTCAGTCAACCTTTCCTCCATCTAGGTTGTGAATCTACTATCTTCTTTGACTGTTCCTCCTTTGTGATGTCGCCTTCGTAAAGAGCGACATACTGCTCCTCCTCTATTCTCTTTTTCGTCTTTAGCACTTCGAATTTCATCAAAGGGAAAGGCAGGCTGGGTTGTATCCACTCTTCATGGAGAACTTTTGTGTCTAATCCCTGAAGTCTAATGGAGATGAGGAGTCTCCTCTCCCATTCCATTTCCGCCTTGGCACTCTCCTCTGTTGACTTTTCTATTTGGTCATGGAGCCTTTGTTCTTCTTCTTCAGAGATTCCTAAAGTCGAGGCCACCTCGTGAGCTGGGGCTGGATCTTCAATTGTGGTTGCCTCTCCAGTTTCTGGTAGCTCTATGGTTGCTCCACCTGATTCTTCTTGTGGTGTCTCTGTCTCTCTTCTTTGTTGCTCTTGTAGATCTTGGAGCTGTTTGCGGAGGGCCTCATTCTCTGTCCATAGTGTTTGATTTTCTAATGTGAGCCTCTCCTCTGCGGCCAATGATCCCTCTGCAATGTGCAACCTTTGCACTTGCTCTAATCTTAGCTCTCTTTGTAAGCTTCGGATCTGATCTTCTAAAGCTAGTACGAGAGTTCCTTCTTGTTCGGTTCCTGCTCTGCTAGCTCTAGGGGTAGTCCTAAGTCTAGTGATTGTTCTTTCTTGGAGCTCGACTCTTTCCCTTAGCTCAATGAGCTCATCCTTGGCTGCCTCCAACTCATCTTCTATCCGCTCCTTTGCTTCCTGTGCACTTGTTACCTCTCTTGAAGCCTCGGCTAGCTGGAGTATCAATCCGTCTCTCTCGTTTTCTGCGTCATAGAGTGATGCTTTATGACTTTCAGATTCAGTCATAGCATTCTCTAATTTCCTCTGCAACTCTGCTTCCCTTTGTTTGGCTGTCTCAATCTCTACTTCCTTTGCCCTGGATCTTTCTTTCATCTTGCCTAGCAGTTCATGCACCATGTGCATATCTTTTTCATCTTCATTTGTCAACTCTAAAGCTCTTTCTGCCACCACCTCCACTGGCTTCGGCTCTTCTAGTACGTTCTGTTCGTCCAGTTTCTCTTCACTTTCTTTTGTACTCTTTGTTTTTTCCTCCGTCCCTCTCCGATCATCTTGTTTTTGTAGGGTGATCCCATAAACTGCCTCAAGGGCCTCTGCTTCAGTGTATCCTATCGCTACCAGATCCTCATAATCATTTCTCTTTTGCTGAACTGGATCTATCTCCTTTTCTTTGGTCTCGGCCTTCGACTTTTCCAAATCATCTGTGTCCATCTCTATTGTGGTCTCTTCCACGATATTTTTCGTCTTCTTCGGGTTTGGTACATCAGTCATAGAGGGGTATCTGTCCTCAGCTTCCTTGGCTTTCCCCTTGTCGGCTTGCCCGTCTTTCTCTTGAGATTTAGTAGACTCATCTACTTTCCCTTTCCCCTTGTCGTCCTTTTTCAGCTCAGCTTTTAAAAGCTGTACCTCCTCTTCAGTGTATGGCTCGACAGGTTGCTGCTCCAGTATAGCCTCTGACTCCTCATAAGCTTTAATATATTGATCGTATTGATCAACATGTGGCCTGGCTGAGCTAGTTCCGACTTTGGTGGGTTCTGGCACCCACTTTTCTTCAAAGTCACCCTTTAGAGCTCTTTCTGCTCTAAACTGCTCCACTAGTCTTTCCATTCTTGCCACTTTCTGACTTTTGGTTTGCTTGGGAGCAACCTTCTTCTTTACTTTCTTCATAAGCGGCTCGTCCACCTCCTCTTCAGGTTCTGAAACTATTTCTAGTTTCCGGCGTGCTCTTGTGGACGCCCTCTTGGATACTTCGGGCTGTTCTTCCTCCTCGTCGGCTTCTCTAAGCCACTCATTCTGGGAGGGAACCTTTGGCCACTGATCTCTAGCTCCAATAGCTTCATAAGCTATTCTTGTCAGAATTTCCGCTCCTCCTATGTACTTTGGCTTCTCGTTGTGCATGGAAATTACTTGCTCGTGGATGTGTTGAGCGTAATTCACCTCTTTTGGCATATTGCTCTTTAATGCCCATGTGATGGTGGTCGCAATGGCATGGGGCGGTGTCGTATACTTTTGTGGTCTTTTACTGCAAACATGGAGAAACTGGTTGTACAGTCGGCAAAGGGTTGCCGCTCTTGGATCCGCCATATCTCCATAGGTTGCACTTTGCTTCTTGGGCCCATAGACCTCTATGGCCTCCCTTCTTTCCCTGACCAAGCTCCCTTTGTTGTGCAGCTTCAATGCGTCGACTGCAATGAGCTGTGGAGTGATCTGTACTTCTACTTTCTCTCCATCCATGGCTGTCAATGTGGCTTTCCCATCCTTCTAAATGGATGTTGCCAACTCGTACACGCTTCTTGTATCCACACCTGATGGTCTCGAGGTGAAGAAACTGTGCAAGTCTGCCCTTTCCAGGTACCTGCTGATGTCTTCTGACCTGCTATAATCTACCAATTCCTGTGGGATCATCGGTACATCCACTGCTTGCCCTTGAGGATCTCTGAAAGTCCCCTGGTAGATCTTTATCCCCTCTTTCTTCAATACTGCTTCCTCCACCCAAGTTTTGGTTGGTTTGAGGGTTTCTGCTAGAATGTCAAAGGGTTCCGCTTCTGCAAGAGCATCTTTGATTGTCGGTCTTTTTCTCTTCGTTGCCGATAACTTGGCGGAATCCATGGATCCTGTAACTCCAATTTCAGAAGTTAGCGTCTTTCTAGTACTGAAAGCCGAAATGAAGCTTTTAACTATCCAAATGACTTGAAAATTGAAACATGAGCTATTCAGGGCCTAAGGATGCAAGGTAGGTGAAAAAAAATATACAAAATGGGCTCAAAATCATGCTGGAGACATCATACGCGTATGATGTCTTTTGTGTCAAAATGACTTCATATTGGTTGTGCTTGTAGCTGATAGTGTATACATGAGTATCATATGCTTGGATTTGAGTTTGGATCCCATTTGGTCAAGTTTTGGCCAGTTTAGTCCAGTTCCGGCTCTTGGCAAAATTTTGAAAGGGATTTGGATTTTATGATCCAAATTGGATAAAACTTGGTGGTTCACTTTCAAATGGCATGTAGATCACTTCTGTTTGGTGGTTGAAGCCCTGAGGTGGCAAAATCACATAGTGAGACATCATACGCGTATGATGTCTTTAGTGTATTTTTGGACCAAATTTCTCTATAAGCTTGGGTTTGGCTTTAGATAGGCTTATTCAGTGGATTTATGAAGTTTGGATAGATTTTGGGCTAAAAATGGCTCTGGAGACATCATACGCGTATGATGTCTTTTTCATCAATTTTGCATGGGATTGGTTCTGTGGACTCCCCATGTATTAGTGAAGGACTATATCTACTCAAATCTTGGTTTGGACTTGAGTATGTTGGAGTTGGGCCAAAAATAAGCTTTAGGTGAAGGATTTTCCCTCAATTGGGCTAATGGGGTGATCCTCTTGACCAAATGGTTCCAAATTTCATATGTAGCATGTATTAGATATATATAATGGATGTGTGATGACAAATGAGCAGTTTTGGCTCTGTAAGTGCAAATAGACATCATACGCGTATGATGTCTTTTGTGTCAAAATGGTGCTTTTTGATTCCAGATAGCTTGTAGATGTGTTAATCAACAATCCTACAAAGTTTCAATGAGTTTGGAGTTATTTTGACAAAATTAGGACCAAAAATCAAATTTATGGCCTACTTTGCGTCTTTTTGGTTTTCCTTAGGTTTTCTAACTCCAATTCTCATGATACTTGGTTCATAGGATGTGATTAGCATGTGGAATGAGGCTATGCACTCAAATGTTGAAATGGATGTGAAATTCATGCTGTGAGACATCATACGCGTATGATGTCTTTTCTTGAAATGTTGGTCTTTTTGTGCAAAGAATGCTTTGTGCTAGTGCCCTAAGCCTTGCTAACTAGTTTTCAACTTAAAAAGTCATTAGTTTAGCTAAAAAGCCCCCTTATAGGCATTTCAGTCTCCGAAGTCGTCTTTTTGCCTTGGAGTTGAATTTCTTCAACTTTTCTTCTCGAGAGTTGCATTTCCAGCTCATTGGATATGTTGTGAAGCCATCTATTTGGTTGAACTTGACTTTGGCTTCCCGTTCTCCTTCTCCTTTTGGTTGCCTGAAAGCGTCTTTTTCACCATCGGTAAGTGAATCAGCTTTCTTTTGGGTTTTGCTTGCAAACATAAGTCATCCATGTATTGAGCTACTTGTGAAGTTTCATTTCATTCGGTCGTCAATTTCAGCCGTTATGCCAAAATGACGCTTTGTGTGTCCGCAGCCGAATCGGTTGTTCCGACCTACTTTTGGTGGTCCAAACCTGGAGATACTCCATGGTTGCATTGCCCTCAATGTTGTTAAGTTTCCTGAGAAGTTTTGTGTCGTTTCGACAACTTTTTTCTGTTTGCCTCTTGCAGGCTCTGTAGACCTAGGGTTTTTCCAGTCGTTCTTTCTCGAGCTTTGAGTGTTAGAAACCCATCTTCTATACTAGGGTAACCCACCTATAAGTTCTTGCAAGGTTTGATTAGGCGGTTGTGCCACTACTTAGCATTCTACCGCATTCCCCGTCTGCTCTTGTTTCTTGGTTTTGGTCAGTTTTCGCGACAAAAGTTAATGATAAGCATCAAAAGCTTATGGCAACGAGTCTACCTCTCATGTCTGGTGTCCTCTGAGCTCTCGTAGCAGTCGTAGAAGGCTGTAGAAGGTTGGATGCTCCTGTGTGCTCTTTGCTCTCTCCAAGAAGGTAATAGTGGAAATGAGCTTGAAAGTGAAGTGAAAAATACTTAACTTCGAACTGCCCGGATCACTTGTTACCAAATTTGACATGTGCTCCTATCTCGTCGTGAAATGCACTTTAGGATTTGAAATTTCTCAATTTGGACTCCGTTTGACCTGTTTCTGAGAAATCTGTCCACTTTGCCAAAATTCTGTCATTTCGGGCTTTCCGCAACTTTTTCAGAATTGTACCCAATTTTTACCATGGGTTGCCCTTGTCATTAGGACCATCACCGTCTATTCTTTTCTTTTTTCCGATCTCGTTTCACCTGCTTTTTTATTTTTCTTTTACTTTTATCAAGAAAATCATAATAAATAAAGGAAAATAGCAAATTGAGGCCAAAAAATTCCAAACATACACAATAAATAGCTGGTAACCCTGTGTATATGAATATACACTTATTTGTGATTTCTAGACTTGGATTACCACTTTTTTCCACTTTTTAGCTCCAAAAACACTCTTATTTAGTGATATTTACACGTCTAGAGACCCAAATTCATCATTTGATCTCTTCTTGTTACAAAACAAGGTATATAAGGGCATAAATATTATCAATATCCGCAATCAAACATAAAAATTACAAAATCATGTAAGACACTGCCCTTGTAATATAATTTTTGTTTTTCTTTGTTTTTGGCGCTTGTAGCTGCTTTGTAACTCCTGTATACCTGTATACCTCCCCCCCTCCTAGTCTGAGTCCTCCCGGATGACTATGAAGTGTCTGTGGGCGAAGCATTGTAGTTGTTTTGGTCATAAGTTCCCAATGCAATTGTAGAGCGATGATACAACAGTCTTTCCAATAAAGCTGCTCTTTGTTTGATTGAAGGATTGGTGGTCGGGTTTTGGGTTGGTTTTGGCACTTCGGTAGTAGAATCAGTAGATGGATTCTTCTTCACTTTATTGTTCTTTTTTACAATCCAAATCTGCTTCCGCTTCACTTGTGCTTGCCACAAACTCTTTGCGACCCAAACCTGCTTTGTTCTTTGTGTTGATTTCCTCGACTTGAAATACCTAGGAGTTTCCGTTGATTGTATTGAAGGGAGTTCCTATTTACAAATCTTTGGGATCCAAATTTGCTTGCTATAGCTTTGTGCCGTCATGAACTTCTTTGGAATCCAGATCTGTTTCACTGTCCTTGATTGTCTGGAATCACTCTGTTGTCTGGTATTGAAGACTCTGTTTTCCACCTTTGTGTTCTCTGGCACAACCTTTTTTGGTCTCCATACCAACTTTGACTCCGTTTTTTCCCAAGGTTGAGCTGTTATATTATTGCTTGTCTTCCTTATCCAATGTTGAGAATTCCTCGTCGAAGAGCAATCCAGTTGTATAGAAACTTTTGGTTGCCATTGCTTCTTCTTTTTCTCTGGTTGTTGTTTACCTTTGTTCTTGGATTCTTCCTTTGGAGTTGTCTCTGATCCTTTGGTGAACTTAACTGATTGACTTTCACCTTCGTATTTGATAAGCACTGATTTAGAACTCCAGTCAATCATTGCATTGTATTGCTTCTGCCATGGTTGTCCTAGCAATAATGGATGTTGTGTAGCTTGGTCTTCAACCATGTAAAACATATGAGGATACACATACTGGTTAATCTGTATATGTAAAACTGTGCATCCGACAGTTTTGATTGAATTCTCAGAGTAACTCTTTAACTCTTTCTTGGCAGTTTGTAGTTTAGTGTCATTTGTCAATTGTCTATACAAACTGAGTGAAAGTAGGTTAGTTTGAGCTCCTGAATCCAATAGTGCTCTGGCTTTGATTTGGTTGGTTCCTACTTTGCATTCAATGATGGGTTCTTCTTTGTCATTATCCATTTCTGTTATACTGACTGCGTTTATTCGTATTGCTCCTTCATTGCGCTGTTTCTGATGTAGTAGTCTTCTTTTCTCCATTCTTTCCTTCGCCTCGGCTTGCGCTTCCTCCAAAATCATTTTCTTTTTCTGGACACGCAGCTTTTCTTGATGTATTTTGAGAAGCATGTCTTGGGTTAGCGGCAAAAGATATTTTTTCACTCTGCATCCACTAATCCAATTGGGCATTTCTTCTCGGTCTAATGTAGCAAGCTTGACGGCTCCACTTGGTGATAGATCTTTAATCACCAGAGGTCCCATCCCTCGCTTTTTAAGCTTCTTAGCATGCTGTTTCAGAGTGTAAACTAGGACATAGTCCCCAACCTTAAACTCTTTAGTCCGCACATGCTTATCAAAAAATTCCTTTTGTCGCCTTTTTTGAGCGTAGATAGAAGCTACTGCTTTTAGGCGAAGGTCCTCTAGCTTTTCCAGGTCATCTATTCTATCAGAAAGCTCGTGCCTTGTCCACTCTAGATCCTTAGCCACCCTTAAGGTTGAAATCAAGAATTCTATTGGTAAGATAGCATTTAGCCCAAAAACCATGTTATATGGGGTCGTTCCTATTGATGTTTTATATGCTACCCTATATGCCCATAATGTTGAATGCAATTTCTGGTCCTAGTCAGTTCTCGACTCAGATACAATCTTCGTAAGGACCATGCATATGGTTTTGTTTGTTGCTTTAGCTTGTCCGTTTGCTTGTGGATGATACGGGGCTGATTTCCTATGGATTACCATGAATTCATCTAGAAGGATCTCTATCACTTCATTTATAAAATGTGTGCCTCGATCACTCACAATTTCTATTGGCAATCCATATCGTACAAAGACGTATTCATATAGAAATTGTGCCGTGGTCCTAGCATCTGCTTTTTGAGTTGCCTTTGCTTTGACCCACTTTGTTAGATAGTCTGTATCCACAACGATGTATTGTGCATGAGTCTTATATGCAGGAGGTGAAATGGGCCCGACATAATCAATCCCCCATTTTGCAAAAGCTCTTGCCCCCATCATTGGTCTAAGCGGCATATCATCTCTTTTAAGTGGTACTTTGGTCCGCTGACAGTCATCGCACAGTTTAACGTATTCTTCAGCGTCCATATGTAATGTTGGCCACCATATTCCTGCGGCTAAGACAAGTTTTGCTGTCTTATCACCTGAGAAATGGCCTCCACCTACTCCTCCATGAGCTTGCTCTAGTATTATCACATACTCAGTCTCTGATGCGCAAATCCTAAGCTGGTTGTCTTTACCTCTCTTATAGAGTTGATCTCCTATTAAAGCGTAATCTCTAGCTTCTGTCTCTACAGATTTCTGACGAGCTTTTGACGTTCCTTCTGGGAAAGTTCTATTTGTGAGATATTCAACAATATACTGACTCCATTTTGGAGCGATCATTATCTGATATAATGTCGAATACTCTGCTGGCGGTTTTGATGAATATACAATACATACAGTGACATATTCATGTACGCTTTCTTTCATTCATGGCCAATAGACTCCCAATTGTAACAAATTCCTATATGTGTTCCTTCTTGAACAATGAAATGCACATTCCTGAACATGTGCTTCGCGCAGATATATATTATATTCCTCAGGATTGATGCATAGTCGTAAAACATGATCATTTCCCAATTGATACAACCTTCCTGCAACCAATTGAAGATTCTTGGATTGCTGAATAGCAATATGTTTCTGGTTGTATTCTCTTCTATCGAACTCTCCTCCATAGGTTAATAGGTTAACGACATTTTGAGACCACTTCGGTATCATTTCTATGTTGAACAAGTACGCGTCTGGCATGTCATCATCTACTCCTATAGGGTCTTCTCCATTCGTCAATCGCGAAAGATGATCAGCTCTAAGATGTTTTTTTCCTTTCTTTACTACTACCGTGAAGTCGAATTCCAGTAAGATAATGAACCATCTCACTATTCTCCCGGTATTGCATGGTTTATTCACTAGGTAGAGCAAGGCTTGGTGATCCGTAAAAAACACAAACTTGTTGGCTAGAAGATAATGCCGAAATTTCTTCACAGCATATATCATTCCTAATCCTTCTCACTCTTTTGTGGTGTAATTCTTCTCTGCATTGTTGAGCTGTCGATTGGCGTAACAGATAGGAAAATCCATGTTTCCTTCTTCTGGCTGAGCCAGAATGCATACTATTGCATATGCTGAAGCATCTATATGCACATGGAATATCTTCTCCCAATCTGGTGATTTCAAGACTGGAGCAGTAATGAGTGCCTCTTTCAATTTCTTGAATGATTCCTCACACTCCTCTGTCCAACAAAAGTTCACTATTAGCTTGTAAAGTGGTTGGCCTATTATAGCGTACATGTAAATGAATCGTCTATAATATCCGCAATGTCCCATAAAGCTCTGTACTTGTTTCGCATTGGTTGGTCTAGGCATATCCACTATAACTTTTATCTTCTCTAAATCCGTGGATATTCCGTTTTGTGAGACAATATGTCCCAGAATTCTGCCTTGTCGGACCATAAACACACATTTCTCAGGATTGAGACAAATGCGATATGTCCTACATTTCTCAAATACTTTTCTTAGGTGTTCTAGATGCTCATCTCTCAGAAGAGAATGTACGCATAAGTCATCCATGTATATTTCTAGAAAGAACCTTAAGTATTCTTTGAAAGCATGCGTCATCAGCCTCTGGAAGGTTGCGGGAGCATTGGTTAGACCAAAAGGCATAACCCGATAAGCATAAATTCCCCACTCCGTTGCAAAAGCTGTTTTATGTTGATCTTCCTGTGCTATGGCTAGTTGGTTATATCCTGAAAAACCATCAAGAAAAGAGTATGTTGTTTTCCCTGATACACGCTCTAGAACATGATCAGTTATCGGCAGGGGATAATTGTCCCTGATTGTTGCAGCATTCACTTTCTTTAAGTTGACACACACTCGGAGTTTTCCGTTCTTCTTGGGTACTACCACAATCGGAGATACCCAATCGGTGTGTTCAATCTCGTATATGAATTCAGCTTCCATTAGCTTATCTATCTCTTCTTTGATTCGCTTTGCAAATGTATCATTATATATGTATGGTCTCTGTCTGCTAGGCTTTGCGTTTTATTTCAGTGGGATTGTGTGTTGGCATATCGATGGGTCAACTCCCTTTAAGTCCTTATAAGACCATGCAAACACATCCCTATACTCTCTGAGAAGACTCAAAAGTCTCTCTTCCTTGCCTGGAGACAAATCTGTGGCTATGTACACCGGTCTAGGTGTCTCACCTAGAGCTGCTAAATCAGCTTTTTTTGCATCCTCCGGTCCGTCATAAGATTCGTTCTCCCTTCTCTCTCGAATAGGTTGGGTTAATACCACCTTCCTATCCTCTATTGTGAATTTCCTATAGTGAGAGGGAACATCCATGTTTTCCTTGATTTTGGCGTTTTCGTCCTCTCCACTCTCAAATTCTGTCGTCCAAACTTCTTTCAGAGTTTTCTTGAGCTCTCTGTACTTGTTTCTACGTTCTAACTTGGACTCCGTGTGTTCTCTGTTGCGCTTGTTCTTTTCTGATTTTTATGTTTCTGTTTTCGTTCCATTCCTTTGAACTTGATTTCTTGAGCCTCTTTTGTCTTTTCGTAAGCTCTTTTGATCATTGCCTCTCATTCTTCCAGAAATCTTGTCCTTAACACAATCTTCCGCCTTTACTAGCATTAGGAATTGATTTTTTCCTCTTATTCTAAGCATCGGATTGGTTCTAACCCCCTTTGTTTTTCTCTTTGCTCTATAGCATTTCTGGCGTTGTTTAGTTTGGTTCGGAAAATCATAAAATCGGACATCCGTTATAGTTTCTTCGTTTCCGCTTGAATTGTCCGTTGACTCGTTGTCTGCTTCATTTCCCCACTCAGGATGATCGGGAATGTCGTGAAACACCTCCTCTTCATCTTCCTTTTCCAGTGTATCGTTCTTTTCAGTTTCTTTTTCGAGTACAGTTCTCAACATGAAGTACGGAACCACGTCGTACCCGTCCTTGTCGCAAAATTTCGTTGTGGGACCATCCGGAATTGCACAAACATCTAGGGTTGCTAGAATGTGTGTCTATTCTAATGGTGCAAGTGTGTCCTCTGGAAAGGGTTCTCCTATATAAGTTTCGTCTTCAATAGCCCTTTCTCAAACATATTCTTCTCGCCTCAGACTTCCACATTTCGAGGCTCCACACATCCATAACTCCTTGGGCTTACCTAACCAAGCTAAAAATTCGGATCCCGCCAAAGTAGCTGAATCAAACTCCTCTACCGGTGTTCGGTTCACATCTTTGTAGCTATGGTCTCTCAGGTTCACACGTGTAGTGGTTTCCATATTTCTCAGGTATATGTGATCGTAGCCCCAATCTTGGACCATTTTCAACTGTCTCATGAATGGTCTTCCCAATATGATATCATAGTTATTCTCCTTGCCAAAATCGACAATAGCAAAAGTATGTTCGTATTCAATGCCGCAAGAAGTCACTACGACTTTCTCTAATAACCCCATAGGTTTCTCCATGTGTCCATCTGCTAATTGGAGTTTCAACCTAGTCTTCCTTATTGTTGGTTTCCCCCATTTTTTCCAGATTTCTTTTGTAGCAATGGCTACCCCAGCTCCGCTTTCTAGTATTGCCATCGTGTTCACGCCTTGGAATTCAAGTGGTAAGGTTGTATTCCCCTCTTCACCTTCGCAATACTCTCCGACCTTGTTTAAGGGTACAGGCTTAGCGTTCTTTTGTGGTTTGCTCAGCTCTTGTATACCCTCTTGCAGTCTCGATGTTGGGTCTTTTATCCCAAATTTCTCCAAGCATTTTCCTACAGTGGTCCACATATGTGGTCTTAACCTCAAAAGCTCAGCTAGAGTGATAGTGCATGTCACAGGTGTTGACAAGATCTCTATCAATCCTTGCGAGTCCATGACTTTTTCTGATGAGATTCTTCGTGAGGGAAGTGCTCTAATCTCGGATTTTGCTTCATACTCTCCTAAGTATGAAGGTAAGGTATTCAGTGAATGAGGTTTGCTCTCCATTGTTCTAACAGAGCCCCCATCTCCCCAGTAAGATTGCAGATCCAAGTCCACTTGAGATCCTGCCTCAAATTCCACTATGGGAGGATTCCTAATGTCCTTTTCCCAATTTGTCTGATTATCTTGGCAACTTAGCTCGTTTGCAAAGTTTGCCTCTCTCACTTGTTTCCAAAATTCAATGTAATCCTCATCTCTTCCGTAAGACCTCTGTATGACTGGACGAAAACTCTCTATCTCCTGATCGGTTGTGTTCAATACTATGCGGTCATCCTTGTGTGTATTTTCAGGCTTTTGTGCACTTGGAGTCTTTTCGGCTACCCGTGAAACGACAGTCTCTTGCTGAATTGGGTTTTCCGTTCCACAATTCATTGTTTCTTTTGGTGGTTCTAATAAGGCTTGTGCAGTCTCGATCATTCTCTGGCACATTTCAAGTCTCTGCTTTTCCAATTCCACGTTTGGGTATGTCATCCACCTCTGTTCTTGTGTTTGGTTGTTCTTTAACCTAGCTTCGTAAGCTCTCATCAGTGCGTCCAATGGTTCGTGTACTTTGTCGACTAGCACTGATCCCCCTGAGCTTAAGCTCGTTGTTTCTTTGATACTCTTTTGTTTCGTTCTTTCAGGGCTCATCTCTCGTTTCCCGTTTTGACTCTCAAGTTTTTCTTATCTATCTTTAGTTCGCTTTAGTTCCTCAGCTAGAATAGCGTCTTCACGTTCTTTTCTCAACTTCATGCGTGCTTTTCTAGCTTTCCATGTGTTTCTTTGACTCCGCGGTCCTTGACTAACCACTTCAGTCGCTAACTTTCCATTCTCAGGTTCTCTAGTGGTTTTCTTAGCTTGAGCTCTAGTAACAACTTGCGTTGGTATCAGAGTTTCACTTTCAGACCCACTGCTGGTAGGAATAGTTTCTAGCATATTCAATGTCGTCTTTTGCACTTTGTTTGGATTCTTTGAACAATCCTCAATGAAGTGAGTAACCCCACACTCAGTGCAATAAGCGTTAATTCTAATGATTTCTGTATGTGGACAAACATTCATCAGATGGTCACCTCCACACTTGTAACAGGGTCCTAGTGCTGGTCTTGGTCCCATTTGATTCGTCCTTTGTGGATAGGATGGTCTTTGTCCTGTTAACCCTCCATGAGCTATGAACATCAATGTTCTTGCGTCCAAATTGTATCTCTCTTCATCAGAAGCACTTATAACTGTTGGTATTCCAACATTCCCAATCATGCCCCATGGTTCTGGTTGTTTGGGTTCTTCTGGTGGGTAATACACAGTTGGAGACATGTGTGCACCAGATTATTCATAATAGGCTTGAACAGGCACTAAGGCTTGTTCTTCCTGATTCTCTAAGGTTGGTGCATATCTAATGCCTACTGGTCTTGCTCCTGGTAAAGGTGGTTGTTGTCCCAATACCGGTTGCGGTCTTTCTATCCCCATAGGTCCTGGTACATTTCCCGTTCGGTATCGAGGTACTGGATGTACTTGAGGTGGTGCTAGTTGAGCAGGAGGTGCATACTGACGCTCCCTTACATACCCTTTGTTGTAATAGCCCTCCTCTGTTGGATGGTTTGTCCATTTTTGTTCAATAGCACACCATTTCAGTGTTTTTGGCAATGGTTTTTGGTATGGTGCCATCCTTTTTAGAGCATCTTCTGTCATTTGCTCTACATTTGGCATGGTTGTTGTTTGAACATTCTTTTTAGTGGTAGTCTCTCTCGCTACAGAGGAGGAGCTACTGGATGCAAAATCTATATCCGCTGACACCTCTCCATAAACCGTACAGTTATCCACTAAGTACAATGCCTCTCTCGTTACTTGCTCGAAACTTGTACAAGCTTTCAAGTGCAAGTCCTTCTTGAGAGTGTGGTTTCTCAGTCCCTCAATAAAGAGAACAGATAGTCTATCATCTTGTGGTCGTTCACGTACTGGACATCTCTCAATGTATTGTTTGAAGCAAAGTGAAGCTTTGTAATGGAATTTGCCTATTCAATTTGAGAATAGCGGAATTTAATGAGAGTACTTTCAAGAAATGATTTTGTGAGCATAGCGGGTAGACATAATTGAAGATAGCAACATAATCATAGCAATTAGTTAACTTGGCATAGACAATACTTTTGCAAGAGAGAGAGTTTAGAGAACATGACAACAATTGAGGACCGGATTTATGTGGAGCCGGTCCCCCCTCCAATAGGCATTTGTATTATGATTTCTCCCATAAAGAGAGAGACTTGTTACAATACAGTCTTTGTGTTCCTTGTTACCTAGGTGATGCCATGAAGATGGAAGGCTTCATGCACCACAAACGTAACATAAACTTGAAGAAAGCTTTAACTATCCCAAGCCTCAGTCCCAAGACCTCAAACACCTTCGAAGGTGGAGAGAGCTAGCAGGGAATGAGGGTAGGGAAGAGGAAGAAGAAACATTTCGTAGGAGAAAGAATTAGTTCCTCACTTATCATACTCTTGTTGCTAGCATACATAATAGCATAGTAATGAAGAAGAAGGAGATGGCAAGCTTAAGCATTGAAGCATGGCTCTTGGTTGGATTTGCACTCCATAGCCAAGAGTGTTGGTGTAGGCTCTCAACCTCTACTTGCTTGGAGAGGGAGCTCTTGCACTTTGCATATCACACAATGAGAGTGCTTGTGAGTGTGTGTGGGTGAGTATACCCCCTAGGCACCCCCCTAGCTTGCTTGGGTCGACCCCCCCTTGTAGCTCATGCCTGAAGCTCATTGGACCCCTCCAGGCCTAGCCAATCACAAGCAGGAGCCATTACAAGCAACATGGGTAGCCTTGGGACAAGTGTCCCCCTTTCCCCTTTGAGAGAGAGGACTTGATAAATGCTAAAACAATTAGATAATTCATGTAATTTATCATTGGACCCCTTTGAAGCCTAGCCAATAGGCTTCAAGCAACACATGAAGGTAACATGGGTAGGGGCCTGACATGTGTCCTTGCTGCCTCTTCAAGATGGGCTTCCCTTGTGTGTGTGAATGGGTGTTCTCTCTCTAGGCCCTAGGAAAAGGGCTCGCCCCCCCTCTTGTAGGAATGCTTTTGACTTTTAGGTGATCAAGCACCTTACTCACCAAGCATGACAAAGCACTTGAACTAGGCGGGTTCCCACAAGCATCTCAGGCAAGCTTCTCAAGGCACCTCAAGTACTTTAATCATGCAGCAAGTCAAGCACCTCAAGCATGGAGCCAGTCAAGCACCTCAAGCATCTTAATCAAGCACCTCAAGCATGAAAAACACCTCAAGCATGACAAGCACCTCAAGCAGGACAAGCACCTCAAGCTTGGGCCGGGTTCCCACCTCAAGCTCAGCCCTAGCTTACTTAAGGTCAAAAGGACTTTTACACACATTTATTGGAGGTCTTCAATGAAGCTAACCCTAAGGTCTTATGCTCCATTGGTTAGCCTTGCTCTTTGATAGACCATCTCCCTTTTGGGCCCCTTTACATTGGCCCCGTGTTGAGATAGATCTAAAAGCACATACCTATATCTTAACACTTGTTCCCGTTTATTCTCCCACATTAAGTGATCAATTTAATATGAGAAAATCATTTGGGTTAGTTAGATATTAGATTTTATGACATTACCTCTCTCTTGAAATCATAGTCGTCCTCGACTATGAGGTAGAAGAGATAAAGTCTTAGTCATTAGTCAATCGTACTTAGCGGGTAAAGGATCCCTTTTTACCCTACGACATCCTTCCAAGATGGATGACTAATCCATTTGGTGCTTGGGAGACATAGCTGCCGCAAGCATGTCTGCTCTTTAGTCCATTTCATTCTCCCAAAGTAGAGTGACAAATTCTACTTGGTGTTTGAGAGACGTCGTCATCACAAACATGATTCTAAGCATGCATACTAGTTAAATTTGTGCACAATTAAAAAGAGGACTAGTCATATAAGACAAAAACATGAGTTATTTAAAAGAAATTTGTACATTTGCTTACTCTAATGTAGCATTGTAAGCATTGACAAGGTTCATACTATCCTTAAGTTGTACTCCTTGCATCCATTTAGCATCTTCAAAAGGATACTTTTTGAACTTAATAAGATACCGTCGGATAATCTTACCATGTCGTAGTACCTTGTCTTCATGCCGAAGGATAGCTTCGGGTTGTAGCACCTCTTCTTGGTCTTCAACTTCGGGAGGGTCTTCAATAATTGGTTCAATTGGTGGCTCTCCTTTGTAGGGCTTAAGTAAGCTTACATGAAAGGCATTGTGTATAAGCCAATGGTTGGGCAACTTGAGTTGATAAGCCGTCTCATTGATAGGCTTCAAGATTTGGAAAGGACCATAGTATCTTTTTGCTAGTTTAGCATAATACTTTTGATGGCCCGTAAAATTTTTGCCCGTCGTTTGCCTTAATCGAGCCTTAGGAAACTTGAGTAAGACCCAATCATTTTCTTTGAACATAAAGGATCTTCTGTGCTTATCAGCAGCAGCTTTTTGCCTTTGTTGAGAGATGGCTATAGCCTCCCTAATCTTTTGAAAAGATTCTTGTAGGTCACGGCTATACTCATCGGCGGCGAAGATCTTCCCGTGTACTTTCAATAGCAAGGGACTTTTAGGTCTTCCTTCTATGATCTCAAAAGGTGCTTTGCCCGTAGAAGTATGTACAGTATTATTGTAGGCATACTCTACTAGCGGTAAATACTTTTCCCATTGTGAGCGTTGATCTACTTCGGTAACATAAGTCTTGAGTAGATCGAGTATCGTAAGATTGGCTATCTCACTTTGGCCATCCGTTTGTGGGTGATAGGCCGAAGAGAAATTCAATCTTGTTCCTAGATTTTCAAAGAGACCTTTCCAGAAATTACTGGTCATTCTAGGATCTCTATCTGACACGATGGATGTGGGTAATCCATGGTGTTTGAAAATCTGAGATATGAAGAGAGTTGCCATTTGATGTGCCTTAATAGTCTTTTTGACAGGAATAAAATGTGCTTGCTTGCTAAACCTGTCGACTATTGTCCATATTCCTGTATTCCCATGGATAGACTTGGGTAATCCAAAGATGAAATCCATGGATATACTCTCCCATGGTGAATTTGGAATAGGCAATGGCTGGAGTAATCCAGGTTGCTTCCCTCTATCATACTTGGTCTTTTGGCATACTACACATTTTGAAACATACTCTTGTATGTCCACTTTCATGGTAGGCCAATAGAAATACGTCTCTACTCCTCGGAGAGTAGGTTGAATACCTCTATGCCCTGCATATGGAGGAGCATGGGATTCATACATAACCTTCTCACGAAGGGAATGGGTAACACATAGCCTATTGCCGTGGAGAAGATAACCATCCTGCAAGGTGAATGGTTCCTCTTTCTTCCCCAAAGCAAGGGCTGACATTATGTCTCTAAAGTCAGGGTCAGTAGCATACTCATCTATCATAGAGGATAGATCATTGTGAGTAGCTATAGACACCGCATTAACTTTTGGTCGTCGTGAAAGTGCATCGGCAACTTGATTGCGCTTACCAGCTATGTGACCAATATGGAAATTAAATTGCGAAAGAAAATTTGCCCACCTCATTTGTTTGTCGGAAAGCTTGGTTTGCGTCATGAAATACTTGAGACTTTGGTGGTCGGTTCGTAGGATAAATGGAGTCCCCAATAGGTAGTGCTTCCATGTGTCTAGGGCATGTAGAACAGCTAAAAGCTCTTTCTCATAAATGCCCAAGACTCGTTCATCACCATTGAGCCTTCGGCTCTCATATGCTATGGCATGCCCTTCTTGAAGCAAAACCGCTCCAAGGCAATCACCACAAGCATCACATTGGACCTCAAATGGCTTTGAGAGATCCGGAAGCACGAGGACTGGTTGGGAAGTAAGCTTCTCTTTGAGTTTTTCAAAAGCATTTTGCTCCTTAGCAGTCCATACAAACTTAACGTTCTTCTTGGTTAAGTCGTGTAGTGGTCCTGCTACTTGAGAGAATTTTGCTATGAAGCGTCTATAGTATGCACACATACCAATAAAGCTTCTTAGCTCATGTAGATTCCTTGGGTTAGGCCATGATTTTATTACCTCTAACTTTGATGGATCCATACGAATACCATCGTGAGAGATAATATGGCCTAGATATTGAATCTCTTGAAGGAAGAATTCACTTTTCTTTTGGTTGAGAAAAAGTTTGTTCTCCCTCAAGGCTTGAAAAATCACTTGGAGATGTTGCTTATGTTCCTCCAAAGACTTGGAGTAGATGATGATATCATCGAAGAACACTCCAGTGAATTTTCGATATGGTCTAAAAATTTTCTCCATCAAATGATTGAACGTAGCTGGTGCATTAGTCAAGCCAAAAGGCATGACTAGATATTCATAAAGACCAAATGTTGTGCGAAACGAGGTCTTTAAGATATCCTCATCCACTATCCTTATTTGATGATAGCCACTCTTAAGGTCAATCCTACTGAAGTAGGTAGAGCCTTGTAGCTTATCAAACAGATCTTCTACCCGAGGTACGGGAAATCTGTTTTTGATAGTGATATGGTTTAGTGCTCGATAGTCCACACACATACGGTATGTACCATCTTTCTTTTGCACTAAAAGGACTGGAGAGAAAAAGGGAGAGGAACTAGGCCTCACCATCCCTTTGTCTACCAGCTCTTGTACTTGCCTCATGATCTCCTCTTGTTGAGCTTGTGAGACTCGATAAGGAGGTTTGTTAGGTGGTGAGCTTCCTGGAAGGAGCTCAATACGATGGTCATCATCCCCTCGTTTTGGAGGTAGGTCCATAGGGATATCATCGATGAATACATCTTGGAATCCTTTTAGAAAAGTAGACAAGTCTAACTCTTCTTGATTCCTATCATTTTCATTTGATGAAACATTATTAGCTTTTAGAGACTCTTTGACATAAATCATGTACGCAGAAACTAAGCTCTTCATTGATTTATCAAAAGAAAGAGGATTTACAAGTGGAATAGTGCGACCACGCTCATTAGCATCTATATACATGTTCTTTCCCCTGTAGGTGAAGTAAATTCTCCTTTCAGGGAACTTCATGTTGGCAGCCATGCGATCAAACCATGGTGCCTCTAGAATAACATCCTGATGTTGGAGGGGAGAGATGAAGAAGTCTTCTTTGTCGACATAGCTTTGGACATGAAGCCTCAAATTCCCAATCAAGGGAGTAACGGAGGCTTATTGTCCCTTGAAAGCTGCATCAGCTGTTACTATATCTCCCATCTCAAAAGCTTGAATGCCCAACTTGATGGCCAACTCTATTGATATGAAGTTGAGAGTAGAGCTAGGGTCAAACAAGATGAAGGCATCATGCTCTCTTACCTTTCCCCAAGCATAGGAGAGTGATGATCCTTTGCAATGAGCATCCTCTTTTGGAGCTTTGATGGTGGAAGCCCTAGGAGTCTCATTGCGAGTATTCTTCTTGGGGCAAGAACGATAGCCATGTCCTTGCTCCCCACACTTGAAACACTTATGGTCCTTGCGAAAAGCTTCAAGCTCTTCAGGAGAGAGTTTGTTTTTACCTTTGTAAACTCCCTTCTCCTTGGACCGATTGTTGTTGTTATTGTTGGAAGTGCCTTGGGAATTATTTTGAGCATTGGATTTCCCCTTTGCATCATTTTTATCTTTGTTTTCCATGGGCTTGACATTACGTCTAGCCCCTTGATGGAAATTGATGCGTGAAGCAACCATGGTGTGGTGGATTACTTCGGTAATAGTACCGGGCCGTTGAGAGTTGATATATTCGGCCATCTCTTCAGGTAATCCCGCACAGAATTGTTGTCTTTGCTCGGCAAAGTCTATCTTTTGAAAGACAGTAGCTTTGAGATGTAAATCCCAAAACTTATCTACATACTTGTTGATAGACTCATGAGAGAGGAGCTTCAAGCCGCGCCATTTGGTAAGAACTTTATCTTTAGTATCGCTTGGAAGAAATTGCTTCATGATGGAAACTCGTAGAGTTTTCCATGTCTTTGGGGCTTCTCCATTGCCACGAAGGCTATCCCACCATTGACGAGCTGATTTTTGGAAGTGCATAGCTACATGGCGTAGCTTGGAGGACTCTGTGAAGCCCTCGTCCCCAAAGGCCGCATCAAATTGCTGGATGAAGGCCAACACTTTGTCGGTAGCACCAAAGGTGCCATCGTAGGTGAGAAAAGAGATACTCTTTCCTCCCTCCTTGAACTTCTTTAGCTTTTGTGACCTTCGCCATGCAGGAAATGATTTGCGATGCCCTCCCCTCTTGTATTCTCTAGGAGAATAGCCATAACTTTCATCGGAAGAGAAGGAAGGTGAAGAAGAAGGAGAAGAGGGTGACCTCTTCCTAGCCCTTTTCTTCCTTTGTTTCCTCTCTTGCCTTTGAGAGTGATGAGGAGAAGGACTATGAGTTTCTCTTTTCCTCTTGGGAGGAGTAGGCGATCGTCTAGACCGCCTTCTTCGTGGAGCCACATCTTCAGAAGAACTTAGACTTTCATTGCTTTCTTTCTCTTTGGATTCCTCCTCTCGAATGGGAGAGAGTCTTCTTTTGGGGGTCTCTTCAAGAGGCCTCCTAAGCTCTCTCTCCTCTTGGAGAGGAAGGGAAATTCCATAGGCACGAAGTTGTTGAGTAACTTCGGCTTGCAAGGTAGGGTTGCCCATAGCTTGTTGCAACCTAGTCACAAGATAATTCACAAACATGGGAGCATCATCATTAGCACCTTCATGTGCAAAATCAAAGCTATCAATGTTCATTCTACTCTTGATTATTGTCAGCCATGTTAACAAAATTTTATGTATGTACTTAGTGTATGCTTTGGCAATTCAAAACCTTAGTTGCCACTCCTCTTAGCCTTTGAAAATCGGCTCTTAAGTATCTACACCCACGGCTCAAAGTGGTTAATTATAGAGAGTAGAGGAGTAGGTCTAACATAGCAGAGTTGCCAAGGGCTAGCTCCTTTCGGACTTCTTATGGCTCAATAATGGTAAAGCCGTAGGCAAGTCTAAAAAGACTCCATTATTAAGTCCAAAGCTCCCGAGGTGTGCACCATCCCCCACATAGTGGACTTAACAAAACCGGTATTAGATCCCAGTTCCACTTACTCTATTATAATTAACAACATCAACCATTTATAGGCTACTTAAGGACCTCTCTTCTTAAGCAAGAAAAGAGAAACCAAATGCTCTGATACCAATGTAATGGAATTTGCCTATTCAATTTGAGAATAGCGGAATTTAATGAGAGTACTTTCAAGAAATGATTTTGTGAGCATAGCGGGTAGACATAATTGAAGATAGCAACATAATCATAGCAATTAGTTAACTTGGCATAGACAATACTTTTGCAAGAGAGAGAGTTTAGAGAACATGACAACAATTGAGGACCGGATTTATGTGGAGCCGGTCCCCCCTCCAATAGGCATTTGTATTATGATTTCTCCCATAAAGAGAGAGACTTGTTACAATACAGTCTTTGTGTTCCTTGTTACCTAGGTGATGCCATGAATATGGAAGGCTTCATGCACCACAAACATAACATAAACTTGAAGAAAGCTTTAACTATCCCAAGCCTCAGTCCCAAGACCTCAAACACCTTCGAAGGTGGAGAGAGCTAGCAGGGAATGAGGGTAGGGAAGAGGAAGAAGAAACATTTCGTAGGAGAAAGAACTAGTTCCTCACTTATCATACTCTTGTTGCTAGCATACATAATAGCATAGTAATGAAGAAGAAGGAGATGGCAAGCTTAAGCATTGAAGCATGGCTCTTGGTTGGATTTGCACTCCATAGCCAAGAGTGTTGGTGTAGGCTCTCAACCTCTACTTGCTTGGAGAGGGAGCTCTTGCACTTTGCATATCACACAATGAGAGTGCTTGTGAGTGTGTGTGGGTGAGTATACCCCCTAGGCACCCCCCTAGCTTGCTTGGGTCGACCCCCCCTTGTAGCTCATGCCTGAAGCTCATTGGACCCCTCCAGGCCTAGCCAATCACAAGCAGGAGCCATTACAAGCAACATGGGTAGCCTTGGGACAAGTGTCCCCCTTTCCCCTTTGAGAGAGAGGACTTTATAAATGCTAAAACAATTAGATAATTCATGTAATTTATCATTGGACCCCTTTGAAGCCTAGCCAATAGGCTTCAAGCAACACATGAAGGTAACATGGGTAGGGGCCTGACATGTGTCCTTGCTGCCTCTTCAAGATGGGCTTCCCTTGTGTGTGTGAGTGGGTGTTCTCTCTCTAGGCCCTAGGAAAAGGGCTTGCCCCCCCTCTTGTAGGAATGCTTTTGACTTTTAGGTGATCAAGCACCTTACTCACCAAGCATGACAAAGCACTTGAACTAGGGGGGTTCCCACAAGCATCTCAGGCAAGCTTCTCAAGGCACCTCAAGTACTTTAATCATGCAGCAAGTCAAGCACCTCAAGCATGGAGCCAGTCAAGCACCTCAAGCATCTTAATCAAGCACCTCAAGCATGAAAAACACCTCAAGCATGGCAAGCACCTCAAGCAGGACAAGCACCTCGAGCTTGGGCCGGGTTCCCACCTCAAGCTCAGCCCTAGCTTACTTAAGGTCAAAAGGACTTTTACACACATTTATTGGAGGTCTTCAATGAAGCTAACCCTAAGGTCTTATGCTCCATTGGTTAGCCTTGCTCTTTGATAGACCATCTCCCTTTTGGGCCCCTTTACATTGGCCCCGTGTTGAGATAGATCTAAAAGCACATACCTATATCTTAACACTTGTTCCCGTTTATTCTCCCACATTAAGTGATCAATTTAATATGAGAAAATCATTTGGGTTAGTTAGATATTAGATTTTATGACAAGCTTCCTTCACTTTTTCGTGTTCTCTCTGTTTAAAAGCATATATTTGTGAGACCGTATTGTGCTTAATCCCTCGTTTTGAGAATTCCTCAGCAAACTCTCTTAGCAAATGGTCAATGTCATGGAATCCCCCTATGTTCAGTGGTTGAAACCATTTCAATGCCGTACCTTCTAGAGTAAGACCAAATCCCTCGTATTGTGTATGGAAATCTGTTATCTGCTCCGCTCTTAAGACTTGCTTAAAGAGTGACACATGTGCATATGGATCTCCTGAACCACCATACTTCTTTGGCATACACTTCGCTACTTGAGATGGTCTCATATGTCTATGGTCTGCTACCAATCTCACTGCTCCTGTGTCCCGGCTAAAGCTTTCTCTAGCATCATGGACTTCATGGGTTACCCTTGTCGGTTCCCCTGCCCTGAATCTACTACTAGGAGGTAAATGTGATGGTTCCGCTTCGAACCTTGGACCTGGAGTGGTATATGTGGGGATTGGAACTGCACTACCTCGATTCGTATCCATTGACTCTCTGGAATGTAATGATCCCATTGGTCCGGGCTTCGAGTACTGAGGTTGACTAAAAGAGTCAGCAGCCTGAGTTCTTTGTCCTCCTGTCGTCATTGGGTTTTGCACTCCATTTGTTGGTGCTAGTCTTTGTGAGCTAGAAGTAACATAATACTGATGTAGTGGTCCCCCAAAGTATGTATATCCTTCTAATTCTTTCTTGCCCATTGTTGAGTATTGCCTCCCATACTTGTCGTAAGCGGCAATTTTCACTTCCGATCCCTCTGTGTAGGTAAAGACATAAAGTCTTTTTTTGTCTGTCAACTCTCCAGTGTAGGGTTCTTCACATCTATAATAGAGATCTTGCTCCCCATTATTATATTTGTATAGCCCCACATAGATGTTATCAGTGTTGATCCTTGTAGTTTCATTCTCTCTTCTTAACCTCGCATCAGGGAAGTTCATTACTGGTGCTTTCTCCTCGAGTTCTTCATCTACTTTGGCTTTGGTGCCCATCAATCCCTACTTGTCCACAATGTTAGGGTTTAGGACTACCAAGTACATGGTACCCTCGTCATCTAGATATCTATCTCCGCTATAGCTCACAAGCACTAAGTCCTTGAACTCACTAGGTCTATCTTCTATCTTTACACAATAGCGGTCCATTCCATCTTTGTAGATCTTGGCACCTTGCTCATTGTCGTACTGGTATTTTATGAACAATAGCTTCATTGTGGCGGAAGGGTTTGATGATCCTGCTGCCATATTTTCTCTGTTGTTCAGGTTCAAGTGTTCCAAGTGTTCGGTGAAAATCTCGTAAGATCTCTCGGAAGAAGTATCAGAAATACTTCCTTCAAAGATCGGCTCTAATGGTTGCACCCAACTTTGGTTTACACTTCCCTCGGTTGATATGACACTTGCTTGTTCCCCTTGTTTTGGTTGGTTATTCTGGAGATTCTAGCCCGATCTCAAATTCATCAATTCCCCTAAAGGACTTTAACTTTTCCGTCTCGGCAATTTGTTTTCCCCAAGTTTTTGTGGTCAGAATTGATCCAAACTGATTGATACTTGGTCAATTGTTTAATCTTGTCAGTTGGACAACTTCTATTTCATCAAGTGAGAATTTTGTTGTAGTTATGCTGAAAAAGACATTATACACGTATGATGTCTTTTTTCACAGATTTAGACTATTTTGGTTATGCTCACTCTCAGTAGCCCCCTTATGCTCTTTCCACTCACAAAATTCAGTTTGAACTCTGTTTGAGCAAGTTATGGCTAATTTAGGCTTTTCTTGGCAATTTTTCGCTTTTGACTTGTTTTGGGTCAATTATGATCCAAATGGGATGAAACTTGAAATATAACCTCTAGACAGCTATTACAATGGATCTGTGTTAGCAAAGTATCAAAATATGTCCAAAATTAGGTAAAAGACATAATACGCGTATGATGTCTTTTTCCTCAATTTGGGTCAAGACTTGATATTTATGCTTTCTACAGTGTTTGTAACAATCTTGTCAGGTCAGATATCAAAATTAAGCAGTGGATGTGCTAAAAGACATTATACGCGTATGATGTCTTTTAGCCCAGATTTTGACTATTTTTGGTTTTAAGCCTTCTCCAATGTTTATAATTGAGTTTCAAGTGTTTTTGTCAGGTTTGAATGTAAAAACAAGATCTGAATCCAACATTTCCTATTCTTTGCGTTTCTTGGACTCCGACTTGTCTTTTTGGGTTTCTTTGAGTGTTAATGCTCTTGTTTTAAGTTGAAATTAGGGTATAACCCCCCTTTTGAACACTTTGGTAAAGTCAAAATTTTTGTTTTGGTCTCTGTTTGGTCATTTAGACATCATACGCGTATGATGTCTAAAGTTGCAGATTTCCAATTTTTTGGCACAGAATCCTTCCTAAAGCTTTCTCAAGTGCTCAGCAGCTCCCAGATACACAGAAAATTTCTCTGACTTTTGTTTATTGCAAGTTTCACTACTAACTCGACGGTTTAGTGATCTAACATGCAATCAACCATATCAAGCAAATACTCCAATGATTACTAGCTTTAGATCAGGATCAAATGAAGTCCTACCTAAGCTATTCCTAATCATAAAATGGGTTTGGTAATTGTGATTTTAAAGAGATCCACTGCCACTCACGGACTAGCAAATTCTTCTTCTATCAACAACTACTCAACACCCACAAAACAACAAACAAATCTAAGCTAAACTAAAAATACTGTCAACACGGAAGACCCAAGAATACCCCACTTCCTAGTATCTCTCGAGATCTTCGGAGTCTACCACTCCTAGATCTTTTCTAACTAAAGTATACAAAGTAGTTTATACGACTCACCTAGTAGGATTAGTCTAAGGTCACCTACTTAGGGCTCTCGTCCCCGGCAACGGCGTCAAATGTTAAGGCGGTTACGCCGCTAGCGGAAGCTAAATAGCGAGAACTCAACCAACAACAGAATTTGTCAGAAGAGGACGGAGCTTGACCCGCAGGCGCATGGAAACAACTAGGTGGGTGTCAAATCACCTACTCGACCTTCTAATGACAATCACTACTAAGGAAATCAAATCTAAGTTCTAAAATACGCAAGTGACTGAAATCCGTACTACGAACGAATGCTATACGAAACAGGATCTAGAATCATTGAATCGATCTCAAACTCAAGGGGAAGTCTATACACTAGGTAAGAACAACACCCTAAAGACTTGAACTGCAAAATCAACCTATAACCACTCCGTGCGGTAAACGTGTATGAAGATAGGCCAAAAAATACAGGTGACCGAAACTTGACCCCGATGGTATCAATGTGTAGCTCTACTCGTTGTGGTTCTATAGATATGCTGCACACTCCATTCCGACACACGAGTTGGAAGAAAACTCACACCGAAGCTCGTAGGAACTTACCACACATAGAAGCCGATAGCGCGCACTCTTGGTATCTGTGCGTAGCTCTCGCCGTTGCTAACACAATGGCGGTGTCGCTTCTCCAATGGCGGCTCCGTAGCTCGCGTAGCAAGTAGATAAGACTCTCTCTCTCTCTCTCTCTCTCTCTCTCTCTCTCTCTCTCTCTCTCTCTCTCTCTCTCAGACACAGTCACGGCGCTCCAAAAACTCACTTGATTAAATAAAACCCTCCTTTTAGGTTACAAAACTTTGGCTTATATACCTCAGCCTTGGAGGTGAGAACATCTCTAACTAATTACATCAGCAAGTGAAATTACTTCGGAATTACAAGCTGGAAACTCAATTGAGTCCCGTTACTTAATGAATGGCTCCAATCAAAATCAATGTCGGAAAGACATTTCTTACAATCAATGGTTACAAAAGTGATGAGTGTGAGCAAAAATGTGGGTGTGATCCTCTGCTGGCTCAACAGCTGTAAAGCACAGCACGTCCCTCCTAGCGATACGCTCGTTTCGAGCTATCACACGGCCCATTCCACGACACGCTCTAAAAAATCTAGCCAAAAAAAAAACAAAAAACACGCAAAAAACTAGTCACAAGGCCTCCTAGAGCAGCTTTTTGACACCTTAGGGTATCAAAAGCACATGCACTTACGCTCTGGGAGGGTGCTAGAACACGAGCATATTGAGGGTGCCTCTGTTCATACGGACACCCATTACCCATCCACGATAGGCTCTAGACCCTCAGCGGCGACACAAGGTAGCACCACCCAAGACCCTAAAATAGCCGCTAGTGATTCCTCCTCCGACTCAGAAATCATGGAAGCATACCCTACCCAAAACACTGAGAGAGAAGGCCATGCACCTCCCGAAGCTCCACAGCCTAGTACTAGTATGTTTAGTCGTTTCATGGAAACATTAGGTAGAGCTACTCGCTCGGAACCTGATGCAAATGAAGCACACGAAGGGGGTGGGGAAGTGGACTCTCCTTTCACATCGCACGTGGACCCCACACCCCCAAAGAGTGTCCATGAGGATATCCTGCCAACTTCTTACCAAGAAGGCCCTGTTGAGCTGCCTCGTTCAGAAGGCCCCCACACCTCCAATTGTACCACTTGTTTATGCTCCTCGAGTGCCGCTCCCTAGGCCTTATCCGAGTGGACCTATGCCCGGTTATGTTCCATATCCTGCATCATCCACACATATGCCAAGACTGGTACCCGTCCCTCTCCCACATATGATTCCAAGAGTACCTCCACCGGCCCTGCCTCCTCACATAGGTGACTTGGCAGCGTTTGCTCAAACCATAGGTCGATCTATCGCGTAAAATATGCGTCATGCATCTGATAGAGAGCCTAGAAGTAAGGCAGTACAAATTGCCAAACTCACGCAAAAATTCAGTGGGGACGAAGATGCTAGAAAACACATTGAAGTGTTTGAACAAGTATGTGATTCCTTAGGGGAACGCAACGAACTACATAAGTGCAATGCCTTAAGCTTGACATTAAGTGGGAAGGCTGGAGATTGGTATAGAACCCTAAGGGTGGACGAGAAAACAATCTACCCTACCCTTCGAAGGTTGTTTCTAAAGGAGTACATACGAGAAGGTGTGCTTTCGGGTGTAGCATCTTAGCTATAGAAGGCCGAACGTAAGGAAGGAGAGTCAGTAAGGGACTTCATTAGTCGTCTAAAGCACTTAAACTCTCGCTGCCCTATAAATGAGCGCTTCAACAATAACCAACTGCTTGATCGATTCATTCGAGGGTTGAGGAATGAAGGAATCTATAATGGACTAGTGATTAGAGGTATCACAACCTGGGAAGATGTCACTGCCAATGCAATCCAATTAGAGGACAACTTGATGATAGCAGGCATGAGGGTGTCTACTGACATGAGATCCACTAGCTCACAAGCCATTGAGTATGAACCCATGACTGCAAAGCCCATTGCCAATGAGCCAAAGGTATTTGAGACATTCTTGACAGACCTCACCAAGGCAATCCAAGAGTCTCTTAAGGATAATCGACCCCCTCAAAATAGTCACATGTATCCAAGAAGGGAGCAACAATGGTGTTCCATTTGCTTAGGTCCACATAGCACTAGTGAGTGCCCTACGTTTAGAGTAAAATTTAATGGAACTTGCAACGCATGTGGTAGGTATGGTCACCAAGCTAAGGATGGTTTAATGATCAAACGTATGATGGCAAATAGACCACCTGTAGCCTGGACGGATGCACCTCGAGCTCCTGTATTGATGCCTGCTCCACCTGTTGAGCAACAACCGCAACACATGGTCCCTAGATCTCAAAATGTTGTACAAGCTACACCGCTACCACCTCCTATGCTAGGACCGCAGCCCCTGCATCCAAGAGTCGCCCCTATGAACCAAGTGGGTTGCGAGCCATCTAATGCTTATGCAGATGGCTGTGAGGAGGAAATAGACACTAGTATTGCCTACGGACTTAATATATTGGAAGAGTGTCCTATATACTACATGGAAGATTGTTGGGGGCAAGTCAAGCCGGTTTATCAACCTGCTGCTCTCGCATCCAGAGGTCAAAATATCAACACCCAGGCTAGGAGGCCACCTCTTCAATGCTACGAGTGTGGTGGACCACATCGGGCAGCGGAGTGCCCTATTAGGCTGCAAAAGAATGCTGCACTGATGCAAATGAATCAAGGGAGCACGTCTGCAATGCCAATACTCACATGTAATCGTTGTGGCATAGATCACTTGATTGCCCAATGCCCCTATAACCCAAATGCGCCTAAAATCACACCCCTAAACTTGGTCAAAATTGCTAGTGTGACATCGCCAATACCACCCGTCGCACCCGCTTATGGGATTACACGGTCCATGCTTCAAGGGCCAGGCCATATCCTCGAAGAGAGAGATACCGCGTCAGTTATCCAAGCAAAGAAAAAGATGACACGAAGGAAGAGGTCGCAGAATACGGGAAATTCAAAGCCAAGTTCCAAAACAAACATAGGAACAGGAGATGACCCCGTGTATATGAATGACCTCGAGGATGATTCAGATTCAATCGAGACAATGGAGACTAGAACCAATACCACAAAGGGAAAGACCGACAAAGAAAACCGTAACATGGAACCAAATGAAAACCGAATAAGAGAAAACCATAAAGAGCCTCTGAAAACACCACAAGTGTTTCCAAATCCAATCCAAGACCCCCAAGATAAACCGCAGGGGCAAAAAGGGAAGAATCGTAAAAAGAAGATTGGGACGTACCCAAACCCGGTAGACGAGATTGAGCAGGTGAAACATCTAAGAGGTTTAGTGGAGGAGACTCAAAGGAAACTAGAACCAGAACCCATGCATGTCAAAATTCATGACATAGTGTTTTCCACGCAAGTTCATCCACCCCACATGAACCATAGACCGTTAGCCATATCAAGTATCATCCAAGAAGGGAGTGAGGACAGGACATCAGAAAGTGAGCATACACCCTTCTTGTTGGAAAGGATGTTTAACGAAGTAATACCTAATCCCATTGAGGAATATGAGATTCCATCCTCACCAATTCCTAGTCAAGGACCTACACCCTGCAAAATGCCAATGAATGTTGCCAAACTAGTGGACTTCATGTCTTCTGAGGTCCGAACCACGATCATAGCAAAGATGTATGGAGATCCTGAGTTATTCCTTGCACTTCGAGCATTCCTTAACAGAGATCTACGAACGGGATTACCGCAGTTTGCGCAACCAAATAGGCCTGACTCGATTATGATTGATGAGGAAAATCATGTGCAATCACTTGACTTAGATGGACACGAGTCTGTGATTGAGGTACCCATTAACGAATTAGGGCAGTATTTTGAAGGCGACGAGTCTAATGCGACCCTACCCATCACTACCAAGGGATTAACTATAAAGGGAATTCTTGATGGTGGTGCGGGAGTTAGCATCGTTACAAAAGATTGTTGGGAATCCATGGAAAAACCCCGCCTCAGTGTTACTAACATTGTGGTAAAGATGGCAAATGGTACCATAGCCAAACCTATGGGGATGCTCAAGGATCTTAAGATCAAAGTTCTAGGACACAAGGTACGACATACGTTCATTGTAATGGATTTCTCTAAACACCTTATGTCATATGAAATGATTTTAGGACGACCATTCATGAGGGAAGCACAAATGGTTCACGATTGGTCTAAAAATCATGTCTATTTACAATTCCAAGACTCTGTCCTTAGAGTGGATTTTGTGACTGGTAAGGTACACCCCTTAGGGAGTAAAACCATTATTGATCATCGCTCTGACACCACAGTTCACTCGGCCCCACTACAATATTGTTACACTTGTAAGAAGGATACAGACATTGGCCAAGATTCTCCTTACATGGATGTGTTACCGGATATGACGGAATCAGACAACGTAGACTGGGTACACCTAGCTGCAACCATAGATACCTGGGGAAATAGAGGAACCACTTGGGTCACACCAGAGGGGGAAGAGGTACCACAAATTGCACCTCTGCACCTCTGAACAAATTGTAGACCAATCTGACAGTGACATCGATAGCTCAATAGAAGACTTTGGCCAACACGACTCAGACACGGACTCCCAGAGTGAAATGGATTCTGAATCTCATGAATTAGAGAGTGGAGCAAGTTCAGAGTCAAAACATTCGAAAGGACCGAGCACATCAACCAATGATAGCTCCTCCGAGAGTGAAGAGGACACCAACGAGGACTCCTTTAGTGAGCCAGATCTAAATGCAAATCAAAAGCAGGTCTCAAATAAGAAAAAGAAAAACTTTAAGAGGCGTCGATATCGAGCCAATGTACGTGCTAGGATAAAAAAGAAGAGATCCTCAGCAGAATGGCTCAGTTATATAGGAGCATGTGATGCTCATCAAAAATTGGTAGACGATTGGGGTGAATATCTCCAAAATGTTATGTGGTGTAGACCGCGACCCCATGACATAGCCCAATTAGAGATCATAGACAAGCCAAAGTTGAGCCGCACTGCAAGGAGGCGTCAAAACCAAGAGTTAGCTCGACAACACAAGAAAGCAGAAATGGAAGCACAGACCAAAGCACAACCAGAATCCACAGACTTGCATCCTGCACCAGAACATTTCAAATCTTACACCACATTGGAAGCAAAGGTTGTATACACAAAAGCCCAAAGAATACCTATCGATGGGAATAATGGAATCTATGATGGTCCGGTAATAGTTAAAGAAATAGAATTAGCCGACCCCGATGAAGAATCAAAACCTGTTTTTATTGCCCAAGACCTCAGAGAAGTTGAAGAGGCGGTCCTCAAAGAGCTTCTCAAAAAATTCAAGGACATATTCGCTTGAACATACCATGATATGAAAGGTGTTCCACCTTCTGTGGTCCAACATACAATCCCTATGATTAGCACTGCGAAGCCCGTACAACAAAGACCCTACCCGATGAATCCTAGGTACGCAAAGATCATTCAAGAAGAACTAGAAAAGCTTATCAAATGTGGGTTCATATATCCTATTGAACACTCTGAATGGGTGTCTCCAATAGTTATCGTGCCAAAAAAGAATGGGAAACTCACGGTGTGCGTGGACCTCAAAAAAGTTAATGCAGCTACTAGAAGAGACCATTACCCCCTACCATATTCCGAACATGTACTCGAAAGAGTTGCAGGCAAGGAAGCTTATAGCTTTCTAGATGGGTACTCAGGCTACAACCAAATCACGATAGCGCTAGAGGACCAAGCTAAAACTGCCTTCATCACAGAATTTGGCGTGTTTGCATTTCGTGTGATGGCTTTTGGCTTAACAAATGCCCCTGCTACATTCCAACGATTAATAAACATTGCTTTTAAGGAATATTTGAGAGAGTTTTGTGAAGCTTTCTTAGACGACCTTTGTGTTTACTCTTCTTGGAAAGAACATCTATCATGTTTGCAGAAGGTGTTTGAAAAGTGTAGGTTATATCGTATCTCATTGAACCCGTTCAAATGCCAATTTTGGGTCAAGCATGGAGTTATTTTAGGGCATATAGGATCTAAGAATGGTATCTCAACCGATGAGAGCAAAATTAAAGTGATTCTAGAGTTACCACCACCAACCAATTACAAGGGAGTTCAAAGGTTCATGGGACACATGGGTTATTATCGACGGTTTATTTTATTTTTCGCTGAGATAGCACGTCCTTTGTACAAGCTTCTCATTGAATTTAAATGGACTAAAGAGTGTGACAAGGCCTATGAACAATTGAAGAAAACACTAGCAAGTGCTCCGATTTTAAGGACACCTAACTGGGATGTCATTTTCCATGTGCATATTGATGCATCAAACTTTGCTATTGGGTGTGTTCTCACTCAACCAGGAGAACATAAATTGGACTATCCTATTAGCTTTGCAAGTCGTCAATTGAACGATGCTGAAAGGAACTACACCACTACAGAGCGAGAAGGTTTAGCAATGGTTTATGCAGTAAAGAAATTTCGCTACTACCTTCTGGCAAACAAGTTTGTATTTTATGTGGATCATCAAGCGTTGCTGTATCTGGTAAACAAGCCATGCTCCACAGAAAGAATCACACGATGGTTGTTAATTCTTCTGGAGTTTGATTTCACGATTGTAGTGAGACCCGGTAAAAGGTACGTCATGGCTGATCATTTGTCTCGCATACCCAATGGTGAAGCCCCTACAGGAGTTGATGATGAATTACCCGATACTTCCCTATTCATAGTTGAGACTATGCCTGAATGGAGTGAGAACATTGTTAACTTTTTAGTTAATGGTTTTCCACCCAAGGAACTTTGTAAGGATATCGCTCGAAGGCTAGTAAAAGAATGTGAACCCTATTGTTTGATTGCCGAAACTCTGTATAGACTAGGCAAGGACGATATTCTTAGGCGTTGTGCCCGCGAGGATGAATATTTGTATATCTTGCAAGAAGCACATATGGGCATAGCAGGAGGACATTTTTCAGGAGACCTGACTCCTAGAAAGGTGCTACAATCAGGCTATTGGTGGCCAACTTTATTTAAAGATGCATCACTTTTTACAAAAGGGTGTGATGAGTGCCAACGTTACAAGACCACACAGCACAAAGACAGAATGCCCTTACATCCTATTAAAGTAACCC